>NW_027094090.1:11386885-12026208 GCF_029207755.1 Chamaea fasciata | reverse complement strand
TGGGAGAGCTTTCTGTACAGAAATAACTCTTAGGATTTACTTCTTCTGGGCATGGTTCCCTGTTTTATTATCAGTGATGTTTTGACAAAACAAAAAAACCCAACTAACCATATTTTCTCTTTTGAAATATATTTGTTCTTTGTCTTTTTCTTGAATTTAGGTCTAATCAAAGGTTTAGCAGCTGTTCTGTGGTTGAGGAATTGACCGTGGGAGCAGAAAGTAACAAATTGCTTGAGCAGCTGCTGTTTCTACAGATACTTCTGTTGCCCCATTTAAAGATAATTTCTTTTTTGATATGGATTTCCAACTAAAAGAGCCTCTATTGTGGAGATAGTTTGAACAATTTTTATATGATAGCTAATAATTGTTATCAACAAGAGCTGGAAGGACTGGCAAACCTGCCGACCACCTACACCATTTTAGTAACAATCAAGTTGTTGTATTAAAGATGCAATTTTTTTAAGGCCAAAAAGAAAAACAAAATGTTTAGTTTATTCTATCAACAAATAATAAGGCTATTTTTATATTGCTGAGGATTTTGGTCTTCAAAGATCTGCTGGTTTTATCAGAAGCTCTCTCTGAGACAGTCAGTAATGTTTGAGGCAGAAACTTGAGTTGTCCAAAACTCCCTAAAATGAAGGAATCTGCTGCTTTCTAGTTCAGAAGTACTCCAGCAAATAGCCTAGCCCAGTGTTTGGGGGATAGGGTTAGGGGTCAGTCTGTGCCTGAGCAGTAAACCCTGGTGCCTGTTTCCTGCTGTGATACCTGATGGAGTCCTCCTTGGCAGAGACTTTGAGAGCTGCCAGCTGCTTTAACTGTGCACTGGTGTTTTGTGCTTTCTGCTTTCCCGAAGTGTGTCTTAATTCTGACCACCATGATCTGTGTTAATGTTGTGTAACTTCAGTTTTGATGGTTTCTGATTAATTGTGTTTTGCCTCTTTGTAATGAATTGCTCTTGGGATTCCAGGAGGTGGTACCCTGGGAACTTGAGCATCAGAAGCACATAGCAGTAGGAGCGATTCTGCCTGTCACTCACTGCCTCAGTTGGTTTACCCATAAATCAAATGTGTTGACTTGCTTGTGTGACTTCCCACTGGAAAATGGTCTTTAATGTGCTATATATATATTATATTTACTGTTCTGTATTGATTTATGTGTGTTGTAATCCTTGTTCAAAAATATTTTTGGTGTGTTTTTTCAGTTGATCACAGCAGAGTTAAACTGACCTTAAAAACTCCCCCACAAGATTCAGACTACATCAATGCAAACTTTATTAAGGTATGTGGTATTAGTTTAACACTTCTATTCTTTTTATGCATTTTTTTTTTTGTCAGTGCAGTTTTAGTATTATAGTCTAACACAAGACTTTAAAGCTGTAAGGGAAGATATTCTTATGACTTGAATAAATTTTCAAACATGATGCCATTTATAACACAGTCTTTAAAGCTTTGATTTTACTCCTAAGTGGGAATATAATGAAAACACTTCATTTTAAGGTGGCAGGCAAGTAAATTATACCATAGGAAAATTCAGATGCTGTTGTTTTAACAGGTGGCATTTTTAGGGATCATGAATGAGGTGTTTAACAAATTGTGTATGTTAATGTACATTTTGCTCTGTTCGTGGAAGAACTGTGGCAATGGAATTAACTTTCTAACATTCTTAATCTAACAATGGCAATGGGATGAATCTAACATTCTTAAAGAGAAGCCAGAAATTGATGAAAAGCCTGTTACAGTTTTGTTTCAAAGTATTAATATCTTGAGCTGTTGTTTTAGCTTTATTCTGATGCTGCTTCTACACAGTATTTATTTTCCAGAAACACATGTTCCTGTAAATCTTCCTGCATGAGCATTTAGCTTGAAAAGCTGAACATTAGTGCATGAAAATTTATATAAAACAAATTCTAAAATTTTGTATATTTATTAATTATATAATATTTTATATTTATTTTTTTAAACTTATTACAGGGAGGGAGGAACTTATATTTGTACAAGAGGATGCTTTTTTGCAGAAAAATTCTCAATTTTTCATCACTGAATGTTGAGTAACAAAGAAAATGCAGACTTACAGGGAATCTTCACTATCTGAACATATTTATTTCCTGTGGCAGTCTCTGGTAGTGCTGTAGCGGTTGTGATCTTAGACTCCCTTGAGAATAGCAGCAAAATTCCCACTAATGTAATTAGGAGTCATGTTTCATATTCACCCTTCCTGTTTTAGATATATATATATAAAGGATATTCTAATTTTACACCGTTATAACCCCAAACCTTTTTTAATTCAGTGCAGATGAATGTTCTTTATAAGCATTAATGGTTCCTTTCTGCAATTCCAGGGAGTACATGGGCCAAAGGCATATGTTGCTACCCAGGGTCCCTTAGCCAATACAGTCATAGACTTCTGGAGGATGATATGGGAATACAACGTTGCTGTAAGTAGCTACAGAAAAATTCAATGTTACCTTATTTCATGGCACTGTGATTGTGTATTTTTTTGCATGAGCTGGCTATTATTACCAAATAATGACAGTGATTTAGATTATTTGCTTCCCAAATCTTGCTTTTTGGAGTTGAATAGCATTAATATTATATATTCAGGTTAATAATATAAATTCAAGGTAGTTTTCTTGAATGAATGTTAAGTCCTTCATATTTATGAATAGGTTCTTGCTTGGTTACATCTGTAAGGTAGGAGACCTTGCAATTCTGATTTAATGTGGACTGACAAAATCAAATACAGAACCAGCATGTGAAACAAAACAAAAAGACAAAACCCAAACCAGTTACCTTTCTTTTTATGCTAATTTTGGGTTAGTTATTGCTTTATATATTCTATGTCTGTTTAAACAGCTCTTGTCAGGATTTAGCTTTTAAATACTTGTGGAAATTGGATAGTTTTGACAAATTATTTGCGAAATCTTGGGGGTGGGGGAGAGTTGTTTGACACTTAAGTAATGGTCACTGACTGTAACAAATAGTTTACCTGTTGGTGCATTTTTATTGTGGTACTCATGCTTTCTGAAATGGCCCCACCTAAGAAATTTGACTGATGGTTGGGTGGTTTTTTGGGTGGGTTTTATGCATTCAAAATATGCACATTTTATGCATTCTATGTCACTTTAAGCAAATACAGCTATGTTTCTTCCAGTTGGCAAATGGTTCTATATTTTCAGAAGCTTAGACTTTACACTCAGACGGAATGAATGTGGTATTTGTACAGAAGTACAGTGAATTTGAATTAAGTAGCTTTGAAGTGTTGTATTAGTGATGTAGATTTTTTTGAAGGATGAAACTTGGCTGCTGTTTTAGAATTAAAAGAGCATGTGTATGCAGGAAAGAAAATATTGTTAATAATTAGTCTCTTCTGTAGTAACCACTTAGTGTATCAGTATCTGCCTGACAGAAGCAAGTGGTGGAGTGTAGGTTTAAGTTACATGATCCAAAAACATCTAACTTGAAGCATCTTTTTTTACTTTTCAGATAATTGTAATGGCCTGTCGAGAATTTGAAATGGGAAGGGTATGTGTCCTAAATACAAAAATAAATGAGCTTTGCCCATATGGGGCAATAGCTGTGAAGCTTCATATGCCAAATCTGTAACTGTGATAATATGTCAGATGAAGTGAGACTGCTTATCCTTACATTTCTGTGCATAGGAAGTAGTTCATGAGACTACAAAAACCCCTTTTGTAGGTTACATGATTATTTAGGTGTCATCTCAGTGGAATATGTGTTTGTGTACAGAACTGTAGCAAGGGTTTGTTTCTGGCCATGTCACTCTGGAAAAAGCGTCTTGCACTTTGTGGGACGTAGGCCAACTATGAAAATTCTGAGTCCTTCAGAATTTCCTGTCCATTGATACAGCTGCAAAAACAATTTTTTTTTTTTAATTTCTCCTTTTTTCTTATGACCTTAGAAGGAAATGCAGAATTGCGAATTCCCAACTTCCACAAAAACTAAGCTTTCATTACTCCCCTTTGGATGGTGCTTATGCATATGGTACAGGCAGACACAAAGTTTACATCCTGATTTGCAAAGTGTCTTTTGTCTGTATTTATGTTGGTTGATTCAAGTCTTGGTTTTGTTTTTCTTGGTTTTGTCATCCAAAAGAAAAGTTATTTTACTATCTTAAAAGAAGTCCAGAATAAGGCGTTCAGGGTTGTGATTGTCTGCTCTGCGTCTGTTAATCATCTTTCAGTACCATGCATGAATTAAATTAGGATTTTTTACTTTAACAGAAAAAATGTGAACGTTACTGGCCTCTGTATGGAGAAGCAGCTGTAACTTTTGGACCATTTCGTGTTTCTTGTGTAAGTATTAAGCTTTATTTTTTGAAATTAATTTTCAAGTATTTAGTGCGTTTGTCACTTAAATGTTCAATGAACTGTTTGTAGCGGGCTTTTTAGTTCAGTACTAAATTTTACACAAGGACTCTCAAAGGGGTGTGCACATCTAAGCTGTGTGGTTTTTTTGAGTCCTTCAGGATTGTTTTATTTTTTTAAAGAAGGCAACCTCTGCCCTTGGTCTTGTATCTTTTGATGTATTATTTCTTGAGCTTTATATGCTGCTTGCACATCTGTACCATACTCAAGAAATCAAAATCTTGTGCAGCTGTCTTGTCTGTCATGACTTGTGCATTCTGAGTGAACTGAAAGTAACACTGAAATCGGTTATTTTTATTAAGTTAATTAGCATGAAGCATTTTAAAGTGCTCAGAGTTTACATGCCTGTTTATTCAGCTTTAATATTACTTTGAAATAATCTTACAAGAATTAAATGCACTTCAATTCATCTTGTCAGGAAAATATATACTTGCAAATTTTAGTCTGTAAAGATTCTGAGTAACCTTTTCCTATGGTAAGTTGATTCAAATTTGGCTGCTTTTTGCCCTGTTCCTTGTGATACTGGTGAAAGGGGTTTGTGTGTTTTTTAATTGACTTTTTAGCTACAGCTGAGAATGTGTTACCTTTAGGGACTCTGGTGTATGTGGGCTGCATTGCCTTAAAACCTGCCAAGTGTTGCAATTGTTGATGGCAAATGGTAAGTTCCCAGGAGGAGATAGAAACACATCAAAGCATGTATGCAGTCTCCTAAATTCTCTGTGGGAAGCTGTAATGCCAAATTTTAAAAGGCATCTTTAAATTGTGATGTTACTGATATTTAAAGTACAATAATACTGTTTAATTTCTGCGCTATAAACTTTCCTTGATATTCCAAAGGAAGATCTGAAAATTCTGTGAGCTAGAAGCAAGGTTTTTTGGCCACAACCAAGATAATTAGTGATTCTTTTAGATTCTTTAATTGAAAACCTTGGAAAAGGAATCAATAAAAGGAGACTTCACAGGATAGAGTGGTAAGAGGCTGAAGTTTATACAGCAAAAGTGTTACAGAGGGATGGCTGTGAAAGGCAATCTGTAAATTAAAAGTATGGAGAAATAAAGCAAAAGAGGTACTTAGGAATATTCTTACAGGGTTTATTGATGACTTTGGAACAGACAAGACTTTCATTTCTAAACTCACACATTTAAGTAAAAGGAATGCGTTTTGTACATCTTGTGCAGCAAGCTAACTTGCTGGTGTGTTAATCAGTGTTTTGATTGTCCCTCTCTTGAGGAAATCAAAAATACAAAACCAATAAATTGAAAAAGACCTCGAGTTTAAAGTTTGAGTTTTAATTATGTCCTGTATGTTGCATATTGATTTTTAATATTTCTTTCCAATGAATTATTGTTTTCTCATGTTTAGGAAGCTGAGCAAGCAAGAACAGATTACTTCATTAGAACATTATTACTTGAATTTCAAAATGTAAGTACACAGTCATTTCTGGTCTCACCTTCAGTGGTTGCTCAAAAGTCCCCCAAATGATACAATGTCAGAAAATGTCATGAAAATATCTTCACTTTTTTAGGTACAGATTATGTATATAAATGAGAACGTTTGGAAGTGGTGTTAAAATCTTAGTATATAAAGGAGAAATAGTGAAACTCTTTACCTTTTATCTATGTTCTTGTTTTCCCAGATGGCTTAAGCTTTTCTTGTAAACTTACACTGAAATGTCAGATGTCAAATGTCAGATGTCATTTGACTGAAAAGCAGCTACCAGTAAATAAAAACTGTAGAGCCCTTCTCTAAAAGCACAAAGCGTGACAGTCCATTGTAAAGAAGACCTGTCATTTTAATTGTCAATCTGCATTAATGAATGATTTGTTACAGGTTACTCTCGTTTGTTTTAGCAAAGCTTTGTTCCAATTCAACAACAGATACCACAGCAGTTATGAAAACTCCATAATCATGAGGGGAGTAATTTTGGGGGATAATTTTTGTCTGCAGGATTTGCTAGGAATGCATGAACTTAATCAGTTTGTTTCTGTTAGTGCTCATAACTGACTGGGCTGGCAGTTTAGATAACAGAAATTCTGTGTAGTAATCATGGTTTGTGACATTTTTTGAAATGGTGCACTTCAAAACAGAACTGCATTTAAAAAACCCCAAAGCAGAACCTGCCTTCCTTTTAATACCTGAATATTGTACAAACCAGTTACACCAGAAACTGTAGCTGATGTATATTTTGCTTGCCTATAGTACACATGCAAATAGTGTTTGGCTACTGACTTTGGGGAGTTCTGTCCCAATTAGAAGCCGGTGTACTGCTTAAAAACTAAGTAGCAACAAAAAGCTACACTTCATGCTGAGCTTTTGATCTTAGCAAGGAAACAGAACTTTGTTCCCTTGAGGAGCAATTTAACTGAAAGGGTTAACAAGATGTATTGATATTTGATATCTGCATCTGATAAAGTGGTTTTTCTTCAGATTTATGTAGCAGATTTGCTTGAGGATTCCTGTAAAATTAACTACAGACTTTTCATCTTTCTTTGAAGAATTCTAAGCATAGTCTTGCACTGGGGAGGAAAAGTGTATTTGTGGTATAAAGTAATATCCTTATATCCTTTTAAGTTTGCTTTCCAGTTTTCCAGAATAATTATGTTTTGTCACTTCTGTAACATTTGCAATGGATTATCATACAAAAAAAAAACAAAACTATGCAAAAGGATTTAAAATTTCCATAAATCTACAAAGTTATTCTAGTTTCTAGAATGAAAACCAGTTTGACTGAAACTTGATTATTTTCAAGAAAGAACTTTGGTTTTTAGTTCATAAGTGTCAGTAGAAAAAAAAGGACTATAAAGGTTCCTTTGAATTTTTGTTTTTCTTATAAAAACCAAATCTTTTTCTTTTTTTTTTTCCTTTCTTTTTTTTTTTTGGTGACCATTCTGCTAGTGTGAAAAATCACTGGTCTTTAAAAAAGTACTTAAGTGAAATTTCTTGCTGGAGCTTAATAGATAGCTATAACTGTTCCTTTTTACTGATGACCTTGGTTTTACATAATCATCTGGATTTTTAAATTTGTGCTTTCTTAGGCTCTGTTTTCTCTTGTTTTAACTAGCTATGGTGTTTCCATAGAGCTGGGAAAAGTCAAGCATTAAAAATAGATAAATCTCCATGCTTAAGAGGCCTGCTGTGTTGCTTCTTACATAACAGAAGGTTGTGTAGGTCTTGAAATCTGTAGACTGTAATGTGGATCAAATCTTCATGCTCTCCATGACTTTGCTTTGAGGGGTGTACTGGAACCCAGAGGTGTGACACCAGCATGGAAAGGGGCAGTAGAACTAGCTACTGGTTCTGCTGGTAGCTGCAGAGGCTTTGGATAGTGATGAAAGAGAGGATTTCCAGGGATTCAGGTAGCTGAGTAACTAAGCTGTTCTAAAGCCTGCTTCTTACCTTGTCTTTAGTACTATTGTAGCTCCTGTTCCTAGAGTAAAAATGTACCTGTTGTTGTTGCAAGTGTGATCCATATTTGGATATGGTCTTGATTATTTCTGTTGTTTTCTTAATTTCCCTCTGTGAGCCTGTGCATGTGTGCACACACTTTATTTTGTCATGTGACAAAACAACACCTTTGCCCCCATTTTTTTCCCCTCAAAGTTACCAAAGTACAGAAAAAACTGAAGAGAGACCACATGAAAGATTCTTTCTCCATTTCCAAGTTATAGCTGTAAGGACATAGAACCTTTTCATTTGGTGCAGCATTGTTGGTCCTTTACCCATGTAATAGTGAGGGGCTTCTGAATTGTCCCATAGGGCATCTTCTTATGCATTAGCAGCACTTCCAATATGACTTCAGAATTTCTCTTCTAATTTTTGAAGTGGTATAAGCTGTAGGGTTTTTTTAATCCAGTAAATGACTTTACTTGTCAAAGCAAAGGTTCATAGAACTACTTCTTTGGTACAAACTCAAATATGTGTTATCATTAACACCTTTCTCCCTGCCTCTCCCTTAGGAGACTCGTAGTGTCTATCAATTTCATTATGTTAACTGGCCTGACCACGATGTCCCTTCATCTTTTGATTCTATTCTGGACATGATCAGCTTGATGAGAGAATACCAGGAACATGAAGATGTTCCTATTTGCATACACTGCAGGTATCAAGTATATTTATCTTTTCATTTTTAAACATTTTCATTTTTTGATGTCTAGATTTTTGTTATGGGATGCACTAGTTTTGGTTCTAAGTCAGAGTTTATTTATTTATTTTAGTTGAAAAATTCCTGTCAAAATTTAATTCAAAATCATACAGGCTTCATTTTCTCAAAACTGATGCAACAGTGAAATTTTGCTTTCACTTTAGTTTAAGGCAGAAGTATCAATCAGAAAAGAATGAGCCTTTGAAAGGGGACCCGTTTTGAGGTTCTTAAGATGTAAATCCTCATGAGGACAAAACAGACTTTGAAGATCACTTCAAATCAGCTTGGGAGTAAAGGCTCCATTCTCAATAGGCGAGACTACATAGCACATGCATCACTAAGAACTCTGTCTGTCTGTGTTCTAATATGACAAAAAAGGTCTTTATTGAGCACTCTAGTTTCCAGTTGGGAAGTCTTGTGAACAACAGTTTCATCCTTGACCTGAAATTTGGCTAACAGAAGAACTGTTGAGACTGAACTGCTATGAAAATATTTTGCTGAATTGACACTCTCTGACAATTTATCTGGAAATCTTGCCTATTGTTTTTAATGCTTTTTAAAGCAACAAAAGTTCATGTGTTATGTCAGGAAAAATTGAATACAGATTTATAAGCCAGGACATGTTAAATTGATGGGACTTATTAACTGTTTAGAGCTTAGTTTTTCTCTTCAAGGGCTGCATTCTTTTTTTTTTTTTTTTTTTTTTTTTTTTTTTTTTTTTTTTTTTTGAGTTGTCACTCTTAAGTGAGGTCTAAAACTATAAACTGACTTAGCACTGAAATCCATTCACTTTATCCTGTTCTTTTTGAATGTCAGTATAATTCTGAATGTTGATTCTTTACAACAGTGTAATTATAATGTAATAAATATGCATTAATTATAACTCTGTATGTGTAAAACAGAGGAATTCATACAATTAGGGAAAATAAATAAGGTAGTTTGCTGTCATTCTTAAACTTTCAGATCTAGGTTTTTTTCCTGAAAAGCAGAAAATACAGATGTGATACCAAGTCAGAAAAATGTGGCAACTCTTTAAATGTATTTTGTTCTGCCATTTTACACCATTTTTCATTGAATTTGGAGAAGACCACACATGATGAAGCAGTAGTACCTGGGAACAGTGTGACAAAAGAAAGAGGCAATAAAATTGTCAGCACGGAATCATTCATGACTTTAGTTCCAAATGGCTATGAAAACTTGCATTAAAAGATTCAGTGCTGCATTTTGCACTGCTGATTATATTTTTAAGACACTGTGGCATCAGGCGTGAAATTAAAATGATAGTTGAGGGATTTGGATTTATTTTTTTAATGTGGACTTATGAAATATAAGGCTTATAGTGTTTTTTATCAAATTCAAGTAATATCTAACAGCTATCTGTTCATGTTCATAGTGCAGGGTGTGGAAGAACAGGAGCCATCTGTGCCATAGATTATACATGGAATTTGCTTAAAGCTGGGGTAAGGAATCCTAAAAGAAGTTTTATGACATTCTGTAATTTTGTAGCAGTGATTGATTGAGCTTCCCAGTGTTCAAAAATAGTGAAATGTTTAAGACGTTCTGGGGCTCTCTTGGCAGGTTGAATGTTTAGTTTCATTGCATTTGTGCTTTAGTATGAACTTACTTTCCTCTGACAGCAAATTTTTATCTAAAAAGGTCACTATGAATTCTAATTTTTAAAAAATAAGTTTTTAAAAATAGAAATTGATTTTTGAATTCAACTTTCTCAGTCTTTCTGATTTATCGTGCAGCTCAAATATAAAGGGATAACTTCAGTCTGGGATTTTTAGATTATGAAGCATTGTTAACATTGCAGTGTCGTATTAATGACATATTTCAAAAATGCTTGAGATGCTCTCATCTGGTCTAAATTAAATGTCACTTTGGAGTTGCTTTAAAAAAAATTAAATAGTTGCAGTGTGGAGAGAACAGATTGGTTTTACCTATAAAAGTTACACTTTTTTTTAATGTTTAACAGCTTTTGTATTGTTGTTCTGACAGTTATGTCATTGTAATTAATTTTCTTCTGTATTTCAGAAAATACCTGAAGAATTCAATGTATTTAATTTAATACAGGAAATGAGAACGCAGAGGCATTCTGCAGTGCAAACAAAGGTAAAGTTTGTTTTAAAATGAATGTGATAATCTATCACTATTCTTTAAAAAGATCTTGTGCATTAATTTTTGTCTGGTACCTTATTGCAGGAGCAGTATGAACTTGTCCATCGAGCCATAGCACAACTGTTTGAAAAGCAACTGCAAAAATATGAAAGTTGTGCAGACTGGAAGATTGCAGATGGAGTGGTAGGTGTCTTTCCCATATGTAGCTGTTAGCTTCTGATAAAAATTCTCCTGTGAAGTTGTTTTTAAAGTGTTCAATGGTGTGATCTTATTAAGTTCTCATGTTTTTTAAAGTACTGCTTGCATTGAAATAGATTAGGGAAGAGAAAAACAAGTTTAAAATGCTTTTGTCAGGGAGCTTCATGCTCTACCCTTTTAGGAAAGGAGAAGGAAGTGAAAAAAATATTCTTCATTGGTATTCACAGTATTTGGGGATTTTTCTGTCTTTCTGGCCTTCCCCTTTAAATTTCATATCCCCTATAGGTTTATTCTCTTCTTTATGTTTAAATATGTTTTCTTGGCTGTTGCTGGGCACAATGTGAAACAAGACGTTTTGGATGGATATATTCTTTCTCCCCCACAGTCCAGAACCCTCTACTACCCTTTGTCCCTGGATTGTGTTTTGTTTATTCAGTGATTTTCTGTCCCTAATTGGTGTAGATTCCATAACTCTCTAGAGGAAATATGAGTGGTATCTTCAGGACTCTGAAATGTCTGGAAGCAATTTTAAATGTCCTTTTATTAATAAGCATTTATTTCAGGGATTTAGCTGTCCTCTACTGTGCTTTCTAGGAAGTCTAGAATGTTTTCCATTCTTGGATTAAAGGCATCCACCCTTCTGCTAACTCATAAGAATTTATATGAGTTCATGCAGTACTCATGAGGTCTTTGGTCATGACAAGAAGCGTGTTGACTAAATGCAGTATGGATAGGGCTGGCTGCTTTTGTTTGTTACAGGTTTGATTAAGCTGATGTGTGATTTCTTTTTTTTTTTCTTTTTTTCTTGAGAAATGGGCATGGCAGAGCTTGGAACATGCAGATTGATTAGCTTTGTACAGAAGTAATTTCTAAGTACTTGAGTTTTGATGGTAAAATAATAGGTAGATCAGTTTACTGTATCTTCTGGTTATATGACTTAAATCTGACCTGTGTCTATGCTCTTATATAGAACCAAAAAATGTCTCTTATTTACTAATTCCTATTACTATATATATTACATGACTTACATATTCCAGAAAATGAGTAAGGCTGTGGCACTGTATAGTGATCCTCTGTAACAAAGGCAAGTGCTGTCCTCAGCACAGCTTGAGAGATTTGCTACTAATAAAACAAGACCAAAATGGAAAATGGAAAGGTAATGTACACAGGGGTGAGAGGGGGATAAATCCTAGCTCTGGAGAGGTGGTGATAGAGTGCGAGTTTTCAGTTTTACTTAGATATGATCTTGGTTTATAATCAACAAGTTGTAAAGGAAATTGAATTTTAGCAGTTACTTGGAAACTAGTAAGAGTAGAGAATGTAATGTCCTTGTGTGGGTCCCTTGCTGTTTGACTGCTGACTGCGTGTCGAATCTGCTTATCTCAAAAACATGTTACAGAATTTGAACATTAAACAACTGGACAAAGATCAAAGGTGGTAGAAAGAACAGCCAGACTGAGGTGGGGAAAAAATGGCTGAGGTTAGATACAACAGAGGCTGAGTAACAACAGAAAGCTGATTACTATTAACTTTTTCCAAGGAATACCGGTGAGACCTGAAAGACTTAGTAAAAAAGGGACATTTTTATGAAAAATACAACTTGGAACTGCAGAGCTCCTTGCTGAAAGCCTGTATCTTTGGGGTGAATATCTCGCCATCTTGGAGTCTTCTTCCATGAGTTTCACTAACCTCTGGCCCATGAAATTCCAGAGTTGGAATCTGTCGGAAGACATTCTAGGGAAGGATCCCTGTATGCCTGCTCCAATCTTATTCTTCCCTGGATGTTCCCTTTTGGTCACTGCTGGAAGCAGGCAAAGTAAATCTGTCTGACTAGGCACAGCCTTTTTGGTTTTGGGAAATGAAGCTTCTTCCTACTGTTACTTGAATAATGCTGGAGAAAGGTTGAAGGGAAAAAAAGTCTTGTGGGTGAAGAATTTCTGGATCTAAAAGTTTGGTACTTAAATTTGCTACTGTCCATTTGTTAGAAAATTTGCTTTCAAGGAATTAACTGGTATAGGCTTTGCTTATATTCTGGATTTATAAGGGAAACCTCACATATTCAGTTAAATATTTTCTTGTTGATTTAACCTGATTCTCAAAACTTTGAAGCTCACTTGAGACATCACTTTGATATTCTGACAAAGCTCCTTTTTTACCTCCAGGGGTATTATGTAGAGTCTGTTGTATATAATGTCTGATTTTCCCCAGAAATTTTCTAGTTTGCTTTCTTTTAAAAAACAAACAAGCATTCTGGGATGCATCTTGGTTAAAAAACTAATTCTGAGGCAGGAAGTTTTCAGGTAACTTTATTAAATACAATGTAATATTCTAAGGCTCCTTCCTATATGTTACTCTGCCTGCAGATCCTACAGCAACTATGAAATCTTCAATATGTGAATGGTTTGAATTATGTCCAATGAAAACAATTCCAAGTAAAATTCATGTACTACTTTGGATGTATTACTCTTAGTTAAGTAGGAGATAATACTGAGAAGAGGAAATGTGTCATTTATTCTCTTTTGATAATACTGTGAAGAACTCGAGTGCTCTGTAGGGTTGGTTTCAAGGTTTTGTTTTCCTGTTGCTGTTCTCATTTCAAGCAGTGTTTGAAATGGGTTAGGTTCTAGAGGCTCTTTATGCAGGACTTGCCAGTAACATCCCAGTAAAAGGTTAATCTGATTGGCAGTGAGGGGCAATATTCATGGGGAAGTAGCTCAGACACAATCCCAAACGTGTGTTCCTGTGAACTTGCCAGCTGTGCCCTGCTGGAAACAATACTGTAAAAAGCAGCAAGTCGTGCAGTGCTTAAAAGCAGACTTAAGATAGGGTTAGAATTTCCATTAGAATTTGATAGATTTGAAACCATGTAGAAAATACATGATGCGCTTTTATGTAGTAAATATATATTCTTACCATATAGTTATACCTATTGTGAATGTGTAGAGCTGCAAAATGTTTAACATAACACTCGGTATTTAAATGAAATTAAATAAGGAAAGCTCTGCTCAGATACCAATACTCTCAATAGTACCCTACAGCAGCCAAATTTCAGGGTGATTTCAGGGTGATTTCAGGGTGAAGAATTGCTGCTCAGGAGCCTTTTTTTTGTGATAAGAAAAGAATTCAGATGGTAAATTTGATAATCAGAACTATTCCCCTCCCCCACTTAGTAGTACTTTCAAGTTACCAAACAATTAAATTGGAACAGAGTCTTGGACTGAAGCCCTTCCCACTGAAATTTTTGATCATATTGTCATGTATTTCAAGTCAATAGCTGTGCTTCTTACCATCATTGGCTTTGTTAGTACTGCTGTGAAAATATTACACTTGGTGTTGTGTTTCGAAGCTTTGAAATGTATGTGAGATCATAAATCTTGGTCATCTGATAAGGTATCAGTCAGATTTGTATCAGTAAAATATTTTATGAGTTATGTGAGGAGGTTCTTCATGAGTGAAGTGAACTGTAGCTGTCTTGGAAAGTCTGAATCAGATGGAATTTAATCAAGCTGGATGTTCTGTTTGGAAATCAGAAAAAGAAAATTGTTTGAAAGACAAACAACCAAGCTCACTCTCAATTCAAAAATGTTTCTCGTTGAATTTTTTTCTCTTGACAGTACCAAGCATGTTACAGTACTGCAAGTCCTTGTTTTGTCCTTATCCACAAGTAGAAGCTTGTGCTAATAAACACTTGCTCCAAAATCTGGCAGTGCTAGTACTCTCCAGTGTCTCTTGCATTTCATGCTGTAAAAGCAACAGAACTCTGTTGATGTGGTTGACTGCCCTCATAGAAGTCATGGAGGAATCAGCTGCTATAAGAATGTTGTTATTTGAACCATTAATGGTTTAGAAACTGTAAGTGAAAAGACTGCTGTTCATATTCTCTTTGCTGTTTGGCAGCTTGGAAGGATATTTCTTGTTATCACAGCATTCTAAAAAATCATCTATTTCTTCAGAGACATTTATCTCATTGCCTCTGTTGGAATGTTTTGTTTAATCTGAGTCACTTGAGTGTATCATTACAATCTGAAGTATTTTCTCTTTTTATCTGCTGGTGCTCAGTGATTCCCATGCTGCTTTATGAAAAGGGCAAAAGGAATGCCTCAATTCCTTTTAAGGGAAAACATGAGATTGCTTCTGGAGGAGTCTTTGCAGTAAATTTTCCAGTATTTTACCAGTACAGAAAGCTTCTGAATGATATTAAATATTTCCACTGTGAGTTCCAAAAGAAAATGATACGTTGCAATTCCTGGGCAAAAGGTTTTGAATTGTAGGCAATGTGTGTGAAATCACAGTCTAAGACTATGATCCTGTATTTGCTTGCAGTTAGTGACAGCACTCTTTGGTGATTGAGCCAGTGGAGGAAGCAGGTGGGGGAAAGACCCCCCCTTGGGAGGTGATGGCACAGTTTGGGTTACCTTAGCAAGCTGGATTCAGACACTGCCTATGCCATCAGAATTCCTTGTTTCTCTGCATTACTACAGGAACAGAAGTTACTCTGCATTTTAGTAGACAATCTACACAAAGTATTTGAGTTTATGGTCTGGTCATTTGTTAATGTAGTCTTTCATAGGTAGGTATGCACACATCTATATATGTGCAATCTAACAAAAGACCTAGAAATTCCTAATTATGAGCAGTTTCACTTGATCTCAGTAGCTAGTTCCTCAGGGGAGCAGCTCCAAGGGAACTCTTGAACTGTTGAGCATTTGATGCAAGGTTGCACAAAGGCTGGAGAAAGATCCTGTCCTTTTTTTAACCCATGTTGCAGTGAGAAGCCTGCCACAGTAGGATAGTTGTCTTCTGTGAGAAAGCAAGGTGCTACACCGAACACTTAGTGGATTGCACATTTGTTAATCCATTTTTAAAACATTATTCTGTATGATGACCCCTGTGAGCTATGTGTGTTGTCCTGGTTTGTCTAAGCTCATGCTTTTGAAAATTGTGCTCTGCCTGAGAATGCAACATCTGTCTAGAGAAGCAAGGGAGTGTTGACTGATGTCGATAAGCTGTGCTTAGGAAGGCTGTGGAAGGTTTTTTCTTAATACCACCATCTGCTCTTCTCAACGCATGCAGTCATCCCAGTGAGATACCCTATATTCACTTTCAGAGCTGAGCTTCCTCCTTTCTGCTCCGTGCTAGTTTTTCTGCATGTTTGCCTATTCTCTTAGTTTGATATATGACAGGGAAATCTGTGAGTTGGTGTTACTCAAGGGTGATAAATACTCAAAATACCGGTTATTCTCTATTTCTTGTAACAGAGAACTGAGAAATAGTAACAGGGAATGACTTTTCTAAAAGCAAGCAAAGGCTTCACAGAAGCATCAATCCATTGAGCTAATTAGGGAAAGTAGCAAAGTACCTCTCTTTTTGGTGACAGTAATTCCTGTAATCATTTCTGCTCCTCATTCAATATAACTGAAATAGTTAATGGATCTGGAGTTTAACCTGATGCACAAGTGAAAGTTTTGAACACCTCTCTGCCTGAAGCCTCCCTGTGTACAAAATTGGGGTAACCACTGGCTTTTTTGGTGTTAAATTTGAAAGTACCATTTTGCGTGTGCAGGTTTTCTTGAGTTTTGTGTGTTTGGGGGTTTAAATTTTTTTCCAAGGACTTGTTTTTGTAAACTCTGTGGTTGTAAATGTACCTTGGACATTTGAGTTTATATAAATTTTTCTGAGGCTTATATGTACATTTTGTTACCAGTAGCAAAAATGGCAGTGCCTTTTCAGCTACTTTTGCCTGTCTCAGCTAGAAACAGCTTCTTACTGTATACTTGGAGTTTTAAAAAGCTTTGACATATGTTAACTTCTTTAATAAGCTTTTTCTTCTGCCTGTGAGAAAAGCATATCTCAGGAAACATTCTGTTCACAAACACTTCACTTTACAAACATAGAAGGACAGGGATGCAGCTGCTGGTTTGTTTTCTGGACGAGTTAGTCTAGAGCCAACAGGCACACCCTTTCCCTTGCCAATACCCTTTAGAAAACTGAGTGCATAAATAAGAAATGTGTTCCTGAAAACTTCTGTGCTAGTGGAACTGAACTGGGAGACTTTTCTGATCTATTGTAGGATGGAGAAGTTGGTGGTGAGGGGGAGGAACTCCTGTGGAGTCTCTCTCTTTCTGCCTTGTGAAACTGGGATGTGCTGTGGTGCTGAGGCAAGGTCAGCAGCCTGCTCTGTTCTCAGGGTGCAGTTGTTTAGGATGCATTTCTAGCTTTGGTTGTTAGTATTTATGAGTAAGGGGGGCCCTTTTTGTACAACACCAATGCACTTAGTGCTGTCCATAGGAATGAATACATAAGGGAGAGATTCAGAGTTTGCAGTGCAAACTGAGGGAAGTGAGGAGGAACATGACACAACCATTGAGCAGGAAATGGAGTTTATTGTTGAATACTGGGAGCCTCACATCTTTGGCACCAAGCTTCAGCATGATCCCCTGCCTGAATGAGACAATAAAATAATGTCTGTATTTGTTAAAAGCAAAATGATCTGTATGGTCACTCATTACTTGATGTCAAAAAGTAGGAAATGGGTTTTTTACTTTTTTGAGAGGAGCTGGTAAGAGGGGTTGGATGTTTCTGGTGCTGGGGACCCCAAATCTGGATGCAAACAGGGAGGTGGTTCTGCCCCTCTACTCCATGCTTTGAGACCCCACCTTGGGTACTGCATCCTGCACTGGGGTCTCCAGCACAGGAAGGACCAGTTGGAGTCCAGAGGAGGGACACAAAGATGAGCAAAGGGATGAACAGGTCTCCGAAGAGAGACTGAGAGAGTTGTGGTTGTTCAGCCTGGAGGAAAGAAGGCTCCAGGGAGACCTTATTGTGACCTTGCAGTACTTCAAGGATGCTTATAAGAAAGATGGGGACAGACTTTTTAGCAGGGCCTGTTGCAGTTGGACAAAGTGTAATGGTTTTAAATTCAAAGACATTCAGACAAGATGGAAAGAAGAAATGTTTTATGATGAGGGTGATGAAACACTGGAACAAGTTGCCCAGAGAGACTGTAGATGCCCCATCCTGGCATTCCTGACCAGAGCCAAGGCCAGTTTGGACAGGGCTCTGAGTAAATTGATCTTTTTAAAGACGTCCCTGCTCATTGCAGGGAGGTGTGGATTAAATGGCCTTTGAAGGTCCCTTCCTACGCAAACTGTTCTATGATTCTATGAAAACCAAACAACTTTGATTGACTGCAGTGGGAGCTTCAGTTGTGTTCATTTAAATGTGAGTGGCTTTGATCTGCTAGTTGAATCTTACTCCAAAAAACCCCCGATAGTTACAGCTAGTGGTCAACAGGACAATGAACTCCCTGTGCAATTTCCCTGAAAGGGCTAACACAAACCATTCATTAAGGAACAATAGGGTATTTCTGCTGGAGTACTTTTGCAATATTATATTTGACAGCAAGTTAATGGGGGCAGTTAGGGAAAAACAGTAAGAAAGATCAAAATAGTTAATTTTTTTCTTCACAGGTAAAGCTCCACTTAGTACACTAAGGAATAGAATTTGATAATAGACTCTCACAATAGCCGACAGCAGTATGGTAACTTTTAAGACAAGTAATAGAAAATAAAACCACAAAACTAACTCATCTAAATTTAAGTGAAGTTAGTTAACTGTTGAGGCAACATGTAGTTTCTCCTCCAAAGCAAAAATTGCTCACTGAATTCAAATGCAACTATCATATCTGAAACAGAAATTTAACAGGGAATTCCCTTTTGTTCTGTAAGACTGAAGGTCAGTCTGTATCACCAGTCTCAGCAGGTAGGCTGGCAGATAGCAGACCCTATTGCCTGAATGTGGTATTGTGCCTTGAAATGTATTACACCGATTGGGATATTTGTTGTTCCTTTTCAAGACTGATTTTCAAAAGAGAACTCCTGTAAGAAAAGCCATTAGGTAAAATAAGCATTAAAGTTAAGATAACACTAAGGTCCTCCTTGATTTTTTTGGGTCTTTGGCTGTGGCACATGTTTGGAAATGGTATGTCAGCTTTAGACTGTTGCATGTTCTGATTTTTAATCATATATGGTTGTTTCCCTTATTTCTGCTTAGTGGCTGGGGTGAAACAGTGTTGATAGTCACTCTTGGGGTGCTGTGTTTTAGAGCTGTGGTGAAAACTGTGCTGATGGTTGGTTGTAGCTAATGCTGCAGCTATTGCTGAACAATGTTTGCAGAGTCAGGAACAGGCCCACCTGTGGAAGGTTATGAGTGATTGCTTTTGCACTGCTTGTTTGATTTCTTTTTATCTTCCCCCACTTCTCCTTTGCCTGCTAAACAATTTTATCTTGACCCACGAGTTTTCCTGCTGTTCCTCTTTCCCCTCCAGGGGTGGAGTGGAGAAATGAGAGTGGCTTTGTGGGGCTTAGCTGCCTGCCAGGGTTAACCCACAACAGTACTTTACATGTATATACATGTAAGTGTGTATGGATTTATAAATACATGCATATATGTCTTTTATATTTATGGTCCTAAAGGGAAATTCAAGCCTCCATGCTTTACTGGGTAAATTAAACTTTCTTGTACGCAAGTGGGAGGTTATTTGAAAGTGGTTTAGATCAATGCATTAGGAGACAAGTGGTAAGATCATTCTCATTTTCTTACAACACTGTAGATTATTCTTATCTTCACTGGAGTGATTGTACAAGTGAAAATAATTAGACTGACTGGAGAATAAATGCTTTATTATCCAATTATTCATTTAATTATTCAGCATGAATAATTGGGAGGGTGTACAAGAGCTTGCGCACTACTAAAGAAAGATCAGCTTTTGAGCATTTTCTCTAGTGGATTGTTCAATGGCAAGCAGACCAGAATCTTCAGTCAGAAAAATCTGAAGTTGGATGCACAAGATAAAAAATAATTTTGTGCATTTACAGTAGAGCTTTCAAAGTGATCTCTATATTATAGGCCAAAATGAGTCATATTGTTATATATTAATGCCAAGTGTCATTACAGATCTTTGGACCTCACAGGTCAAATACTGTGTGTATCAGCTTTACAGCCATGAGTAAAAATACCCTTTTTTCTTTTAATCAGGATGAAAATAATACAGAAAATGCTGTCAGTTCTTCAGACGCTGAGAAACAGGATTCTCCTCCACCAAAGCCTCCACGGACCCGCAGGTAATTAACTGTTCTTATGCTATTTTAAGCTGAAAGATGAATAAAAAGTAGAATAAAGCTACTGATACTATAAAGACTTAAGATGAATATGTTGTGTTTATAAATGGAAATATACATAATGCAAATAGAAGTCTTGTAATTGACTCTAAATATAAGCTACAATATCTTTGGGAAGTCTGTGTTTAAATATACCAACCTTGGTATTTTAAATATACCAACCTTGATTTATTATCTGTGAGTAGACAAACTTACTAGTCAGATATGTTAGATCTACTTGTGTTTTAATTCTGCTAGGTGATAGTAGCTAAACAAACTTAAAATAGCCTCAAATAATGACTGAACCCTCATTTTTGGAGACAAAACCATAATGAAACATACCCATTTATTCTAGAAAAATCTCAGACCAAGCACTGTTTTTGGCTAGAGTATGGCAACCAAATGCTGTTATTGAGAAGAATTGGTCTCACCAATCCTTTCATTCAGCAGAGGAAAATCTTCTCTAGCTCCTACAATGCCTAGACATAGCTTTACAGAAGCCAAAAATAAATCTGAACCAACAGATTCATCAGCCTAAAATGGGTACCCATCCCAAGTGTTAAGAAAGCTAAAGAAGCAGCTCTGCTGAACTAGGTGTCCAATTCCCACAGCTGGTTTGTGGAGAGCTTGTAGTGCCCTTTGGCAGATTATCTTGCCTGTGTTCCATTGCCTGTAGTTAAATATAAGGTGAGCACTTGGGTTTCCTAAAGTTGTCAAATGACGTAAGAAACCACCGGCCAGTTGATATTTGTGCATAAATATTTAGGCATAAGTAAAGTATAATTCCTTTAAAATAAAGAAAGAGATGGAAGTAAGTTGGGGCTTTTTACTAACAAATTACATGGTTGGTGCTATGTAGGCAATGTATTTTTTTTTACCTTATTTGGATTGATGGTAATGTGATTGTGTTCAATTATGTAGATTAATGACAGGTAATCATCTGTAGATGATGACAGAGGAGTCAGTTAACCCGTGTTCATGATGAGTTCCAAGCTCTTGAAACTTCATCACTGAGCTTAGAAATATGATTTCTATCCAATAGATGACTTCCTTACTAGTGTTCCTTGAAAAAATCTTAGGTGTACCTTAGCCTGTATAACTTTTATATGTTCATGTAATATTAACATATGTATAATTCATGTAATTCATGTTTGAGCTCACATCTGTCTTATCTGCACTGCATTGTTCTTTACTTGCTGCATTAAGTTAAAATCTTTTAATCTCCCCTTAAAGCCTGGGGGTTTTTTGGGCCTGTTTCCATAAAATCATACTTTCCCATCTGCCAGCAGGGGCAGGCAGATTGGTTTCTTAGAGGTGAATAAATGGAAGCTTTTAGCAAAGCTGTTGTCTTTCTAAAATGGAGATTATTTTTGAAAAACAATTAATTAAATTCCTCCTGGAAGATGCTTCTGAGGAAAGACTTTATTTGCTATTAGTCACATCTGCTCGAAATACCCACTAATGAGCATGTTTTTTTCTTGATGTGGGGGGTAATTATTTCAATTCTACAGCCTGATTCAGTCAGGACATAGAGCCAGGTTTTGTGTATTGTGGATGTTTTGGCATACATTAACATCCTTTTCCTGGGGAGGATGGGAGAGCAGAATCAGTGAAACATTCTAATTTAATCCCCATATGCACAAGGAAACATTTTTAGGTTGCCAGCCAACTGTGTACTTGAGTTTTACATGTACTGTCTCTGAAGAAGTTACAAGCAAGTTGCTCAAGCTACTGTTTTTGAAAAGAAATAAGGTTTTTACATTCTTTATAATCTATGTTATAAATGGCTTTATAATGTGTATTTAGAAAAGCAAGCTGCATTTTTTTAAGAGAAGGTTTAACATTTGCTTTGTTTTCTAAAGCAAAAAGGGCTATGGGGACCGATAGTGCAGAGTACTTTGGGCCACCTTGGTTTCAGGTGAACTTGCCTGAGATGGTCCTGAGTGAGCAGGAGAAAAGCTGTTTTTTTTTTTCTTGGCCTAAGGATGTTTGTTTTCCATATTGTTAAGTTGTTTTCTGACAGCCCCGTGTCTGCAGGATGAGATGGTGACATCTCTGCAGCCCTTTCCAGTGGCTCACCACTCAGGACATGGCAGAATTTTTCTGTGAGGTTTCTGAAGAGGCTTTCTCACTCTCTCTTGTTCTGTTTATAATATTACAATGAAATCAGCTCAGTATCTTCTTTAGACTTTAGGATCTCTTCTTCTGAAAGTGCAGCTAATATCATGTAAACTCTCATGTCTGTGCTAAGGATGAGATGTCACTAAAGACTTTTGTCATGTAAGGTAGGAAGCTTGCTCAGAGAGGTATAATTAATCCTTTTAGTACTTGCTTTGGCCTGGGCATGTATTGGGGAAGGATTGATGCTTGCTAGGCTGCTTTTATGTCTTCTTGGCAGTTAAAAGTATCTTTTGGATATCATTATATTGGTATTAAATTGGTATTTTATTTATTTAGGTCGCCATGAAGCATCTAGCTGTACTTGTTTTGCAGATGTTTTGGAATTGTATTGTCTTCCAATCTTTTATCACCTTGTAATGCTGTAACGTAATTAAACTTGCTGTACAATATGTGAGTGTAGTCATTTAGCTTAATGTCTCTCTCCATTGATGTCAACATAAAAAAATTCTAATATTGTTCCTTGATTATTACAGAGGTAAACAAGAACAACTCATTAGTGCATACATCAGCACCTTATCCTAGAAATTGCTTGGCTTGGCAGTTGATGATCACTTCTTGTGAAAGTCACCTTTCCTTAGAGGACTTGAGGGGATGGAAAATCTTCATTAGACATGTTTTAATTATGTTCAGGTTAAGAAGAGGGCATAAGTAAGGTTTAACTTTGTTAGATATAAGACTGCAAAAAACCTAAGTTTTAAGTTTACGGTTTAGGACTGTGCTTGATTTCACATGACTGATGTGTCAGAATTCAGAGAGAGCACCTTAATACCTTTAAGTATTAGTCCTTGAAATATTTGTGTACTTAATAGTTCATTCTGAAGTATTTGGGAAAGAGGTGGTTTGCTTTAGTCAGGCTTTATTTTGGTTACAAAAAGTTCTTTATTTTCAAGTTCAAATGCAGTTTGAAATCAAAGCATAAACTTAAAATAAACTCACAAAAAGCAAAGATGATTTAATAGCTTTTTTTGTATGCAGTGTAATGAAGAGCTATGTGCAACTGTCTGAAGGAGAAAAGGTGAAACACTGTAGCAGTTTAACTTCTCATCAGATTGCGTTTGGACTTCAGTCTAATGATAGTAAATACGTTTCCAGGGTTATGTGTTATTCTATTTCATTTCAAGCCCTGCAAGCCATCTCTTTCTATCTCCTGAAAAGCTAAGGTATAACTCACTGATGGGTGTTCCTTCTTAGTTAACTGTCTCTAATTTGTATGCCACAATTAAAAAAAACCCAAAAAGCCTCAGTAAGTAAATGTTGAGATAATTCACCAGCTGATTATTTTTATTAATTCTTTGTATTTTTATATAAATTATTTGTAGTGCATTTGCAACAGCTTCACTCACTGGACTGCAGCTTTTCTTTCATGTGGATGGCAGTGATTTAATGCTAAAGTAGAATAATATGGCTGTCTAGCTTTAGCCTGCTTATGTTGAGGTTAATTTTCCTGTTTTAATTATGAGGGAGGATGTAGAGCTTGGTATCTATTTTTGGTTATTCATAGCAGCTGCATTCCATGACCTTGGCATCACTCTCTTTTATTTGAAACACCCTACAGTATGCTCCATAGAATAACCATGGCTTACTTAAGGCTTTTTCTCTTTTGAACACTGGCCAAGTTTCATTTAAATCTGAACCCATTATGCAGTTTTAGTAATACAGCTTTTTTCCATTAGGAGTAGAACGGATTCGATTTTAAAACATTCTGAAAATTTATAATAAACTGCAGAGAAAGCAATAAATGGCTTTTTTCATGTATAGGTTTTTTGTTGAAAGCTGTGGGAAGGCTTTTTTTGGCCAATTATAATACTTTTGACAAATTGTGTGTGACAGTTACTATGAAAAATAATTTTAGAAAGTTGTTATTGCCTAATTCATGGTTTACCTGACACCTGAGAAGCCACTGGCACTAGGGCACTGCATCAGCTGCTCAGGCTTGTGTGACAGTAAAAGTGTATGAAAAAGCTGCCCCAACCACCCAGGGAAATTCCATATCCAGCTGTAAATGAGGAAGTCCCGAGGAAGTGGCATTCCAAGATAATCAGGAGCAGTTGTATCTGAAGAGGCACTTGAAGGCTGAGTCATGACAAAGCTTTCTATTTTTTTATCACATAGTGAGATTTTGCAACCATTTGTGTTTTTTTAAAGGTATAATACAGGGAAGCTTACTTCTCTTACTTGAATGGCCTGGCTTTCTTTGGTTCACTGACTCTTCTCTGTCTCAATATCCTCTTTCATTAGCTTTCTGTTAGTTTCCTGATATTTTAAATCAATCTGGTCCTACTGTCTCCTGTTGTTTTTAACAGTATTAGTAGTTCATTTTCAGATAATTTTCTGCCTCTGGGAGCAAAAATGTCTCTGGAGCACAGCTGTTGAGGGACATGCCCAAAGACAGCATTATGCAGCAGCCCCAAATGCCTAAGATTCACGAGACTTTTAGAAGAAACTACTGCCAAACAGATCTTCTGAATGTGTTCATATCCAAATATTTCTGCTGTGTGAAAACAAACAAACATTATTTGCAGTGCAGAATATATGAAACAGTAATATTAAAAATGAGAGTAAAATGGAAAAAATGTTACCTGCTGAGATCTGTTTCCTAATTTAAAGAGAAAAAATACATTAGAGTGCTATTTGGATGTCTCAATTCCTGAGGACAGATATTCTTCAATATTATCCAAGGCAAAGAATGATTTTGGCAAATAATTTCTCATTTCTTCACTGTAAGCTTTCATTTAAGAATGAAGGAGTGACATTTAACTTCAAATGTAATGGGGAACATTGTAGTAGTTCTGTTGAGATGTGTAGGAGGAAGTTGTTTAATCAACTTTTGGGCTGCTGATTTGTGCAGCATTTCCTGTATCATCAGTTCTGTGGAGGCATCTGAGAGAACTGTTTGAATACATGTGAGGCTCTGTTTACCAGTGGATCAAAGGGTAGAGGGATTTTATGGAACAATAATTGGTGAAGAACTTAATGAATTTTGACTGGTATTGTGGACCTATAACCTTGTTCTATCTATCTATTGCTATCTATTATCTATTTAATGCTAATTTGCTCCTTTAGCTAATTGTAAAGCTTAATGTTAGGTCTGTACCAGATAAGAAATTAGGTTTGCTGATTGCAAATAACTCTGGGTCAGGAAAATCAGGTCAATAAGGGAAAATCATGATTTTCAGTAGGAGGATTTAGTAGAGATTACTGATGAGCATCACTGCTGGTAAAAGGGGGCATGTAAACATTTGTGCAAGTGCACTTACTGTTCCCCTCCCCATTTGGAACAGAGGAGAGAAATCCAAGAGTAGGGAAAGCTCTTGTCCTTAGTGTGTATTAAATTGGAGCAAGACTTATGTCACACCCCCCCTCCCCCTTTTCCTGTCTTATCTTTACTAATTCAGGCAAACAACTTATTCTCAATCTTATTCAGTTTTCAACAACATCTAGAGGCAAGAGTTCCCAAAATACTTCTGTTAAATTGCTTTGATATGCTTTGCATTTCTCCTGTTTTATGTAAAGAAAAACAGCAATATACAAGTGCAGGGAGGAGAGGAAGAGAAGGAATTTGAGGCCCAACTCTTTGTGGCAGGAGTCAGGCTTAGAATGGAAAAGATCACCCAGAACTGCAAGGGGATCTGGGGTTTTCCAGATACAAAGATACAGGAACTTGTAGGACGTAATTTGTAAGCTGGGAAGCTTGGAGTACTTCAGGGGGTTCAGATTTTCACAAACTGAGAATCCTAATGGTTCTCTTTAGTATGGAATCCCTTGTATAAAGATTTTAGTTCTGTAACCCATACTGCTATAGCTTGGTGCTAACAGTCACAAGGATGAAACACATGCTGTAGCCTGTCCCAAGTCAGGTATGCTTTTAGTTGTCTGCAAGACTCAGTTGTGAGGCAGTCCTTGGGCTTTTTTTGTTTGGGTTTTTTTTCCCTGTATGTCATGATAGTCTCAAGAATTTGCACTTGCTGAGTCCTTCTTAGATTTGGAACTAAGGGAGCCAAAGTAGTACTTTGATTTTGCTCATTATGTGGCGAGCAGACAAATAATGAGAGCCTGTCTGATGCCTTTCTCTTGTAGGCAGAGTTCTTGTGCAATTGTGTGGTCCTTCTTATGCTGGAGGGTCTCATGAGAGCAGAGTAGAATTCCCTCCTTCATTGTGCTGGCCATGCTGCTTTGGATGCAGCCCAGGAGGGGGTTGGTTTCTGCACACTGCAGCGTCACGTCCAGCCTCTCCTCCACCAGCACCCCCAAGTCCTTCTCCACAGGGCTGCTCGTGGTCTGTTCAGTCCCCAGCCTGTGTGGTGCCAGGGGTTGCCCCAACCCAAGTGCACCACCTTGCGCTTGGCCTTGTTGAACTCGATGATGTTCTCATGGGCCCACCTCTGGAGCTTGTCCAGGCCCTCCTGGATTCTTAAAGGAATGGAAATTATAAAAATGCCTTCATCAGTTTTACTAAATGTTTGTAGTCAACTACTCTGCATCTAATCTGACCATATGCTTGAAGAACTTCTACTTTTAAGTAGCTTGAGGTGAATTGCAGTTCTAAGTGCTGTGGTCTCGCTGATTTGCACTGTAATTTGGATAATAAATTCTACTGGGAATATTTTTTATGTTGTATGTACCTCACACTGCCTAAATTTGGTTTGTGACTAAGTGGAGACTATCAAATACACAAACATAAAAATACAATCCTCTTGGGCATGTACAAAAAATAAAATTGAAGGAAGATATTTAGTGTTAAGTGGGCTGTAAGGTTTTTTGTTAAGAAATCTTTCTTGGTTTTACTGAAATTTGAATTCCATGTCAAGTTTCTCAGAGCCACTTAAGGAAAGAAGTAGTGAAATGCTGCCACAAGAGGGCCTGTCTTGCAATGTCTTTGCAAAATGCTTCTGGGAAAGGATGTGAGCAATCTCTGAACTATTAGTGAAGATTAGTTGTGGCCTGAATGAATGTCTTTGTGATATTCTCAAAGACATTTTGAGTGTGTTGACTTAATTCTTGCCTACCCCACTAGTCATATTCTATAACCGTTGTCTGTGTGCAATGGAAACTCTGTGTGAAGTTTGACATTGGTATGACAGCATTAATTGCTGCAGTGGGAGATGGGTAGATGTCTAAAATCTTGTCAATCCAGAAAACTTAGACAATTGCGTGTTGGTTATTTTGCAGTTGCCTTGTAGAAGGAGATGCTAAAGAAGAAATCTTGCAGCCTCCAGAGCCTCAGCCAGTACCACCAATCCTAACACCATCTCCCCCATCAGCTTATCCAACAGTCACCACGGTGTGGCAGGACAATGACAGATACCATCCAAAGCCAGTTTTGCACATGGTTTCATCAGAGCATTCAACAGACCTCAATGAGAATTACAATAAGTCTGCAGAACATTCAGGGAAGAACGAACCCAGCGAACACACAGAGAGGAGGCTGGAGCGCAACTTAAGTTTTGAGATCAAGAAGGTGCCTCTTCAGGAGGGACCACGAAGCTTTGATGGGAACTCCCTGTTGAACAGGGGACATGCAATTAAAATTAAGCCTGTGTCATCCTGTGTAATTGATAAGAGCTTTAAGCCACAGGAACAGATTTCAGGGGATTCATTTGTAGATGCTTCTCAAAACTCATGTATGGAATACAGCGTGCCACAGTCTAACACAGCCTTAATATCTTCGCCAGAAAGTCTGCAGAGCCAGCAGGTGTGTGATACCCCACCCAGACCAGATCGTCTGCCTCTGACAGAGAAGGGACACGCCACGTGGTCACTACATGGGCCTGAAAATGCACTGCGTACGCCCGTGTCTGAGGAGTTGTCTTCAGACACCTTGTGTCACGGTGTTAAAACTCTCTCTCTAGTATCAAACACCCCAGCTGAACATCCTTCCAGTGATACTGTTGATCATACTCCTCTTTCTGTTCGAGCACCCCTCTGTTTTACCAATCCTCTCCATGCAGATGATTCTGACACGGATGAGGTGGACTTTGACAGAGCCATGAGCAAAAGCGCGTCCAATGTGTCAACCGCAAGTGCCACAGTCTCTGCTGCCACTAATACTGAAAACATTTCTGCCAGAAAAGTATTGCCAATGTCTATTGCTAGGCAAGACTTAACAGCTGTAACATGTTCTGAAGATGGCAAAGGTAGGTTTCACTGAGGTTCAGAAGTGCTGCTCTTGATCTAGCTGCATCTGTAGAGTTGGACAACATAAATTTCTTTGCAATGCAATTTTTAAAGGTAAATTTAATCAGTACAGTATGGCAGCTTCAGAGAGGGCACGACTCTTTTCCTGACAGCTTTCAGTTTGCATGTGAGCTATTTCTGGTATAAGATACTACAGACATGATCAGCTGATTCAGAAGCTGTACTGTGAGCTTTATTGTGAGCATTTGTTTAATGCTTTATTTATAATACCTTCCTGTAGGTTTGTGTGTAATTGTAGGTTTCTGTGTTACTATTTTGTGCATATTTTTCTCTGTGCCCAGTGTCATGGAAGTGTCTATAATAATTGAGGGTTGACTAGTCAAAGCATTTTCAACAGGCTTGTGCAAATACATAACAATTTCATGCTTATTGGTTGATGTGCTGTTCATAAAAATGTAGATGTAACCTCATTCACTGCATTGGTCTTTGAAGTTGCCCATGATTTGGCTCCTGCATTTTAATAGTGTTGTAAATATTTAGCTGTGCTTTCCTCTTTCTCTGTTCATGGCTGGGGGTGACAAGCTAATATGGCTGCTCATCTAAAAATCCAAGCTATGTGTTATTAGCACTTCAAAAATTATTTAGTGGCTTTTTATCTTTTACTACCTTTTTTGAGTTGTTTTTTTTTGTGTAAGTTTGCAAGTTAGAACATCATTTATTGAAGGCAAAAGGGTCCCAAAACATGCAGGCGCAGATTTCAGTCAGGCTGGCACACTTAGAGCAGATGGAGGACAGAGCTGGGAAGAACAGATTAGGCCTTGGTAACTGCTTGTGCAAAACCCAACAAAACAAGAAGTAAGGCTGTGGAGATGAAGGAAGAACACGAACTTCTGGATCCAGCTCAGACTCCTGTGCTTGGAGCTGCTTACAGTGATGGCCTCACCTCAGGAGTCTGCGCAGACTTCATGACTTTCTGAAGTGAAATGGGGCTCGGTGTATGATGCAAGATGCACAACCAACTAATTGAAAATACTGGCTTTGTGAACTGAATGTTCACCAAAAGTCTTATATCCAGAGATGTGAACTGTTTTGCAGCCTTAAAAACAATGTTTCTGTAAATCTTGATATAGATGTATAGATATTGTGAACTGTATCTATAGATCTATGGATTTTTGGGACATTGTGTAAACACAGAACAATACTTGCACATATATTTTTAACACTGTGACTTAAAAGATGCTCTGCGGAGCTGTTGAAGTCCTTTTGTCATAGTTATTTCAACTTTGCAAGCAGTCCTCCTTGGATTTGTTTTATAGATTTGCAGGCTATTGTATTTTTCCTTTTAGCCAGAAGTTTTTTCTTCTTTCCCAGAGCAATCACTGTTTGTCACTGTTTGGAAATTATCACCTCTCTGTGCATCTCATTATGTAGATGCTATAAGAAAATGCAAATAAAATAAGTGATATGTCATAAATACGATAAAGAATTCGAGAATGTCACTCTAGAATTTGTTTCATGTAACTGTGTATCAGAAACGTCTTGAAATAACAGTACAGCCCTTGTGCTGCTGGTATGTTGATGATTTCACAGGAATTGATTAAAATTCTAGCATTAATTTTTTAATCATTTATCTCTTGCTAATAAGGGTGTTTGTATGATAGTGAACACTTCCCATTTTACATTCTGGTTGCAGGTCTTGTAATCCCTCTGGGACTCTAGAATATAGGGTTAGATTGCTTTGCACCAGTGATCCTAAACCCTGTTTACAGTGGCTTTCTCATTTTCATACTGGCTCAGGACTCTTCTGTTCTGAAGCCGGGAATGTGGCTGCAGTCACCGGTGAAACCTGTCTGTGAACTTAGCAGCACCCTAATTGCCTAACCATAACTGCTGGTGTGCATGATCTTACCAGACACTTAAATCCTCTTTTTCATTCAAATGAAGAGAAAAGAAGTTGTACCCTGAGGTAAAAATAAAAGCAAACAAAGAGAACAATAAAACAGCAACACCAAAACAAAACCCTAAAAATTCACTTTCAGCTAGTGCATATCTGTGGTGACTTTATTTGGTGGTTTTATAGAGGCCCTTTCTGTTAAAGGTGTTCTTGTGCTGTAAACTTGAGGTGGAGCAGGTCTCAGAAGTCACTTGGAAGACGATGGCTTGTAGAACTTGATGGAATTCTGTCCCTGCAGCAGCTGGGCATGCTGGCAGCTCAAGCTTCGTGGCTTTATTAGTTGAAATGTGTCTTTGTATTTTTGAATCCTGTGCAGAGTACCAGTTGTCAGATGAGATTTCTTATGGCAGCAACTACTTTAAATTGTTTTAAACCTTCAGTTACTACTCCAAATTGCTTAGCAGGTCAGAGAGGGACTTTTGCTGCCAGAACAGTTTGTGTTAGTATACTCCTGGGAGGTGAGAGGGAACAGACTGGGGACAGGATGTGGTACTGGCACCGACAGTAGCCATCTCCTCTGGCTCCTACTTACCCTTCTGCCTAGTAAACCTTTCACTAAGCTGTGTAACCACATCAGTGGTGTGGGAGCCAGTGGGCCGCAACATGGACTTGGTGAGCAAAACTGAGACCTGAAAGAATGAACAGAAAGTATTCATTGGAATTACTGAGGATTTTTTCCTCCAAATTATTTAGGCTGAAAATGTGTTTTTGTTTTCTTGCTTGCATAACACACAAACTGATCCTATGCCCTTAATGTGAAGTTAATGTTGTTAGATGAAGTTGCTCCACAGTGTTAGTGTGGTGAACCAAAATGTTTTACAATACTTGAAGCAAATTTTTCTTTTGTTTTTAGATATTATACCAAGTTTAGGATTGTCTCATATATGAAAAGATCAACTTCTAAAGTCTAGGAGAAAAATTTATGTTTTTTTAACTTATCTAAATGTCATATTTGATTTAGATGCTGATGCTAGTGAAGATCCCTCTCCCCCGCTCCCAGAAAGAACACCAGAATCATTTGTGTTAGCAAGTGAACAGAGTGAGTTTTTCATGTTTGGTGATAATTGGAAATAAAGTGTGAAAAGCATGTCAGTATTGTATTTAAGTACCCCTGATTTTTGGTTAGTCTGCTGGAGCAAGTTGTAAAATGGAATGAAATCTGTCATGTGCAGCAGCTTATTTTGAGGTTTAACTTTTACACACCCTTGAACACAGAGAAATTATTTTTCATTTTCTGACTAAATATGGTGTTATATGATATTTAAGTAATTGGAGACTTCAGTATTAGTAGAACTGATTTTCAATCTGAAGAGTATGGAAATGAGATGCTATAGTGGGGAAATGCAGTACAGGTAGGGAATTTCCCAGCTATCTTAATTTCCTGCTGCTCCCAGGTAGGGAACGGGTGTGCACATGAACAGTGTTTATCTGATCCCCCTTTCTTGGGCAAAGACAACACTACATTCTGCACTGCATGTAGTGAACAAGCCCAGTTTGTCAAGTTTAATGTAGTTCACTCTTTGACTGTGTCAAAAGGGTAACAACAAGAGAAGCTGACACTTACAGATGATGTGCACCTATTATCATAGTTCATTCATCAAACTAGTAATGGCAGAATACGAAACAGATGAATTGAAATGAAGTGATAAATTAGGTTGATGCTTGGTACCTTCCAGAAAACCTAAAATGATGTAGTTATTTACTGAGACTTTTTTTTTAGTGTAATTTTGAAACTCAAAAAATTTTGGACCAAGTAGTTAATGTAGATATTTTCAGTATGAAAATGCTGAAGTTTTGTAAATGTGTTCTTTGAGCATCATTAGCATAGGTAGTTCAGAGTCCAAGTGATCCTTTCTTTGGATATTATGGACCTGTCGCTCTTCTGTGACCACACAAGAAACAAAGCTGTTTTCTTAAAAACAAAAAAAAATATCTCTCTCCAGGATTGGAATCACTAAAACCACTTCCATTTTGTTTGCCTTTTTGCACTATGTCAGTAAAGGACAGGTGTGGCTGGCCTGACTTTGTATGTTTACTTAGGAGATCTGAAAACCACATACTATTACTGCCCAGCTGATATAACAGAAGTTCTAAACTGTCCTTGAAAAGGAAGCCAATTCCCCTGTTGATAAAGAGCCCCCAAAGGAACAAAACAAACAGCCACAATGCAAGCACTGTAGTCTTGTGCTCTGAGTTACATTGTGGCATTTTGCCTTTCCTGGAGCACTTTTCATGTAAAGAGATTTTCATGTTTTTACAGGCATTTAATCTAAACAAAAACAAAAAAACAAAAAAAACAAAAAAAAAAAAACCAAAAAAAAAAACAAAAACAAACAAAAAAAAAGGTTTAGAGCACATTTGTAATGCTGTGTACTAATGCCTCATGATGAGGAGAACTAAGTATGTTGAGTTGATTTAATTCTTCCTAGGCACACCCTTTCCGAAGCCAGTTCTGATTGCACAGTCGGAGTGGAGCGTGTTGCGGGATCAGCACCTGCCTGAGCAAACAGCCTCCACAGTAAGTGCAGCAGACAAGTCTGTACTCATCTGTCATTTCTGGTTTGGTTGGGAGCTACAGCAAACAGTAAAATACATGCTTGTGAGAAGTTGCAGCTGTTGGTCATCTACAACTGGCCAGATTTTCCTCTGCCTGAGCTGCTGAATTGATGTGAAGAGCATGTTTTCTTTCCAAGAAAATGATCTGGTTTTCAATAGGTCAAAGGTCAGCAATACTTTTAAAAGGAGTAATCCTAAATCTGTGTTAAACTATGGCCTTAAGAGTGCAAATACACTGCTTTTAGGGAGCTTGCTGTCTGCCCTTAATGGTTCTTAGGCCAGTTCAGACTGGAAGAGAGCTGCAGTTTCTTGTCTAACCTGCTGCAGGGCCTCAGCCCAGGCTAACCAGAGCTTTTTCCAGCTGCATCTTGAAAACCTCCACAGATGGACACTTCTTATGGGCAACCTGCTTCATTGCCTGAAAATGGTTTCCCCTTATGTCCATATTTATTTTAAACAAATGGTTTTTGCCCATCAGATTTCACTTTTCACTCATCCAGCTCACAGTCATCCTACATGAACAGCTGGCAAAACTTTAAAAGCGAATAAGTCCTTTTTACATTTGTCACTTTTTTTCATGTGCTCCCAATATCTCACTTAAAAATATGACAAAATAGATGTGAATTTTCAGGGACTGCAAATGTAATGTGAGAACTAACCTACCTAAATTTCCAAAAAGTTGCAGTGTCATATTTTCAAGTTTTTATTAAATGCTAAGGTTCTAATAGTTAATTCTCATATTAACTGCTGTAGCATTTTTTGTCAATGTTAAGTCAAGTAAAAAACGTAGAGGCAGCTAAGTATTTCCATAAATCTTACATGGTTTTGTTGATATTATCTTAAGTTTCTGACTTTCTTTTCATTTTTTGGGAGTGGTTTGTGTAATTATTTTATATCTCTCTCATTAACAGGGTTTGAAAACAACTTCACCTATACTACCTGGTAAGTAGTGGAAACACTTTTCTAATTTTTTTTTTTTTCAAAATACATTTTTCCTTCTGAACAAAAATTTGCCTGAACTTGGTGCTTGCTCTGAAGATATCTAAGTATATTGTCAAATATACTTAAATTATACTGAATGTATTGTTGCCTATGATGTCTAAGCACCTTTACCTTAGAAAGAACATGAACAGATGCCTTTATGTTGATGTATTAAATGGCACTGTGAGCTTTTGCTATAAATAGATGCTATGTGGGATTTCAGCTATCCATACAAACTAATACAAAATAATAATCCAGATTTGGAAAGCAAGAATATGTTGCTGTCACTGAACATCTACTTCATAACCAATTTTCAAGTATTGCTTTTAGGAAATGAGAAATTGGCTTTCAAAGCTTTATTTTTGTAAATAATATTTGCTGCCAGTTGTTTTCTGGACTGTAATAACAAGTGGCATTGCCACAGTGGTGACTAAGGAGGAGTTTGTGTTTTCCAGATTGTCCTGAACGAAGCAACAAAACACCAACTGACATTTTACCTCAGATTTCTTTTTCTGGTTCCACTGATACAAGAGGTCAAGTTCCAGAATCTCCTGCAGAAGTAACAGATATTGGTAATTACAATTTTTTTCAAAATATAATCACTAGATGACTTAAACAGGGGATTCACTATCAGTACTGGTTTGGGTAACTGCTACTACTGCCAGCCTCCAACTCACTGAGATGCAGAACCCAGCCTACCTAGTCTCATCAGCAGTGCTGAAGGAATTTTCCCGGAATAAATGATTAAATAATTCTTCACTTTGAAAAAAACCTGAAGTGTATAAAATACCGAATTTGTCAAATGGGTTATAATTTTTGCAAAGCACTGAAAATTTCCATAAATAATAACTGATAACTACTTTGGTTACGCAGAGGAGGAGGAAAAAAACAAACAAAGGCTGTAATATTGTATTTATTGAAAAGTACTTTCCAGTGAGGTTTAAGTACTGAACTGTAATGGTATACAAATTCTTCATATTTTTATTTCCTATGACCAGAGTGCCTTCAGAATTCCTTGTATTACAAAGCTGTTTTCTAGCCCTGAGAGTAAATCTATTCTGTCAGAGCTGAAGCCATGCCTTAGTGATCTTCTGACTGCTGCCAGCCTTTGTGAGCCTGTGTTGTCCCAGCAGGCAGAAGAATTAAATCCATTTCTTTCCTTAGGTTTTGGTAACCGCTGTGCAAAGCCCAGAGGACCAAGAGAGCCACCCTCAGAATGGACATGATCCAAGAACCAATGGACACACAATCGCTAAATTATACTGGAAAACTCAAGTGCCACTGAGAACTAGAGAAATAGAGTTCCACTTTCCTGGGGGGCGACTAACACAGAGCAGTGTAGATCTAACTATCAATGGTACATTCTTGCAGTGCATCCCACGCAAAACCTGACACATGGTTCACAACAGTGGATTCCAGTATTACAACCTTGTGCTGGGCCATCTACCTGCCTTACTACACTTAGGAGAAAGTATTACATATGATTTATTTTGTAACTTCAAGTATTATTGCCTTAATGTCTTTTAACCCTGTTACACGCTGCTTGTAGACATGTTAATATAGTAATACTTTTGACAGATTGTGTTTATGGACTACTTTTTGCTAACATTTGATTACCATGTATGCATTATTTTGTATATGTACAGGGCAAGTAAGTATATAATTTGATAAAGTTGCAATCATAAAATATTAACAGAAGATGTAAGAAATCTCTGCATGATCTAAATTTTTGTGTACCTTATTTGTAAGTTATTTGCCCTGAAGTTTTAGAAAATAGTTTCTGGGGTTTTTTACAAAAATTGCTGGACACACACAGCCAGAATTGCAGGTTAGCAGAGATAAAGATTGTAATGCATTTTGTAAATTGTAAGCAAAAGGTTATTTTTATATTATATACTGTTTAATTGTCAGACCTGATTTGTTCTGGTTTTCATCTAGTCATGGAGATTCAGTAAGTGCCTTGGAACAGTATTGAATTCTCTTAGCCTGTGTATGTTACTTCAGTGTTTTGAGTTCATCTGGAATTAGATTATCAAAAATATTTGTATGTTTCTTAGTATATTTGACCTGCCAGTAAAAGAGAAACCATTTTACATAATCAGCACTCCTTAGTTTTCATTTTAATGTTTCTTCAGTTGCAATCTTTAGAAAGTTCATCTCTATCACCTTTCTGTACAGTAGGATTTTACAGTTTTAATATGGCATGTTTCTAATTTGGGAAAACCAGAACACACTGGTAAAAGGACTGTTTCAATACCACTGTCTTCTCTTACAGATGGGGAATACAATTTATGTTGTTCAGCGACTGTATATGTAAGAAAGCAACTTATATGAAGGTTCACCTGGAGCCCTTGCAGCTACACTGTATCTTGGCAATGTATTATGTCAAGAGTTAATCCTTATAAGGATTCCTTACTTAAACTTTTCTGTAATACAATCTTTAAATTAAAGAAAGTAAAAATCTCACTCTGGGTGGTTTTACTCTTAGGAAAGAAAACTGTGTCCAAAAGCAAAGTGTAACAGAGTGAAGGATGGCAGTTTGGCTTGGATTACAGATCTCAGACAGAACACTGACACTCAGAACCTTATTTTTAGTAACTACTTTAAAAGTTCTGGCTAGCAATAATGCCAGAGAAGCAAAGAAGAATGTTTAGAAGAAAATGTTCATTTTAGGTAGTGAAACTATATAAATCTGAACTTTAGCTGGAAACACTGATCTACTACTTGTTCCTTTAGTGTCTCTGCTAAAAGACAGCTAATTGCCTGATAGCAGCTCTGTTGTAACTTCCTGAAGGTACAGAACTTGCAATTACTGTCTCTGGATTTAATCATCATGTGCTTCGTACATGTGACAGACTGCCAAGCTGGGGAGCTCTTTCAAAGAACTGTGTGCACTATAAATACTTCCCATGGATGTAGTTTTGCAGTTTTTCATTTAAAAATAAATCATTCAATGATATATGCCATCTGGGATAACCTATATCAACTATATTCCTGATTTGTAAGCAGTTCAGACAGCTGGAATGTTCTGCAGTTGGCAGAACAAGGCTGGCCTGAACTTTGTCTTCCTTCCCTCATGTTGCAGATGATTAGCTCAGACTTTCACTCCTACAGAGCTCCTGTGGATTTGTAATGCAAGATCGGCTGTCAGCACCCCTGGGCAGTCCAAATCAGTGGAACTCCTGGGGAAAAAAAAAAAAAAAAGTTAAATAAGGAAATTTCCAAATATATTTTGGATGTACTTTTCAAGGATCCCTTCCATATTTGTCAACCAATAAAACAAATCTGTGCAGGTAGTAGGTTTTCTGGTTTTCACAGATGAATTTCACCTAACAGTAAAGGCTGACCCAAATCTGTGTACTTCATACAGGCTATCTGGTTGTGTTTAATTAAAGTTCATCCAGGTTCATCTTTTTTTCCCCCCTTTGTTTTGCACAGATTTGGATCATATTCCAGGCTGAGTTTGTCACCAATAAAAAAAGGCTGCAGCCTTTCTTTGCTTTAGTGATCAACTGCAATTGTCCAGTATGGATTTCTGTTTCCTTTGACAGAGCTGATTCACAACTCGCTGTTCCCTGCTTTGGGTTTTATATTTCACCTATTGTATTTCAGATAAGCTGGCAGTTTTAAGAGCAAGGTGAAGCCTACCCAATGTCATTACTTTCTGTATCTGCTCTTGTGGGTGGTGCAGAGATAACTGCAGGTCTGGATGCTTTACACTGGGGAGTTTCACGTCATAACTTTGAAATATTATCATCTTAAAAGCTTCATCAAAAAAACCCAAGACCTTTCCTTGTGGTTTATTTGAAATGGAATCTAAAAGGGTTTAGAGCATTACATCAGCTTACAAATTACCACTGTAATACATTACCCTGTAATACATTACCATTTTGTACATATATTGAAATCAATCCTATTTAGTTCCACTCTTACATGTTTTCCGAAAGCAGTCGTCAGTTTTTATCTCTGAAGTGCAGCTTTTCAGGCATTGACTTGATCACGGTAGCAAAGAAGTAGTAATGCTACTTAACCCAGCTATTTTTATTAATAACCACTGCATTGGCTTGTTTGTCCTTCAGTATTTTTCTAATATACCATTTATTAATTTTTTCTAAAGGCATTAATATTGAATTAAAGCATGCAGTGAATTATCACATCAAAAGAAGAATGAGTTCTCTATGTTTTGGAAATGTGAATTCTCCAGCCTCAGAAGAAAGCTACTCTGTTAATACCACTGCTTATCTCTATTACTCAGCATATTTAAGGTTATGCATTGATTTTGCAGGTAATATTTTATTTTGGTAGTAATTAGAGCATTCCACCAGCATTTTTATTTCTTATCTGCTAGGAAAACCTGCTCCGTTTACACATAATTTTTCTCAAAGAAGTTTCTAACTTGAGAACTGGGCAGAACAATGAAAATCTCAAAGACTTACCTCTGGGTTTTTGTATATTGGAGTCTTGGATTGGGTTTCTTTGGAGATCAATCTCTAAAAGAATGAATGAGATCAAGTGTGACGCAGTGACTGGGCAGCATGATAACCCTGTGCTGCTGGAGCAGTTGCTTTTAGCTGCAGGTCAGACTGTTGGGAAGCACCCAAACACAAAGCTCTTGCCTGCAGCATAACCCTGACACGCTGCAGACAGAAAAAGGAAACCCAGCAAGAAAGGGTTGGACTAGGGAAAGACTAGCAATGAATATGACCTTCAAAAGGGGATTTTGAGGGGCAACAAGGAGTTAAGGACTTTAGACATTGGAACTGAGCAATAAGATACAATTGCACACAACTCAGGCTTTGAGAATTTTCTCAAGGCTTGAGGCAGGAGTAACATCTCTGCAGTATAAACAAACAAGTTGCAATTCCTACAGCCTAATGCCAAAGAAGGGCCTTTCTCACAATCTCAAAATGCTCTTCAGCTCTTGAGAAGCTGAAACAGCTTCTAAGAGAGGTTATCTTGTGTGGCCTGAAGAACAAGGCTATAAATGCATGGAACCCATGAACCTGGGACTGAGCATAGCTGGGGCCAGCCAGGACAGTGCACCAACTGCTCTGGAACCCTCCGAGTATCCTAAAGCCTGTTAAAACAGCAAGGCTGTGAAGTGGTTAGTAACAGATCTAGTAACAGCTAGGCTCTGTGATGTGACTTTTCCTAATCATTTCAATGCATGTACTTAACCAAACACACAGGTTTGTCAAGTGTTGGGTCAAACAGAACAAGAAAATAACTGTTTTCTTGGCTGCAATGCTGTCGTATCCTCAAGATCTGTACCAAATGTTTCACTTCATCACTTCTATGACCACATGGCAAAAGCTTAGTATTTGCAGTCTTAAAGCAGTGAGTAAATAAAATGTTGTTTGCTGTTTTGTCTATTCAGTCATAGTTGTTGTAACAGTTTTCTTTAAGAACTTGACTCTTGCCTCTGAAATTGTATTGTGTCTGCATGAAGAATTTACTGTGGTGAAGCCAGGGTAAGAAACCAGTTTTGCATTTTGGTTTAAATCCTGCAAAGTTTCCTACCCTGTGCACATAAACAGCCGTGGTGAGCTCAATGCAGGTATTCATCCATGGGTGTTGTGTGTTCATATTTCCAGTCTGGGGCCCTCATAAGGACACTCTGCCTCAGGCACTGTGACTGAGCTCCACAGATTTCAGCTAGTGAGGTGGAAGTTGTCTTTCACATCTACAATTCCTACTTTGATCCACAGAGTTACAGTCCTTAATATAAAAGATCACAGACAGGTAAAAAAATTGATCTTTTGGGTAGGTAGTGCCACAATCTCACGGAGAGCTTGACTGTCAAGTCAAAAGAAGAGCCGAACTTGGATCAAAGATGATCCCATTTTTCAAACATGAAGTATCAAAGACTGCTGAGCTTTTCTGCTTACTTGACTCCACTCTTCACCAGAAGACACCTGGTGTGTGGTTCCGTCCCAGTATATGTTCCACCTGCTATATCTCTGGCCTAATGTTAAATGGACCAAGAAACCCCATCACGTTCATAATCTGAGTTCTTTCAAGTCTTTTGCTAAATTTGTTCAAATTTTTATTTGCTTTCTTGCTATTTTCACATTAAATGGTATATTCATTGTTCAAGTGATCCTGGAGAAGGTGGCAGGAAGAAGACACAAACCTTGTGAGGGAACACGCCACCTCTGGTGTCCATTGGCTGTAGCTGTTCTTTTATTTGCTGCATCTCCAAAATGTATATGCTTTACGGTGAATATTTAACTTTGTCATGTCAATTATGTGTTTTATCAGCCCTGCCTAGTGCACATCTCAGCTTAGGATTTCAGTCTTGCCTGCACTGAACACTTTTTGCTCTAAGTGCAGGAGGGTTGGGCCTGGTACATTCTAATTCCACAAGTTACTGTGGTATCTGGATACAACTGAACCCACCAGTGAAAGGCTGGCAGTTTTGTTAAAAAATAGTAATGTAGCTTCTGCTCTGTTTCATTAGAGACAAGCAAAAGCTAAAATAGCCATCCCTGTGAACTCCAGTAGGGAATCTAGAGTTACCCTTCCCATTGATGTGAATGGCCCCTACCATCAGGCTTTTCTGAAAAAGCACTTGTATACTGGTTTTTATAAAAGTTAATTAAAAAATTACATGTAACTCAGGTCATGAGATTCGTGGGGAGTAATGTGCGAGCACTTCAGAAGTGAAGCAAGTTGCTTGGCTAAAGTGATCCAAAGGATGGTCTCTGCTTGGTGTGTAGTAAAAAGTGAGTCTGGCAAGGTTGGGGAGAACAAGGAGCACGTAAGGCCAGAGGAGAGGAGGTGGGAAGAGATGAATTGTAGCAAGTCCAAGGGGGAAACTGTCTTTGCCTGTGGGCAATAAAAGGCTGACATGAACTTGTTAAGCAGGTTCCCGGTTTTGTAAGCTCCTCAGATGGGCAGAGAGGTGTGGCTGGGTAACAGGAATGCAGCATGAGGAAGACGTTTCTTTAAATGAATTGTTGTGTTTGAGTTTCTACTCAAATCTGCAATTGAGTATGAGCCTCTTGTGTTTTGCCTGATCAGGCCCAGACAAAGATTACTCTATAAGGTGGGAGAAGAACAAGGATAATAACCTAATAAGAATAAACTACCCTTGAAACATCCTGGAGTTGGGTAGGAGAGGTGGAGATGTGAAGAACGTTAAATTCAGAAAGCAATCTCTTGTCAGGGATTTTGAGACCTCAAAGTGATACCTGAAGGAAGGCACGTTGTGATACCATTGCCATGCAATGAATACATCTTTGTCTGCCTCTTGACATGTAAATCACTGGTAAGAAGGAAGCAATGCAAGTAATTCTTTTTATAATATAAATTAACTTTAATTATACTTATGAACTCGTGAGACACCTAACAGCTCTAAAAGCCTTGCTGAGCAGCTCTTTCCCTTTCTTGTGTCATCAGACAGCAAATTTATACCAGTTTATTGATGCTGGAAAGAACACTCAAGTGTATTTTTTTCCCTTAAATCTGTCCTTTTTGGAAATAAATTTTCAGACCCTAGAAAATATTTCCACAGATAAATTAGTTCTTTACAGTTTGGATACTGGGTGGTGGTGAAAGTTGTCCTGAATTTACTTCTCTGCCACTACTGCCTTTCACATGTTTCATTTAGAAGAATGGAACCCTCATTTGGGCAGCTATTCCACAACAGGGAGGGTGGTCTCAGACTCCCTGATTCATAGGAAAGGGGGTGTCTAGTCTTACAATTAAAAAAAATGAAAACCATCCAGCCTCCTTTGGACCTCAGGCACCTGCCAGCCTCCTCTGGTTGCTAAGTTGGAATGGCTACCAGAGCCAAAAGGTCTCCCTTAGTGATCTTCCATGTTAGTCCACAAGACTGAGCTCAACCCTGTCTCATGGAGGGGTTTGGCTCCAAGAGAGGCAGCTCTGCTCTTGGGCCTGGCTGCAGTCCTCATCACAGGGAGGGTGCAGCATTTGTCACTAAACCAAATGCTTTTTGTTTCAGCTGTTCAGGGCTCCTCTCCTCACTACTTCTGGAACATGTGATGTGCTCTAGGGACTCACCATAACTCAAAAATGGGATAGGTGCTCTTACAGACCACATCATGTGCCTATCTAATTTATTTTTGAAGCCATGAGACAAAACCTCACTTTGCTAGAGACCAAAATATGTGTAACAGTAAGGTCCAGAAAGACGGCACCAGGTTACGTCACAGCTTGTAAATTCGCTGCACACTTCAGTTACACAACGCAGAAAGCTGGCTGGAGTTTTTATTAGTATTTTTATCTTAATGATGTTTTGTAGATATATCAAGCAAGCACTTTTCAGTGTCTCTTCTTTCAGTGATTAAGAATGTGTGAAGAATTTTTCCATCTGCTTCTTCCTCTCCCTTCCCATAAACTCTGAGCATCAGAAGGAACCAGCATGAGGGAGCTCACTTGAAGCAGCCTCTGGGCCGGAGTCTGTGGTCAGATGACAAATCTGTCCTGCACATTTACTGGAAGTGGGGCTATCCATCATGTAGGCTCAGCATTCCTGCCTCCAAGCCAGAGCAAGACTGTACAAGTAACAAGGTACAGTTGTGATTTGACATGAACAGGCTGGGAGGAGCCTGCTCATCTTCCATTTCCAGACTGATCTGAGGCTGATAGTGATGTATTAGATTTACACTGAAGTTATTCTGTCTATCCTGAGTGAATCCCAAAGCCCCTAACTGTTATCCAGGACATACATTAAAACATTTTTGGGTGACTTTATCCTGTGAAATGCTTTCCTAATGCCATGGTCTAGAAATTTCAGGTGTAATTATCTTCCAGTTACATTGGTACATCAGAGAAAATCTGAGGAAATTATGGCAAATGCATTTTTACTTTTAACAGTTTGTCTTAAACTAACTGTTTCCCAGAATCACTGTGGCCACTGATCTGAAGAACTGCTGCCTCTACTGTGAAACTTGTGAGTAGACAGAAAGCTCTTTATTGTGGATGTTGTTTATGTGAGCAAGAAGCTGAGATGAGCAGTGAAAGATTAGCTGCTCTGTATAACTAGCTGTTTGTTTTCTTTTTCTATATACACTTACAAATATAAACTGCTACTTTAAGTGTCTGTGCCTGAGAGACAAGACCTGAATTTCCTAGAACTAAATGTACTCCAGAACAAGGCCAGGTTGGATGGGACTCTGATCAGCCTGGCCTAGTGAAAAGTGTCCCTGCCCATGGCAGAGGGGTTGGAATGAGATGATCTTTAAGGTCCTTTCCAATCCAACCATTCCACGACCATTCTTTGATCTGTTTATCATTCCATAAGCCTTTAGGGATGGGGGAAGAAAAAGCCATCAGGAAATCCATAGGGATTTCAGTTCATTGACTTGAACTCTTTGGTAACCATAAGAGATATGCACACCTCATAGAACTGCTTGTTAATGAACAAGTATTTGAAAGTTTAGCTTGGGAGAGTCTGTGCCTTTTCTTTAATGGAGTCATGGAATGGTTTGGGTGGGATGGGAACTTAAAGATATATAACAGGAACTATGTCAAAACTTATACCAAAAAAGCCCTCAATCAAAACAAAAATCACCTGTGAAACCCTTGGAATCTCCTGTTGAAAGACTTCTATAGAATTTCCAAGCTGATATGAATAAAGGATGGGATATGGGGCTATTTACAGCCTAGGCAGACACAGCTCAACTGGAAATGTGGCTGGTCTAAGTCCTTGTCACAGCAAATAGATACTGATTCCTGTGCCCGCTGAAGCAAAGACTTGCAGGTCCTTCTCTCCATGATGTTTGGGGTGGCCTGCAGCTGCAGCATCAACAAGCAGAAAAGATGGTGATTTCCAGGCACAGCCCACAGAAAGAGCCCTTCTCCCATGGTCTCTCTTTCCCCAAGGACAGGAGCACCCACAGCCTTGCTGTAGCAGCTGTGGTAGATAAACTGGGATAACAAGGTTTAGGGTCTCTATTGTATTATTAAAATTCAGCCAGGATACAGTGAACAAATATGGGAGTGGACAGACTCTGAAGGGATTTGAGTGAAGGTGGATCTAATGGTAGCGGAGTCTAAGGAAACTGAAAAAATCACTACTTGTTTTAGTATCTGTACAGATCTGTGCACAGCAGCAAGGAATTCAGGTATCTCAAATTGCAGTGAGGAGGCTGTTAATCTGTAAAAAATCCAGAACTGTAAGCCAGCAGCTTCATTTGAAAATTCATCTCTTAATTGTTACTGAAATAAGCAAATGGATAAGACTTTGATCCATCTCCTCCATATGTAAGGAAATAGTTTTGCTTGGCTTGCATCCTCTTGCTTTCATACTGATTTTAGTCATTATGTATCTTTTGTATTGAAAAATTCTAAAGATCTTTCAAATAGCCAATTTTTTTAGGGTGCTATGAAGACAACAGCTAAGCAAACTACCTTTTCAACTGCAAGCAGATATCATTTAAGATTGTGTATATCAAGACTTTCCGAGTTTGCTCCATTGTTGTGATTGTTATTACACTTCGAAAAAGAAATATTAAACACAAGTGAGAAAACCAGCTGTAAAGACTAAAGAGCTGTTATAGCAGTAATCTCTAGCTGTTTGAAAAAACATTAAACAAGAAACAAGTAATGAAGGTCCTCCCTGAAGTGTAAACTCCTTTTTGTGGTTTTTTATGGATTCTGTAAAATGTTGGCAGACAAACAGTGTAATAAAAACCATGAGTTTCCCCAGTTGTCTGCTCTGCCACGCTGCCAAATGTCTAACCCACCACCCCTGAGCAGTCAGCAGAGACTCAGCTGCTTCTGAGGGGAAAAAAGGCTTTTTGGGACAACTGCTGCCTTGGTCACTGGTTTGATCAAAGGTGCTGGGCTGCACATTCCCATTGCTCAGGTGTGGGGACACTGTCCCCTGCCAAGGACAAGGGCAGGAGGGGGCAGTTCTTATCCCCCTGCAGCAAGGCTCCTCATGCTGTCAGCAGCTCCCGGTTATGAGCCAAGTAAGTCCCCAGTGTCCCACTTAGTTCAATTGTTTGGGTGGTAATTGCAGAAGTATTTGGATATGTCACTGGCTGTTCTGAAAATCCTGACTATGGAAAATGAAGCTCTTCTAAAATAAATCACACTTTTACATGATGAGATCACCTTTGTCAGTACGTTTCTGTGCATGTAAGGCTAGTTTTCACCTCCATTTCCAAAGACGAATTATTTCACTTTCGATGAGTTTGAGGAAAAAATTAGTAACATTAAGAATTACAGTTAGCTAATTTTGCAGACAAAAATCAGCATAATGACATCTAAGTGTTATCAAATGTTTTCAATTTACAGTTGGCACAATTATTTCCATGCTTGACTTTAAGAACTGTGCAGATGCCAAACCAAGGAAGTAAGCACATGGAGAGCAAGTTGTTGAAATTATAAAAAGATTAAGTAACATTTCTGAAAGCTGTTTTTCTCTTTGGAGACCTGAGTAAGGCTACAAAGCATCACTTTGGTAGGCAGTTAAGAGTGTAAGCCAAAACTCTGTAACTCAACCCTGTGTACAGCATTTACATTCAGCTTTTGATTTTACAGAGGATGTCTGAAATGATTCTAAGTTGAGGTGAGCATATATACTAATTTGTTTAAAGAAATGCTTTGGTTAATAACCATTTATATCAGCATTTCATAATTATCCTAATTAAAATGGCAACACACTTGCAATAAGCAGGCTAATAGCAGGGGAAGCTTATTCTTAATGCATGTTGCATACTGGACTGCTTGGTGCTAGACATTTTTACTGTTATGGTTTTGCCTCATTTCGGTTTCCGTGGTCTAGAAAATCTCCATGGATTTCCCTAAGTGCATATAAAACGACAGACAAAAGTACATTGATATAATTTCCATAGTCAGTTTCATAGTCATCTGCTGAAAGAGATGAGCTCTCTGGTCTCTGTGTGTGGGGTACTGCCAACCCAGGGACTGATCCCCACAAATACTCCCAGTTCAGACAGCTCCCTCTCTTTAGGGGACTGGACTTGTGACATGAGACACTACTGTATTTCTGTGTAGTTGTTTGGTTTAGGGCAGTGTTTTGACAGTGTTTCTTGAGATTGTATCATTTCATATGTATCTCACTCTTTTCAATTAACATCAGAACAAATTTCTGATTCTAACCTGTATTTTACACAAGCCATCCTGCTTGTATTTACCCCCTTTTTGTTAAAGATACTCTTTATTCTGAAGCAGTTTTGGTGTTTCTCATCTTGTCTGTCTCATTCAGGAGCATCTGCCTGGGACGTGTGCACCTGCAGCCAGAGGTTTAATTAAAGTAACAAGAGGTGGTAAGGAAGACACCCTGAAATTTAGTTGTAATGCTTTGGAATGTGTGCTCACCATAGGTATGGTGGGGCACTTTAATGTATCTGTGTGATTAGTGACAAAACAAGTGACAGGGACAACACCCCTCCCTCTAATGCCCAAACCGCAGCACGACTGCAGGAGCTGAAACAGAGCCGGCTTCTGAATTTCATGCACCCTGCAATTTCCTCTGCTGACAAATAGGTATGATATAGCAGCAGCAAACCTCCAAACATTAGTCACACTGCTTTCCAACAAGCAACAATTACATGTAATAGGTACTGTGTCATCTTGCTCCAGCTGAATTTTATGAAGAATTCACTAATAAAAACTTGGCTTATGCTTACAAGCACAATATGCTACTTCAGAAAGCACAGGAAACAACTTCAGCTTGACCTGAGTTTAGTGGCATATTGACAGCTCTAAAAGTTTGCTGCACATTTATAAGTTTATTTGTCAGTTTTTAAATCAAGTGTTGGGCGATGAGTTCTTTCACCAGTTTTATGTGTGCAATACAAAGATCAGAAATATGAACTGTCTTAATCGTTAACAATGGTGTAAGTGCACATATCAAGATATTCAGCTATTTATACAGCTATCCAGCCTAATAAATCTTGCTAAGCCTGCTGCATGGAGAAAAGTGATGTACTCCTAGGTGACTGGCATTTCACAGAGGTTCTAGTCAAGTTCCTTGAACCAAAACCAACCCCTAGGATTTACTCTAGTTACAGAACAAAGAAGCACTACTCTTCCATTTCTCAAAGCCCCTAAAAGCAAGAGGTGAAAATATGGTTGTGACTTCTCTGAGGTTTGAGTGAACTTAATATACATCTGACTTGGGATCAATACTGGCACAGAAGTAAGATGAACTTGGTTTTAAAGCCCGTGAAGTTGAGACAATGCCATGAGGTGCCTCAAATTCTCACTCTAGAGTCACCACAATCCAGTTTCCATTAGGGACTGGTATATAGGGGTACCCATGGCCTCGTGTGCATATTGTGGCACCTGTAACATCAATTGAAACCAAATCACTGATTTGGACTAAGGTGGATGGGTCACCTTTACTAAAATGCACGTTTTTCTCACCCACTGATTGAGGGGAGCTGAGGATGACCTTCATAGGCCCACTCTTAGTTTACCAGCCTATGTACACATGGGTAGATTAGTACCTGGATTTCACTCTGGGATTGGATGTGAGTTGACTATTGCTGCAATACATGCTTTGAAATGTTCCTCCTTTGACGCAGATGCCATTTCCCCCAACAGGCCCAGAAATAGAGCTTGAGGATACACTCTCACAGTAGTGGAGCTTGAAACATCTGAGGAAAAAGCAGAGTTACCTGCATACAGGAAATCTATTCTTTGCTGCTGTTGAGATGAACACTGAACTGCATTCAGCCTGGTTTACAATTTCAAAACAAACAAAGGAGGAGATGGCCCAAGTGCTAGGAGCTTATTCCGAGGCTGATCAGTGGCAGCTCAAATGAAAATGCTTTGTGGAACAAAAAAAATCTAAACTTAAAACCTTGTTTGCCTGCTGATACATCGTGTACAGACCTTCTCAGAGCAATTTCATCTGGCTGCCATCTGCCAGGTTCGGCTTAATGTGGCAGCGACTCTGTTCTCCCCGCGGCAATCAGGAGATCCGAAGTGTGACTGACCAGAGCAGGAGCCCGGCAATGCGAACTCTCCAAGAAACTTCTGTGCATTTTCACAACGCTTCCTGCTGACACCAGAACTTGGGGGAATTTCAGTCTGCTCCTGAACCGCGGATATGGCAGCTTTAGTAGCCAAAGGCAGGAGTGGGGGGCTCCTATTTGGCACACTGAGCTCAAATCCCTTCCCCGAGGCACGGCGGTCAATGATGCCCTGGTGACAGACACCTGGCTGTCCCGGCGGGCTGGCATCGGCACCTCGGCAGCCTCTGCCTTCCTCCCACCCGGCCCTCCGGAGCTTCCAAGCTTTATCTGACTCCAAGGATGCGGGACAGTGTGGAGAACTGGGATTCAGAGAGGACCGAACGAACAACCCCCCCCCCCCCCCCGGGACATCCCGCGGGATATCCACCGGGAACGGCGCTAGTCCAGACCTTTCTTATTCCTAAACAAACGCGCTTCCCAGGAACACCCCGCGGGTTTGCGGCGCCGCCAGGATCCCGTCAGCCGCTCCCAAAGTGGAGAAGCCCAAAACCTGAGGTGTTAACGAAACCCCCGGGATGGGCCGGGGTCCAAACCTTCCTTACTCCCAAACAAACGCCTTTCTCAGGAGCGCCGCCTCTCCCCTGCTCCGAGCCCCGCCGCGCTCCCCTCACGCCGTCCCCACTCCCGCGCCCACCCCGACAGCGCCCCCGCCCCCGCGCGCCCTGCGCACTCAGCCGAGCCACCGCCCCCAATCCCCTGAGAGCCCGCCCCCTCTCCCCGCCCTGCGATTGGTGGCTCTCGCTGTCTGTCCGGCGCCTCTCCGGCCCATTGGGCGAGGCCGTGGCGCTGCCCCGCCCCCGGCGCTGTCGGTTGGGGCGAGCCGAGAGTAAATAGACGCCGGAGCCCAAGATGGCGGAGCTGCCCAGTTCGGGTCGTGGCGCGGCGCCCCCTGAGCAGGAGCTGCTGGGCGCCAGGACGGCCCCGGACGCAAAAGGTTCCCGCGGATCCCAGCCGGCCGCCAAGAAGGTGAAGGGAGCCGAGGAGCGGAGCCTGAAGGGCGCTAAGCGCGTCAACGGTGAAGGGGGCGGCGGTGGCGGGAGCGCCAAGCAGCCGCTGCCCGCGGTCGTGCCCAGCTACAGCGGCCCCGGGCCGTGGGGCTTCGCCGCGCTGTCCTCGGGCCCCTCGGCGGGCGCGGGGGGCTTCGCGTTCCCTTCCCCACTGTCCCGGAAGCTGCTGCCGCCCGCGGTGCTGCTGCCGCCGTCCGCCTCCCCCTCCTCGTCCCACCCGCAGCACCAGCACCGCCACCACCGGCACCGCCTGGCGCTGGCGGCCGAGGCGGGAGGCGGCGGCAGCGGCGGCAGCGCCAAGCCCAAGAGACCCAAGGAAAAGCGGGACAAGGAGAGGAGGAAGCACGGGGCGCTGCCCGTAGTGGCGGCGGCGGGAGATGGCGGCGGGGCCCTGAGCCGGGAGGAGAACGGGGAGGTGAAGCTGCTGTTCCCGAAAGGTGAGCGGCGGGGCAGCGCCGGCAGCGGGGCCGGGGAGGGAGGGCGGGAAGGGGCACCGGGCGCGGGGTCTCGCCGGAGCTGCCCGGCGGCACCGGGAGTGGCCGTGACCCGGGCCGGGGGCTGCGGGCAGCGCTGGAGCCGCTCACACATCGCTGGCGTTGTGTAAGTTCGTGGGGAAGGCAGCGGCGGCTCAGTCCGCCGTCAATCCTGTCAAAAAAGGGGGTGTGGAATTAGCGATGGCGTCAGCCAGAAGCTGCCAGAGGCCTTAGGTTTTCTTACCTATTAGGGAAATGAGGATGCCGAGTAGTTTGTTAGAAATGTGCGAACAAAACTGAATTCGGGGGAAAACGCGGAACATGTTGCGAAGAATCGCCGTAATTTCGAAATTAAATCGTGAATCATCTCGTTTCTTAGGCTAGTAATTTTTACAGGCTAAGTCATTGAGTACTAGAGAGCATGCAGTTTAAATTTAGATTCTTGGACTTTTGAAATCTCATGTAGTTGCTGCTTCAGGCTTTCTTTATTTTTTGAAGATCACATCTCCCAAGGAATGCTCGAGGTCTTCAGGAGAAGGGGAGGAGTGCTGGGTTAGTTCATTAGCGGGGCTCGACAGAAATGACCGTACGAGGTAGGACAAGATGTCAGGCAGGAGTCTTGCTTGGATTCCTGCTGTGATCAACAGTAAATCTTGGGAACTGAAAGACAATGCATGAATATCTGACGACAGTACAAGAATACATGCTTTTATTCCTAGTGTGTCCTTTCCCAGTCTCCAGTGACCTTAAACCAGATGTTGATGCATTTATATTTACATTGAAATATGAGGAATTTGAAACATTCACCTAGCTTAATCAAGTTTCCTTTCTTTTAAAGGAAAGATAGATTACTATTGTGTAAATTTAGGTTACTTTGATTGTGGCCTATACCTGTAATTATAGGATCAGTGGAGCTTGTAGCGAAATATCGAGATGCCTTTTTGTCTATTGACTATGTTGTCTGGGCTGCCTTACTTCATTTTCCACTAATTTCCATGAGTATCTTAGTCTATGATTCACTTACCATTGAGGCTTATTTTTTTTAAATTTACTTGGATCTTGATTGGTGGTGTACAAGTGGGTTTTAAGTATGCAATTTCAGTGCTTTCAAGTGTTCCATTTTAGGGCTTATTTTTTCCCTTTGTTACTGTCCAAAAGGTGACTTGGGAGAAGCCTTTAGAAATGATGCTCAATACCCATTTGATGTTGGTGAAGTCATTTTGTCTTTAAAGATAGCTGCCAAGAAGCTCACCCAATATCCTTCTTGCAAAGCTATGTAATTAATAACCATATTTGCTCAGATTGCTCAGTGTCCTACCAATGTTAAAGAGTCACGTTGGTAAATCTTGGAACCCTATTACAATAGCAGGATGAAATATTCTTTCCCATTGGTGAAAGAAATTGGCACTGATAGTGTTAACTGAATAATTGATGTGATTTGTCTTTAAAGAGGAGAATCTGCACCTTGTATCTGGAAGCTACAGGCACAAGTTCTTAGGTTTTTTTTAGTTCCTGAGTGTTCAGAACAGATCTTTTTACCTTACATTTATTCCTTGAAAACTTATCTACATGCAACAAATACATTTTCAAAGGCAGACAATACCTGTTTGCCATCTGAGTCTACAGATTTTTGTTTCGAGGAAGTAGTTTCTAAAGCTAAAATTTTGTGGCATAATTTCCTATATAAAAGAAGAACTTTATTTTAATTAAACTGTAAATTTCTTTAGAGAAGGCTGTGAGAAAGTGAAGGATGCACTGAGTCTTCTGCTGAAAGCTGCCAGCCTTTCAAAAGTGATTCAGTATTTGACTGTAGATTAAAGAACAGGTTTGTGCTGTTAATCCTGTGAATAATTTACTTTGCAGAGAGGAAAGGGAAAAATGCAGTTATGATGCAGGGAGAAAAGAATGGCTGGGAGGCAGGCACATAGAATCCTAAGTACAGAGGAAAGCTAAGAATGCCATTAAGGTGGGTGGGTGGCATACTCAGGACTTGTGCATTGGGAGTGCTGAAGCTACAGACTGGAAAAAGATACCAGAGGGACTGTGGTTGCAGCATATAGTGAGTGAACGTGGAATGAATTTGAAATACTCTGAAATTAAAATAGCAGGCAAAAGCAGCATGGGGGTGATTCTGGTCTTGTTTGAGGGCAAAAGATTATACTTAGGTGCTGTAGGAAAGGCCAGGAAGGTAGGATAGAAGAAGAATGAAAATTTTAGGCAGCCTCCAGATATGACAGAGGTAAATTTAGACCATTTGGGATAATTAAGAAAAACTGAAAGGCTTGAACGTACAGAACGTATGAGGGGCGTGGAAGTAGGAATAAAATATTCTCCTTTAGGTGTAATGAGGTGAGTTTGTAGAAGCTGTCATCAGTGCATTCTAAAAATCAAGCTCATGCAGGCAAGTGCAGCCTGTTGTTCCTGGCGTCTGCAGTTAGACAACGTTTTTGCTTTTGTTGCAGTGGAAAAGGAGCAGCAATGTGGAATTGATGGTATTGACAATTTTTCTCTCCTAGCATTTTGAACTGATACACATGCCAGTGCTACACTTGCCAGAAGGAAAATTGTGCCAGTGGGGAGACTAGAGGTATAGAGGCAGAAATACTAAGAGATATGCAGGTGGAATGGGTGAGAGTTCCTTGGTTGTTTTGAGCTTCTGAAAATGAAAAAAGTCCATCATCCTGTTTGCAGCCAAAATGGAGATGCATTGCAGGTGGGTACATGGGATGGAGTGGAATTCCCAGTACCTGTGAATGAGGAGGAGTTGTGTTTGTGCTCAGTGAGCTGTGTGCTCTGCCGCACAGAGCCCTTAGGGCGTGAGGAGAAAAAGCTTTACCTTTGTGAGAGAGACTGAGGGCCTGCACACATCTCAGTACTAGAGAAAATGAGGAGCAAAGCTAGGGGAATCAGGAGAAGAATGGCAAAATTTGTCTCATGAGATTGTTAGGACTGTGGTATAGACAAAATAATACAGGGAATCAGGGTGCGCAGTGATGGGCAGTGAATGAATGTGAGATCTGGCCTTGAGAGTAGTAGCAATTGCACTTTCCGAATTTTAGTTTAGTTACTGTAATGCTGGTAGGGTATTGACAGTGAGGAGGAAATTGTGAGGTTTTTCACCTTGCATTCAGAAAAGCTGATGATAGGAGCTGATGTCCTTCACTTGCAATAGTGATTATGAGGTAAGGGAGCCTCGTTCTGAGGCAGCCTTATTTCCTAAGTGGTAGGAAGATGTTAAGCTTGGTAGTAACCAAGATGGCTGATGTGTCTAAAGCTTTTCAAAAATTTTTATATTTTCTTCAAGTCTTCGTTTAAAGACTTTTCTGGTCTTTTAATTGCAAAGAGCTTTTAAGTTGCAGAGTCATAACCAGGCCTTACAGCTTGTGATTCCATTAAATGAATGGAGTTCAGTGACCCCTTCAGAGATGATCTACCATGCAGAGAACCTGAAAGAGTCTTTTGCCGGATGCATGATTTATTCTGCAGATAACGAGGTTTAGGCTGTTCAAACTGAGCTTAAATTTTCACTTGTCGTGTACATTCTGACAGTGGAACTGAAGTTGTGCAATGTTTTTGTTTTTAAAACAGAGTGTCAGTCTGACAGAAGTGATTGCTGTTCATGCTATGACTGCTGATTCAGTTAGTCATTTAACTGATACTCTGCTCTAGCAGTCCATAGTTGAAATTGTTTTCATAACAGTGCAAAGCTCGGCTCAGCCACTCCCCACTTCATTAGACAACCCTGTCCAAGTCTTTGGTTTTGGTCTTTATACTTGCTGTAAGGTACAGTGCAGTTATTGATCCATCTTTTCTGCTTTTCTTGCTGTTTCTGTGTACAATTTCCCTTTCCCTCTCCTTTTTTTTTCTTCAGTGATCCATTTTGCTGATAAGATTGCCTCAGAGTGCAGGCAGTTGCAAAATGAGATTGACATCTTTTGACTTGCAGATGGGGATTCCCCATATGATCAGGAAAGCTGAATATGGTGCTGTAGCTCTTCTTTTTAATATTAGTCTATTTTTTTAACTCTCCCTCCTTTGCCCCACCCCTCCCCACCCCCCCTTCCTTCTCCTGCTGTCTTTGAAGGATAGATAAGATTACATTTCAGGTGAGCATTTAGCAATGATTCTTCTGGTAACTATTACCTTGTATTGTGTGACCCTTCTGGGATTTTAGCTTTCAAGAAGCTACACTTTTTAGTCTTAATAATTTTGGTCCGCGTCCAGTGGGATACTCATTTCATAGTCTGTTACCAAAGTAGGTTGAAGATAGTTCTTTTTCCCTGCTTTAGAACTGGGGCCATGCATCTTGCTTGTTAGGTTATGTTTTATTTTTTTCTTCTGCTAAACATTTCCTTCTTCTGTTAACTTCTATTTCCCTTTTTTTTTTCTTTTTCCTCGTGCTACGTGACTTGACTCACTTCCCCCTCCTGTCTGTTGAATTTTTTGAATGTAGCAGTCATTTTCATGCTTATGAGGCCTCTTGACCACTCTGAATTCTTCAATATACTTCTATTTAGATACCCTACTGTAAGCAGCAATGCCTAGAAGGTTTTAAGGATGATATTGAGGAGGAAGGGGGACTTCTCAAATTTCTGTTGCTGTTTGAGATTTCCATGCAGTTCTGTTTTCAGAGCTGGTAGTGTCATAATGTAAGTATGCAATGTTGGGAGAAATTTGGAGCAGTGCATCTTTTTCTTGAGGGACCCTGGCCCCTTTTTGATAAGATAACCTGAAGCTTTCTAGGCAGAACAAAAATCTTTCTAAGCTGGAGAACCATGCCCTTCCTGTACCCCAGAATCCAGCTTTGTGTGTAATTTATGCAGCAGAACTTACGCTGATTTTAGAATACCAAATAATTTTTATGAGTTGACACAAGATCAGGAGGCTGAGGCATTTGTTCTGAAACCTCTTGAAGAGGCCTCGTTTGCAGCTGTCACATTCTCTTGCTAATTTCTGATGCAATGCCCCAGTGCTTGAGCTTAAACTTGGCTCATGCAGTTCTGCATGTGGAAAAGATGTCCCTAGAAGTGCAAAGCTTAAAGGAACTTTGTCATTCTTTTTTCATTTTTTTTGAAATGTTTTAATTCTGAAAGGGATCTGTCTTCCTTTCCATTCATTGAAGAGCTTAGGGAAATGTTCTTGCCTGATAAGGGGATTTCTTTAGTTGTATCTTGAATTTTAAACTTAGATTACTGTAAGAGGTGTCAGCCATATATTCCTGGTTGCTGGGATGTGAAACCTGTCCCTTATTTGATGATTTTTTTTTTGTATCCTGGAAATACTGAATGGGTTTTTCCATGTTCATTATACTGGGAAGCCTGCTCTGCAGTGTCCCTTGTAGGATTTAATGAGTGCAGGTGTCAAAGCTGTTAACGTGGTGATGGTAAATGTACTTCATGTACCTGCATAACCAGTTAAACATGGCTTCTGGAGGTTTTATTTTATGGGTGTTTGCTCAAAGTGAGGAGAGAGCTGATGGAAGGGATGGGAACTGATGTTCTTGTATGCCCCTCCTTATTCCCCCTTCCTTTCAGTTGCACTGCTGCTGGTGTTATCCATATTGATGGTGTCCCTTAGCAGTAGTCTGTAAATATTTTGCTGCATGTGCAGTGACAGCCCTTAAATCAAACAGAGGAGAGAGAGGCAGAATACTTTGAATGTAATCTGTGACTGACTACTAATGTGAGTTACCATCTGGAAAATGATGCAAAGCAGCTGCAGCTTTTGGCATCTGACAGAGTTGTACAGCTCTCCTCTTTCAGTGCTGAAATGGACTTGCTTGTTTGAGCTCCTGCATGGGCTTCAAGGTGCAAATTTCCCAAGTGTCAGCCACCACACTCCACATAGCCCATCCACTAAAGAGCACTTCCCACTTCCCACTCATTCTCTATGCTCTAAGTTTACCTTTTTGTCTGTAGAAAGCTTGCAGTAGAGGCAAAGATCTGATTAGATTTCTGAAATCAGGATGGTGTGATCTTTGAATTTATGTTCTTGTATTTACTGCTTAGGAAATCGTGGCAGTCATTATGAGAAGGTATCTCCTGAGTTGGGAAACTAAGAACTTTTACTGTAGCCTTTGGTTGTAAATGGCTATTTATTGTATAAATACAGTGTGTATCTATCTATTTCTTTTATTTATGTACTTAACCTAACATCCAGAAAAAGTAGCTTTGGAATTTGAGGAGGAAGTATGCATATAGTTCCTTACTTAGTTCAGTTCACTGTGTAGAATTGTAAAGTGAAAATATCTTTCAGATGCCCTTTAGAAAGGTGAGATGGCACACACCATAATAAAATTCTCTGTCTATATGTAGCACATCTTTAATGTACTGCTGTTGCAGCATTTCTTTTGTATGTGGGTGTACTGTTTCTGTAATGTCCAATGCAAAGAATATGGACTTTATGCTGATACTCTTCACTGTGAACTTGAATGAGACATGTAGAAATCTCTTAATTCCTTGGGTGTTGTATTTTCTCTAAACTGGGATGCTTATTCCTACAGAGCTCTGTATTTTAAAAAGTATACACTGGCTTCTTTAGTAGAGTTGGGTTTGCATGGCAAGGCTTTGGTAACAGGAGAGATAGAGGGGTGGCTTCTGTGAGAAGCTGCCAGTGGCAGTGGTAGCATTTCTGGGATTATTTTAAGAGGCAGAAAGTTACTGCACAGGACCAGTTGCAGCTGTAGAGGTGAGTGAGAATATCTGTGGGAAACAGCCCTGCAGGCACCAGGTGAGTGCAGGAGGAGGGGCAGGAGGTGCTCCAGGTGCCAGAGCAGATTCCCCTGCAGCCCCTGGGGCAGCCCCTGGTGAAGCAGCTGTGCCCCTTCAGCCCAGGGAGGTCCATGGGGGAGCAGAGAGCCACCTGCAACCCGTGGAGGAGTCCACCCCAGTTCTAAAGTCCAGGGGAGGCTGTGACCCTGTGGGAAGCATTTGCTGAAGCAGGCTCCTGGCAGGACCTGTGGCCCTGTGGAAAGAGGAGCCCATGCTGGAGCAGGTTTGCTGGCAGGACCTGTGACCCCATGGAGCACCACACTGAATCAGGCTGTGCCTGAGGGACTGCACCACATGGAAAAGGACCCACACTGCAGCAGTTTGTGAAGAGCTGCAGCCCATTGGCAGGACTCACATGGGAGAAATTTGTGGAGTACTGTCTCCTGTGGGAGGGTCCTCACTGTGGAGCAGGGGAAGAGTGAGAGGAGTGCCCCCTCTCTTGAGGAGGGAGGAGTGACGGAGGTGGCATATGATGAACTGACAACAATCCCCATCCCCCTGTGTCACTCAGGGGAAGGAAATAGACAAAATTGGGAGTGAAATTAAGCCTGGGAAGAAGGAAGAGTCAGGGGAAAGATGTTTTTTACATTTAGTTTTTATTTCTCATTACCGTGCTCTACTTTTGATTGGTAATAAATGAATTTTTTTCTCCAAGTTGAGTCTGTTTTGCCCATGGCAGTAACTGATGCTACATACAATCTCTCTTTGTCCTTCCATCAACCCATGAGCCTTTTGTTGTATTTTCTCTCCCCTGTCCAACTGAGGAGGTGAGTCCTGGAGTGGCTTTGGTGGGCCCCTAATGCCCAGCCAGGGTCAGCTTGCCACAAGAGTAAGAAATAACTTTATAGTAATAGAGAGAGGTTTTTTTGCCCGCAGTCAGTAGACATTGAAAACTAAGGACTGAATGTAGCTCTTACTGAACTTCCATAGCTGATTCCTACTTGGATTTATATTTTTTTAACCCAGGTAGGGAGTATTTGCAAATTCTATTTAGCCTGTGACCAGTCATTTCCTGAGCAGTGTATTTCTTTGTCAAAGGCATATAAAGCAAAAGTGTGTGTTTTGGTAGGTGGGTAAGCTAATGAAAAGATAGATTTCTTTCTTTTTTTTCCTTGGGATACAAATTATTTTCACTGGTTGGCTTTTAGTTTTAATGTCTTTGGAGTTGTGTAAAGGCCTAGGAAGGCTGTGTATTTGGGCTATGTTATTTCTGTGGAGGCTCTTTTCATCCTCAGCAGCTCAAGAAGTTTTTTTATTTTTCTTTTTTATTTCTTAGGAGTGGTCTTGGTGGAAGCTAACTGCACCACTTTCTGTGGACCTGGAAAGCTTATCATAAACATCTTTCTACCTTTTACTACTTTGTGATCTTGTTGCCCTACCAATGAAATGGAGACCAGTAGTAGCTTCTACTGGAAACTTCAAAAAAGCTGTACCAAGAGCATTTCAGGTTTTCATTACTTCAACAGAACAAGATTTTCTTGTTTTCCCTTGCCAGGGTCACGCACTGCTTGTTTATACCATGATATGTACATTGTAAATTGTTTAATGTTGGGGGTATTCATTTTAAAACAGGAATTTTGTGAAGAATGTTCACGTTTCCGGGTGTCCCGAGGAGAATAATCTGCAGAATTTCGTTTGAGAGTTGTGCTTGAATTCTGCAAGCCAGACTAGAAAATACATACTAACACTCAAACTGGAGACATTTGAACTGAGAATTAAGTTCAAGTGTTAATCCATAGAATAACTGTCATTTCTACACAGTTTTTGGTTTTTTTTTTTTTTAATGTGCAAAGATTCTTTTTGAAATTCCAATATTTATTTATGCCTTTTTTTTTGGAAGTGTACTACTGACTATTGTTCAGCTATTCTGTGAGCTTTCCGGGAGGAAAACAGAAAAGCTGTACATTCAAATTGAGCTTCTCAGGTGTTCTTTACTTGCATCAGGCTCTACACTGGTTTTGTTACAATACTCTGATTTCTGGCAGGGAAAGTTTTCTCCAGACTTCTCTCAGCTGCATTTACCTTGTATTTGCAGTCACTTAAGGTGTGATTTACTTGTGGCTGTTGATGGGGGATGTTACAGAATGCATTCATTGTTTCTTTTGTTGGTAAAGTTTCACCATTGACTCTAATTGCTTTGTAGATGTGAGAATAAACTAGAGGCTCTTTAAAGGTTCTCTGTCTTTATGTGTTGCTTCTGACAAAACTGGAAGATTCATTGGCCTGTGATGCTTTTCATGAGCTGGCAGTAAAGGATTCTTTCAGTCTTTTGTCCTCTTTCAGCAAGATTCAACATTTGTATATGCTCTTCAATCTTGCTTTGATTTGTAAGTGATAGCAGAAGTCAAGTGTGCCTCTTAACCATACAAAAATGTTGAGATACAATTATCATGGGAAGACCTGGATTTTATTTCTGGCTGAGTTGATCATTCAGCAAGGGTTATAAATCAAGCCTGGCGTTACTGCCTACTAGCTGAGTGTCTGCTTTCAGTGTGTTCTATTAACTCCTGTTGTACAGTTCACCCAATTTCATACTCAAGTTGCAGGGGATTTACAAATAAGAGATTCCTTTTTGGGGAGACACAGGTTGGAGAGGAAGATTTATGTGTGTTAAACCTATTCCCAGAAAGGTTTGTGTTGCTTAGGAAAGCTTGTTTGGTTTCCATGGTCTGCTATACACATAAATCTGCTTTGTCATCCATCCCTTCCCACAGAGGTGAAAGGAGAAGGCTGTTCTTGGGCACAATTGTTTCAGTCACTTAGAACCAAGACATCCTATAAGTGCAGCTACCTTATTATATTTGTGCCAGTCTAGTTTCTGTTCTCTCCCTCTTTTGATCATGATCTGTAGAGAGGCAACAGACTTATCTCAATTGCCATCGATTTTGGTTTTTATTTGACTTATTTTCTTAAGACTTTCCCCAAAATACATTCTTTGCTTCACCCTAAGAATTGCCAGGGTTTAAGTTCTGTGTCCTTATTAGAATACTCCTCAGAGGAAAGATATGAATGTTGTGGGATCACTGTTAGAACATTCATTTATGCGGATTACTGTCAGCTCTTTGCACCTTCATCAACATGCTTCCTGATTAGTTTGGTTAGGGGGTCACTCTACCTTGCCTTCTAGAGTTGAGAGCTTTTTTTGGTTTGGTTCTGAAATATTTCTGATTTGTTAGTAGTGAACATACTTGCTTCTTCAATTTTATGTGAATGCTTAAGGAAGAGTAATTGGATTTCTTTGCTTCCACTTGGGGTTTATAATGCGAGTACCATGAATAAAACATCAGGGCTGTCTCTCAGCTGTATTACTGAAGCATAACATTATGTAGAAGCTTGAAATCAGATTTCCTCTTTCCCTGTGGAGGTTAAAAAGCCCAGTGAGCTCTTGGAGCAGGTACTGGCTTCAGGCCAGGAAATAAGGCGTGAAGTGCTGGCTTCGGTGCATATAAGCCTAGTAAAATCTGACTTCTTTAATGCTTGGCCTCATAAGTGAATCTCAACTTGGCTTGCAAAGATGACTGCTTGAAATTATGAATTCCTCTAGGTCTAGTGTTTTACATGCAGAAAGCATGCCTAAAGGCTTTGCTTTTCTGTGTCAGGGATTTAAAAACCTGGGGTGACTTGACAAGAAAGTAAATGAATAATGACACTGCTCAGATAAGCTGTTGCTGATTGTAGGTAAGCAGGGGAAGCATCAGTGAATTAAATCTCCTGTGTGAATACAGCATATCTTATGTTTTCATTAATTATATCTGGCTGCTATTAATGCATTAGCCTGTGACTAATATAAAAGATATTTCAGTTGACAGATTAAGCCACCTTTGCCAGGTATTTGCAGAAGCCTTTTAAGTTCAGAGTATGTATAGATAGTTATGAGGTTTTCAGTGTAGTTGTGCATCCAAGAAAATGCAAACTGTACTGTTTTCCCCAATTCTTATGTAATGCATGCAATTCCAATTTCAACAAATGAGCTGACTGCAGATGCAAAATACGAGCAGAAGGTACAGGAGTAAGCAAAAATTACTATACAGTCACTTGCTGGGTTGTTGCATACAGCCACAACACAACAAACAAAACTTTCCTGAGTTAAAGAAGCTTATGTTGGATTATGCAACAGATAAATATTAGCTTTTCATATTGTAAGTACTGGGATTTCCTTGTAACTCCTCCTCTATATCCTCTTAATAGAGCTTGCATAAGAGTAATAGGAAACATGTATGTGACAATTAATTTTCTGTTCTTGCTTAATTGTGAAATATTTGCATTTCAGGTCAAATCAAAGACAAAGTTAAAGAAAGGGAAAAGAAGCAAAAAGAAAAGAAGAAGCACAAAATAATGAATGAGATCAAGAAAGAAAATGGAGAGATCAAATTACTGCAGAAAGGTAGGTTCAGACTACATACTGGTTTTTCATGCTGGTGCTAGAAGTATTTGTGGTTGGATGCTGTGTTTTAATACTGTGTTTTTCATTGAACTTGTGCCATTTTTCCTGGTTGGTTGGTTGGTACAAGAGTTGCGAATTAAAACCTGATGTTAATTTTTTTTCTCAACCGTGCTAGGTACTGGAAATTAAGGTAGAACTACCATCACAGTGTTGCATATACAATAGTAATAATAGGAAAGACCAGAACTTCAAGGAACAATATTAGTGATTCTTCAATAACTGCTGACAAGATGTAGGTTATCCTTTTATATATTGTGGAGAAGAAAGATGAATGCATGTTACATTTTATGTCTAATGTTAATTGTACAAGACTGAGTAATTAAGGAGTTATAATGCAGGAGCTTTGTCAAATACTAAGCAGTTTTATGCAACATACAGTCTTAATTTTGGCTAATTTCTTCAACTTTGTTTTGTGTAATGAAAGGTTATGTTCTCATGTGGCTTGTACATCCACTGAATCTTAGAACTGTACAGTAGTTGAGGTTGGAAGGGATCTGGTCCAACTGCTCCAAGTATGATCAGCTAGAGCAGGTTGCCCAGGATTATCAGACTCTTTATGTCCAAGGGTGGAGGCAACAGTCTCTCTGGACAACTACATTCAGATTATATATACAGAAGATTTTTATTTTTTTTTTTAATAATGATGATGGTAAGAGACTGGAACGAGTTGCCCAGAATGTCCCATGCCTGACAGCATTCAAGGTCAGGTCAAGGATTGGGCTCTGAGCAACCAGATCTAATTGTGAAGATGTTCCTGCTTATTGCAGTGGATTAGACTAGATGTCCTTTAAACTTCCCTTCCAATACAAAGTATGTGTTTGTTGTATGGTCTGTGAAGAAAGGCAGAGACTGCTGGGACTGATAGGCCCTGAGAAGAGGAGGCTGAAGGGGGGATCTCATCAGTGTATGTAAAAAAAAACATGATGAAAGGGAATGAGGAAGGTCGTCAGCCTTCTTCTGGGTTTATTCCTTCCAGGTGCAGGGTTTTGCCCATCCCTCTGTTAACTTCATGAGTCCCCCAAGTTGGCCCATTTCTACAGCCTCTTGAGGTCCCTCTTGCTGGCAGTGCAACTGTGGTGCATCAGGTCCGTCCAGTTTTGGATCAGCTGCGACTTGCTGAGGGTGTGCTCTGTCCCACGATGCCATTAATGGAGAGGCTGAACAATACTGACACGAGATACTACAGTCAGGATTACTCCAGCAGTGACTGTTTCCAGCTGGAATTTGTGCTGCTGCTGCTCACAACCCTTTGAGCACAGCAATTAAAGCCAGTACTTGAACCACCTTACTCTTCACTTAGGTCATGCTGTGTCTGATTTTCTGTGAGGGTGTTGCTTATTTGAGTAGACCAAGTGCTTTTTTAATGTTATTTTCAGTCTCTGCTTTTGAAGTTAGGAACTAATTCCTGATATGTTTTTCTGTTACCCTGTGTACTGTAGTATTTTATTTACAAACCAGAAACTGAAACCCTCAAATCAAATCTTGAACTTCCAAATGCTTATATGAGGTCAGAGGCACAGAACCCGGTAATTACTACATCACATATTATACTGTGCACACAAGTAACTGTATTCAGAATAATGACAGCTTAAAACCTGTGTTGATCAGATCTCAAAGTATTGACGTATTGCCTTGAACTTGAGGGCTGTGTAAGCTGGTGACTTCCTCTGAAAAGGGCATGTGTGACTAGTCTTTGCTGAGCATGGAAGGAAGTCGGTGGTTGAGATACTGGGCAACGCTTAACTGCCGTAACAGTGGGTTCTTAAGGCTTTGTTTGAATAGCAGCCCTTTTTTACACTGGGTTCTGTTTCTGTTGCTGTTCAGCAGATGAGGTGCAATCTGCAGAGAAGCAACTTGTCTTACACTGATCTAATGGATGATACCTAAAATGGTGCTTTATATTCAGGTTAATGTAAAAATGCTTATGCCCAGGGTCTCGGTTAGAACACCTCTGCTGAGAAGCAAGGTAGCTGATTTTCACAGCAAACAGTGCTACAAATTAGATGCTTTACCCCTATTTCATTTGAGTTCTTATCACTCAAGTATATTTTAGGTTTTCTTTAAGGTGTTGGCTGTTAAGTGTTTTGTGGAGGCTGTTTGGTTTGCCAATATCCTGCAAAATTGACGCCTATTTCAGGGAAAGAAGGGAGTGAGTTAGGAGAGCAGACAGTTTTTTAGAGCAGGCCATCTCCACGGGGTTTGTATCCTGTTCAGAACGGCAGCTTGGTGTCTTCTGTGGGCCTCTAAAATACGACTGGATGTGCTTGTATGTGCTGTGAGGTTTGTATGACATTTCCTGAGCTGTCCTGCTGATCTAACTTTACATCCTGGGCAAGAGAGAACAGAGGCAGAAGTGCTTTATGACGCAGCTTCTTGTATATATCAGTGTTCAGTGTCTCTGTGACCTTTTCAAATATTAACTCTTAATCTAAGAATGTCTTCTTCCTGTGTAACAAAAGTTAAGTTTAAAGCCCTATTGTTTTGGGTGCAGGATTTACTGTGTGGGCTTTGGAACAGAGTTTCGGAATGAGACTTCTTTCCATTTCTTCGGGGTTTTGCTTTTGTGGTTGTTTTTTCTGTTTTTAATGTGCGTGTGTTTAGAAATGAACAGTACAGTGCCTAAAGACAGCTTATTTCCTTCCTCTATGTATTAGATCTATATCTTACTGTGAAATACTGCTCTGACCATCTGTTTGTGACTGACTTTGGTTCAGGGGGTGGAGGTAACAGCCTACGTGACTTCAGCCAGCTAAACTGTCTGTCCAAGGTCAAAGGTGACAAGTATACAAAAGAGGTCAGTACCGAGGGACTGATGCCTTTTGAGGCAGAGCTGGTGCATAAGCCTAATTTTGGTGCTCTAAGCTGAATGTGGAAGAATTTATTTATACTTGGAGGCTCTGGGATGTGAGCTGTTCATCTGTCTAAACTTGGGTTGGCGTTCTGTTGAAAGCAGTGATAAAACTTGCCCGTGTCTGAGAAGGGCAATTCTTAAAAAGGGTTTTTCTGCTGTGCTTGAGGCTGCTAAAAGAAATGAGGTTCTTTCAGAGAGCCTGATGGCTTTTCTTATGAACCTAGAATTAAAAGGGTTTTTTGTCATCCTTTTGCACTTAAAAGATGTATTCTCTGTAGATAAGGCTATAGAATTGCCTCCATGTCTGTCTGTCTGCTGTGTGGAAGGAAGAGCCCACTTTTCAGACCAAAGATGTTTGGCACATGCATATCGTTAAAAATTCAGAAACTCTAAATGATTTAAATTTATTTTTAAGAAAAATCTGCATTGTAAATAGTTACTGTCTAGAAATTGAGCTTTTAATTCAAAATATTTGCAGCAATGTGATATGACAAAGTTACTAGAAGTCCTGCAGAAAGGAGGATGATTAATAGGTTTATTTGTAAACAATTCCATTTCTGTTCTTCATTTTAGAAAAAAACAGTCAGTCTTGTTTTTCTGATTATTTATATCTGAGCACAGCAACTGCTAAAATTGCGGGAGGAGAAATTCTTAGTGTTTCTGCAAGATTAAATGCCTTGGTTTATTGAATGCCAAAATCCAGCAAAGAACTGAAAATGAATATTTTGTTGGCTGGTATATAACATACATAAATACAATTTGTTTTCTAAAGCTTTTTTAAAATTATTCTTCTGGAAGAAATGACATTTAATTGTACATTCTTATGAACCTTTAAATTTTTTTATAGATGGCTTTTTTACATGAGTAATTATAAAGTCAGTATATTGAACATGAGACACGATTCTTTGTGTATCTTAAGGGAAAATGTTTAAGTATTTGTATGCAATGCACTTTAGTTGAGGGAATGAGTAAGTGGGATAAGAGTGCAGGGCACACAATCCGCCACACTGATTTGTCTGTGATACTGAGTTTGCTTCACAGTCCTTATGCACTGAGTTACTAGCTTTTTACCAATAAAATGTATGAGTAGAGGGTAAAACACAGCTATCAAATGGGATGGAGCAAGTGGCAACTGGAGAGGGAGCTGTGCTGGAAATCTTCCTGCTGGAGCTCTGGGTCTGGAGCTTAAGACAAAGACTTCTGGTACATCAAAAGGAAAATGTTAAATTTTGGTGACTGAGCTCTCCTAAAGTAAGGAAGTCAGAACAGATTTTAATTACTGGCTGCTGTTAAAAATGTTTGTGCTTTCCTCCTACTAGCTGTCATCTAGAAAACTTGGGGAAACAAAGGGTTAAGTGTTATGAATTTTTGGCTTTTGTTTTGAAATGTCTAAAGTCCCCCTCTAATTTTGGCTGTGACCTCAAATGGAGAAACAGCTGCTCTGGTTGAAACAACTGAATAAAGTATTAGACTTTATGGTCTCTGCTTATTTAAAATTTCAGATCAAATGATCAAGCACACATCAAATGGACAAAACACAACATACAATAAATTTCAGGTAATGTCTGACTTCTTGTGAAAACTTACATTTGGAAGATATCTGTAATTAACCAGAGATTGGGCTGTCTAGCATCAGTTTCAATTACAAGTATGTGTCATCTTGTAATAACAAAGCATTGGCTTACTTGCATAAAATTTGAACAGTTTTAGTATCAGTCCTTAGTAGTAAGTCCCATGTCACTAACAGTGACAGGGGTATTATGGCACCACAAAAAATAAGGTGTGCTGACTTACCTTGAAAGATCTACCATTCCTATGAATGTGTGCATGCAAGAATTATTTTTCTATTTATGGTACATAAAGCTTGGTTCCTAGAAGATGGCTGAAAGTTATTTAGCATTAGCTCTGACACTGCTGAGTATGTGCATGTGTGAACAGAATGAACATAACTTCCGTTCTTCTGATTTCTTTATTGATACAGTGCAAATTTTGTAACTCAGTCGTTGTGCAGATACTGCTAAGCCAAATAAGAGCAGCAGCTGTTCTTTGTTTTTTTTATAGTCCAGTAAAGTGTGACCTCAGTCTACTTTTTAACAACAGGTCAAAGAGGAAAGTTCCTGTAAGTGGGGATGCTGAAGGTTTTTCTACCCCCTGTCCCTGGTATTTCTCATTCTTGGGGTCCTAGGGCAGTGAGTCACACCAAATAAAATATTTTTGATACAACTGAAAATAGTTAACTTCTGTCTCGTGTTCCTGAACCGTGTGGTGGAAAAAGCTTTTTGTTTATAGGTTTAGTACCTGTTGTGTCTAAATGGATCTCAGGACACGTGGAGACAAAGATGCCATGCACTTTAAAATGTATGAAATTAGACTCAAAGAGTTGTATGTATATGTATGTATGTACACAACTGTACTGTGTGTGCTGGTGAAGACTGTCTGAAACACTTGTCTTGGAAGTTTTGGCTTGCCACTGTGTGCCTCAGCAATAAGAGGTGAATCCTATTAGCTTGCATCAAATACTGCACTGCTGTTCCCAAATAAGACTTAAAGTAGTTTGGATATCTCAGCCTTGTGTTGGGATCTTTATTTAAACTTTTGAATTGCTTATTTATGTCTTCACCAAATTCTGTACATCTGCTCTGGAGCAACTTGATTATTGCCCTAGAGAGATGTGGAAAGCTGCTCTTCTTTTTGGCATTAGTGAAGTGTCAAAGCACTGTTACTGGTTTTGGAAGAATCTGTGCATTTTACTTTTAAGTACTTTGATATATGCGGCAGAGGAGTGACTGAATGAGTGTATTTCTGTGCTCCTCTCTACTGATAATGCAGAAGAAGAAAAAGAAGAAAGTATTTATTGGGCATTGCTGATAGCAGTTCCAGTTTTCTGGCAAGCTAACTCCTTTTGCTCTTAAGTATTGGCAGCTTCTGAGCAGCTTTAAACATTACTTCAGAGTGGATCTTTGAAATTCATCAGAGCAGAAGCCTTAGGCTAGAAATGTGCTTCCTTCTCTGTCTGTCACATTCTAGTCAAACTTTACTGAGAAATACATCTAGAAATCAGTTTTTCATTTTGTTTGTATTCTTCAGGAGAACTGTCTCTACATTAAAATAGTCTCTACATTAAAATAATTGAACATAAATATTCTAAAATTGGGTTTATGCAGGTGTCAAAGCAGTATGGAGAGCAAGCACCACCCGCACTCATTGTAAGAGGATAGTTGGAGGAAATTGTAGTCTGAGCCACATTACAGTTAAATGAACTAAAATGTTGCCTTTAAAAGGTAAATTTTATAACTTCTTTGTTAAATTTAGAGGTTCAAGTGTTCAGGTTACAAAAATATCTATTAAGGTTTGCCAGGAAATTGATGCTGTCTCATAAATAAACTGTCGGGTGAGGTGGTAGGACTTCTTTTAACCTGTAAAACCTCACTTTGTTCAGTGCTGGGGTGGATGGGGAAGGTGTGTGGGACAGGGTGGCTAAGCAGACCAGGTGGTTTGCTGCCCCGAGGAAGGGTGGGTGCTGGTACTCCCTGTATCCTGCTCCCAGTGGTCTGTATGCTTTATTTCCTGTCTGACAGTGCTGTGAACCGGGTCACTGGTCTAGCAGCAGAGTGGATAGTTTTCTGCTGAGCCGTTGAGTTACTGTGCAATTGATAAGCATCAGTCAGTAGCAGCAGTGGTACAGGACTATGTGCCAGGAGCAGTGACAGGAGAGTGGGGGCTTGCATCATCTGGCAGCGAGCTCATATATTGCTCAGCTGTGTCATATCCATTTGAAGGCTGAACTAATAATTAAGAATGTCACATTTTTTCAGTCTTCCAATATACAATTTGATTTTAAAATGTTTTTCTTTGCAATGTGGTGTGTGAAGTATCTATAAAAATAATTTTCCATATGTATGTCATATGCTGCTAGTGGGGAAATGGAGCTTTTTACAGAACTTGTGTTGTGAGTGCAGTAGCAAAAGCTCGTGAATTTTAAAAAGGCTCAAAACAACTAAGCTGTTTTTGAAGTCGTGTTACCTAATTCCTGCTTGAAGTGGTTTTAGAGAACTAAGTTTTACTCTTGTTGATATGCAATTTTTTTTGAAATCTTTAATTCTTTGAAAAAAATGTTTTGAAAAAAGCCCATTTGGAATCCTTTTTATCTTGATTTCTGTGTTTTAAGGCTTTTTCCACTTCAGTGGCATCAGTAGCTCAGACCCTTGAAGATGGCATTCGTGTTTTGTCTCCCAAGGAGAGACACCGTTTTTCTCTCTTTCAGTTGCAAGTAGCAATTTGGGGGCCCTGCTGCCTACCATTATAGATCTTGTGGTGGGTTTTGTTTTGTTATACAACCTTTTGTTCTTTCAGTGGTTGTAGCTCTCTTGGTTTCCAAGTGTTTCAGAATTAAAAGTCTTCTCAGTTCCATCCTTCTTATATCTATGTATGCGATCCAAAAAATTCCATGGAAGAGAGTTGTGCCCAGAAGTGAGGGGCTGTGGGCAAATACTTATTTTTGTTTCAAATCGTGTGCATCATTTTTGCAACCTGGTGTGATTTGAGAAGTGTGCAATGATGAATTGTAATACTTGATATATATGTAAATGGCATAACCCTTTTATCTTGTCTTCAGAAGTAAAAGCAGTCTGTATTAAAATCAGTGTATTTAAAGCGGAGTAGAAAATTTCTTTTATATACCCAAAAAAGAATTATTTTTTTTCCTCTGGTTAGAAACTTCTGTCTCTTCTGAAGGTTTTTTAGAGATGGTGTGAAAACAGAGAGAAAGATAAATGTTCTTCACTTAAAAATGTCTTAGTGTAATTCCTTCTAAGGTTTTAAGTGCTTCCATAGATGTATATATCAAGTTTTAAAAAAAAGTACGTTTACAACTGGTTTTGAAGACAAACCTTTTTGGATTTTTTCATGTGAATTTTGCATAACTTGAGACTGATTTACATTCCATCTATGTTGTTTCTGTTTTAAAGGCACCAGTGCTTTCAAGACCACGACTGTGGTCTTTTGAGTGCTGCTCACTGATTAGAAAATATCAACTATTTCAGTTGGAAGGGGCCTACTGTGATCATCCAGTTCAACTGCCCGACTGCTTCAGGGCTGACCAAGAGTTAAACCGTGTTGTTAAGGGTGTTGTTCTAACGCCTCTTCAACACTGACTGCCTCGGGGCATTGACCATCTCTTTAAGGAAGTCTGTTTTGTTGTTTAATAGTGGAAATTTTTTGTTTGGTTAGTTTTTTTAAAATTTTATTGCATAACTGCATCCTTGAAATACATTAAATGATGGATTAAAGAAACTGCCACCACATATTACAGGAGCAGTTACATGAAATTGATTGTTAGTAAAACTTCTCAGAAGATCAAATCAAAAGGAATGGGACAGATTGAAAGGGGAAATCAGATACTCCTCCTTGTACTTCTGGAAGTCAATACTTTTTGTTGTTTTGCACAGATACTCATTCATACCCATCTATTATATAAGTACTTTACATTTCAGCTAGTAATGATGGAATGTAATTTAATAGCTGGATGTTCAGGAAGAACATACAGATGCTGATCTTCGGTTGTCTTAGGATTTTCTTTGGTGATTACAAACATGCTCAAGTAGGAGAGAGCAATTTGGCTTTTACCACAGCAAATAGCTTCTTGCCTTGAAGTTTGTTGCCATTTATATTACTCTGATTGAACCCCAGTAAATATAACTTTCCATCCTTTCCCTCCCATGCATGATGTCTCAGATGTGAGTGACTAGTTTCAACAAAAATCTGAGCTCCATTTAAAAGCAAGTGAAGTGGGTTGGCAGGTAACTCCTTCCCCCTGCATCACCTTGCTCTAGTACTTGGTGCTAGAATTCCATAGTCTGTATATTCAAACTAAGATCTGCAGAATGCTTGACTTCTTTGTGATCTCCATCGGTATAGCAAGAAATGTTCATATTTAGACGGAAACAATTTTAAAATGCTAAGTTATAGCATTTTTAAAGGGTGTGCAATGCCTTTATACTCGTGGATGCTTTCAGATTGTGCGTTCCTGTAGTAAGGAGGAAGGGAAAAATGTGTGAGTCTGTATTTTGAGTTTTGCATTGAGCTTTCAAAGCCTGCAGTACTTGACTTCCCACTGTCATAAACCATTTCTTTGTTTTATTTCCTGCTGACTCTAGCAGGTGCCATAATGACACCATTGCAGTACCCCAGAATGTAGCAGTAGGTGATTTTTGTCAGGTGATGGCACTACACACAAGGACCCTGCCACCCTGAATGAACTATTTTCAGCATTCCTCTAAGGTTGAGGTACTTAGTTGTTGAGCATCTTTTGCTGCTCTTCCTGGTCTTTTCATGCCCACTAGACTTAAAGACTCTGGTGATGGAAAGAAGATATTAACAAAGAAGTGGTGAATATTGCAGCTACTAGCTGAAGCAGTCCTGTTGCAGAGGTTTGATGCTGGGTTTACATTAAATTTAGCCTAAGAAAGGACAGAGTTCCATGAAGATACTCTGCCTTTTGGCAGTTGAACTTAGTTAGCTAAAAGTGAAGTTGTGTTCAGAGAGTGTGCCATGTTAAATCTGATTCTGATTCTGAGTGAAGGAAGTCTTTGTAGTTATTAACTGTGTGGATTAGGTTAAGAAATCCTAGAATCCACTTCCTTGTTTGGGCTAAATAAGAAATGAGGTGACCTCAGGGCACTTCTCCTTCCCCTCTCTGTGAGAAAATAGAATTCAAGGAGATAACTAAATCTGCCTCCACTTCAGGAATCCCAGAAGTTTTTAGCGGCTGTCACAAACCTCAGGAGACTCGAACCAAGTGTCTTAATTGCTTTTTTTCCTTTCCAGTATCTGCATCTTCCACGTCCAACCTCTTAATCATCAGCAAGAATTTGTGATTCCATGCACCAGCAGTTCTGGTCTCACTTTTTTTTTTTTTTTTTTTTTTTTTAAAGGACTCTTGTAAGTTACTTGGGTGGAGAATGGCAACCTGTAAATAGTCTACTGCGACCTAGTAGTAGAAACTGGCTAACTTAACTCTTGCAAAGAATTTCATATTGCTTAGTCTTGCAATGAAATACTCAATTTTTAAACTTCAAAGCTTCTGTGTTTGAACATGCTGGTCTTGAATCGCTGGTGTGATTATAATGTTTTGCTGAAGCATACCCATTAACTTCATTTTACTATGTGCTAAATCATTTTGACTGTGTGATCTTAGGACAGCGTAGTGCTAAAGTTTTTTTGGCTACCACTTCTATTACTTGCAAAAAAAAACCCCTTACTTGTTTAAAACAAGTGAGAACATTTACCTTGGGAATCACTTGAATGTGTTATCCCCAAATGAGTAATTTCTGCGTTTTGGACATTTAGGACAGTTTGTTTTCACTTTGTCGTGTATGTTTTGTGAACTTGAAGCTAGTTTCTTTTTTATGCGCATTTTCTTTAATGTGTCTTTTGTTTAAATTTTGTTTATAATATGTATGGGATCAGATTTTAGATGTTCCCACATGTACTTCTCCAACAAAGTTTATCTAGTTGTGAAGGAATGACCATGTCAAGAAGTCCATCAGACAAGGTCAGTTCTGGCAGTGGCATCTCGTGGGCAGCTTGCTGCTGTGGGTTCATATCCATGGATGGTTTGTAAACCTCTTGTCTTGGGCTGCTGTCCTGTGATGTCTCTGGACTTCATGGGACAGAAACTGCTAACGACCAGCTAGAGGGAATGATGGACTGCTACTCATCATGAAAGCAGCCTTGGGAGACTTGGGTTATTGTGTCGTCTTTCCCTTGTTGTCTCAGCTTATTTATCAGTTGCAATGTGACCGTGGCAGGTGTCTCTTACCCTCCTCGCTTTTGGTAATGTACGCATTGTGACCCTTGCTTTTGGTCTCTGGTCTGTGTGCCATGGTGAGGGTTTTGGTGACTTTGAATCCTAATCTTTAAATACATATTTTGTGTAAAAATGTCCTTAAGAGACCTTTTTTTAAAACTCTCAACAGGTGGGAAGGAGAAACCAAAAGCCAATGCAGAAGAGCTACAGATTAAAAAAGTTAAGAAGAAAAAGAAAAAGAAACATAAAGAGAACGAGAAGAGGAAGCGTCCAAAAATGTACAGCAAATCCATTCAGACCATATGCTCAGGATTGGTTTCTGATATTGAGGATCAGGAAGCCAAAGGCATCATAGATGATCATCTTAAGGATTTCAATGGGAAAAATATGGATCCCAAGAAGGACTGTGAGTCCAAGATACCAGAGAACAGTGAGTTTCCATTTGTCTCGTTAAAGGAGCCACGGGTTCAAAATAAACTCAAAAGGTTGGACACATTGGAGTTCAAACAGCTGATTCATATTGAGCACCAGCCTAACGGAGGTGCATCAGTTATCCATGCCTACAGTAATGAACTCTCCCACTTGTCTCCTGTGGAGATGGAGAGGTTTGCAGAAGAGTTTGTGGGTCTGGTTTTTAGTGAAAATGAAAACTGTGCAGCTTATTATGTAATGGGTATTGTTCATGGGGCAGCTACTTATTTACCTGACTTTTTAGACTACTTTTCGTTTAATTTTCCCAATTCACCAGTGAAAATGGAGATTTTGGGAAAGAAAGATATAGAGACAACGACTATGTCAAATTTTCATGCTCAGGTAAGAGGTTATGCATTTTCCTTTCTAAAGTCATATAATCGTTTCAAACAACTGTGAACAGATTTTTTTTTTTTTTTTTAGAGTAGTTGCTATTAGTGCTGCTGTGTGGATGACACAGAAGACTAGAAACAAGGGATTTCTTTAATAAGTCACTTCTGCGTTGTTGAAGATGAGAAGAGACATGATTTTTGGTGGGAGGGCAAGTGTTTGCATGCTTGTGTGTGTAGGTTTCTTTGGATTTGTTTCTGTTGCTGAAGATTAACCATGAGTTTTGGTTGAAATGGTTTAGCTGTGGCTTCCTGGGTGTCTGAACAGTAGTTTATCTGTATGAACTTTGTTGTAAAACTGAAATGCTTTAATACAGTGTTATACCTAAAAACCTGTGTAGGGCACAGTTAAATTACCTTCATTTGTAGTTTGGGTTTTCTAAATCCATCCTTAAAGAAGGACTTGGGGGTTAATGTGGCTACTGATTTGGTCCTTAGCCCTTTGCATTTCTCCTCACTTGGCAGGATTCTCTGGAGAGCTCTCAAGTTACATGGTAGAATGACTAGCAGCTTTTGAATGTTTTTTATTTTAATTTTTTTTGAGAGAAATTACAGTTTACTCTCTGAACAGCTGCTGATTAAACATCACCTTTGCTGTTTATTAACTTGCTGTAGAACATACATTTCTCTTGCACAGAAATTATTTATAGCACTGGTTTTCAGGGAAAAAAAAAATCTGTCCGATTCTCACCTTGATGATAAGGTTATTGCAGAAAGCCCCTACAGTGAGTATGAAACAATTTATGCAGAAACTCAATCCTGTTTTTAATTATGTCAACTTTATCTCACAATTATCCTTTTAACTCCCTTATTTGTGAACTTAGATGTTGTATGGATCAGTTTTAAATTATTTTAATCTTCATTTTTGAGACAGTTAGGAGTTCAAGTGCAAGTTACACCGTCTTATTTTTCATGAAAAACATGCCTTTTTTTCCCCTGTGGCTGCATAAACACTTGCATAGAACACTTGCATGTATTGGCAAATTTCAGGTGTGTGTTATCCACAAGGATATGCAGAACTAAAATGTTGCTGCAAGAGAAAAGTTACAGTGCTGGCTGAGAAAATATCTACTGCCATGGAATATGAATATTCTGTAAACTACAGTCACGGTTTTTCTTGAGTATGTAAACTGAATCATCAATAACAAAAATCACAGAACATATGATGGGCAACTCTCCAGAGCTGCTCTATCTTTGGCCATTTTATATAAGAAAAGATGGATCTGGCCTTGTATGTTCCTTAAATGCAGCTGGTTGTCTTGGGTAGCATTAACGCAGATATAGCTGTGTGCTAGTACTTGCCCTAAAGAAATAGTTAAGAAAAGCCCAAATTTTATTGTTGTAAATTACAATAAAATTATTTTACTAAAAGGATGGATTAAATTTGTATTACAATGGTAACATCAACAGCTGTAGTTAAACCAGTACTGTGTTAGTTGCGGTTGAAATCATAATTCCCCATTTTTGTGTAAGTGAAGGAGGAACAGAGAGAGGCTGTGGTAGGTGAAAGAAACTGAACTGTGTTATTACAGTCTTCAATTGATCACCTCTATGGTCTAAGCTATATTTTACTTGGTGGAGGTTTAGTTCTGGTATCTTCTTTTCCTTTCTGTTCCCTAATATTTTTCCTTAGTTTTTGTGGCATTTTATCACTTCTCAGTTTGGTTTCTTGACAGAAAATGCTTGGCTCCTTGAATTTTTGATAACTAAGGGGTATATGGTATATAAATAACATGTATAGGCCAACATCAGACTTGTCTTCTGTGCAACATTCCTGTTTCCTGGAATATTGAAGTCAGAATCTTGGTTGCCTTGTGTATTTTCTTATGATTTTCTTCTTTTTGTTTTATTTTGGCTGTTTACTTTGTTTTTTATTTTAATGTGGTCTGCTACAGTTAAAATGTTTTGTTAGCTTTATATTCTCCTTTTTGACTTGTTACATTTTGTGCAGATGGAGAACATTATCCTGTCTCACTAAGTTCTTTGTGAATCTTTCAAAGGGATTCTAATGTCTTGTTGCAGTATATTTTGATGAAACTTTAAATGTATTTAGTTTTCTGTTCCTGCATTGCCCACGCTTTGTGCTGTGGTATTCCTTGTGCTGAGCAGCCTGAGCAATGTCTAGCAGTTGTTGTATAGCCTCAGTTGAGGAATTACTGTATTTTGAGAGAATACAGTTATTTCTCTCAAGAACGGGATTTATTTTCTGAGGACTGAGTAGGAAATTGATTTTATCAAGTCTGCTTTGAGTATGTATCTTGGACTTCATCAGCTTTAAGAAACCTGGGTATTCCTTTGCTAATTTTAACTTAAACACTGAAATGAAGCTCAGTATGGTACAAGAGGTTCCTTGGTAGTTTCTCAGAGCTCATGTACCACTTGTAATCAATCTGACAAATGTAAGTATTTAAAAAGATTTGAAAAAGTATTATAGAAAGGAGAATGAAGGCTGTGCTAAGCCTGAAATGGAAAGCATTATAGAGTGTTTCATCAATTTCTGTTTTTCACGTTGGTCCTTTCGTTACTACTCAATCTTACACCTCCTGTTTTGTGAGAGATTTGGAATTTTTTGGTTTCAAGTCGTGTGTATTTCTAAATCATCAAGTTCTGTGACAAGAGGCAGATTGCACAGTAAATTCTGTTGCTGAGGTCAAGTTGGAGTCCTCCTAAGTTTACCTCGAAGGTCTCCATCTGTCAAGTAATTGACTTAGTTTTCACAATTGAAGAGTTGAAAACTAACACCTTGCAGCTTGCTTCCAATACACGTGTCAGGTGGGAGTAATGTAATTTTACGTGTTAGGAGATTGTAAGGGGCACAGATCTGTGAGAGTGTTTACAGCAGGTGCAGGAGAGATGAATTTGAAACTGGTTCTTTCTAATGAGAATTAGCTTTTAAATTTTGCAGGGAGAGGAACTGGGGAGTTTTTCATCATCCATCTTGAGCCTATGCTTGAGTATTCCTTAAAATTTTTTGGCATTAGTGGAACAGCTCTTTCTGAACTGACTGCAAGGGTTAGTCAGACTGTTTCTGTAACTGGGCAAAATGAAATTAGTCTGGATATCCTTGTAGCCAGTAAGTCAGTCCTCTAGGTGGTGAAAAACTATCTTGTAGCTCCATCTTCCCTGGTCTGTGTATTTGTGTACATGGCAACAGCTGCATCAGTTACCCGATAGCCATGAATCTTGTTAAGTTCTTATGAGGATTTTAAAGAACGTAAATAATCAGCTTTTGCCACCTACTTGCAGCTTACATCACTTCATTTAAGCTATTTAGTGCTGTTGTGACAAATGTTAATATTTTGAACTTGTTATTATTTTCCTCATGCTGGGCAAGTGTAAGTTTTTATTGCTGTGCTGAAACCCCAAAGCTTGCAGTTGATATTTAATAGGAATAATGCTTAGTGCATTGATTTTACTGTCTTGCATCAGAGGGAACTTCTTGGTACAGATGAAGTAAAATGCTGCACAGTACCAAATGATTCCTCTGCTGCAAAACAAGATGGAGTCTTTTAAAGCCATAATTGACAAGTCCTTGTCTGATGTATTTGCAGGAGATCTCAAGGTGATTCCACTCGTTCTAAAGAATTCTGTTGTAAAATCATTTTTTTCCTTGTTTGACCTTTTATCCTTTTATTCTGCTCTTTAGTGGACAAGGCAAACAATTTATCCTTTTCATTCAGTTTTCTCTGTATTTGATTGCTTAACAGCTGCTTTTTTCCTTCTCCCTAGATCAAGTATTTTGAGTTATTTCAGTCTGTGATCACATGTTATACCCTTATTAGTCTTAGTGGTCTCCCCTTATGTTTCAGTCATCCATATTTTTTTCTTAATACACAATACTAAAAATAGACAGTGTCTGCCTGGTTTATTGATGTCAAAGACCGTGAGAAGATCGCTGCCAGTGTCTTGCAAATTATTGCTCTTATATCTATTTGTTCCTTTTTCAGAGCAGTTTGTGATCTGCTGTAGCAGCAGTTCCTGCTAATTGAGTCACTTCCTTTTTCAGGTGTATGCGGTTCATTAAATATGTATGTGAGTGTAGTTCTTGCTTTTGTTTAAACTGAATTACATCCTTTGCATTCAGACCCCCTCTCCAGTTTCAAGGTCTTGTTAATTTTGATCCTTTCCTGTAATGGACTTGCAGTGTTGTGATACCTGTGTGTTTTGTGAGGAGACACTGCCTTCAAAGGAAGGATCCTTGCTGCCTGCCTCAGATTTAGATAGTTATGTGGGCACAGGCAAAATTGCCCATGGTTTGCTCTTACTAGACCGTGTTTCTGTAGCAGTTTTTGGAGCACAATGGAAATGTCACGATATCCACTGGTCCTCTAAACAAGCCTATCCAGTCATAGTTAGAAAGGTTAGTTTGACTTGATTGTTTCCGTTGTTTTTCTGGGGTTTCTTTAATGTGACCATGTTAATTAGTTTTTACTATGTTATTTTCTAGACTACCTAGATAGTTGTATCTAGCTAAGTGTTTTTTCCTGTAAATTTGAATTAGGCTAAGTTGTCTCTAGCTGCTCTGTCTTCTCTTGACACCTGTTTCTTTAAGATGGTGTGTTACTGTCTTCCAGATCTGAAGAACTTGTTTTGTGGTTTTGAGTTAGAATCATGGAATGGTTTGTGTTGGAAGGGACCTCAAAGAGCATCTAGTTCCAGCTACCTGCCAGGGACAGGGACACCTTCCACTATACAGGTTGCATCCAGCCTGGCCTTGAGCACTTCCCAGGATGGACCATCCATAACTTTCCTGGACAATCTGTTCAAGTGCCTCACCACCCTCACAGCAAAGAAATTCTTTATAGTAGCTTAACTTGCCCTCTTCCAATTTGTAGCCATTCCACCTTGTTCTGTCACTACATGCCCTTGTACACTGCCCCTCTCCAGTTCTCGTCTCCTTCAGCTACTTGAAGGTTGCTCTAAGGTCTCCCTGGAGCATCTTCCCCAGGGTGAACAACTCCAGTCTGTCTATGAAGAGTCTGTCTGCAGAGGTGAGATGCTTCAGCCATCTCATCATCTTCATGGCCTTCCTCAGGACTTGCTCCAACAGGTCCATGTCCTCTTTGTGCTGGGTCCCCAGGGCTGGGTGCAGCACTGCAGGTGGGATCTCACAGAGCAAAGGGGCAGAATCCCCTCCCTTGCCCTGCTGCCCACACTGCTGGGGTGGCAGCCCAGGACATGTTTGCCTTTCTGGGCTGCAAGTGCACAAGCCTCTCATCCCCCAGCATCCATCCAGCACTCCCAGTTTTTCTCCCCAGGGCTGCTCTCAGTTCATTCTCTATGCTGTATTTGTGCTTGGGATTGTCCCAACCCACATGCAGGACCTTCTGTCACGTGGCCTGTTGAACTTCACAAGGCCCATCTTTAAAGCCTCTGGATGGCATCCCTTCCTTCCGTTGTGTCAACTGCACCACACAGCATGGAGTTCTCATTCATTTATTAAGGCTTTGTCTTGATTTCCCTTACTGCCTTTGTCCTTTTGAGAGGATGCATATCATTCAGCCTATTCACTTTAAGTCACTCTAACTTTACAGTGTGCAGTTAGACAAATGGCCAGAGCCAATCTGGTACCTGCTGCTGCTGCTAAAAGAAAATGTCCTTAGTCCTCCTTTCCTCCCAGCTGCGTGTTTTTGTGCCAAGATGTGGTTCTTCTTCAACTGGTGAGTTCAGTTTGTTTTATTAATCCAGCAGAACTACTTAACTACTCTTGAGGTATTGATTTTATTGCTGAGTTGGCGAATTGCATTGTTTAAACGTGTCAGAGGTAGCTCAAGAATGACTATGGGTCTACACAGTCAGCCCCATTCTATAACAACAGGCAATTACATCTTCAGGGAAATAATTTCTGTTGTTTTTTGTTCCCAGTTGGGAATAAATTCATGTTGCCATGTTAGCTGTGATGGACACTGAATAGTCAGTTATTAATGCGTAAGTATTTTAGAGGAAGGCCTGTGATAGTAATGATAGTTCATGTTTGTGGTGTGACTTTATGTGGGGGGTTGTCCTCACCTTTTCGGGTTCTGCACACAGAGCTTGTCATTCCCCTTCTCTTTTAGCCTCTTTTAGTATTATCTTCTTGCTGTCCTTGTTTAGCTCTTTAACAGTTCTTTTGCAGAGAGGTTTTTGCTGTTTAATAATTTTTTAATTTGTGAAATCCTCCTTGAAATCACTAGTTCCTTTAGTATTTGAGGGGAATTGCTGAAAATATTTTTTTAAAGAAAATCTCAAATTGGTTAGTGCTTCTTTTCCTTATCATTAAAGATTTGTGCAGTATCTATTTCTTATATATTGTGTTATTTTCCCATGTTCTAGAAAGAATTCTTTTCTACTGGAACTGTGCCTTTTCAGTCATGTTTCAGTAGTTTTCAGTAGAACTTTATTTTCAATAGAATTTGCTTCTTGCTTTTAAGCAGATCAAATGTTTGGTTAGTTATTAAAAAGGTATAACATTTTTTAGTTTCTTGCTCTTACAATTCCTCCAAAATAAAGCCTACTTATTGGTTTTTTTTCCTTCTGGATGACGTAAAGTCTATCCATGATATTATTTGAGGATTTCATATGCAAGATGAAACATGTCAGGTGATGAAGATTTACACACTTTTTACAGTGGTAAAAGGATGCTGGTGAAACTAATAATGCAGTAAAAATCTTGAGATTGCATTTCCAGAAACTTCCAGTTGGGAAATACTGTTTGTTGAAATATGGTTTTTAATGACAATTGGGTAATGCCAGAAGTGTCAAGACATCCCGTTCTGATACCAAAACCCTGACCTAAAAAAGGGAGAAAAGGTGAAAGTAGTAGTATGAAGTATGTGTGGTTTAATAGTAAAAACCAGCCAGATTAAGGAGTAGTTGTAAAATCAGAGCAATTTTGTTGAGTATTTGTTCAGTGTTGGCTCCCATTTGAAACTGGAAGTATAAGGAAGCATTTAAGGATTTGAATGAAGTTGGCAAGGAACAGAAAACCACTTGGGCACTTTATTGTAATGTACCAAATGTGCAGGAATGGTAATGGCCTCTTCATGGCTGTAGCGTTTGACATTAACACTGACTTTGAAGTTAGATGTTTTCTGTTCTGAGATACCAGTGTGTAAGTGCATTGCTTCTGCACTTGTGTAGCAAACTCCTCTATTCCCTCAGTGTCCTTGCATATTCTTAGGTGGTGTCATGTTTTTGGGGTTTTTTGTGGGTCTTTGGTGGGACTTCGTGGGTTTCTTGAAATTATTTTGAGTTCAGTTGGTGGATGATTTTGTTTGTTGTTTATTTATTTTCTGAGGACTGTTTTTCCAGACTTTTTTGGTTTTAAAGGTGAAAAATTGAAATAAATTTAAACCTTAAAATTCTAGGAGGAAAATTAAAAAGTTTCAGTTAAGAAAAAAACTCCTCCATCTAAACCCCACAAGAAGCTACACCCTACTATGTTAAAAATAGAAATTCAATTGTTACTTGCCCCAGTTTACGTTTTTAAAATTCCTCTCTTGAAATGCATTGTTTCTTTGGATTTTCCCCTCTACTTTGTGACTTACTCAAAGATTACAAAATCTTTAACATGTAATGTCAAAAATGTTTCCATTTGTCAGATGATAATGCTCAAATATTTTTTTGGTATTTATATATAATACATGTATTTTTGCATCTAGATTCAGATTCTTGTCAGACACCAAGACATTTCTGTCAAAACATTTGCTATTGCATTAAAAAATCAGTTGAGCCCATGCGAGTCACAGGGGCAGATAATTCACAAGTTTTACCGATTGTGGATCCAGTGGTGGTTTTACTGTCACAATTTTCCATTACTGTGGTGCAAGAAAATGACAGTCTCCTTTTGTGTGTTTTTAGGTGACATACTTCAGATGTAAGCTACATGAGAAGAAAGAAGTTAGGATGTCATATTTATTATTTTATATGTTTCTATCTCTTTTACCTGTCCAGAGTATTACACTGCGTGTTCTTGGTGATTTGTGTGTATTCATGCCTGACCACATGCTAGAAGAGCAGCATGTCCTTGATTTTTTTTTTGTTCCAGTTTTCAGCAAGTCTGTAAAATTCTAAAAACCAAGTCACACTGTAAGCTGTGAAGTTACATCTGGGAAGATTAATTTTTAGAAGGTGTATATATGTGTGTGTGTATATCTATATAAAAGCTTTGTCTTTTTTTTCTGCGGTCAGTGTATAATTTAATATGGAATTTGGTAAGTGCTGATTTTAGGACATCAATATCGTTTTTGTGAGTTTAGAAATGTATAGAGGAATCTATTTCTCTTCCTTTGAACAAACCAGCCAAAGGATACTGACAGTAAAAGGAAGGGAAAACGTTGCTGTTATCTAATATGCCATAGGTTATATTCATGTGGTTATTGTCTTTATTAGGATTAATTTTGTTGGTCATTGATCTAACATCAATGGGAGGTTTTGGTGTTTTCACACTATTACTTAGTAGCAGTCTTTAGTTGGGAATGAGTGAAAATTAGCTCCTCACTTTTTTATACCTGCTTGTCTAAATCTTTAGCCAATTCTGAGGTAATGTAGTGCAAACATTAACGTCTTCTCTAAGAATAGAGTTTAGGATGCTACAACCCAGTTCATGGAAGAGATGATACAGGAGTTGTTTTTCACATGCCCACAGCTGCTTCATCTTTCAAACTCTCTTGTTCTTTCTGGTGAGGCGTTAGTATTTATGATGTGTCTTTATTTATTATTTTCTAAAATTGAGAATTTTTTTAGGTAATTCCTGGATTAAATTCAGATCAGTTGCCTAGACTTGCTCCCTGTCCATCTTCAGAGGACCTAATGCTGTGAGGAAAGAAGGGACAAGAGTGAGCAAATCTTCCCTGTTGATCACCAACATGGATTTATTTCCTGTTTATACTGGTTTATACTGGGTCTGGATGGATTAATTTTATTTGTGGATCGTGTTTTGGGTTTGTGACTAAAACTGTTGGTAACATACTGGTGTTTTGGCTGTTGCTGAGCATTACTGGCAGAGTGTCAAGGCTTCCAGGACCCTCTTGGTGAGTAGGCTGGGGTGGGCAAAGAGCTGGGAGGGGACATGGTTGCGACAGCTGGTCCCATTTGGCTGCAAGGATATTCTGTGCTGTGTAACATCATGCTCAGCAAAAAATCCTGGCAGGACTGATGGGTGGCTGGAAGGTGCCTATTGCTTGGGACTACTGGCATCACTCTGTGGAAGTTGGTGAGTGGTGGAAAACACCACTTGGTGGTTTTTCTTCTTTGGTTTCCTCTTGGCTGAAATAAAGTGTTTATCTGGAGCCATCCATTTCCTTGCTTTTCCTGTTCTCTCCCATGTCTCACCATTGTGGCAGCTGAGTGAGCAGGGGCTGTAAGATCAGTATCTGCTGCCTGGAGTTAAGCTACTACAGGGTTCATAATCACTCAAACATTTCATTCTGTATTGGCAATGATGTGATTCTGAATATGGTCTTAAAAGAAACAACTCATTATTTGTAACTTTGATGTTATTTAAGCATTCATGTTGGTGTTTCTTTTCCTAAGCTGGATCTTGAGAAGCAATTGTACCTCCTGGTCAAGGGTAGGGTGGTTGATCAGGAAAGCTGGGAGTGAAGGGGGTTGGACAAACAATGCTTGAAAAAGTTGTGTTCATTTTTCAGTTTTAACTTTCAGTGGCATGGTCTTTTTTGGGAACAAATGAAAAATTACTTAATTGATCCCTCTTAATGCAAGCATTATGCTGTAGCTAAATACTTTGTTGACTTGATGTTTCATTACCAACACCTAGTGGTTTATAAGCCAAATGGGTGGGTTGATTCAGCTGGAAGCTTCACAGCTTTTCCAAGCTTTAAGTTAGTATTTTTAGGAGAATTTTTAGGGTTTTCGCTTGGAGCAGTTTCACAACCAGCTTATCATGTTCTATGTGAATGATAAAATAATTTAGGGTGGAAGAGACAGGTAGACCTTTTTAAGAGTCCAGCTGTTAACCCAGTCATGCCAAATCCATCACTAAACCATGTCCATAAATTCCACATTTACCTGTCTTTTGAATGCCTCCAGGGATGGTGACTCAACATTTCCCTGGGCATCTTACTCCAGTGCTTGAGAACCGTTTTGGTGAAGTGTTTTTAATATATAATCTAAACCTCCCTTGGCACAACTTCAGGCCATTTTCTCTTATCACTTGTTACTTGAGAGAGTGGTAGTAGGTAGCATAAGGAAGCATGGGAAAAGACAGAAAAATGATTCTCTTTAATCAGGGCTGTAGCTGGAAACAGCATCTCAATATCCTGGACTGGAGTGGTGAAATACTAAGCTACTTATGTCAGTGGAAGAAACATCCTTTTGCATGTTAGGCTTTTTAATAAAGTGTCACAGATTTGTGGGTGTCTGTAGCTTCAGAAAGTGGTTTTAGGGTTCTTGCTTGTTGCCGTAGTTGTACAAGCTCCTGATGCTTTGTGGCACTGCAGCTATAGCTGAGGACTGAGCTGATGCAGATTCAGCAGAAATGAATGTTTTGTGATATTTCATCACAAAATCACCAGCTGTCTCTGCAAAAAAAGCCCTGCAGGAATGTATGACTAAGGATTTGAGGAACAGGGGATTATTATTGGGCTGTTCTTTTCAGTGTGTCTGTGATGGCTTGCTGTAGCATTAGCTAAGACATTTTGTAAAATGCTACTTTTAGCCATAAATCTGGTTTGCTGGAAGTAATGAGAGATGACTGTGAGATGGGAACAGTGTTTGGTTCTGCATTTCTGGAAAAATCTGGCTACATTGGTTGAGTATGTCAGACAGGCGGTGTTGTTGCATGCTTTATTTTCAGGAACTGCTGTCAATTCTCCTCTGCACTGCCATAACTACTAGGAATGCTGATGGTCTGTTTGGGTGAGGAGCATAGCTAAGCAGTATTTCATTAACTTTTCCTTGCACTTGTTTACTCTTCTTGCTTTGGATGCAGAATGTCCAGAGTCTTACTTGGTGTGTGCAGTAATCCATCTGCTCTTTCCTGTGTTCTGTTCTCTTTGTATTTCATCTCATAATGCCACTGTGTCTTTCAGCCTGCTAAATAGGAAATCAGAAGCTTAAAGTGGACATGATCCTCATCAATCTCATGCCTGAGTATTTTGGTGATCTAACACAACAGATCAGATTGTTGAAAAAAGCCTTTAAACAATATGTGTTTCTGTTCGAATTTCACAGTAGAAGATTTCTCATGAGAGGTGAATGTTACAGCTGGTAAAGTCTGAAGGGAGCACAAGATGTGCTAGCACAGCAAAAATGGAGGAGTGATGATCATTGTCTTGCTTTTTGTACAACTCTTTATGAGCCTTGTGTTCACTGTTGTAATTTGCTCCAGTTAATGTGCTCGGGAAGAGGTGGTACTGGAGAGGATGAGTAGCAGAGGAGATGTTTAGAGTTAAATTACTTGTAACTCAGAGTTCAGCCTGTTGCAAGAAAAAAAGGTAGAATTCAGCTAGACTTGAGTAATCCAGGTAAGAATTCTTATTGACTAGTTACTGAGCGTAAAATCCAGTGATACCTGTTTAGAGTTATTGATTTGGAATGTTATCTTCTCGAAAGGCAATAAATAGTTACTCCAGTTTACCTTCAGGTGTTAACATAAAATGCAAATTGTTGTGGATGTTTAGTAACATCTTCTGTCTTTCAGTTTGAATTAATTTACTTCATAATAATCTTACATGAACTGGAGACTGAAGGACTGAAAAAAGTATTTCTTTTTATCTCAGAAAGCATAAACATAGAGATTACAGGTACTCATTGAATGCAGATTTTGCACAGTAGAGAACTCGGTATAACTTCTGTTGTCGTATTCTACTTGTAGGTAAAAAGAACATACTCTCATGGTACGTATAGAGCTGGCCCAATGAGACAGATCAGCCTGGTTGGAGCAGTTGATGAGGAAGTGGGGGATTACTTCCCTGAATTCCTTGATATGTTGGAAGAATCACCCTTCTTAAAAGTAAGGACAGAAGGGAATGGACTGGGAGAAGGGGCACAACATGCTGTGTAGTGCTGTTAAAGTGAGAGTATGGGATACTTGTTTAGATAATTGAGTGTTCTAATAAAGGCTTTCATCTTGAGAGATAAAGGCTTTTAACAAGTTTTTTAAAGTAACTCACTTGGAAATTGTGGCTTGTATTTCCCATTAGTGTACACTGCCATGGGGAACACTTTCTAGTTTAAAATTAGAGAGTCGTAAAGACAGTGATGATGGTCCCATTATGTGGGTACGGCCAGGAGAACAGATGATCCCTGTGGCTGACATGCCAAAGTCACCTTTCAAAAGGAAGAGGTAAGTTGAATTATTTTAATTGGTAAATGTCTGGTTAGTGTTCCTTTACAAATTCATTTTATCCCAAACCGTTTACTGTTTGATATTATATGTTAATATAAATTATTGTAAATCTTCATCTCCAAAACCAATTTTTTATTGTTTTGTTATGTTAGAATCTGGAATTTTTTGTTTTAATTTTTACTGTGTGGCCAAGTAAGGGCCTGGTCCTTTTTGGAGCTTTAGTAGAAATTTAAGGTGAAAACTTCAGGAAAATGTGTATACACATGCAATTACTGATATGTGCCATGAGACTGGAACTGATACCCCTGTTGTTACCTGTGAGTGGGATGTGTTATGACCTCTGGGGACAAAGGCTTTTCTCTCACCTGGAAGGTAACAGCTCTGACATGAAATGAAATCTTTAAACTTTGCTGTGGTATTGGGTATAAGAGCCAGCTGACTCTTCAGCCTCTGCAGAAGCTGAATATTGTATGTCATAAGGACTTGTCATGGGAGTTCTTTTCAAAATGTGAACACAAAAAGGGAGCATACAAGAAGTGGAAGCAGGGGCAAGTGCCTCAGGAGGAGTACAGCGACACTGTCCAACCTTGAAGGGGATGCAGTTACAGCCAAAGACCATCTGGAGTTGATTTTGGCAAGGGGTGTGAAGGGCAGCGGGGACTTCCACTGGCACAGAGGAACAGCAGAAGAAGAAAGACTAGGAAAATGGAAGGCATTTGCAAAGGGCCTGGGAACAAAGAACATGGAAAAGGCTGAGAGCGCTTCCTCTGCCCTTGTCTTTTCTAATGAGATTTACTTTCAGGAATGCTCTGTCTTGGAGATGATAAGTGTCTGGAGCAAGGGCTACTTACTTGCCTTCAGTGGAGGAAAATCAGGTTAAGAAACTTCCTAGACATGTGGGTTAGACAGGCACAAGCCAGGGGGACCTGTTGGGATGGGTCACATCCCATGAGTGCAGTGGGAGCTGGCCAGTGTCATTGCAAGGCCACTGTCTTTGAAAGGTCATGGCAATTGGCAAAGGTTCCTGAAAGCAAATGCCACTCCAGTCATTTAGAAGGGTAAGAAGCAGAACCTGGGGAACTGCAGGCCAGTCAGTCTCACCTTCATCCTGGGAAAGTTGCCATTTCAAGCATGAGCAGCACAGCAGATGGAGGGACAGAATTCTTTCCCTCTGTTCATCGCTGGTGAGACACATCTGCAGTATCCTGCCCAGTTCTGGGCTCACCAGGCTAAGACAGACTGGCCATACTGGAGTATGTCTGGTGACCTGGGAGAGCTGGGTTTTACTCTTGAGGAAAGAATGCTCAGTGGGATCATACCAATGTGTTTAAGCACTTCATGGAAGGTTGTAAAAAGGACTTACTTCAGCAGTGCCCAGTGACATGAACAGAGAGAATGAACACAAACTGAATTACAAGAAAATCAATTTTAAATAAGGAAAAAAAAGTGGAATTTTTTTTTTTTTTTTTTTTTTTGCATAGTTGAGCAGTCCTGTTGGCTGTGATAGAAATTAGGTAGTTCAGAGAAATTTCTATATCACTGTTACTGTTTTTCTTATGCAGAACTACCAATGAAATAAAAAACTTGCAGTACCTACCTCGAACCAGTGAACCCCGTGAAATGCTATTTGAAGACCGGACCCGAGCCCATGCGGATCACATAGGACAAGGTTTTGAACGACAGACCACAGCTGCTGTGGGAGTGTTGAAGGCTGTGCACTGTGGGGAGTGGTAGGTGTTCATTGGCTTCACCTAGGTGTCTGAAAGATGTTTGCCTGAATTCCCTTTTATAGTTGGAAGGGAGTGCAGAAAAGGTTAATCTGGGATTAAAGATTCAATAAAGACTTCGTAGGTCTTGACTGAGCATTAGATGTTTGTCTGCCCTCTTTAGATATCGTGTGGCTTTGCTGTGTGGTTGAAACCAGAAAGGTACCTTGCAGTGACAGTTCAGTAGCTACAATTGAGTTGCTGTTACTGAAGTAGTGTTCGATGTGGAAACACCTCACTTCATTTTACTTAAAGTGGTGGCTAGAGACTGAGCTGTTACTGCAGCAGAGGTGCACATGGAGACCTTCTGGCAGTTCTTTGTGTTGTCTGGAGATGAGCAGAATTCTTATGGTTCTGCTTCCCAAGTCATGGCCGTTATAACCCTGATTTATTTCTGGAAGCTCACCTGGGAAGAAACCTGTTGGAAGCTGTGTGATATTTTTTGGTGTCTGTCTTTGGAATTCCTTTGTGAGATTCAGGAAATAAAATGTGCCTCATTTAGAGCTTTTTTACTTGCTAAGCAAATAAAAAGCCCAAAACCATATGGGCTACCTGGTCCAGATCTAAGAGGCATTTATTAATGTCTTCAGACCGTGGAGAATGACTTTAGTTTTGGAGGCTACCTTTGCATATGTAAACACTATAAATACCTTTTTCTCTTTGTGTCTGTCTAGATATTAGAAGAGCAAACTCCCTTTGGATGAAATGATGCGAATTTGTGTTAGAGTGCATGAGTTCATTGACATAGAAAGTAGAGTGATTGTCATTGGGGACGAACTGGATTGTTCAGATGATAATGTGTTTGTCTTTTGGGCTCTGAGGTTTTCAGTTTCCTTCCTCTTCAGGCTCATGACAGTGGGAGCCTTTAACCTCCCGCTTGCTCTGACTGGGCTGTGATGAATTAAGACTGAGCAGTAGTAGCAGGTCAAGAGCTGACTGTGTAGATCTGAATATTTTAAGTTACACCTTGCACATTTGAGAAAGGGACTTGCAGAGGAAGTAAAGAAACCAAACAAAACCCCACTCCCCGAACTTGGATGTTTGTGGAAATTCAGAAGTTCAATTAATAGTAATTTAAGTGTCTGGGAACTTCCCATTCTCATCCCATAGCTTTATAGCATACTTGAAAGTCCTTCAGTTTGGGGAATAAAAAGGAAATATCAGCATTTCATTTCAGTGTAAAGACTGAAAATGTATTATTTAGTTCAGAATTAAAAAAATATGTAATGATGTATCGAGAGGAGTAAAATATACAACACAGGCAGCACAATAAAAGTTATGTATTCCTGGCTTGATTTGGCCCAAATTATAATTCCTGCTTTCCCTTTCCTTCAGTGTACTTACGTGATGAGAACTAATCAGGGCTTATGATAACGAAGCATCATTGATTAATGTAGCACATTAAAATTATTTCAGGTATTAGTTTAGCCATAATTTGCAATCTGTGGGTGGATTTATTTTAAAGGAAACAACATGAATGGAAGTTTTGAAAAATCTAGTTTTTATTTTTGTTCAGTTTTGTTTCTTTTTTTAATCTGAGTAGTTGAGCAAACCTGGAAAGTTGAGATATTCTGGGGCAATTAAGGCACTATGGCAGTAAAAATGCACACGTTCTAATGATGAGATAATGTATATCAAAATAATGCTTTCTGTGAGGAGAAAATAAAACAATTCCTGGGCTGCCTGAACTAAATCCATAAAAATGGATTGAGTGTGCAAGAAGAGCTTTAGAAGTTGCTGTAGATTAAAAGAAAGTAGGATTTATTTCCTAGTTGATAGGGATGAATGTTAATGCTAGGTGGGATAAATGGTGTCTTTCAGAAAAGACAGAAACAGAAATGTTGAAAAGCAAAAAGCAGGTTACTGTGCTACAGGACAGACATGGAAACTAAGCATAGTATTTTGAAGAAGAAAAAAACATTTATCCTTTTGCGAGTGTGACAGGATCTTGATTTTGAGGTATTTTGTAAAATTACTGTATTATGATCTTTTTATTGCTTTGAGTATTTACTGTTTACAGAAGAACTGTATTACTAGCAAACATTTTAAGGATTGAACTAAAATCTGATAAATGCTGATGTGAAAATTCTGATTACTTAATACCATTTTCATAGGTGATACCAAGTAAGCTTTAGAACTTATGAAGTGCCAGTGAAATTTTAAATTACAGAAATTTTTAAGATTTTTATGTGGAAAATTTGGGTGGTTTTTTACAGGGACAGCAAAAGGCACTTCGTAGCGTTGTTAGCAAAATGAAACATGTGCTTCAGCCAGCAGCTTTCAAGTTTGTGTTCTAGAGACTGAAGTTACGCTTCTCTGTGTGATCATAGGAATTTGTTATATATTGCCAGTCTCTGTGCATTAGGCCAGAAATATTAAGGGTAACACCTCTAGTTTGGAATCTGCTTTGAAAAGTCACAGCAAAAGGAACCTAATCCTTCTGAACAATGAGGTTAAAGGGAAAAAATACTGCCAAAACCAGTTTTAGGAGTTCTCTGGTAGAGGGTTAAATGGCTTTTTCTGAAGTTATCTTATGTTTTGTTTTCATTTAATGTCTTTCTGGATATTAACTAAACTTCTGTGCTACAATTTTGCTTGGGGGTAGGTATGTAATACCTAAATTAAAGGTTTTGCAAAATATTATCTCAAAATTGTGCTAAAGATAAAATCTGCAAATACAGAATTTAAAATTATCTGATGGTGTTTTTTCTCAGTTTTTTGCAAAAGGAATGTTGTGTTCTGTGTCAGAATTGCAGCACAGAGCTGGTGATCTATCCTCTTGGACAGATATATATATATATAGACAGAGACTAGGAATGACAGTGCATGAACCAGAATAGACACTGCTGGGAAAACACATTGATTTGGATTGAAGTTCTCTTAAGTGTGTGAAATATTCTTTCAATTGATTTAAAGTCGTAATTTCATTTACAAATACTCGGGACTCCAAATGCAAATTCATATTTTCAAAAAAAAAGAAAACAAAACCCCAAACTGCATTATAAAAGGTTGATAAATGTAGTAAATGTTTTTAATGCCACTTATTACAAGTGTTTCTGAAGCTTTTTGCTTTCAGTGTTTAAATCCTCTTCAGGAGTATGTAGATCAAAATAGAGAGATGCATTTTAATCTTTGTAAAACCGAAAGTAAAGTATGTGGTCTGAAAATTCTCCCTTGCATACTTTCAGTAGTTGATCTGGGATTTTTTTTTCTCCTGAAAATAGCCTCAGACTGGTTATTTTTTGCTTTATTGAGGTCATGACCTGAATAAAATAAACATGTCTCCTGTGTTTAAAAAGCCTGAATGAAGCATACATCATTGCCTGCTTCCTGGAACAGTAATTTAAACAGGACATATATATATCTTTATATAGAAATAGGTGATCATCTTGCTTTTTAAAAAGGGTTCTTGAACATCTATTAGATTCTGACATGTTTCAGCAGCAGCGGATTGCGGTTCTGATCCTGATTCTGATGATGTCTCCAGAGGAACTGTATAAATGGTGTGCATTTCCTTGGGAAAGATGCTTTGGAACTAGAGATGTTTCTTGTAACAGTTTGAATATGGGGACAAAGCCTAATTCAGACTTTGCTCTTGTGTAGCTCTCTCTAGTGAGCATAAATACGGATGTATTTTTAAGAGATGTTCTGTGGAGCATGCCAATATTGGCTGATTACTGGCATTGTGGCAGCTTAATGTAGGTTCAGCTTTTACTCCTGACTCTGAGCGAGGTGTTTGAGGCTGAGATGCCGAGCAGTGGTTGCAGTCAGGCTGCTGCGTGCTCAGGTCCCCGATGGGTGCATCGTGTTGGAGTGCTGACAGAGTAAGCCCAGTGTATCTGGGACAGCTGTCTTTCAGCATCCAGACAGCCAAGAGGCCAGTTAAAAATAGAAATGAAAAACTGTCTGTTTTCTTGGCCTTTTATTGCTGCCTTTACTTCCACTTCTAAAGAAACTGTAGTTAATTTGTTTAACCAGTTTAATGAGGTTGTGTTTTGGAATTAACTGTTTTGATCAACTTTTTTTCTTAAAAATGTAGGTTATGGTAGAGTTGTTGAGCTCTCTAAGTTAAAAAATTTGCTTTATCCTTGCTTACAGACCTTTTGTTATTTTCTGCAGCATGGTAGTTTCAGCTCTGACAGTGCACTTCTTACTCTTCTGTAGGTCTGAGCAGCCTCGTATAACCAAAGATGTAATTTGTTTTCATGCTGAGGACTTCTTGGAGGTAGTTCAACGAATGCAGTTAGATTTGCATGAGCCTCCACTCTCACAGGTAAGCACACTAAGAACTGATGGTCAGTGTTCTCTGAGTACTAAGTCAGAGTTTTCACCTTTCCCCCACCTTTTCCCTACAGTGTGTCCAGTGGGTTGATGATGCAAAACTGAATCAGCTGCGAAGGGAAGGCATTCGATATGCCAGAATCCAGTTATTCGATAATGACATTTATTTCATCCCGAGGAATGTTGTGCACCAGTTCAAGACAGTTTCAGCTGTGTGTAGTTTGGCTTGGCACATCCGGCTCAAGCTCTATCATTCAGAGGAAGAACTCTCTCAAAACACAAGTACTGTTGAAGCAGGGACCTCTGCAGACCCCAAGTCTTCGGTTGTCGGACTTCAGACTGACAGAATTTGTACTGTGAGCAAAGATACCTCCGAAGACACCAAATTTCCAGATGCTCTGCAGACCAAGTACCTGCAGCAGGAATTTTTGCCGGTAAAACATGAACCTCTTGCATCTTTCCAAGTAAAAGAAGAGCCCATGAATGTTGATCTTGCTGAAAAGACAGTGACACCTAATGACGTCGGGGGACAGAATGTTCAGGCTAGGCTGGATCACGTTGAGTTGACATCACTAAAGTTGGAAATGGATTCTAAATTTGAACCTGGCAACAAGGACTTACAAGGCAAGTTGTGCTCTGGAGGTCACGTACATCCAGATGATACAAGACAACCTAGCTCATCATATCCAAGATTGCATGGACAAAGAGAGGATGATTTTTTGTGCTAAATTTGTATATATGGTTTTAAATTCCTTTTTAAACTTAATGATGTAATAATGTAAAGATCATAAATTGTGAGGCAAGTTTGTGACTTGTCTTCGCATCTGTTACAGAAAATAGTTATGTAGCTTTGTAACATTCCTCAGTGCCTGTCCATAACTGTGAAGTATCAAAGCACTTAGGGCCAGATGCACTGTAAACACTGCAGGTTTAACATAAAGAAGTCTTTAAATAATTTTGAGTTGTAGGTTTTAGAGTAGAGCTGACATTTAACATATATATTTTTTGTAAGATGAGCCAGAATTCTTTTTGACAATTCCAGGCTTTTCCATAGAGCTTATTTATACCAATTTTTTCATTTTAAATGTGTCAGCACTGTAGTGTAAATATCTTTTTTAAGAATCTTTTTAGTGTGATTTATACTGAAATGTGAGCCGCTTAATAAAGGTTCATAATAACAGATTGGTTTTATTTTTGGGTCTGCAAAAAATAATTCAGTTCAACTGCCTCTCTTAGTGGTTATGTTTCTACCTGCCACTAATGCATAGGATGCCCTTACGCCTTGAGGGTGAGGAGCTGTAGCAAACTGAGGTAGAGCTGAGGCATCTTTGTAAATGCAGATTAGTCAGAAGGCAGAATCAGTCCCCCCTTCACATGATTCCTTATGGGTGCTCGTTCCAGGCACGCCCCAAACTCCTGCTGTCAGATATTCACATGGAACAGGGAGACAGACTGGCTGTTTGGAGGGCAGTTGGACATGCAGTGGGCTCCAGGAGTGCTACCAATACCTGCCTGCATCTCTCTAGATGAGCTGGTGCAAGGAGCAAACTCCCTCCTGGGCTTTGCCTCTTGGCCCTGCTCAGGGCACAGTTCAGACAGTTCCATTTCACGTAAAAAACCCCCACCCAACCCAAAAACCAACAAACCCACAAAGCAAGCCAAAATAGCAACCACTCCCTCAATCTGTTATCTGACTACAATTAAAAGAATATTTAAGTGGTTACTTACCAAGCTAAAAAGGCCTCAACTTTAGCAGTGACCTGTAATTCACAGAGACATACCTGGATTTGAATTGCTCCCTGGGCTGATGGTGCCGGGCAATAAAGAGGCTTGCCAATATGTGTAGTGGGAAGGTTCCTCATGAGTCACAGTTTGGAAGCAAGTGGTGTTTCATTAAGAAAAAACCAGAAGTGTCCAAGTTAACTGTTCTCTTTCCACGTCTATGGAAGACTTGGATTCTTTTGTGTTCTGAGGGAAGAGAATTTTGAGGCTAGATAGCATCTCATCTGGTAACTCTGTCACTTAACTTATTTATTCTCTGTGTAGTGTACTCCTGTGTAGTTCAAACACAGCCGAATGATACGTCTCTTGGGTAGCTGCACACAGCAGTAAACTGCCCCTACAGCCTGTCCTTCACCTAAATATGTAAAACTTCAGATCCAAGGTCTGTTATTTCCAAAGCCCTCTGTATCTCTGATTTTTGTTAGGATTTTTCTGTATAACATTTTTGGAAGTTGTACATCCTTAAGTACCCAGTTTATAAACTTTGATGCACTTAGTGGTCACTTTGGCTTCATTTGTAGCAATAGAACAATGTGATGTTCTGGCAGTGTCCAGTTCAACTACCTGAGGTCCTTCTGTTGTAAATGTTTTTTCCTCATAGGATGTTAAAATTTAAAATGTTACTGCATACTCACAGGTGGCACTAAAATCAGCTATTTATTAGATGAGTGCCCTGACTGGTTTAATCCAAAATAGGTCTGTCAAGGAGCTATTAATTAAATCAATATTTGAATTGCTAAACATTACTCCTACATAGCCATAATTATGTATTAGAGAAGCAATAGAAATGTGAGTCTCTTGGATGTGGCTAATACGTCCTTAAGTCTTACTGCTCTTTTCTTTAATGCTGGCTAAGAGATTGCTACCAGTTTTTCAGCCTCAGGGATCTTGCTTTCCCCTTTGCTATGAGCAAATGATTCATGTGTGATGTGGTAAGTTATTGCTTTAGCAGATTCTGATCTGAAAAAATTAATTTGTTCATGTAAGAATTTTGAGCCTTCCTTATAGCAGGAATGTGGTCTCAGCTCCCTTTATTGTTTTCTGGATTTTCTGGAAATAATGCTTCCACCTGTAATCTCTGGCTTCGTGAACATCCACATATAGTGACTTGGCCTTCCATTCCTGTTCTCTGTGCTGCCCATGGGAGAACAGCAGCAGAGCAGCTCTGCAGGTGGGATAGATGAGGGCTCCAGCTTTAGCAAAATCAGCCTTGCCAGATGCTGCTTTTTAAAATAAAAACCATACAAAACAAACTACCAAAACTATTTAGTTGACTCAGAATAACAATTTTACCAGTGTGCTGGTCATGCATACACTAACCCGTTGTTTGGGTTCAAGTAATTTTTGGTAACCTGTCAGATTTTAGTGAAGTGTGGACGTACAGCCCCCAGGACAGCTGCCAACTTTCTGCAGCATAGGCCCTGTCCAAACAGAAGTAATGAATCTTTGAAAATTATTATATTTTCAAAGCAAATACAACTTTACACTTACGAGTAGAACTTTATTTTCTTTTGGAGACCTGCTCAGTGATCTTGAACTTCTGCTCAGGTATCTTAGTCCTGAGATTTTGCTTCTAAAGTGCCCATATCTTCAACCAATTTTTTCCTACCACTTTCAGAACTTCCAGAGGTTTTTTCAAGTGGCAGGGTTTTTTGCAGTTTTTATGTGTTCTTTTGGTTTTTTGAGATAGACCAGAATCTCACTTTCGGCCGAATTCCTTGCAGACAGAATTTGAACCATAACAGGATTATCAATGGCTACCAGACCTCCCTTTGCATTTACAGATGTCTGCAGTCTGGGCTGACTGGCTGCATTACTGTTTGCTTTTTAAAGAAAGGATTTAAAAGAAGTGTTGTCTTCTCCCTGTGGTGTATTCATTTTAATGAGGTTGTCCTTTGAGAGGAGAGTACTTTTTTGAGAATTTCACCTCCCAAATTGTTCATTAGTCTGACAAAGGCCTTGCTTCCATCATGTGCTACGGCCTTTATTCCTGCTGCATACAACTTCAGACTTTTGCTTCAGCAATAAATCTTTCATGTGTTCTGCTATACTGAAATTAGACCTTGCTTTTCCCTCTTCTCTGGATTTTGGTGATATATAAATCTCTGTTATTTTGGCTGAAATCTCCAGTGTTTTTATTGTCTCTCTTGGCCCTTGTTCTTGTGCAGATTGGAGAGAGCTGCCCGAGCCCATTGGTGCTGTTTCTATCTCCCTGCACGTGGCGTGGTGTTCCAGTTAATAACATGATGTGCAGAAAATTAGATGTTTTCCTAGATCCTGGTACATATTTTTGGGTAGCAAAGAATTGCATTGTTAGAATTGCTAAAAAAGCTTTCAAGGGGGTAACGACTTTTTTTTTCTTTTGATGTTACTGGATCTTTTGCATTTCACTGGCGACTGACTTCATGTGTTACATACAAGTGTTACTCAGTGTTGTGTCATCCCCAGCCCTTCAAATGCCTGAAAATTGACTCTGAAAGAACATTTTCATTACAGGTACTGCTGGCATGCAGATTGTCCCTTCCTTGTTACTATAGCGAATATTTCAATACTACTTTCACAGAAATATTAATTCTATCTAGTATTAAAGTATTATTTTAGAGGGTGATGATTTAATTCTTCATCTGTGAAAGAATTCCTTGGTGATGAATAAAGTCGATTTTTAAGTGGATATAGATGTGCACAGTAAATAAGTTGGAATTTCAAAAGATGTAGGAAATGGAAATCTGAAATAGTAGAATGCTGTGAAAAAGATCCTAACATTAGATTTGGAAAATGGAGTAAGTCTTCCGAGAAACACAAGACTGGTGTTCATTTATCAGAATGACTGTTTTCTAATACCTGCATGTGAATAAGATGCTGAATTGACCAAAATAAATCCATGGTTTTTCCTTGTTCATTGGCAAAATGAACTGTTGTAAGATAGTACACTACCACCTGACCCTGCTAGGCTGAAAGCTGTACTGATCCTGATCAAGAGATCAAAGAACTCCTCAAGCTTCTCAAGTGTCGTTTTATTTATTTTCTTGTAGTGGTCAGGTACATAGAGAGCCTTGTGTTTAGGCAGCCTGTACCTTACCAGGATGTATCCAAGCTGGAAATGGAAAGGACAAATTTTCACTGCTTTGTGCTTCGCTGTGAATGACTGTCAAGAATGTTTGATTTGATTATGAGTCACTGTGTTCAGCTGATATTTTATTACTTTCTTAAACAGATGAAATGCACTTTAAAATTGTATAGAAGTTACTGGTATTTTGTGCAGATCCCACTGAAGTTGCAGCATACGTGGGAATATTTGGGGAATGGATTCCCATCAGTCACTCATTTCATTTTTCTTAAAAATGCAAATTATTTTGTGTTCTGTGCAGAAGCAGTGATTAACTTCACAATATTTAGGTTGCTGTTTCTGTTAAAATCATCAGGGATACTGACATTGCAAATTTAGTGTATTATATTCTAACCACTGTTTTTCTCTGTGCTTTGATGCTGATATGATCTCTGCTTTGAAGCCGTGCTGTACTTGAGTGCCAGCTAAACATTGATCTTCTCTTGTTCTGGTCATGCTGATAGATGAGCCTACTGATGAGGGCGTTAGTCCTAAATAGTCCTTTAATATTTGGTGTACAGTTATCTGATACAAACATTGATTAAAACAGCAGTTTAAACTTCTATTTTTATCAAGTTTGATTTTTCAATAGCTATTTTGATACCGTGTTTTATCATTTAATTTGCCATCCACTGGAGTGACAGTGCCATGTTGGGTGCAGCTCAGGCCTGTGTTCCAAGGACTCTGCTTTTTGTGGGAGCTTTTTAATCTGGTTGTGTTGAGGCAAAGTGGGGCAGTTAGCAGAGAAAGCTGCTCCTGGTGTCTGGAGATGAAATACTTGAGAATTCGACCTGTGTGTGGGAGACTGTGTAACTAACGTAAGTCAAGGCCGCTAAATCTTTATCCTTAGCATGCGGGAGTAACACTCAGGTACTTGCTAGTGTGGACTGGCAAGTGGTTAATTTTAGTTAATGGCAGAAATGGAATTTTTAGACTAAAAAAACATCTTTAGGCATTGATTTTTTTAAATGCCCTTCAGAAGGAACACTGAGATGAACATTAAGGTGGATGAACTAAGCTCACATTCTCATTGCTTTCCTGTTTCTTGCTCTTTTGCTGTTGTTCTGCAATGTAGGGAGACTTTTCTTGTATTTGTCTGCTTGGGATGTTGGTTTTGTTAGGAAGGGCAGATCAGAGGGAATGGCATCACTGAGTTGCAGATGTTCCTATTCTTTATCCCACTTCAGTACAAGTCCAAGGAGAAAATGCAGAATTTATATTTAACAGGACTCTAGTGGGTCCAGCTGCAGAGATTCCTTAAGCTGCCTTAGTTCTTAGCCTGATGCTTTTCAGGAGCAAGTTGGTACCCAGGTCCATTCAGGTCTAGAGGGCTCATATGGGAGATGAACTCCATCAAAACCTTAAAAACCAGTAAAGTTACAGTGAAAAGGTGCCAATGTTCTTTTCACAATTCAGCATAGTTGTTTTTACTGCAATCCCAATTAAAAAACTTAGTATGTTACATGATAGTGCTGCTTTCCATGCTAGTAAATTCAAACAACTTCTTTCTGAGGATGCAATTATTCAGGGGCTTTATTACTGAAAAGCCATTTTATTTTTCCCCCAAATTATATTGATGTTTAAAAAGTGAACACCTGATGTTAAAATTCTGAGTTTCTGGGAGTCTCATAATTTTCACTTTCAGTTCACTTTGTGTCATTTGTGGAAATGTGAAAATTTTCATGAGGTTAGACAAACACTTTGCTCCTGTACTATGATGCAGATGTGTCAGAAGATAATACTGATATCAGATGGTTGTGTACTAGTCTGTGGTAGTTCAGGCTTTGATATTGCCCTCTCTGCTCAGCAGTGCATTTTGTGTGTGTCTGCACACGTTCTCAGACCATTCAGGGTAAACTTTGTTACAGTGTGTCACATAACTGCATTTTTCAAGCATAAAAACCCCACAAAACTGGATACTGTTCTGAAATGGTGACAAGTCAAAAAAACCCCAGTATGAATTGGCAGTTGAAAATATTAGTTTTGTGGCCTTTCACACACGTGCATTAAGTATTTTCTGTAATCGGACAAAAGCAGATACTTGCCTGCAATGCACGCTGAAGTGTTCAAACTTCTGTAAATGATGGAAAGAGAGAAATTATATGGAATATCTCTCTCCATGTCCAATATAGCTAATCAGTACAGAGAAATACCTCCAGTTCGTTTCAACAAGCTTTTGAATTGCAGTTTAAAACAAAGCTCCTGAAGGCCAAGTTCTCTCCTTTTTCCCCCATTCAGGTGCTGCAAGGAGCTGAGATAACATCCTTGTGCCTTTTTATCACAAATCAGTGTGAGCCATCTCAGCATGGAGCTCTCCTTTTCCCTGCCACTTTCAGCAAATTTGCTTTTCACCTGTTTTATCCTGTTACTGAAGATCACTTGGTCAGTTGGTAAATTTAGGAAAATGTGTGAGGAGCATTAGTTCCACTTCCAAGCTGTGATCAGTGCCTTTGAGAACAGCATAATTATGAACAGATGTAATTAATTCCTGCAGCAGTTTCTGGAAAGGTCACAGTGGGCTGTAGTGTACTTTGTATCATAAATCCTTCTGAGTGAAGTTCTGATAAGGCAGAAAAGCTACATTCTGTGCACAAAGATCTCAGCACTGTTCAGGTCAGTTAAATACGATACAGAAGTCTCAAAAGGGATATGTTTTTGCCCAAGTTTCCCTGTAAGAACAAGGAATTTGGGAAGTTGAGCACTTCCATCTGGCTGTGTGTGACTTCTGTCTGACACCAGCAAGAAGCACCTCTTTCAGCTTTCCAAATAATCTATTTCAAGGTTTGTAAACCTTAAAAAAAAAAAAAAAGCCAAACCCACAACCAACACTGAAATTGCTGATCTTTTTCTATTGAATTAGAGGCAACAATTAAAAGATTTGTAAGGACTGTGTGTGATTCTAGTTAATTAGAGATGCCAAACTTCCAGATAATTGTTACATCTGTGGAAGAGAAGGGGTTTATTAAGGGGGCAGATTCACCATTCACAGCTTATCTTGCTAATAATACACCCAGTTCCAATGAAGCCAGTTCTTGTTCTTCCATGTTTTGTTTTATGTCATAACAATTACCATCATCAGCTCAACTGAGGAAAGCTGCTCTGCTCTCCTGAGCACCATGGGGCTGTTCTGGCATCCTCTGAACAAGGGGATTTAGAATTTTATTCTTCCAGAATCGTCGGATGGGAAAGGACTTATGGGTATTATTTTATGCTTGGTCCCATACCTGCCACAGGTAAGTGTGTGTGTATGTGCAGATAAAATCATCTTGCCTGCTTGAATGCTTGTTACGTGTATCACTGCTTCTTACCTGGGTCACCAGAGTTTACCAGAATTGGAGGTAGCGCTTTAGATACTCTATATAAAACTTTGAAAGCAGCCATAACAAATTCACAAGGCCTAGGTTGCCTGCCATGGAGTGGCATTCCATTCCAGGCAGGGGCGCAGTAGCCCAGGTTCCCGTTTGGAGAACATACCCCAGAGGAAGGAGCAGAGGAAGCCCGTTCTCTGCACCCCACGCAGGTACCCGTGGCACCTGCATGTGTGTGCTTGCCCTTGCAGGTCTAGGAGCACGTTCTGAGATTAATGTGCTCTTCCCCTCCCCACAGCTCACCCTCATCACAAGGGCCAGTTTTACTTGAAAAGTCACTCAAGACTGAAGGAAGTCAGTTCTCCACAGGAACCTCACACGAATGGGTAGAAAGTCTCAAACACAGAGCAAGGTCCTGCCATTAAGTATTTTTCAGAACTGCGCAATGCACAGATACACCTCCTAAAAACAACTGTTCCTACTAGGCGCTCCCCATAAACAACCCGATGTGCACATCTTGGGGCTGGGTACATGGGTTTGCTTAGTAAAAGCTCAGGTGTTGTTACAATAAATATAAAGAGTTTATAAATATTTTACTTCTTTAACAGCAGCTACAGTTCAGAATTCTTCTGCCTTTATCTTTTCCTGGCTTCCCTTTTAGCAAGATAGTACAGTCAGCCACTCTGAAATAAATATGACTTAAATTAATTTTAAAGATGATTTGTTACCTGATATTCTGAATTGAGATTCATTGCCTTAGAATGGAAGATGTTGTTTTCTTGGATAAAAGCTCTTTCAGCAGTCTCCCACAATACGGTTCCTCTGTATTTTTACCCACATCTGTATGATGAAACAGCAAGAGTAAATCCACACTTGAGGAAGACTTTTTTCACAGACAAGGAACAGTTGAATGTACATAATTAAAATTTTATTACTGAGACACTTTGGTCTTGCTCTGTTCTGTTACTTTTGACTGTTTTTTATTCACTTGACTTTTGTCTCTAGAACTGTGAGTGGATCAGTACTTTCAGCATGCATGGTAATGAAATCCCAGATAACTGCTACATTTGAATTTGGTGTTACTGTATCTCCTAAAAGAGCACTTTAGTCCACAAAATACACTTCTTTCCTCAAGTCCTACTCACTTCTTACCTGAGAAAGGTAATTTCCTCACATCTGAGTTAGCCAGTGGTCCATGAAGCCAAGGCTTCACCCCCCAAAATTTCATATCCTTGGGTAATTACAAACTTGAACAAGAGTTTAAGTACCACTTTGGGCAGGTACAAATGCAGTACTGAACTTACCCAGTATTTTCAGTCTCTTGCAATACTGGTGATTTCTCACTTGGAAAGGAATCGCCATTGTCTCCCTCTTCTCTGGACCTCAGGACTGCTGGCACAGTTCAGCTACCAACTGTATTCCCTAAGGTTCCCCAACATACTGGTTATGGGCTGTTTCAGCAGCTTAGAAAACACTGCTTATTTTTAGACTGGTAATGGAATCTCACTGTCAAAAAAAAAAAAAAAGGTGTATTACTTTATTCCTTTTCTTGCTCTAATTTGGCTGCTGTCAATTGTTACTGATTTTTAAAGCAAATTCAGCTCCTTATGGAAATTACTGTTAACTGGTTATTCCTTGACTTACACCATAAGTGGCAGAAAATGTTAGTCCTCTTTCCTAGGATTACTCAATGTGCCGAATACTCTGGGTAGAGCATTTGTGGTTTCTCTGACAAGCTCTTCTACCTGCATGTGCAGAACCTGTATCTTACTCCATGTAACAAATAACAGTAATCACGTTAGAACAGCTTATGTTGAACAAAAACTTTTATTTACAAGAGCGTATGTGAGTTTTAAAATAAAAAAAAAAAAAAGAAACAAGTCTATTTTCAGTCTTCAGCCTGCTTTCACTTGAGTCTCCAGCTCAACTCATTTAACTTTCTAGTTTGAAGATCAAATTTGTGGCAGAATGGTAATGATCTGTAATTTGGTGCCAGTCTTGGCACTGGAAACCACTTGGCACAGCTCAGTCTCTCCGTACGTAGAAGACATTATAGCCGAGTTCCAGCATGCCCCCGATGAGCAGGGCCCAGAGTGGGATGAAGACGTAGGCCAGTTTCATGGTGGTGAAGCGCTGCAGCTTGGCACACAGGGCCAGGCAGAAGGCCAATTTCAGCAGCATTGCAATCAGGTACCAGACCTTCTTCTTCATGTTCTGGGAGCCGTTGCGGGGGTCAAAGCCAGACTTGCATCGTCCAGCCATCTTTACAATTAACATGACCAGAAGGATTGTATCAAATATCCACACTGGAATGAAAATGAGGAACCAGTTCCACGGTGCTTTCTCATCCAGCTTCAGCACCAGCATGATGAGGAAGAGTAACGTGAAGAGCCATGTCAGCAGCACTCTCTGCGCCAGGGACATTCTCATTTAAACAGCTTTGGGAGGAAGTCCTTCGCTGCCTGTAAAACAAAAGGGGGAGGGGAGGCATCAAAAGATGGCACCACACCACCATTAGGGATATCCCATAAAGGAGACCAATTCCTTGCTCTTGCTTTCCCACTCCCAACCTGAACCCACATAGTGCTCCCTAGCGCTTCCATAACTAACATACTCAGCTGAACACTGTTTGTTCCAGTCCACCATTCCCTTGGAGTGCCTTAAGTCAGCTGTGTAACTGCCTTAATCTAAATTAGTTCTGTGAAATGAACTGTACTTTAATCCTAAACAAGCTGTCAGACTCATTTAAGGATTTTTGAATGCTAAGAATATGTTTAGATCCATTTTCCGCCAGTACTGAGGCACTCACAGCTAACACTTGAAAACAAAACAATTCTCTCTGTAACAAAACAACCACAGTAAAATGCCAGCCAGCACAACGGAGCACAAAACCCTGGGAGAGAGCCTGCAGTTTGCAGAGCTGCAGCTGAAGTGACCTGGGCTCAAACAGCCAGTGAGCACTGCCCAGCTTTCTGTCAGCCGGCAATCTTGAAATTGCTAAAAGCTACAGATAATGTTTGCTTTTTGGCAGGTATCTCAAGTATTCAGACACTGGCTGACAGGTTTATTGGCTGGGTAAGATATTTAAATTTCTCTGTAGTCATGACGAAAGAAAAACAAGACAAATGCATCTGCCACTACAGTCATGAAAGTTAAGTTCTTGTATTCCTAACTGGAAGGTTTTACCACTGCATCTGCCAAAAGCCTTTCACCACAACTGTAAAAAACAGAAGTGTGAAGGACTGTGATCTTCCTCTAAATTTCATGCTACAAAAATGAATAATTTTTACCAGTGAAATGGTGCTGAAATAGGAATTTTAATTATTTTTAAAAACTGAGTAATTTTTTAAAATAATTCTCTTTAGACCACTAATAGTCTTTCACCTGAAATAAGAAAATGAGCTTTGATTTGTTCCAGAGTACAAAAATATTTGAATGACTGAAAGTGTGATGTTGTGTTCTGAAGCATGGAATCCTCAGCACCAGATGCTGAGGGAAGGACAAGAGCTGCTTCCCCTCTGTGCCCAGCAGCTGCTGCTGCTTCCTCTGTGCTGTGGCCAATCCACACAACATCACCTGATTGTGGCTCCTGAGCTCACCCAACAAGCAGAAATCTACTGCCACCTTTTTCTTTTTAACTGGGAGAGTTTTTTGCCGGATTAGAAGTTGAACAAATTCTGTGCTCAGATAAGATTTGCTACTGGAAGGAGGTAAGTAAAAGTTGCTGTCTCAACTGGTTATGAGATGACCTGCTACCTTACAGTGAGGGGATAACAATTTTGTACATCTCTAAAATCATCCTACAGTTTAAATCTGTATCTTCTGATACACAGTTCAACAGATCTACTCTTTTGTTCTGTCTGGGTTTGAAGTTTGAATGGATTTGATTTTGTGGATAGCAGTGGGATTTCTCGCAAGGAGATCCAGTTTTGCCTAAAATAACCTAAATTGGAGTTGGACTCAGTGCATCCCCTCTTTGTTTTGGGGCTGCACTTGTGTTCAAAGCAGGCCAGTTCCCTGAGCTGAACTAGGAAAAAAAAAAAAAAAAAAAAGTTTAAAGTAGGATTTTGTAGCTTTGCTTTTCAGAGTCTTGGTTCTGCTCAGATCACCAAAGGGTCTGTGAAAGCCAGTTCCTGACAGGGTGGAACCAGGACCCCCACCCTTCTGTTCCTTAAGGAAGAGGTGAAGCTCAGAAGCAGCATTCAAGAGTTATGGGGACAAAAATATCAGAGGAGGTTTAGGTAGCTTTGTTTTACTCTTGTTACAGAAACAAACCTAAACCAGCTGGCAGGGGATTACAGAACTACTATGTCTGGCCTAAAGTATTTACAGTATTTTGAAAACAAAAAATACTGTAAATACTTCCAATATTCTCAAGCGCAAGTCTGTGGCTGAAGTGAAGAGTCATGCTCTGAAATGAAGTTTCAACATTCTTTTCATGAGAATGTTTTTCAAAACCAGCTCTAGAAATCAATGTTACAAGCACTACAAGAAGGAGACTCTTATTAGCAAAATGGAGAAAGCAGAAACCAAACAGAAACAGACTGGAAACTTGGGTCTGAAAGGAAAAAAGAAACTCAACACTCTTAGAAGTATCAGGTTATCAGATACTCAAAGAAGGTGCTATCACCTGTCTCTGGAGGAAACACAAGGCTACTGAAGATGTATTACATAGGGCTACTCAATTTGAAGGTTGTTCACTTGAAAATACTTTCAGTTTGCTAAGAACCACTTTGCAACAACTGGAAGAAACAGGCAGAAAATTCAGCATGGGAAGAAGTTATGCTGCCTTTCTCTGACCTAACAGACCTTACTGCCAGACTGGGCAGGACTGGAAGGCTCCAGTCAGTTTTAGAGGCATTTTTAGATGAAAACTCAAGAAAATCCAAGTGTACTTTTCAGACCTTAAGAGTCCAAATAAAGAAAGCTACCAGGTTTTGAAGGCTGAGAGTTGGGTATAGAGCTGACATAACAATGAAGGGTTGATTACATGAGCATTTGATTATCTCATTCTGAAAGAAAGATGATGGACAGATTCTTTGCTGGAGCCCATCTATCCCAACAAGATGGGTGACACTGGGAAAAGGATGCAGCTGTGCCACAGCCCTGAACTGGCTCTTCAATGAGAACACCGATGGGATGTCGTAGTGAGAAGATAACAAAGCTCTTGACTCCTATTATAGGACCTACAAAATTAGGGAGTGAAAATTTTCAGTGAGGAGAAACTACCCAAGGAGCATCACTGACCTTGGTGAGATGATCTGCATAACGAGGATATTATGATAGCTAATTCTGTCCTGTTTCGAAGGAAAAGTAAAGAGGAGGGCAACTTATACATGACAGTCAGCTCAGTAGTAATGATAACATGAACCTAGCTATACATTGAGATTTAAACCTTGAACATCGCCTAAAAAAATCCGGAGATTCGTATTATGGTGAAACCATATTAAACAAAACCCCAATTCGATTAAATACCGTTTTAGAGCCTATTCCGATCGTATGGGTAATTTAACACTTCGAAAGAAGTACTGCGGTAGGCCCGGTTTAAAACCCTATTTAAACACAGCTTTGTATTCACAAACTCGGCCCCTCCCTCGGCCTCACGGCCTCGTCCCGCCAGGCCCCGCTTCCCCGGCCGTGCCGGAGGTCCCTGAGGCGGAACCCCCCTCGCTGCCCGTCACCTACCGCAGGTCCCGGCGCATCCCCCGGTCCGCGGGGCCCGCGCTCAGCTGAGGGGGCGGCGGGCCCTCCCCTCCCGCTCCGCCTCAGGGAACCTCCCGCCTCCCTCACCGGCCCCGCGCCTACTATTGGCCAGCGGGGACGCGCGTCCCGGCGCCCTCCATTGCCATTGGACGATGGCGACGTCGCTCAAGATAATCCCGCCCTCCTCCCCTCAGCCGTCGGTGACGCCCCCCCCCCCTCCCGGCGGGAGGCCGATCAGGCTGGAGCCCCGCCCTCGTCACCAATTGGTGAAGGGTCTGTCCGTCACAGCGGCCCCGCCTCGGCCCCGCCCCCGTCCGTCGAGCGCAGCCCCGCCTCCCTCGCGCTCTCGTTAGACGGCGATGCCGCCAGTTACGCCTCGGCCCCGCCCTCCCGCGGGCGGAGGGGCCGCCGTTGGCTGCCGGCCCGCGCCGGCCCCGCCCCCGGCCCGGCGGCGCGCGCGGGTGGCGCGCTGTTGCTGCCGCCGCTGCCGCCTGGACGCGCGCGCCGCTCGCCCCCCTTCCCGCTTCCCCCGCCAGCTGTTGCCTCGCGCGCGCCTTCCCGCCGCCGCCTCGCGCTCCCGCCGCCCTTGCGTGCGGCGCGCGCTGCCCCGCGGCACCGGCGAAGGGTGAGATGGCGGCGGGGGGGGCTCCGGCACCCGGGGGGGGCTCCGGCACCGGGGGGCGTCCCCGCCCCGCCGGGGCGGCGACGGGGGGAGAACCGGGGCGCCGAGCGCCCGGCGCGGCTGGGGAAGGGGCCGACCGGGGCGCGGGGGGGCGGCCGGGGCGAGGCGGCTGTGCCCTCTCAGTGCCCTCCCGGTGCTGGGGGACAGCGCGGCGGAGGCGCGGGGCGCGCATCACCGGCGGTGCTGCCGCGGCTCTCCTGGCTGTGCGGCGGGAGCGGGGCGGCTGCCGCCCCTCACCCCCTCCCGGGGGAATCCCGGCCGGGGCACGGGCGGGCGGCCCGCGGCCTCCGCGGCGCCGCGGTTCCCTCCGGCGGGATCCGGCGCGGTGCCGGCGCCGCCGGGGCGGGGGGTCCGAGCGCGGCTCCGAGCGGCCCCTGCCCGCAGCGCCGCGGACCCGCACTGGGTCCGGCCGGGCAGCGGCCGCACCGTCCCGGAGCCGTCGGTGCCCGGGTGCCGTGTCCTCTGCCGCCGGCGTCGGTGCGGGCGGCAGAGGTGCAGGTACGGTCCGGGGCCCTTCCCGTGCTCGGGGCTCTGCCCGCCCGCTCCGGCGCTGCTGTGAGGCACCTTCTCCCCGCTGAGGTGCTCGAACGTACCGTGAGCTGCCTCGGTGCCTGTGTCAGGTGATAGAACGTGTTTTCTGCTTCCTTTGAAAGGTCCTGAATTTCAGCATCTTCGTGTTCGTCTCTGACCTCGCCTCTTGTGTTCTAGTGTTTTACATGTCTTCATGTTTTCGTTTTCTTGACCCTTTATATATTTTTTTTCCCTTTTCCACCCTAAAACAGTGGCAACCTGACTACACCTTATCCTTGGTTTTCCGTTTGGGAATCAAGATGTTAGGGAACTTCTCATCACTCAAAATTTATGCCATCACATTAATTTTCTTGGTGTTTTATTTGCTGTCTTTACTGTGAGAAACAAAGGAGCTGGGGAAAATTTACCCCACAGTACTGGAAATGTCCAGGTGTTTGTTACTTTTACTTCTGTTTCTCATACCTAGCCTTTGAGTGTGTGGTTCTCAGGTGTAACTCAGATTCACTGAAAGTTTGAGTCCGTAGTGTCAAGCTCTGTGCCTGGTATTTTGCCTTTTATTGCTTTTACATGTTATTGGTCATTTGAAAAGTTATGCTGCCGAGTCTTGCATTTTGTTCCAAATTTGCCAGTGTCTTACCCATCTGTCATATAATTAACTGGAAAAAGTAATTAATTGGAAAACCTGACTTGTTGAAAGTACTTTAATTAATGTTCTGAAATTCTTTGTGATGAAATGTTCCGACAGAAAATACAGCTCATCTTACAGTTTGGATACACAAGTTCTCTAATAGAAATAAGACTACATATGATGTGTCATCAGTAATTTGTCTGCTTATATCTTCCTGTTGATGATGTTAAACAGATGGTGGTATCTGTTTTATCAGGGAGAAGTGCATCACTTGAAATAACCTGTTAATCCTAGTAAGTGAATCCTAGTATCTTCAGCTGCACTTGGAGTGGTCAGTAAGCAGCAGAAGGATGTATTTCTGTTACATACATTAGTGCTTGGCATCAGATTTTCTGTTTCCCTGAGGTTAAGAGGCTAAAAGTGTTCTGTGGATAAATCTCTGGGTTATAAATAGCTGTATGTATTTGGCTACTTTTGTAGCTCTGAAGTTTTGGTGATCTTCTTTGTTTTGCCTCTTTGCTTGTGATTCCCTGGAAAGGATAATCCTTTTCTCAGAAGTCTTATTTCTGTTCCAGTAAGGTGTTTATGCATGTATGTGTGCACATCACCTTGATGGACTCCATTGTACAGTATTTGCAAGCGACTTTCATTTCTGAAGGTGAAGGTTGAGAGCAGTGCTTGGAACTTGTGTACTTAAGATCCCAATCCGTGTTCGAAGTGGAATGTTTGTGCAGTTAAACGTTCTGTTGCTATGTTTTACTGCCAGTGTATGTTTTTATTCTGGGTATAAATATTACAAAGGATAAAACATGAGCCTGAGTCATCAGAAAAAGAATTCGGAAACCTAGCTGGTTTAATTCAATGTTTGTACTATCATTTTTTCCTCTTGTGTTGTGTGGAGTGTGACATACAAATAAGTTGCCAGTAATTGTTGGGAACTCCATGGAGCATTTCAAGTATTCCGGTAGAACTGGATTTCTCCCAAAGCAGAGTTAGCTCAGCTTGTCTCAAAAAGTTGATCCCAGCTGTATCCATAAGCTGCCACCCAGCAGTTGGTGTGAATTCTGGGAGAAATCAAAGTCCTGCAGGTTTTGAAATAGGAAACAGTATTGGTGTGTTTTAGAGAGGGGACATAGGTGTGTTAAAGAATTCCAGTCAACCTCGTTTGAGGCAGCTGACCAGGCAGTGAGGGGTGGAGCACAATTGGAGTTGAACGATGCTGTTCCTGTCAGAGCTGGCAGGGGTCACTGGAAAGCAGTGGACTTTATTTCTTTCCCAATTCTCCAATGTTACATATACTGTCTTCCTTGGCTTTTTCTGTATATCTATCTTTGCTTATTTCTAGTAGAAATATCGTTGAAGATTTTTTTCTTTTCTCAGGACCCCTGTGAGTGAGAATGATAGCAGTCAAAGACTGGGGTTTGGGTTTTCCTTTGTCTGTGAGGAAGTCCTTTTCATAATAAACAGTGTTTATGGATTCATTATCAGACAGGTTATGTGGATTTTTAGTGAGACTTATTAAGGACTCAAGGCTTGTACAATTGCTTTCTTTGTCTGTCTTCTCCCATTTGAGTCACTTCTTACTCAGATGATGGAACTGAAATTAATGGCAGCTGAAAGACATTAACTACCTACACTGTGACAAATTTTTATAAAACTTTTGACAGACAATGACCCAAATTAATATTCCTACGCAAAAAAAGGCAGTCAGAATTGAGTCTCTCTCTTCTCCAAGAAGTGAGCAGCTGTTGGGCAGTCTGTGTGCTAAGCTCTGAGCCATCAGCAGTAGCATACTTCTACTGGCCCAGCCAAACACTTGGGATGGTTGTTATGATGGGTGGGGGGCAGGAAAAATATTATGGGTGGAGTGGAACAGGACAATAGGGAGCTGTGGGACAATGCTGAAAGCAGGCAGACTTAATTGCTTCTGCCCACAGAGCCAGGTAGGCCTGTTTTTTCTGTAATGTTTTTTTGTTTTATGAAGGAAACAAAACAAAACTCGTGGGGTACCTGTCGGAGGTACTGCTGCATTTGACTGAGGACAATTGACCACCACTTACTCAAAGATTTGTGGTGGTGTGAAAAGTAAAAGACTTTGAAAGCTTTAAATGTCATGTTTTCTCCCTTGAGTTTACTGTGCTGTTATTTGTAAAGATCCTTCTTGATGGGTGCAGAGGAAATAGTTAACTATTTGAAGAAATTATATTTGAATTTTTAAGGAGAATCTGAAGAGCTTAATAAATTGCCATAGGGGGGAAAAAAGTTAGTACTAATTAGAGCTATAATGTATTGCTGTGTAATGTTTGGGTATGCTCTACATGTAATCATGGAATAATTTAGGAAAGGAAGTCGTTGAAAGTCATCAGTCTGGTCCATCTTCACCTCAGAGCAGCTTCAAAGTTAGAAGCAAGCATGTATACAAATAGAGAGATAGCCATTGTGTTGTCAGGAAATTTGGAAATACAGCTTGTGCTTGCGGTGGGTTCTTTGTGGGTGTGTTTTTTTTTTTTTTAGTTAAAGGGGAGGATATCAGGGAGTTCCTGGAACTATTTGTCTTATTTCTTAATTTATGCATGTGAAGGGGATTTTTTTCCAAATTTGTTTCTGCTGGGAATACATGTAATGTTCAGTATTTAATTCTTCACTCATTTGAGGTGGTCTTAGTGGATGTTCTCCAAAGAGCCTAGATGGCTTTCTGGAATGAGTCCAAGCGTTGGACTCCGATTTGCAAATAATTTGTGGTTCTGTTCTTAAAAAAAATAAAATACAACTGCAGAGTGGGAGAAGAAATTAAAGCAATATCACATCAAACGTGAAATCGTGCAAGCCTTGCATTTTGGAAGTTGGCCAGCGCCAGATGCTTTTGGGTTTTAGGTGGCTGGCAGATGCTGGCTTGGCAGCTAAACACTCTTCGTGTTGATCTGTCTAAGGGACAGTTTGTTCTGTGTGTGGCTCATACTCTCCTTGGTATTGGCTTCTGGCCGTTGTGGGGTCGGGTTCAGGGGAGTGTTTGCATGGCCAAATACAGCCCAGTGATCTCCTTGCATCCTGGGTTATGAAGCTTGAGATTCCCTCAGCTGTGTGTTTATTTTTTTTCCTTATTATTATTGTTATTGTGTGTTTAAATAGCTGCTTTCTTTCCGAATGGGAGTAAAATCTTGGCTTCAGTGACTTCCTGTGGCAGTGAGTTTAACAGTCTGCTTATGTGTTGTAATAGAATATTTGTCTGTTAAAAATTTGGCTTTGCTGTCCTCTCAGCTTAGTTAATAAATGAAGTTGCCTGTATTATTGAGAGGCTGTTGTTTTCTTGACTATTTTCTGTTTTTCCCTTGAAGTCTCATTTAATTTATTATAATACCTTTTTTTTCTGTTCATGGTTGCGTGTTTCAATACGAGAGTCTTTCAAGTGGTTGGTAATTCATAGCTCTTCTCAGAACCCCTCCCCCAATATTTTAATATTCTTCTCCCAATAAAGTAGGTGTATTTCAAGTCAGATTGCACAGCTGATCAACAGAGCTGTACTGCAGCGTTTTCTTTGTCCTCCTTCCCCTTTTATTCAGGTCTCCCTGCTCCTCTGACTGTATTATATTGGATGGAAGAGGTCCCTGAGCTGCCAAAGTTCCTTTCTGGATTTGAGATATCGGTTCTTAAGGCTTTGAGTGGTGTTCATGGTTCACTCCCCTGTAAGCCTTCCCTTAGAGATAACGTTGACATGGTTGATACTGAATTCTGTTTATTTTGCCTCTTCATTGTTAAAGTTCATACATATTCTCAAGCTTTGCTAGTTTAAGATTGCCACCTAGAAATGTTACTTCTTCAGGTTTTCTTTTCGTCTTTGCAGTGTAAAATATAAATATAGTGAGCACTGCTAGACCTTTTTACAGAAGCTTAAAATTTGGAATAATAGGACAGGGTTCAGTTCACTCTATTTCCGAACGCAATTTAGGCAGTACTTCATGAAAACTCTAGTCTACTGGTGCAGCTAGGAGGAGCAGAAGGGAAATAGCTCTAATTAGTCGAGATTACTGTGTTAATGGTGCTTGAGAAGGCTTTCTGGGAGAGATGCAGAGTGTTGAAGCTGGCTGTGGTCAGAGCTGCCTCGGTGCTATTGCTGCTCACCGACCTGCAGGGGTGCCCAGGTAAATCCTGTGAGCAGGAGCTGCAGGGTGCCCAGGTAAATCCTGTGAGCAGGAACTGCAGGGTGCCCAGGTAAATCCTGTGAGCAGGAACTGCAGGGTGCCCAGGTAAATCCTGTGAGAGCTGCTCAGAGGGGCAGTCAGACCCTGGCGATGTCTCCTGCTGGTGACTGAGGACACTGTACTGTGCTGATACTGGTGTAGAGTGGTTAAAACCCTTGTGAAGCCTTACAGGGCCATCCTGACCTTCACCCTCGGTTGTGTGGACATATCTTTAGGAAGAGATTGCCTCTGCTTGAAGTTCCCTCTTTAGAGCTCTGAGAGCCAGCAGGAATGTGGGGCATCTCAATTTGTGAGCTACCCTTACCTGTCAGGGCCCAATGAGCAATGCGTGGTGTCTGCATTCATCTTTCTAGTAAAAAATCTGATGGCTGGAATACTTACCTGGGATTTGCCATTTCTGGATGCTCTCATCCTTTAACGAGGTAGTCACCAGGCACATGTATGCTGGATGAGGCCCTGAATGTCTGCCTCTGTCGCTACAGTGTGCTAAGGTGTGTGAAAGCTAGTGGAAGACAAAGAGAGCAGACCAGGAAGATTTAGTCTGTTTGGTTTCAGGATTAGGATGGTTCTGCATGAAGGAGAGTGGGGATTTGTGTGCACTTTGCCTTGGACTGGCACGGAATGGAAGAGCTGCAGACCAGTGGCCTGTGATCCAAGGAGCTTCTGGGCACTGGTATCGGGTGATCAGTAGCTCTATGCAGACTGGATGCTGCTGTTAATCTTCATTATCCAATTAGCTGATTGCAGTAAAGAATGTTGATTCCAGATTTTGTTCAGTGTTTTGGCTGGTTTTGATCTGCGGCAATATTTGCTTTTCATAGACAACAGACCATTTGGAAGTCTTTGACATCTTTCCAAAGATTCTTTGAAAGTCCACATATGTTCTATCACTTGCTCTTGTTTATCAGTTAGTTTGACATGTCCAGAAATACTGATAGACTGAGACATTATCTTCCTGTGTAGAAGCTGCTGATTAGACCCTATCAGATAGTCTTTCAGGTATAATGGTGTTCCATTTTTAATGATTGTTTTGAGGACCTTGCCAGATACACATGTAAGGCTTGTTACTCTGCAATTCCTTGCTTGGATCACTCCAGAGCCTTTTTTTTTTTTTTTTTTTTTTTTTTTTTTTTTAAAGAATAGAAGCTCAGCATTTTCAACTGTGTTCCTACAGAACAGCGGCTGTTACAAGAGACAGCAGCTTTTCCTGACAGCTCAGCCACTTCATGCCTCAGCTGCCTCAAAAACTTGCTGGATAACTATTTGTAGAACATGATGCTAACTTGGTGATTTAGGAGTGGTTTTCAGCTTCCTGACTGTAGTCATCAAGAAACCACAACTCTGCTGTGCAGTGCCTGGTGACAGATAAACATGTCTTCCTAAACACAAGTCAGTATTTCCAGTGAGCAAGATTTATTACTGTGTTAAGAATCTCAAGAAGGAAGAAGGGAACATGGCATTTTATTTCAAGGTGGTGACTATATTTGTTTGTTTGGAGATTTTTTTTTTCCCCAAGTATTTGTTGAGGCATCTATATATATATATATATATATATATATATAAAACTTGGTGTTTATAGAAATTCTGTTCTTTAATAAAGTTGTTATGGTTGTAAAAACTGATGTATACGTACAGTGTTTCAGGGATTTATTGGTATAAGGTTGCAAATGTTTCATGGGATATGTATGTGCGTGCATGCAGTATTCAGTACAAGAAAAAAGGAATGGAAAAATCTTGAGATCAACCATGTGCTGTTTTTTATTTAATTTTTTTAAAAGACACAGCATTTTCAGAAATGGCTTGTAGATCCAGTGTGCTGTCAGCAATTACTGTATTTGGTGAGAATTTTAAAACTGACATTTCATATAGTAGATAAGCAAAATTAACTTGAGTGTAGTTCCCTTTAAAGACTTGGATTTTTCTGCTTTATTGAACAGCAGAATATGTTTAAATATTGGAAGCTTTTTGCTAATTAATAAATACTGCAGCAGGCTCAAAAGTAAATTATGAGAGGTATAGAATCTTGGACTTCTCAGTTCAGAGTCCTTCCCCTCCATTTTTATGAGTAAGGTATCTATGAGATTGTGTCATGTTACTTCAAATGGACCCATGAACCATTTATGTAACAAAATTAGGAAACTTGCACAGATCTTAAGGCTGAGGGCAGAGATTCCAGAAGTGGCTGCAGCAGCTGCAACAACTGCACGCAATGTTCTTTTAGCAGAACCTGAAATAAATCTCAGAAATCCTGCTAGTCAACATTTTGTTGCTATTTCAGACAGTTGTGTGATTCCCTGGCGAAACAAGTATTCCTTGGGTGAGAGTGACTTTGTGTGGCACTTCATTGCTTTAGATATTGGTGGGTTTGCTGTGGAAGTGAAGGTGGATAAGTTGAGTCTACTTCCAGTCAGATTTTGAAAGCTGTTTCTCGGTGCTTGCTCTGGGCTGTGTCTGTGATTGCTTCCTGCTTTGGCTGGTGAGTGATCAAGGGCATGAGCTTATAAGGAAATGGGCAGCTGCAGAAATAGGGTCATATGCAGTGGTTTGTGGGCAGAATACCGAGGCCTGAGAAAGGATCAGCTTTTCAGCATCTGACATCTTACTGGAGGCACAGGCAGGCATGCACATGCTGCCAGATGTCTGTCTCTCATCATATATCACGTTTGGTATATCTCTGTTCATAAAGAACACAGCAGCCGGCAGAGGGTCTGATTCATGTCACTGTTGCTGGTTTTGGTCTGATGAAACAGGCCTTCTCAAACAAAAACCTCCTGAAATAGGCATCTAGGGATGTTAATTTTTTTTTTTAATTGGTTGTTTGAGGGTGATTATGTTTTGGGGTTTCAGGGCTTTTTGGGGGGTTTTGGGGTTTTTTTGAGATGGCAAGAAGGGCAGAGTTTGAACATTAACTCTCATGAGCAGCATCCTAGGAATGCTGGTATCCAGTTTTAGCAGAGTTTTTGATCTTGCTTGGGGAAAGCAAGTATGTTAATTCCTTTTTATTTACAAACTGTTATGACCTTGGGTTGCAAGATGACTTGGAGGGGCTTGGCAGGCATGGCAGGAAGAGTGCTTTTCATGCTGGTTGCTGGATATTGTCCTTTGGTTAGCAGTGTCTAGAGTTTTCTTAATTTAACTTGATGTTTGTCCTTCTGTTTTGACTGCTACAGGTTTTCTTAAGGGTAGCTGGAAGGACCATGATAAAACCTCCACTGAAAGGTGTGAACCTGGGAGTGACAAGTTTCTCATTTGCTTGTATACAATTTGCAATTCTGAAATGCTGTTTTGAGAACAGTGATGCATAGATAAAGTACTTAAAAAGAACAGTGAGTGCATTGCTTAGTATTTGATGTTCCCTTTCAAAAAGGAGATGTAGGTTTAATGGTTTATGTGTAATGCACATGAAAAGTAGTGATTCTTTTGGAGCATTGCTTTAAGGCTTTCATCCTGTTCTTTGTGGCAGTGGCAGAGCTCCCCTGGGTTTGAGTGGAGGAAGGATGACTTCTGGTAAGTTTAGTGCTGTATCTGCATTACAGGGATACCTCCCTTGGTTTGTTACTCATGGCAGAAGCAGCTTTTCAGTCAACAGCGGATGCCTAATGTGACTCAGCTGTTTATTTGGCTCATTTAAACTTAAAGTATCAAATAATGTCAGCAATTTGATAATAATGTTAACTTATATTTTGATGTTGAACCTAGAAAGTGAGGGGTTTTTCCTTCATTAAAGTTTTCTAGCTGTGCATGAATAAGTGTAATGCTTTAAGAGAGTTTGTGTGATACCAATGTTGCTATAAAATTAGTAGTTTAGGCCATAGTCTTTACTCTTCTGATTCATTGTCTTTTCTTACTCTGCATGCCAGGGAATTTTAGTGAAATTATGCCTGTGATTGTGAAACTGCAATATGGAGGATCTAACATAATGGTAAAACAGTTCTGTCTTGGAAAGCAGTTAAAACCAGGTTGTAGTGTTCTCAGGGCTTTATATGCTGGCCTCTTAAAACTGCCTTTAATTTTCTGGAGGTACTAAAAATCAATGACTTTTTAAAAAACATTTGAGACTAAAGCAACATGTTTTGCAATTTTAATTCTGATGATGTATAGTGAACATGCAACTTCATTGCTTCATCAGACTATGATCATAATGAGCGGAGAAGGACACTCAAGTCTTGACTCAATAACTGGATGGTATCTTGACCATTCAGGTTGGGATTGCTATAAAGAGAACAGGTTCCTTGAAATACTTAGTGATTCACAGTGTTTACAGGCAAGGAAAGCAATTATTTGCCTATGCATCCTTGCTTGTGTTGTATTTTTAATTATGTCCTTTTGCTAGGTGACACTGCTTAGACTTGTACATTCTTTAAAAAGACTGGGTTTATTTTTTGTCACTATGGAAGAGCACAATTTTATTCTGGACTTCTGTCAGTTCAGATTGCTTTAGACTGTCATTTAGAGATATATACATTTAAGTCTGACTAGGGTCACCAAAGCCTGGCCTGCGGATATGAGTAAAATTTCTAAATATACTTTGAATTTATTTAAATCCTATCTTACTCAATAAGCACTGCAGTACTGTGGGGTTTGCATGAGCTCTTAACTACCTAAGGACATCTAAATATAAATTTCAGTGGCTTTTGAGAAACCACTAATTTGATTGCAAGGTGTATTGTGTAATATGATTATGACCTGAACTGGGAAGTAGCTAAGAAACCCCACCTCTGAACAGGGACCACCAAAACTAGGTAGTCCTCTCTGTTAAGCCTTAAGAAAGTAATGAGGTTTTGATTAAAAAATATTGCTAGTTGTTCATAGCATTAACTGTGATTTTGATGGAAATGTAATAAAAGCTCTGTTGAATGTTCCAGAGATGTGATCTTGCTTTTATATTTGGATGCTCTGTCTAATTGCTGAAGTCAGGAGTATTGTTTGTGTTGCTCTTAGTCTTCAGCTAGTAAAGATTAACTTAATCTTGCTGTAGTTACTCTGCACAGGACGTTGTACAACTGAGTGCTTAAGCTGGTCCCTGTCCTAGATGCAGGTATTTGACACAGAACGTGGAACAGAAGTCTGGGCCCAGAGAGGATGAGGGGAGAGCCAGGCAGAAGGCACTGCTCTGTCCTGCTTGTGTTTGTCTATCGGCTGTTTTCACTTCACTTTTACCCAGTTGATACTGATGAGCTTTAGAGCTGGGCTTTTACAGGCTGACCTCAGGATCAATGTCAGCTGGAAACATGAATGACAGAGCAACTTGTAATGGATATGCAGAGTTCTGAAATTGTAAAATACTTAGTCTCCAGTCTAAGGTGTTCAGTGAGCTGTGGGCACATAGTCAGAGCCAGGGCTGCAGCTGAAGTGCCTTGAATTGTTTCCATCCATCCCTCACCCAGATAAGCTATCTTCAGGCTGAGTCTATTAAACTCATAATGTTTCATCTCACCTCATTAAACCCCCCAAAACCTAAAGACAAACTAAAAACCAAACCACAGACCAATCCCAGCTCCTGCAAGCAGAAGCACTGTACAGAAATAATTAAATAAACCTTTTCACCTTTCATTACTGGGCTCTCTCAGAAATGGTTGTGTGGCTCTTGAAGAAAGCATGTGATATTTCCTAGTAGAGATATTTTTACTTAGCACACCAAACTGTTCTGAGGCATCCATCCCATGATTTTGTCATATTTACTTTTGTAAGCATCATCTTTGCATTTGTTTATGCAAATGTGTATGCAAATAGCTTTAAATGCCACCAGAATAGATTCTATGGAGGATTTAATGCAGAGAGTTTCTTAAAAACATGAAAACCGTGGATAATCTAAATAACAGGTTTGTTGATGGAAATCAAATAAAGCTGCTTCTTTGTATTTGCTTTATAGTTTTGTGAGGTAGCTCTTTCTTGAGGCAATGGATTTCTGAGTGAATTGAAAAGCTACTGCTAACAGAGGTTACTGCCTTTAAAGTGGCTGATCCATTTTTAGCCGTATTTGACACAGTTCGAAGTCTTGGATTCATGAGTTAATGTTTGGTTTCCTGAAAAATCATTGACCTTGGAGAAAGACATCAAGTTAATGTTGCTGTTGAGGGAAAGGTTTCTGTCCAGGTTCAGCAGTTCTTTACTGCTGATAATGAGTTGTTCCAACCTTTTTCTCATCCTGTGGTTAGGCTGGTAGGAAGTAGGGTGTATTGTATTTGAGAGGGGTGTTATTGAAGAGAAATGAGAAGGAGTTAAAGGTTCTCCAAGATGAGGTCATGAAGGCAGGGAAGGCGAGGGTGCGAATGTGATCAGTATCTGTGTGGCCCCTTCCTGTAGCAGTGAACTGCTGTCACTGTGACTGTGTGATGTAGGTGGTGTGAGTGGAGGCCACATGTGTGGGGGGAAGGGTTTAATGTCACTTTTGAGTCCAATGTAGCAAAGGATTTTTAAAGTCAAGCTTAATTGAGGAGGTTTTCCAATAAGAAAGCAAGTCCTATTGTAAGCTTTGTATGGGTGATAAAGAAAGGTGACCAATCTATGTGATACGCCAGGTTATGTCAGAGTCTCTCTCGGACTCCTTCCTTTTATGTGATAGTATTTTTATATTTATTGTGCCAATTAATTCTTAATAATTGATAGTTGCTCTTAGAAAAACAGACTGTTATCAGAAGCAAATAGATCAGAAACAATTACAGATGTTGACAGAGTCATGGCTGCCAGCTTTAACTGACTTGATGTGACTTACATGATATTTTCAGTGGAAAAATGGAGGTGTTTGCTTGTTCGGTTGCACCAGTTGTCAATGTTCTGATATTTCTGGAATTTTCAATGGAAATTTCAAAATTGGAAATTTCAAAAGCTCTCTGAGACATTTCTTCCTCTTGAGTTGTAGTTTTATCTGAAGTTGTATAAAAGATATTGGAGTTGCACAGTTAGAAATCTTAAACATAGGTTTGTTTGGGAAACATGAACATGCATGGCATTATGTTTCTTAGAAATCCTCAGGCATCGATATAATATCAATCTATTTGTTGAGGGTTTGTACTATAGTGTATATGCTGCATGTCCAAACTAAAGGCAGTATCATTTATATCTTTTAAGTAATGCACTGTATGAAATAGGCGTATGTCCATGCACAAGTCGGAGAAGAATGAACAAACAAATGTCCGTGCAGAACTGAGTCTTTTGGAGGGTCATTTTTTAAATAAACAGAATCATACTGAGTTGGAAGGGAGCCATAAGGATCATCAAGTCCATCTCCCTGGCCTTGCACGGGACAATCCCATGGATGGGGCCCTCTGTTGGATGCTGTCTCATACTTAATGCCTTTTGTGTTGTGGTGCCCAAAATTGTCCCCAGCACTCAAGGTGAGGCCACCCCAGCTCAGAGCAGAGTGGGACAATCCCCTGCCTTGCCTGGCTGCTGATGCTGTGCCTGATGTCGCCAGGACAGGGCTGGCCCCCCTGGCTGCCAGGACACTGCTGGCTCATGTCCAACTCTCCACAGACCAGGGCTCCCAGGTCCATTTCTGCAGCTTCCCTCCAGCCCCTTGTTCCCCAGTCTTTATACACAACCAGGATTGTCTCAGGTGCAGAATGTGGCACTTTCCCTTGTTGAACTTCATACGGTTAATACCTGCTTTTAAAAAAACCCCCAAGCACTGACATTTTTGGTGATGAATAATGTACAGTAAAGTGTCATGAGTTACTCTAATGCTTAGGTTTTTCATAAGACACTCATTTTAATCTCCTGTACAGTTTTGGTTTCCATCCCATTTGTTGAATGTTGCTTTTTTCTTTGCCTTTCTTATCTGTGTAAAAGCTTTAAACAAATGTCTTTAAATCAGGAAGTAGATCCCAAATAATCTTTTCCTATAAGAACTGCCTACAGGTTACTAATTCTTGCTTCCTCTTAATGAAGGTGTAATATTATTGTTGATACTGAAAATCTTATAGTAAGTGTAATATTTTTGCACAAGATGGATCTTGGAAAACGCTTGATGTATAGTTTGGTGTTTGGGGACTAAGCCAGTGCCATCCTTATGACATCCTTAACACGTCCTTGCCATCAGTGAGGCCACACCTGGGGTGCTGAGTCCAGTTCTGGGCTTCCCAGTACAAGAGAGACACAGATGTGCCTGAAGGCTTTTTATGTTTGGATTTTTTTCCCTTTTTTTTTTTTTTTTTTTTTTTGAATGCGCTCTGGCTGACTGATTACACAAAAGAAGACTAAAAATTAGTTTCATGATACAAATATTTTACATAGGCTGAAAGTTTGGGTTGTGGGGGTTTTTTTTCATACTGGAAACTAATTATTACAGTGGCATCAAAGATTAACTAATGGGATTGCTAATTGTTACCATGAAAACAACCATAGAATTTTTCCTTAGTTTTATCTTTTTGACTTAGTTTTGGTCTACTGTTTTCATGAGGGTATTCATTTTATGGTTAGTGAAGTTCTAGCACTGGTATTGTTTTCTTCTCCAAGTATATCTAATAGTCTGTATAAATTTTTCTTGTATTTTATAATTATTGTGGACTTCAGAATACTGTGTTGAGCTAATAACTGTAGGTTGCTTGATTTATCAGAAAAAACCCGAAAAGCTGCATGTAATATAATACTTGTGAGGTTCCTGTGAGACAATGACAGATCATCTCTGTGCAGCCTGTGTGTTTTACTGGGAAGGAAGGACAGAACTGGGTCTTTTGTTGTCCTGTAGCAGCAGATTTGGATTTTTTTTGTTTGCCTAGAGGAGAAAGCCCAAACTCTTACTAAAATAGAAATGAGGCAATGTGTAAAGTAAATACAGCTGTTCAGTTATTTGCAGGTAACGGGAGTGAGTGGAAGTAAAGTTCTGTCTCTTTCTGTTAACAGCCTAAAATGACTCTGTGAATTCAGTGGAATAAATGGCGTCCAAAGTAACTGATGCTATAGTTTGGTACCAGAAAAAGGTAAGATTTCTATTTGTTTTTATGGTGGCTTATTGTTTTTATGTGTTAATATAACAAATATAAAATACTTGCACATTACTTGTTAGCATTGTATGAGAGTGAGTACCTTGAAACTTTTTCCATAGGTAAATAACTATTTAGTGACTGTATTTAGTGAAATAAAATAGCTTTTGGTCTATGCTGAAAACTCCTTACTCCCTTGGTTACCTGTGCTCTGCAAAAAAAGAAATTTTGCATTCTTGGTAGAGTGTTAATGTGTACAGGAGAACATTATTTCTGTAGCACAGAAAAGAGTCCTGGCATTTAAGTAGAAAGTAGGAATTGAAACAAATTTTCTGTCAGTAACAAAAAACCTGTATAGTACCTACCCAAAAGAGACAGTCTTGGTTCTCCATGGTTGAATGAGTTTTTTGTGAGTTAGTGTTTTCCTTGGCTCTATAGCTGTCTTTTGGAGAGGGTACATCTTGTCCTTAAGCAAATAATGGCAATGGTCTTCAAAACAGGAATTCTGGTTAGCTTTTAGAAAAGCAACAGTTACTTTTTAGACATAAGATAATACTGGTCTGCTTTGCTGAGGGCTTTACAGCAGTGAATTAAGTGTACAGTTGAAAGAGCAGAATAATTAATTTTGCTGACTTAATTTATACTGATCATTCAGTTATGTAGTAAAAAACTTGAAAATAATTCACAGTTTAATGATGAATATTTTGTTTGGCTTTTTTACCATGTACTCTGATTTGGAAGATGACTTGTAAAAGATCTAACATAATGAAATTCATTGCAGGATCTCATGGAAGGGGAAAGTGATGCTGATTTTACCTGCTTCCACTCATTCTTTCATACATTTAATTCACTCACTATGTAGTGATATCAGAGTACTGATATCCAGACACCAAGCTGTGTTTGTGTTTGGTCTGGGCAGGATCTCTTTGTGCAGTGCAAGAGATGCTGGGTGTCAGATCCTCCTCATGTCTCTGAGGTTGTTTTTGTTGGTGATGATGCACTATCCTGTGGACAGATCTTTCATGATACTCAGCTTTGCATATAGATGGTCCTTTGATGCAAGAGTGAGCCTGCAGTCTCTGTAAATCTGAAGTGAAATTCATGTTTGTTGTTTGGTTGGTTTTGGTTTTGGTTTTTTTTCAAATACTTGTCTGTTTTCCTGTTGGAAACAGACAGTAAAAGGAATGGCACATTTGATATGCTCCAACTTTCCATGCTCCTGATGTTAGGAAGGCAGGATGAGTCACTGTGGTGTGGTTTTACAGAGGGCAGGCCTTCTGGTCTTTATAAACAACCCATTCCTCAATTTTACTTTTCCCAGGACATTGCTCCTAACAGGATTACTTGTTATCACTACAGGTCATTCTTTTAACCCTTTTTCTGTCATCTTTTCCCATGATTTCACATATGTTTCCATTTTTTTCGTTCATAGTAAAACCAGTGTTTCTGTGGTGAATCCCTGTAGGCTTTTACAGAGGTCTGCCCAGCCAGGAATTGCACAGTGCCTTTGTGGTGAGGTGACTTCTGTTACTTCTGGAAGGACTGAGCTGTCTTCAGGAGGGATAAGATCATGTATAAACCAGATGTTGGTCTTCTCCCTGGTGTGAACAAAATTTAGTTGCAATACACATGTGGACTGGGATCTGCCAAATGAGCAAGTTATGTTGCTTTAGTGTGAGGAGGGTGTAATGTTTTGAGACAAATGGCTGTGTTGCAGAAAAGTTGCAGATGTTCATGTGAATTAGACTGTAATTTCTTAGGTACCATATATTGAGGGTTCTCTTGGATCTGGCTAGTAACCCCAAAGAGTTTTCAAACTCTGTAGTGTGTGATCTGTTCCTGGGAGTATTTAGACTCTTTCACCTATGCCCTTGATTTTGTTTATTTATTTGTATAATCTCTAACATGGCACAGTATTTTTTACCCATGGATTTTTTGTTTAAACCAAGATTTCAATTTGGGGAACAGAAAGAGTTGTGCTATTTAGCTGATACAAGATTTTTTTTTTTTGTCCTTGCTTATGATGTCAAGAAACTGAACTGTATGACTTGTTTGCTTTCGTTTTAAATTTTAATTTTAGTTTTTATTGTCGTTGACAGAGTTGTCCCACTGATTAGATCTACTGACTCATCACAGCTGTAACTGGAATTGAAAGTGGGGAGGGATCAAAACGTAGTGCATTCTGGTAGTGGGAGTTTGTTTCTGGGGCAAGAGAGAACCAGGGATGCAGTCAGTCTTGATCAAATTGATATTACTTGCCTCTATGATGAAATGAGAAAAATAAGCTGTTGTTTTGGGGTGGTGTTTTCAGATTAGTAAGTTGGTGTATGTATACCTTGAAAAAGAACGTTAACTTCTGGTATTTCTAGTTATACATGACTAAGAAGCATTTGAGTAGGTTGGGGCTCTGTAAGAAATACTGAGCAGATAACTTGCTCCTTGTTTTTCTTAGTTTCCAATTTCAATGTATTTTTTAATGTATTTATTACATGTGTCTCTGAGTTTCAAAGGTCTGTTGGTTTCTCTCTCTTCAGTGGAAGAGTTTTATCTCTCTTCAATGGAAAGAGTTACGCAATTGAGCTCTTCCAACCCTACTTTAGGCAAGTTTTGCAAACAGCAAGTTTACTCATGACTCATACTATTGTCTGAAATTGAGCTCCTTACACCAGAATGATTTTGTAATACCCTTAATTGTTTAAAAGGTCAGACCTTTTATTATGTAAACATGTTTTTCTATTTTGACAATAGATTTACTCTGCTTTTAGTGTGCCGGAGCTCCTGATTACTGTCTTGTAGAAATACAGTAATCAATTCTGAATTGTTTTAAGTTGGGTTGTAAGATTTCAGAGTGATATAACAGCAGCTTGTTATTTGAGATACAAGATTGCATGGACAGAGTTTTAATGCTTCCAGTGATTGCTTACATTTCCCAGCCGGTACAAGTACCTTTTCAAGGCACGAAATCTGCTAGATATAGGTTGTCTCTGTAGAAATTAAAATAAATGAAACCTCTGCTGTGTTTCTGGACGCACTAGGGAGTACAGTGGTGGGATGCTGATGTGTGGCTTGTTTTCAGCGCTTGGAGCTGCCCTGCTGCTTGCAGTAAAAGGGAGTGGCAGGAGTGTCTGCATTGCTCTCTGCAAGGGTTCCAGACAGCTACCGAGCTGCTACTCACATAGGTGTACCACTTGGTTAATATCCTTGGGATTATGTGTATATACCACAATACTGAAATTGCTTCAGCTTGGCAGTGGATTAATTTTATAGGGAAAACCATCATGGTGTTTCCTGTGAAAAAAATCTGACACCCCACATTTATTGAAAACAATTTCAGTGTCTCGTGGCATAACTTTTGCATGATACTGATACTATGTATGTACTCGAAGTATTGCCTGAGTAACAGTAACTGATGTTAAAAATAATAGTTATGAATAATTTAAAATACTGCTTCTGTTGCTTGTAACTTTTTGCATTAATTTCTTATAATATTCTCAAGTTTTACAGATAATAGTAGGTGGAATTTTTGGTCTGGTTTCCAGTTTGGAGAAGACATGTAAATTTACCTTAATGACTTTCTGATTTTCAGTCCTTTCAGAAGTCTTGCTGCTAAAATGGGAAACATTTTCTCCTGCAATATTACCAACAAATTTGTACAATTATGTTGTTCCTTCTCTTGGGGATGGTTGTAGGGGAAGGCAGAATGAAACTTAATGAATTGAGGCTGAATCCTGCACCTGATTGCATATCATTTAACTTTGCCAACACAGCTTTCTGCTGCTTTGGGTGTCCCTTGGGTACAGCTGTTAAAGGGCATAATAAAACAAATGAGCTGTTTTCTCTCTCATGGCTTTAAAGGGCAAAATTGGAGTTCTAATGGCATTGCTTTAAGATCTTAATATTCAGTGTTTTACAGCTTATCAGTCCAAGATTATGCTTGCCTATTTAGATTCATAAAATGTCCTGGGCTGAAAGGGACCTGAAAATTGATCACGTTCCAAGCCCACCACTCTAGGCAGAGACATCTTCCGCTAGAGCAGGTTGGAGCAACTTGGAGCACTTGCTAGTGAAGGCCCAGATAAAAATATCTGAGTACCTCAGTACTTCTCCATGTCCCTGGCAACCAGCTCTCCTGTTTCTTTCCACAGAGGGCCCACATTTTTCCTAGCGTTCTTTCTGTCATCAACAAACCTGTAGAAACTTGTTTGTGTTGCCCTTGAGGTCCCTGCCCACGTTTAACTCCAGCAGCGCTTTAACTTTCCTAACCTGGTCCCTGCATTAAATTAATAAAGGAGGGATTAAACAAAAATTATATCCTACCTTGAAAGTACCAAAGAGTTCCTTTTTGGCACTGAATTCACATGATGCATTATTCACCTGGGCACCAAAGGCAGGTTTTGCCAAACGGACAGGCTGTATGGCTATTTTACCTAAAACTTTGGATGCTGAAACTGCATTGATTTGAAAGCATCTGACTTCAAATGCTGAAACTTGACAAGTGTTGGAGCTGGCATTTGTCCGAGCACTGAGGAAGAAAATGTATGTTCAGGTAGAGTTTCCTTCCACATTTGGTACTCAAGTAGTCGCCTGACCTAGTGAGGATTTACCTTCAGCGCCTTGTTTGCTGAGGCAAAACTCTGGTTTCTGAATCTGGTGCAAAAGATGACTCCAGCAGGGGCTTTGGCTGAACGAAGCAGGCTTGCATTTTGCCTGCCTGTAGGCTCCCATGCCTGCTTTGCCTTTCCACAAACTTTGATACATCTCTTTAGTGAATTTCGTCAGGAAACTCATGCAGCTAAAACTAAGACTGGGAGTCTACAAGGAGATGAACCTATCTAATGGCAGGGCAGTGATGAGATGAAATCCCTCTGTCTTGAGAAGGGTTCTCTGATTCTTAAATTGTTTAATTAGGCCTTGTGAAATTCCAGCCTAACATTTTCTTTTCTCTTCCTGCGTGATCTGGTTGATATTTTAGCCACCCATACAAATGCTGGGGCAACAAGGAAAGCATGAGGGAAGTGGAAATGATCAGGGATGTAAGGGCAATGCTATTCTAAAATCCTAGTTGCAACACAAGTAAAGTTGCTGGAATATCAGAGGTCTTTAGGGAATTATACTGAATAATGAGCCTGTCAGAGTGGTTTTCTTTTCCCAGTAACATCTTGAGGCTGTTTTGTTTTGTGCAAGTACATTGTCATTAAAAAAATATAAAATGTTTCAGAGGTGTTAAATCCTTAAGGCTTGGAGAGTTGCTGGATGTTGTAAGCAGAAGGGTAGCCATGGACATAGGGAAGGGATTGCTCTTGACCAGCTCAGACAGCACTAGGGTGCTGTGTGTAGCTTTGGTTATTCCTGTACTCTCATTTAGTTTAACCTGCAAACTGTTTCTAACTGTTCTTTTGTATGTAGTTTAATTGTGTGATGAAAAGAGATGTTTTGTGGTTTTCATAGATATGCTAAAATTTGTAAACCATTACTCAGGGCAATAAATAAGTATGGCTGACAGATCTTAAGAAGAATTAATCTGTAAAGAAAAATTCAGAAAAACCATTAGTATGTAGTTGATAAATGTTTAATTAGCTATTATTGGACTCTGAAAGGGATGATATCTCTAAAGTAAGCTTTAGTAAAATTATTGTTCAGTGAAATGGCTGTAAATACAGTGCTGTTGCAGTTATTGGCAGAATTTTAGTGGGCCATTAGTTGGCAGTTCAAATGGTTAATAATAAATAACTCTTATTAAAGTCTTGAATCGCTTGCTTAATTTTATTCTAAACAGCTGCTTTCATTTCTCTGTCTGGCACCAAACAGGGAGAAGGGAGGGGTATTGGGATATTTTAAAATCAGAAATAAAATTCAGCAGTTACAAATTCAAAGCTCTGTACCTTAGGATATAGAACCTTAATCCCTTCAATGTCCTTCTCCTTTTGACTAAAACTTACTAAACTCTTTGCTGTTAACAGATGGCATACAACTATCATATAGTTATTTCTGTCTGTGGTTTATTGGCTAAGATTGTCTTAGTTTAGCTTGTCCAGTCCACATATCCACCATAAACAAAACTGAAAAAAACCTTCCACCCTTGAAAATTAAAAATATCCCAGAAAAAACCCATCGTAAGCCTAGAAATTTACTCAGCAGAGATAATTATGCTGCTGAGCTACTAGAGTGTTGCCTTTACTGCAATGGGGATCAGTTCGTGTAAGAAATAAACTGGACTTTAAAATAACTTTTAATAATCCTGTTCTAAGTTTTGAGAAAATGAGACATATTGTAAAAATTAATATTTCCCATATAGAAATTATTTATATATGGACATCTTAATACTAAAATTGATACAGAAAATCATACAGTTATTTTAATTATGTTGGACCCTAGAAGTTTATAAAGCGTATTAGCTAATATTTTAGCACTAAATATTTTAATAAGGTGTCAGACAGTCCAAGGAAGCAACTTTGTTATTTATTTACCAAACTCTAGATCTTACGTATTTCGGTTTTGTAATACTATTGTGATGGGCCTTGTAAAAGTGTTTAGAGGTTTTAAAGAGCAAAGTTTAGCGCACAAGTTTCACTATTGATAAACATTAAAATTTCAAGATCCAAGAGAAAAAACTGTGTATTCTTAGGATTAGAATCTTTGCTAGTCTGCATGGTCATAAATTATAAATGCCTCTTGAAATATTGATCAATTCCATTAGAATCAGAAGGGCCTTGCAAGTATTGGGCTACAGGTTGATACCATCACTACATTAGCTTAAAGTGAATATCAGTGTCATTCACAAAGCTCAAGTTTAATCTTGATGCACACGTGGCTTGTTAGAGAAAGGCACTGGGGAGAAGCACTGTGCAGTGCTAAAGCCCTTTCCCCTGTGCTTTGAACTAAATTTTGCTGTGTTTTCAATAGCTTAGCTATTTACTTAAGCTAATTGCCATTGCCGTTATACAACCAAACTGCAGAGCTGCCAAATTTCAGATGTATGAAGAAATTTGATCAAATGCTGCCTGACGTATTTGATTGGGAAAGAGTAAGTGCAGCTATTTTAGGTAATTGCAGGAGTTGCACATATCTCTTAAACCCAGAAAATCTTATAAGGAGTCTGCACTTAAAAAGGATCTCAAAATTATTTAATCTTTCAGTAAAGAGCTAGCTTTATGGAGTCTACCAGAGGTGTAATTGTAATTTCCCACACCAAGTCACATACAAGTTAGACTTTTTTTTTAAATGATTGCTTGTGAGAAAATTTCTTTCCCAAGAAAACCTATTTGAAAGTTTATTTATGCTTTGTTAATTTAGGATATGAAACACCTGTTTCTCTGTTGTGAAGGAGTGGCTGCAGTTTTCATTTGCATTTAATCCCTTATATACTGAAAATTTTTATAGTTGCTTGAAGAATGGTTGCTAATTCTGCAAATGCATAAAGGAACAGAATCCCTTTTATCTTCTTTACTTGGTATTTATTGGGGTGTGGGCTCTTCAGAACTGAGTGTTTTAGAGGTAACGGAGTTGGATAGACTGGATAAAATCTTGGCCTTGGGGAGACCTGGGATGCATGATTTAAACTGTGTATGAAATAACATTTACTACTTTATCTAATTCAGCTACAGGTAGGTTATACCACAATTTTTAATATATGTAGCTTCTTACTGTCAGGTTTCCTACAGCAGGGTTGTGTTGATGCTTGGTGATAAAAGTTACGTTTCAAAATGAGACAATAGGCTTGTCATCTAACTTTTTGTTTATTTTCTACCGAGTCATAACAAATAAAAAAATGCTGTAGAATACAACTTTGGATTAGATATTTTATAAATTAAATTAGAATAAATTTGTGTGAAATCAATTTAAAATTGGGATATCGTGTTTTATAGTTTGCTTTAAGAAAAGTTTATTGCCAGTTGTAGGCTAGACTGGTGGATTGAAAGTATCAGTGATGAGCAGTTGCACCGAGAGTCTTGCGCTAATTCTGGAAGAGATTTTAGAGACATTTCTTACAGTTGTGTATTTAAAAATGGGACCATTTTTTTGACTCATGTGTTTTGTACTTTAAATTTTCTCTGAAGGGCGGTGCAGGAGTTGCAGCTGTGAGGGACGAGACTGGAGGCACAGTGGGTGGGCAGTGAATGGGTACTGGAGCTGGTCGGGGCATTCCTGTTGGCAGGATCGCTCCAGCCAAGGGAGCCTGAATGCCTAGCCTGCAGAGGAGCCCTGGGACTGCTACATATTGAGGGAGACCTTGTTTTGATCAAGTTTTGTGTATATTTAAATTATTCAGGTTCCAACCTGATCTTATCTCTGGACGGTTATTCCTTCCTTTTACTTGCCTTTAGAGCTTAATTTCTTTGGTGCTAGACTAGATGCTAGGCTTCTTTTCCGTGTCCTGCAGGTATGTACAGTTTTAAGGAAATACATGAATAGCCAAGAGCCTATATTTGTTTTAGATTTACATTAGATTTAACATAAAACAGAATTCAAATGCAAATACTTGTAAATCCAAACTCTTTGAAGCTGGAATTGGCTGGTGCACTCAATAATTTAAAACTAGGAAGGTTTGCTAGTATTAACTTACATTCTTCAATTCATTCACTAATTATGTTCTTGATTTTAATTCATGTATGTTTCTAGCATCTCTGGTAAACATTATATGTTATAATTTAGTTTGTTGTGAATGAAAATGTACCTTTCAGTGTATTCTGCAAGACACATTTCACAAGCTCTAAATCTGCTTTCCTGGCATAAAGGAGAGAAAAAAACCTAATGCCTGTGGTTTTTACTTGCCTTAAGTAACACTAGTTCTTCCTGTTTTTGTTTAATGTGGGAAATGAAGTGTGCCAGTATCTAGTATGCTACTTCATGGTGATGCCTTTGTTTTCATGTATTTTCTTCTGATACATTTGAAGAGAAATGTAGAGGGATGCTTATGCAGATGTCGAGAAGGGAAGTTGAGTATCAGGTTGGAAGTTGATGTGCTGAGTGGCACACATACCTACTTCCTCAAGTGCTCCTTAAACTGTGTTAAAACACAAAGAGGTGATACAACCTAGATTAAAGTAGAAACCCCAAACAACAACAAAAACCATGTGAGAGATTGTAATAGTATTCACTGTCTGTAATTCTCTCTTCCCCTCCTTTCAGTTCACACCAGCATGCCTTACTGAATAGTCCTGTGCTCAGATGTCGATAACTAAGGTCGATCAGAGGTGGTGGGACAGATCCACTTCTCCAGTAAAACGGTTGTAAAGGACTCTGTCCTTTAAAGTAGTTCTGGCTCTCTTATTTTACCTCCTGATGGAAGAATTGCTTTATGGGGCACTGTTAAAAGGGAAATGTGAATGGCAAAATCCCTGCTTCTTGTCTTTTCGTGGAGATGGAAGCTGCTGCCTAAAGAGGGAAAAAATATTTGTAGGAAGGGTTTAAAAGGTTTAAGGTTTTAAATCAGTTGACTTCCTTGTGTCAGATGTCTTCTGGGATCTGTTTCCCAGAGTTCCTTTAACAAATGGTCTGTTATTTGTCTTCAAGACTTTCAACTCCATACCAGTTTCAGCTATGAATGGAATTACAAATGGAGTTTGCTTTGCAACTTTATTGGCACAAAGGCTTCCTTCTGCGTTTTCTTCTTGCACAACAGAGGGACACAGACTTGCCTCCCCTTTTCTGCCACTGTAGAAAGAAATTTTTTGGCAGTGGGGAGGGGAGGACACAATGTTACACAGCACAAAAATTTCACTTGGGGCTTAGCAAATTTAATGAAGACCAGAAAGGCCTGCAATTTCATTTGAAATGTATTTAGAGGAAAAACCAGAACAATTAGCTATAAATGCCTGGGTGGAGTGGTTATTCAGTATATTGACTTTTTAATTGCTGGATGTTATCCAGGTGGAGTTAGCTGTTAAACTTCCTTTGGTTTAATTACTTTAATTGTAGTTCGTCCTTGATTCTGCCCACTACTGTGCTTGACTCCCTAGTTAATTTCCACAGTTTCTTATTTTTTTTCCAAATGCGAGATGTAAAGTATTTATTATCAAAAAGCCAGTAGATTGTTTCTTTTGCAAAGTTCTTAAGTAGCAAACTGTACAAATTGTTTAGCTCTTATGAATGGGAAATATTACTTAAATGGGAAAGAGTAATTCAGTTTGCTGTTCTCACTTTCAATCTTAGATATGCTTTGGAGTTTACTACTCTAATAAATTAAATTTTTTTAATTTTAAATTTTTCCACTTATTGATCAGATTTAGAGGCACAGAAGATGCCTTTAGATTTCTTTATGTGTTTGTGAGTTGGTTTCCCTGAGTATTTTTTGCATTTATGTTGGATCCTTAGTTAAAAGATACTTTTTAACTATGAATGTCTTTTTCTTTCTTTCCTTTTCCTTTTCCTTTTCCTTTTCCTTTTCCTTTTCCTTTTCCTTTTCCTTTTCCTTTTCCTTTTCCTTTTCCTTTTCCTTTTCCTTTTCCTTTTCCTTTTCCTTTTCCTTTTCCTTTTCCTTTTCCTTTTCCTTTTCCTTTTCCTTTTCCTTTTCCATCTATATTAATGCTGAAGGCTGAAATACTAAAGGAGAAATGAGAACAATGTTTTCTGGTACAAGATGTGTGCACTTGTGCCTGGGTCTCTTATGTCTGCTGCAATTGTGAGCTGGAAGGAGGAGTCACACTCTTGCAGTGAGATTGAATTGGTGCAGTTTTGCTCTGATGATGGGAGTTGTTTCTCTCTCCTCTCTGTCAGGTGTCTGACTGAGCTGCTTGTCACCTCTGCAGGCTGGAAAAGGATCTTTGAATCTCAGGAACTGCGTCTGTCTCTCTCTTGTGACCTAAAAGTGATCTTACACAAAACTGCTCAGAGTTTGTGATCTGAATTGATCCCCAGATACACATGATTTATGTGTCTAGGTAGAACAGCTGGGATGGCAAGGCTTTAAAATTGCTATAGTAAAAGAGATTATTATTACAGGATATTACGTAGAAATACTGTTTGTGTAGAGTTCAAAGCAATCTGGTGATCTTTGATAACTTCTTACAAGACTTGGATATGTTGTCTCATTTATTGACGTGTTCTTGTCACATTCTTAAATCCTGAAGTTTAAGGTTGCCCTTCCTATAAATATCTGACAGACAATGAGGAAAAGTGCAATTTCTTGATATTCTTTGGGCTCCTCCTGGGCTATAAGCTGGTTGATTGCCAGCCTGACCATATATCCAGTTGCTGTGCACTGTTAAGAGATAAAGCTAAGGACCATTTGGCTTTAGAAGTTTGTGGAATGGAACGGGAATTATAGATGGTTTAAAAAACAGTAAATTAGGTGAGGGTATGGGTTCAACTAGATGTGCATATTTCTTTTGAAGTTATCTGAAAGACCACGTCAGTGTAGCTACTGTAGTTCTGCTCTCTGTCATATGGAGGCTGGAATCCTGACCTGGGGTGGGAGGGAGCCTGGTCTTCCCAGTGCTCGGGCTTGCACAAGTCCTGGGATGAGGCTGGGGCTGTGTGAGGCTCAGCTCTCCCCTCTGTCACAGTTCAATTACGGATTAGCTTGATCTTGTCCAGCCAAAATAAAAGATTTCTTTGTAAACTCGCCAAGGAAATAACTTTCTGGCTTCATGCTTCTCTTGTTGAAGGTTGATTTGATTTTGTTTGATCAGTGTCTTCTAAATCCTAATGTAGATTTTTTCTTTTTAGATTGGGGCATATGATCAACAAATATGGGAAAAATCAGTAGAACAAAGAGAAATAAAGGTAATAATACAGCTTTTCTTTCTTTTTTTTTTTTTTTTTGGTGTGGTTGTGGTTAAGTAATCTACGTTGTAAGTGGTGGTATTTAATACTGGTAAAGTAAAACTAGACTTCTGGAGTGTAACCAAATGTAACCAGCATACTATGCCATATTTATTTTACATAATTAATAACTCTGCAGCATTTAGTGTGATGCATCTTTCTGTGTCTCAGTACTTTTTTTTCTTTTCATTTATCTTAAGACAGGGCTTAGTTGTGTTGATACCTCTGTCTTTGACTTTTCTTTGTGATGAATTCTAATGTCAGTTATCTGAGCTCTCTTTGCTTTCAGTTAGTTACCTTATACCTGCAGTTTACTTTCCCTCCTTTATGATGCTGTCATTGTTTTGTACAGTTTATTAGACTGGTAAGTACCTCAGGCTTTGTTTCTCTGAGCAAGCAGTTTAACAGTGTTCTGTGCATTTTGGTTTAACTAACAGTACCATCAGTGTCTGCCATGTTGCTCAATCACTTTGGAGATAAAGGAATCAATCCTATAGGTGCTAGTTCTATGGGTTGTATATGAAATACCCATGATGTTAATTTACTTAACATTTTCTTGCAATTAACCTTTTTTTTTTTCCCTCCAACACTGCACGGAAGTATTCTGCTATTTCTGCATGAGTTTCAAGGTGTTGCTATTACTTAACATTGGTAAATTGTACATTGCTTCAGTTTCCTCGGGGATGGGTTTTTTCATTCCCCGGTACTTAAACCAAATTGTATGTGGGGGCTTACTTGCCTTCTGTGGGAGCTGTTACTGACCTGAGCTACAGAGATTTTGTGCAGAAATACACGCATGAAAGTGAACCCCATGGTATTTCAGCAGCACAGCTGACCCTGGGCTTGCCTGAAGGGTCCTTCCCATGGCCATGAAACCCCGTCACAGCTTGGAGAGGAGTTCACTGACTGCTGTGTAACAGCATGTTATTCAAATAGTTACTGCAAATTTGTGCCCTGTGCTGATTGGAAACAGCGTCTTGTTTGGCTCAGGAGTCCAGTAACTAACGAAGTGCTGGTGGTGTCTGAGTTTGGGTTGACTGAATGAAGTGCACTTTGGGTAACACCAAGGCACGTGACTGAGTTCTGGGATTGCGCATTAGTGCTTTAATCTCAGAGCTCCTACAGCGCTTTGCCATTATAAACTTAGAAATAATTATGTAATGATTATAAATTAACTTCACTAAAAATCAAAAAATTCTTTTATTTTAGTAGAAAGTATGTTTCTCTTACTACAAATATATAATTTAGTTATAACTGTAATAGAATCCATTGAGATTAATTTTAAAATTTGTGTAAAAGAGTTTTTACAGCAATAGCAAGTACTTTAAAGCATTTTTATTTAAACCTTTTTTTGCTGATGCTTACCTGAAATGTGTTTGGTGCTGAACAGAAATTATATGAACTAACTGGGTCTGAGCATTATAAAACACTGATTTTCTTTTTTAATAACCCTAATCTGAAACACTGCTGTTTTCCACATATGTTAGAGATTTGTGATGCATTAAGAAAGTGTAGAAATTGCATCTGAATAAATTGAATGCTTCTACTGTGTGTGGCAAACAGTTCAGGAGCCAACTCGATGGAGTCCATGGATGCTGAAAGTACTTTGACCAATGGAATTTTTAAAGAATGAATCACCATTTCTTTTCCTCTGAAGGTCACATGAAGTTGTACTCTTGACTTAGTTTTTTCAAAGTTCTTTCTTTAACATGAAAACATAATTTGAGCCACAGTGGTAAATTTTTCCTTGGATTGAGCATGTGTTTCTAGGGGATTATTTCTTCCTAGAGACACATCTGTATTTACACTTTCAAGGGAGATCTTGTGGCCCATAAGCACTAATACATTTGAAAATGATTATATCATTCAACATTTCCTTTTTAAGCTTCACTTTTCTTTATGAAATGCAGTGGCTCACTTACCCAAGATTCACAAGAATCTGTAGCTGATTCTAGAATTATGGTAATTTCCAGTTCTAATTATGGGTTTCTTTTCTCATTCCTCATAAAATTACTGCAGTTTTAGGACTGCAATTCTGTAAAAATCTTGCATTATAAGGTCTTTGTAGTGCTTGAATTTAAAATGCAACTGGTTGTCTCTATTTGTCATCCTCAGAGCACATTTTGTCCTATTCATATTTCAGTTCTGTGTATTAATTTTTTTTTGTTTCAAGCAAACTCATTTTTCTAATAGACACATTCAAATGACTACATATCTAGATTGTTTCAGTTTGATTTTTTGTCTTATCTTTATTTCTGCGTGAAAAAGATATCCAGTTTAATTTAGATGTGAGAAATATTTTGCACTGCATTCAATTGAACATTTTTCTTGATACTATTCTTACAAAAAATAACAGTACCAGATTTTATCTTCATCTCATTGACAATTTCATTTCTATGCTTTCATTTATACTTAATGTTTACATTGCAGTAAACATTTTACAGTTTTTACACGGGGGTGAACCATGGCAATGGTAGAAATGTACAGTTCACCAATTTAAATGCTTTTTGAATGAGAAGAGTTAAATGAGTTTCATAAAAATTCCGTTTGTATCCTAAATATTTTAAAAAATATTTCATTTTACTCTGTATGAATTGTATGCTGTGATTTTCTTACTGTCTAATGTGACCAAGAATCCCAGCTAAGGGGAGCAGAATAAACTCACAGCTGTCTCTGAGACTGAGAGTACAGCATCACATTCTAACATTAAAAAAATCTAGCAAGTTTTGCCAGAGAGTTTGGTTCTTCAGTGAGGGAAGATGCTACTTCTAAAAGACATAATAAGGCTGCTTTTCTTCCTGCTGCATTCCTGTTTTGTGGGATTTCCCCCTTCCTTTTAATTGGCTAATCTGTATTCACTACTGAGGAAAAATCTAATACTTTTCTAGAATTTGGATTTTTGAGAACTTGCTGATTAGTGGCTCCTGCGTTGCAACGTGATTTGCTCTCTGGGTTTGGAATTAAGAAGTTGCAATGTAAGCATTTTGTGAAGTTGAGTTAGACATCTAAGGATAAGAGAGATTCAAGAACGTAATTTGTTGCAAAAAATTCTGAAAAGCTAGTAGACATGTATTACTAATTCTTGCAAGTGTGTGCATACATTGTCTGCATAATGCAAAGCCGTGAGTGCTCAGTGCCTGTTTGAAAAATAGCTTGATGGGTCAGTAATTGGTTGAGTTTTATATAGATTGTAAAGTGTGTCAAAGGCATCCATTGTGCATTGTTATTTGGAATGCTTAATTTGTAGTATTTTACATCTATGAAGTTTACATGTTTGTCTGAATTTTCAGCAGCAGGATAGGTTAAATACAATTACTGACCACATAGATATTTTTGTCTTTTGTAATGTCTGTCATCTGCATGGAAGTATTTTGATAGTATTTGTCTATTGCAGGGTTTGAGAAACAAACCAAAGAAAACAGGACATGTGAAACCAGACCTCATAGACGTTGATCTTGTAAGAGGTAAATTCTGAGCTAGAAAAAGCTGAATTTCTCAGTATTGAAATAACAGCTCTCCTGTGTCTTTTAACAAGAGTGGATTAGTAGGTTTAAAATAATCCCAAATGAAACAAATCACAGCCAACCGTACATAACTCTTCCCTAAAGCAGATGGATAGAAAATATTGTTAAATAATGGTACTAAGATAAATTGAAAGGTTAAGAATTTAATTTAAGTTTTGCTGTATAGATCTGGATTTTTTTAAAAAAAGGAAAGAAACCTTGTGCATTGTCTTTTTTCATTTTAGAGTTACTAGTTTAAAAGTCTCCTACTGCCATGCATTTAGACTTCTTTCAAGTCTTCTGACATCTGGAGGGAATGTTATATTGAAGTTTTTGGAGGGTAAAAAGTGTATAGGCCTAGATTGTTTCGTGCCTGTTTTAAATAACCAAACAGCAACAGAAGGTCAGATGATAGGACGCTTTTCTAAAGGTCTTTATTTAGTCTTAATTTATTCTTATCTGTATGTAATTTCCCTCATACCTTATGAAGGCTAGGGAAAACTTTATGTAGTGTTTTAATTCGTGAGCCCAGCAGCCAGCACAATCTCCCGCATCCATTCCAGGAAGGCAGGTAGTGCACTTTGGGCACCCTCACACCCAGCGCCGGCCTCCAGCAGCCTGCTCAGCCCCTCTCTCCCCTGGAGCCTCAGCCCCTTTGTCCCTGCAGTCTCCCCCCTGATGGGAGCTCTGGCCTCGCCAGCACTCGCTGGCTGTGCTTCACTTGCCGTGCCTGCACCATGGCCGCACAGTTCCCCCCGGGCTGTGGCATTGACTGCACTCGGCCCCATGTCGGTGTCCTTGGTCACAGAGCAGACGCTCCCTGGCCCTGGAGGGTCCGGGGAGTTGAGGGAGAAGTCAGTCCAGGCTGTGCTGAGGAGCCCTGTGGTGTGGCCAGACAAGACAAACAGCAGTCTGGGCAGTGGCTGTTGTTGTGACCAGTCCTTTTTTTCCCCCTTACCCCTTAATTTCACAGCATTTATTCCTCCGTAAATTGCCCAAACCCTTTCTTTCTCCCACCTCTGGATTCTTCCCTAAATGCCCTATAAGTGGGCCTGAGTCCCATCCCTCAGGCAGCATCCCTTTTCCTCTGAAAGTTGACTTGGGGAGCTGCTCCCAGCCGTGCATGGTGAGGCTTCACACCTGGACAGTGGGGTCGATGGCTCTTCTGGGACAGCCCTGGGTGGGGCCTGGTCATGGTGTTCATTCCATGGTTTGGATTCCCACCTGCTTTTCTGCCTGTGTCCTGCTCTGGCCTCATGGAGACGGGCTTGAGATGGGCTGATGGTTCCAGAGATTGGTCTATGAGGAGAACCCTGGAAGTATTATTTGTGTCCCCCCCCCACCCAGTTTTCTCTTTGAACTCCTTTGTGATTGTGCAGATAAGCTTTTCTCAAATCACCTAACAGTATAATTTTAAAAAAATGGCAATGTGAGACCGAGAAAGAAACAAATCAAATATCATTTGCCCTTACAAGGAGCTAAGAAACCTTTTCAGTGCAGTGTTGTACATGAATAGTATTTAAATGATTGCATGGGTGTCTAAGTTGGCATTAAAGTAGTTTCAGAGCTGGCAGTGTTTTACCTGTGCAGCACAGAGCTCACTAATGCCAGTGCTGCTTCTAAATGAGATGGGAATGGTGTCGCAGCATGCAAGTAGTTACCCTTTCATTCAATGATTTTGCATAATTTAAGTCACATCCCCATTCAGTAAATTTTACACAGTTTTCTGGCTAGGAAGAAAAAGAAATGGAGAGGTATGGGAGAGAGAAAGGACATTTGAATGAGAGAGATTAAAAAAGTGCTTTCCAAGGTGACACAAAGATAAATTATTCTTTGGGTGGCTTCCCTGTTCCTGGGGCTAGTCCTCAGTTGGAGAGATTCACCTCAGTGTTTCCCAATCTCATTCCATTTTTCTGAATGACATGGCTGGTCCAATTTACAGATGCTGGCATTTTAGATCCCTTTTCCCTGTTGGGAAAGGACTCTGCTGTGCCTGCACAGGCAAGTAGAGTTTTCATGAGAATTGTTGCTTCATGTCAATTTTCTGATACCTCTATGAAACAGAACAATTTTTAATAATTCATTTTAGAATAATATCGACATGGCAATGTTTTATTATTCAACCATTCTGAAATACAGATACTTGTAGAAATTCCTCATAATGGTTGTCAAGAGGGCATCAACAATTTATGCCATGTTTGGGTTGAGGAGATAGTGAAATGACAGAAGTACGAGATTTATTCAAATGATTGCATTTAATAATTGCTCCTTTAAATAACTGTCTCAGCTACTCTGCTTCTGAACAACTGAGATTTCTATCAGCCATAATGTTGGAATAAATTCAAATTTCTTTTCTTTTTTTTAAAGGATCTGCTTTTGCTAAAGCAAAACCTGAAAGTCCTTGGACATCTCTGACCCGCAAAGGAATCGTGAGAGTTGTTTTCTTTCCATTCTTCTACAGGTGGTGGCTACAAGTGACATCAAGGGTCATTTTTTTCTGGCTGCTTGTTCTTTACCTTCTCCAAGGTAGAGTTGGATTACAGCATCAGCTTTGACTGAATGCCTTGTTTTAACCATATGGAAGCTGCAGTGTGCTGCTTGGTTCACTTCATGCTGTTAAGGTCTACTCCAGTATTTTGAGAAAATATTGGAATGACACAGTCCTGAGCATATGTCTCTTGGTTAACATTCCTTTTACAAATATAAAGGATGCATAATGAAAAATTTAACTCTCCTCATAGGCTTTCTTCAGCATTTGGCACATGTTAGTTTGTCACATCTGAATATAATTCAGGTTTTCAGGACCATCTAATTCAGTTCAGGACAACTGTTAACAAACAGAAGTGAGTTCACAGCTTTTGGGACATTCAGTATTGAGTTCTAACAGTCTGACTTTGTGGGTCTCTTATACATGACACGTAAGAGGAAAATTAGAAAGGGAAGAATGTAATGGAGTGAGTCAGTATCTATCAATCTGAAAGTCACCAAAAGAATAAGTGTTTCAGAAGTTTGTACAACAGATATGGAACAGAAGGTTAATGAAAGTTGGGAGCAATATAAGTACCCTGAGAAGCTAAATGACTAATGAATTTTCCACTGAAATCCAATTAACATGCAATATTACTTTTTCAAACTCACCATCTGTCGTCTCAGTTGTGAATCATTGTATCATTTGGAAATTTTAATTAGAACAATATATGGAGTTTAAAAAACATGGCAGTACCTCTTGTGTGGTGATGTTATTAGCAGGCATAAAATTAATCTCACCGTGCCAGTGCCCTAAGACATGCAGTCCTGACAAATACTCATGTGGCCTTCTATCAAAAGTTTTTTTAATCCCTGTTTCTGAGATAGATTCTTAATTTGTCTGTGCTATGGTAAGAGATCCCATAGTGTTAATAATTTTAATCTTGCTTATAGTAATATAGGTAGTAAAATGTGTAAGTTGTGGTTGGTTTGTTACCATATTCATGGCTGTCTTATTCTGAGAAACAAGACTGCAGTAACTTATGTTCCTATTTGTAAATTCATTTAAAAAAAATGACTCCCACTTCATTTGTGGCACCTCCATAAGACCATAAAAGTAGAAAAAGAGAGGGACAATGTAGATTCTGAGTGCAAGCAAATTTTTAGGACATAATTACAGTGCTTTCTCGTAGCTGGCTTTTTCCTCTCAGATTTCTTAGGGTCTCTGGGTCGCTAAGAATGCATCATTTCCCTGATCCCTATAGTCTGTAATGCGACAGAGTATTTCTGTGGTTGTGAGTTAACAAATAGCAGGAAATAATGCACAGTATTCCATATTACATCATAATCCAACTATTCGAAACAATTGATATTGAAACTGTGCAGAATTAACTGCAGATTTTTGATAGTTTTTGAAATAAAAGACTTACAATGAACATATAAGTGAAATTAAATTAAGATATTTACTTATTGGGAACTATTTGAAACAACACTCCCGAGCACTTATATAGAAGTTTTGCTTTTATTTTACTCAGGAAGTGTGCTCAGTTATTAATTTTGTACAGGATTGTTAAGGCAGCATCCAGATGTGAAGAATCCATGATGGAAGCTTAAAAATAAAACACTTCAAATTCCATGGCCATATTTTTGCCCTGAATCTGGATTTTGTATTGTAGCTTGGACTTCTGTCATCATGGCAGATTCTCATTGACGTTGTAAAATGGTCTGACTATGTTTCATCTGTGTTCATAATTAAATAATTTACCTAAAGTATTTTCTATAGATTTATGAATTGCATTACTTGGAATTACCACTGTAAAATTGATTACCTTTACCAAGATACTTGCTAGCATTTCTGTAAATCTACAAAAAAAGCTTTTTCCTTGGCTGTAGATTTAAGCTCCAGGTTTTATTTGCTTTGGTTTCCTTTAGTGTAAAGTGATTAGCACAATGTGTGATAAGAGAACTACAGAGAAATGTTATATGCTCGAGGTCATGGAACAGGCCAGTGATTTAAGATAGGAATAAAGCCTTTTTCTATCTAGTTTATTGTAATACCTTATTTTTAACTTAAAGCATTTTTATATTCCAATGGGAAAATGAAGTGTAAAGCAAGTAAAAAAGTATAAAGCAAGAAACTTTAATAATGATGTAATGGTTGTTTGTTGTGGTAGTGAGATATATAAATATATATGTATGCATTTCTAAATTTGGTATTAAAAATATTTCCAAACTTTAAATATTTTAAAAATAAATGCTTGTTGATCTTTGAATTGTAAGGTTGCTTTCTCTGAGGCAGCTATTTGTTCAAGATGATGTTATTTCATTTGTGTCTGTTTTACAAAATAAGCCACTGTGTTTTAAAAGAGCGGAGGTCAAAATACTGTAAGTACATAAATAAAGGTGCTGTAAGAAAGCCTGTTCCAACCAATCCTACTTAGCTGTCGGTAGGAGCAACTTTTGGATAACCTGAACTAGAATGTATTGTCACACTGTGCAGAAATAAATTCCTGGATTTCCCTTCTGTCATACTTAGACAAGGAGGATGGGAGGGAATATCAATAATCAGAAGACTGGTAATATTTTTCTAAATCTGTGTGAAACGTTGTGGTAGGAATCTGCAGTCTGCAGATTTTCATCTTCTGGAAGATGATTTCTTCTAGACAGCTCTGCTTTATTTAATGTTTTTTAAGTAGCAGTAGTGAATTTTAAAATTATTTCGTGTGGGCCTACTCCTGCAAATAATTTCACATGGATTTGTGGAGCTCTGTGTTCTCAGAAGTATGTGTTAATCCAAATTGTATGATAGGAGCCAAAATCAGCTCCATCTTTACATTTTATACCTCATGGAGCTAATTGTATGTGTGAGGAACTCAGATAAGCTCATTTAGAAAGAGATAACATCTTTTGCTATCTGTACTTATTTTTATTGATTTTTAGTAAGTTGGTTTTCTCTTTGATGCATGTGGTCTTTGAGAAACCTTATACAGCAAAAATGTAGTTTACTTATAGTAATAAAGGATACTCCCATGCAAAACCTTTGTGCCTTAATTTAGGAAAACGACAGAGGAGAAATTAGAAATAGTTTATCCACAGTCAAAAATAATTCCATTGTTTTGTATGTTCATCATATTTCTAATGCTGGTTACCTTGCTAAAGATTAGTTCATGAAAAACACATCAAACCTCTTTTTAGTAGAAAACGTCACATCCAGGTATTTGCTGTGTTAGGTGTTGCTTCATGGGATTTATTTTAGGTGTTTGAATGTGGCACATAGCTTGGTATGTGGCTGCATTTTTTTCAGTCAATTTCAGTAGGGAACTGGTGACAGCTGTTGAACTTGTATTTCTTGTGCTAGAAATAGGTCTAAATTATGGGACTTTCACTTCTCAGTAGTACACAAACAAAGCCAAGTTCTGATGGGATGTGTGGATGTTAGGCACAGAGATTTATTTCCCGGTTCTGTTTCTGAATTGTTTCTTGGAGTTTCTGTGGGTGTTTTTTGGGTTTTTTTTTGTTTTTTTCTTCATTGCTTCTCTCAGCTGAGTTACACATCACAGCTCTTCAAGCCAGAGTCACAAGGACATGGAGTAAGCAGAGAGGAGAGCTGTTGCCTTTTCTGCCTGCTTCATGCCGGGTGGATTTGTTCAGGTTGACCTGGAGTCTGTAAAGATGTTTCTGAGAGTTTGGGCTCTGGGTACAGGAGCCTGGATGTTATCTGCATATGAACAGTGTTTATAGGGTTACAGAACTAACAGTTAGCCATGGAATTGGAAGCTGGCTCTTTTTCCAACCACAAGTGCTAGTTGGAGCCCTGGTCACTTCAGCTGGACTACCCCATAATTTACATGGTTTGTCTTTTGATCTTTCCTCACTGCTAAAAGATATGTACACAAGTATATCTAGAATATTTATAGGGTTGTACTTATGCATGGCTGCCTGCCCATGTGGGCAATTTTGTCCCTTGGCTGGGACATGGAGTTTAAAATGCATTCTGCTGTGTAAGGAGTTTCTAATCTCAAGTCTCATCAAACTCACTGGATTGTGCTTTGTTATAACGCAAGATACAGAACTGAATTTATTTGGGCTGCTTTAAGGATGATTTTTCTTTTTTTGGTTTTGTCTCCTACTGACATTTCACCATAGTTAAAGCGATTTCCTGACAGATACAGCTTTCCAAACATTTTCCCCTGCCTCATTTCATTCAGCCACCTTTTTTTGAGCAATACCTGTAATATCCCAAGTATTAAAGAAAAGATGGGTATTAGGACAGCAGTCAACTCTTTAGACCCTTATTGCTGCTGTTTTTCAGCAAAATAATAATTTCATTCTCTCAGAATTACAAAGAGTTGGCTTAAGATGCAGGCAAGGTCTGCATCTGGCTGGTTTGTTTTTGACAAAAGCCATAAGAGTTGGCCATTTCAGACATTAAACTCAACTTCATTTCCCTTCTTTTCCAGTTGCTGCTGTAGTGCTATTCTATACGGCCCAGAGCCCACATAATATACCTCTGACTGAAGTCATTGGGCCAGTATGGCTCATGTTGCTGCTTGGGACTGTGCACTGTCAGATTGTTTCAACACGAACTCCTAAGCCACCTCCCAGCACAGGGGGTAAAAGAAGAAGGTATAGTCTGTGTTAAAGTACTTTATCATTTAGGATTGTTAAACTACTGTGGAGAATGTGCATGAAAAAAAAATAGGGGTTTACAGCCTGTGCTTTGCTAGAGATGAGAAATTGGTGCTGTTTTTATTTGAAACTTCAAAATAGTGCTTAATTGGTGCTCTTTAACTTCTATGCATTGACTAATTTAGGCATAGTTTTATTTGAATTTTAATGCATTAAATCTGACATTTTGTCTCAAAAGAGTTATCTGAATAGTGGTGGAGTGACAGTGTTTATATTACTGCAAATTTAGTTTTATAAATCTGGCTAATAATCTGTGGAAAGTATATGTGAAAAGAGATGCTCTTGGAAATGTAGAATTTAAGTCTTCCAAGCATTCCACTGACTGGTTTGCTACACTGAATTGTCCCATTAAAATAGGAAACAGTGCAGCAGTGAATTTTGTAGGTCTAAGTTTCTGATGATGAAATGAAACGTCTTTTGTGTTTAAGTATTATAATAATGAATATGTCATGCTTTTTTTATTAAACTGAGTTTATTAAATTGATATGATGAAGCTTTAGCAAAATACTTTGAAATCTTGCTTGTTTTTTGCATGCTTAAACTGCTGGACACATTATAGAACTAGCAGATTGCACTTACAAAACTACCTTCCCATTTTAATCTCTTCTGCTGAAGGAAATTAAGGAAAGCAGCACATTTGGAAGTACATAGGGAAGGAGATGGCTCTAGTACTACAGATAACACACAGGAGGGAACAGTGCAGAGCTACGGTACAAGCACCTCTTGCAGTATTGGCGCTGTCTTCAGAGATATCTGGCATGCTGCTTTCTTTTTATCAGGGTTTGTATTTATTCAAGGCTACATATGTGTTAGAGATGCACTATCCCTTTTCTAATTAAGTAAATATTGATGTAATGATTAAGCTTCTGTTGATCTAGTTTTTGCTCTTAACAGCAAACTCACCTGAGTATTTGAAAATGGACTAATGTGTTGTTTCTTGACTTTTGCAAATGCTGATGCAATAATTTTGAAAAAATATTGAATTGTCAGAATAATTTGGGTTGGAAAGCCCCTTAAAGATCATCTAGTTCTCTCCCCTTGGCATTGGCAGGAGCAACTTCCACTAGACCAGGTTGCTCAGAGCCCCATCCAGTGTGGGCTTGAACACTTCCAGGGATGGGGCAGCCACATCTTCTCTGGGCAACCTGTTCCACTCTCACCACCCCCACAGTTAATAATTTCTTTCTTATACTGGAAACTAAACCTGCCTTTTTTCCATTTGAAACCATTGTCTCTTGTGCTGTCACTACATGCTCTTGTAAAAAATCCCTCTCCAGCTCTGGAAGGTGCTCAAAGCTATCTCTGGAGCCTCCTCTCCAGGCTGAACAACCCCAATTCTCTCAGCAGAAGAGGTGCTCCAGCCCTCTGGTCATCTTCTCATCCCTCCTCTGGACTTGTTCCCACAGTTCCATGTCCTTGTCATGTTGGGGGCCCCAGAGCTTAGCACACTGCTCCACGTGGGATCTCATGAGAGCAGAGTACAGAATTAAGTTTTAGTTAAATTATATTTTGTTGTTTTACTTCAGTGTGTAAGCTGTCAGGAAAAAAAATCAACTTAGTTTCTCAGTTTTAATCCAAAGAGGAAAATTCAACTCTAATTTAACCTTATTACATTACTTCCTTGTTAGTCCGAGAGAATGCTTATTCAACTCTGTCAGTATCTTCAAATGACACACTTTTTCTTCAGGATTCAAATAAATACTGATTGGGCTCCTAAAAAAGTTTTTTAAAGAACCCATTCTATAGCTCTATAGTGCAAGGCATGCTATGCATGCAGCATTTTGAGTGCTATGTATCAGCATTTATTAATAAGGGAAAATATATGCAAAGTAGTATTAAATTGAGAAAGGGATAATGCAAGTTACTACATTGATGTTTTGTTGTGCATGCTGCATTGTAAATACAGAAACACTAACATGTCTGTCATACCTGTGATCCGTGCTCTTCACCACGTTATGTTCTGGGAGTATCTACTGGAAACCTTGGACAAGTTTTAAAAACGTTTAAAAGTGTTATAAGAGCAGAGTTCATTTTACTTTTTGCCGTGTGGGTTAAGCTCTCTTTGGTAAACTGTGTGTCATAGTGATGGGCACCAGAGCTGTTCTTTGGGTCTGTGGGCATTGCTCTCTGGTATGTTTCAAGCGTAGTCTTGTCAACTTTTTAATGCTTTGTTTTCCCTTCATTGGAGATACTGATCTGCAGTAAAAAGAGTGTTGGAAGATTTTTTTTTCCTTGCCTTTCCTGCTGTTGGGCTCAGAGTATTTTCAGTTGAGAAAGGTTATCTGGAACTTATCTTAAAGACTTGTTTAAACCATTTAATGAGAGGTAGTGTGTATATATATTTATGTAGATGTTAAGCCTCCATGATGACTACTTAGTACACACAGTATCTTCAGATAGGACATGGAGTTACTGAGAATGCTGTAAACAGCCCTTAGTCCTTTGTTACCCCAGAGGCACAGTTGTTTGTATGTCTATAGCCATACAAACTTGTCCAGATAAAAAATAACCTTTTTTTTTCCCCCCCAGGGGAACATGCAGTTCAGTTTCTTCGTATAATTTTTTTCATGGTAATGCAAACAGTTTTGTCAGCATAATGGGAGTGGAGCTGGGAATGAGGAAGCAAGAGTACAGTGTGGAGTACATTGACTACTTTGTGATGTTGCTTAAAGAAATTCTTACGGAATCTCAGTGCAAGGTAGCTTCACAGCTACACCTGTCCTGTTTCTTAAGACATACTTGGGAGCTCTTTAGATAAGCACATTAGAATGTCTTATATAGAATGTTTCATTAGTATTTATTTTTGGCAGTTTTTCATTTATATTAATCTTTGACATACTGTTTTCTGGAATTTTCAGTTTAAGTCATAAATACATGATTTCAGATTAACCTCAGAAATTATGTTTTCTGTGTTAGGGCAGGGCCCTATGTACCTACACCATTTGCCTGTGCTCAGATCATTGGTAAACTGGAACTGTGTATTCAATAAATATCCTTCGATTGGCAGAACTCATTCTGACTTAAAAATTATAATTCTAAACTTTAATCCAGCACAGGGGCAATTTAGAAAATACTGTTGATAAAAGCTTTACTTGAAAAGAGGGCACTAGCCAAGCAGATGATTTGTTGAGAATGTAGTACTGATTTGGAAATTTGCTCTTCATGTGTCCTTACTCCAGTGGAAATCTTGTAACTTCTCTGTAAGTTTTGCAGTGGGAACAGAGAGGAGAGTTTTTCTGATCAACCCCAAGGAAAATACATTGAAAGAATGCTTGAGAGTGCAGATTCACACTATTCCAGAAACTTTATTTAACTTTTCCTTAGCTTTTGCATATATTCAAGCCTTTTAAGACTTTGTATTTATTCCTGGTGTTCTTCGTTTTACTCTAAATATTTTTAATTCTAGTCTAAAATTGTAAAAGTTGATTAAAGATGTATGTATATGTAGTAATTCTAGAAAACCATACATTTTTGCCTACTAGGGAAATATAGTTTGTTTGTACTGTGGGCTGTTTGTTTGTTTAAACATATGCACAAAAGTCTAACTTTAGGCCCTGATGTATGTATTTCTGGCTTGAGGCTTACACTTAAATTTAGGAAGTCTCACAAAAAATAATCCGGTTTCTCTGTTAGGAGCAAATAAAGACTTCAGTCAAGCTCTGTGATATTTAGAATGAGCCTTAGTTGATACTGGACAAGCAGCTTTGTGATTTTAGCACTCAAACATTGCTTGAGCAGTGAAATCCCATCTGAAAAAGTTGTGCATACATGCATGTGTTCTTTCTTTCTCTCATCTGTCCCTATTTCGCTGTTTGATGCTACTTCTTCTAGCTTTAAAGTTTTGTATAAAATGTATAAAAACTTCTCAAATCAAACTTGGAACAGTTGTCCCATTAATCTGTTCATAAAGTTTAGTAACATGTGGAGGAAGTGTTTCTGACTGGATGTATGTGCGTGATGAGAACTGGATTTACTTCTGCACTGTTAGGAATTTTTAAAAAGTGCTGAAATGTCATTCATTTAATGAATGACAGATTAGCTTATCTTGATTCCTCCTTATTGCAGATAATTTAATTTTAGTGCTACTTCCTCAGTACTCACGACTGACCTTACTCTTTTGCAATGAATTGCCACTGAAAGGCAGTCCCTTTGCTTTAAAACAACCACAAATGTTCGCTTTTTTCCTAGTTAGGGCGACAAAATGAAATTAAAGATGGGAAAGGAGGATTAAATACCTTAGTAACATTGTCTCTTCTCTTGATCATTTTGTCTGCATCCCATTTTCCATTTTTTCTGCAAGCCATCATTTTGTGAGCTGAATTGGTCCTCTTTTGGTTTTTTTTTCTACTTTATCCAGCTGTCCCTGGCCATTTTCTGTGTTCAGGACTCCCGTTTACATGTGGGATACCTTATCTTGGAAGGAATGTGAGGCGACTCTCCAAATTCTCCCAATTTGTTTGATGTACATATTAAAGAGGAATTTAATCTTAGGCTGTGTAATCTAAACTCTCACAGAATGCCTCAGTCCTTAAAGAGAGAGGCAGTGCATATTCCCTCAACAAGATCAATTGAACAGATTCTTGATATTTCCCTGACCTATGCCCAGTGTTCTACTTGAAATAAAAATAAAAAAATTCAGAAGCCTTATTTTTAACACTTTCCTCTTGTCTTCTCTCCCCACTTTTCTCACCAAGCGTTCTGAGAATCTAAAAAAGAAAATTTAATTTACTTTGACAATTCAGAAGCTTAAGAGAAGACTAAAAGTCTCTATCAGTAAGGTAGCAAGTTGCTATTCCTCTTCATGCCTTCATCCACTGCACTTTCTAGTTTGGGTGTATAATCATCCAAATGTTTGCTTTGAGAAAGCATTCTTCTTGCATTAGGTAGTCTTGCTGGCACACTTACCGTCTAGGAAAGGGCCTTGATTCTGGAGGATGTTATGGGAGACTTTTGAGTGCAAGTGGTCTTGAGATTTTGTCCTTCAGAAGACAGCTTAACTGGTATGTTTGTAAGAGATATTGAAAAATGTTGCCTGGGGTGTTACTGGATAATACAGAAAAGAGTAGATCTCCTGTTTAGTAGGACTTGTCAGTAAGCAGAGTATATTCAAAACAACACCAAATATCAGTGTACAGAGTACTAAATAGCATGTTTGTTTACAGCTTCAGGAAATTGCATGCTTGCTTTGAATTAATAATTATTAAAGCAACTTCTAGCATACCTCTTTTATTTGTTAAGGTAGAATAGAGGGGTTTCTCTTTAATTTTTGAAGCTTGTGGTTCTTCTATTGCCAAAGCTGCTGTGAAGTTTTATTTTTAAAACACATTTCCTTCTCTTTCAGTAGCTAGTGATACACATTTCTTTTATACACTGACAGTTTAATTTATAGCAGTTTTAAAAGAGGATAATGGGTGTTATTTAGAAGATTAAATAGTAACAAATACGGCATCAAAATCAGATGTTAATATGGTTAGTTTGTGGACATCTTAGTAAAGGTAAGGCATTGGTTGATAGGAATAAGCAGGATTTAGACTGGGAAATAATTAAGAGAATAATTAGTTTAATACATGTATTTCTTTTAAATATAGATCTAAGAAAGCAAAAAGCTCAATAGATAAATCCACTGAAACTGATAATGGCTACGTGTCCCTCGATGGGAAGAAGCCAGGTAAAGGCAGTGAAGAATGTGTGCAGGGCCATGAACGTCGCTGTGAAGTGATTAGGCCAGAAGAGATAGGGTGGAGCCCTTCCACAGTGAGAGACGCCTTGGGCAACCACAGTCACCACAAAGTAAGTCTGTTTGTTGCTTTTTATGATGCCTTTGATGCATTTTTATCTACTTTATTCTTAAAAATAACTTAAAAATTAAATTAACTTTAGGGTCCTGGAGCCAAAAATTATAGTGAGTTGTCTTAGTTCATCATATTCCTGGCCTTTCCTTGTTCTTGTAGGAGGAACCTTAATGGTGCTATTTAACATTCTGTATTTCAATGCACAGATTTGTGTGCTGTGCTTTATCTGTGGGTGTGTCCTGACCAGGTAAATAAATGTTCTGTACCTTATCTGAGAGTCTGGGCATCTATGGTCTGTCTCTGTAATAAAATGGAACAGATTTTGGATTACTGACAATTTGTGATTTTAAGGTCATTCTGAGCATTTATTTCCCTGTGAATCATCTTCCTTTTCCTTCTTTTTTTTTTTTTTTTTTTTAAATTGATCTGTGTGAAAGATGAGGAAAGCAGGATTTCCCTCCAAGTGAAATTGGCAGCACTCTCTATAGTGTGAAATAGGAATGAGAGGGAATAATAAATCATTACAGAATCATTGGAAGTGATCATGGAAGAAAGAACTTTTAATTTGTCTAGGTCTTATTATCTCCTGGATATCCTGTATTCAAAGTAACACACATTAGTGACCTCAGTATTCATCATACATCCCCTAAGCACTTCATCCTTGTAAGATGAAGTGGTAAATGTTAACTTTGTACTGAATATGTTGATAATTCACTGTTATACTTTTGATTGGTTGGTTGGTTTGGATTTTTTGGTGTGGTTTGTTCTCTTTTCAGATGTGGATACATTTTCTCTAAGCCTGTCTTGGCATGCTCAGTTTATGAAAAATCACATTTAAAATAAGAACATCATTATCTTTCTTAAGGCTAATGTGAGCTAGGCCTTCCTTTGAAAAAATGTTTTTGATGTTACAATTTCTGTTCCACAATTCCTCCTCTGCCAATTACTTTTGAGTCTTGAAAATGCATTAATATCTGGTGTAATTGAGCATAGATACCAAACTTGTAGAAAGAAATTTGATTTCACTAGTTGAGAACAAGACTTAATAAATATGACTCTGTGTCTTACTAATACTGTATTTCTTGCCCTAGGATACTCACAGGACTGTGGCAAATTTATCAGATGAAGTTTCTAGTGAGGAAGGGCCTGAAACTGGCTATTCTTTACGCCGTAATGTAGAACGCACTTCTAGCGACTGCACCCTTCGAAACAGGAAATCTCACCATTATAAGAAGCATTACCCTCTGGAGGTATGTTTGCTTCTGTTGATTCTTGCCTGTAAATTCTTAAAACCACTTGACTTCTTATTGAGTAAGGTATATTGAGCAAGCAGCTAGCATGTACTTGCTTGCTGGCTGGAGTTAAACTATGACATTTCCACAAATGTGTTCTTTTTTTTTTTTTCCTATATCAGATTTTAGGATTCTGTAAATTGGAATTCATGCTAGTGAGGAAGAGAGAATTTTTTTCGTTTTGTTTAATGACAGTGTTTTGAAATTAAGAGTTTGTAATCTAGTTTCTTTGAGCTTCATCCTGTTTTTCAATTTGTTATAAGGAGACTAAAATAGGTTCAGTAGATTATGCATTGGGTTATGGTAACTCTGCTGCTGTCTTGTGACACCGGTCATCTCCTCTGGAAATTTGTTTTGCTGCAGAAACAGTAGAAATTGGGAATATGCGGATTTTCAGCACGGTACTTATTACTCCTGTTTCTCTCCATTTAATATTTTAGATTCACTCCCTTTCTTTTGGAGAAGTCTGATGGACTCTGAGTTTTCATTTTCTTGTTCATTGAAACAACAATATGAAATCTTGTCATGAAATTTTAACAAAACTGTTAAAGTATAAAAAATACCGAAATTTTAAGAGACATTATAGCTTGACATTACGGCTTATAATAGGGGAATTCACAGATTCCATATCAGCAGAATCCTTAATTGTGAGGACTCAGACATTGAAAGAGAATGGGATATCTTACTGTGGTTTTGTTTATTTATTCATTATTTAAAAAAAAAAAAGTTTTGCTAGTGGAATGCAACTTCACAGATATGGAACACTTTTAAAAGGCTGTATTGCTATTTTTTCACTAACGCTGAACAAAGAAAGCAAAGAGTAAAATCAGCACTGACAAAAGTCCACTGACAGATGGGCTTGATAGGCAGAGTCTCACAAGTAAACTCTCTACGTGTGTGGTTTGTGATAATGGCACTGTTTGTTTCATATTACGGAAGATGTCCCTTCACTGTGTGCTTGTGCAGCCACAGTGCTTCACAGGAGGAAGCAGAAAGACACCATTACAGTTGATTTCTTTTGTTTTTCAGCTTAGGTATATTTGAGTGCTTCAAAGCTAGGGAAGACTTTGTAGATACCTTCAGAAACTGAAGAGACAAAATGTACTCCATGTTTTGCTATGGCAGTACTGTTTCACACTTATTCCTTGTTCACTGATCTGACTGATGCAATGAAAGAGGAAGCTTTTCTTTCTTGCTACCAACTCGCCTCCCCCACACCATTACAAAAGAAATGCAACAATAGTTTTCAAATCAGTGAAAGCTTTCTTTGTATTTAAAAGAAAAAATTAGTAACTCAGTGGATATGCTCTCAAATTCTGCCCTACATTTTCTTTTATCTTCACATTTATGTATCTACTTAATTGTTGTTTGAGCAAGCTATTTTTTGTGTTCTTACTTCAGCCTCAGTGGTACCCAGTAGTGACTGCTTTCTATAAATATCTTCTTTTTTGCTTTAAAAAAAATTACTTCTGACTCTTTCTGCATTGGTGTTATCCCTCTCTTTGTAAAAGGTGGAGAAGGTGTTCAGACCAAATTTTTTCTAAACGTTTCTTTACAAAATGGTTTGCATAAAATACATTAAGCATGGTTTTCAGAAAGAATGAAGAACATTTCTTCACATAGTATTGGACTGTGAATAACAGTAAGTTAGTATGTCTGCTGAAACAGTGCTTAATTTTTTTCTTCAGTGTAAAAAATTCTGTGTTGTCAAGATAAATTAGTAGAAAGAAATAAACTTGGTGTTAAGAGGGAATGGAAATTGCCAGCGGGTGGCAGTGAGTAGGCTTTTAATACCACACCCCTATCTTGCTGGAAATGAATTCTCTTCATTGTAGAAAGTAGTGTAAACTCTACATTTTTCTGAAGACAACAGTAGATTGTTTCAATGTGTATGCATTGGGAAATTTGAATGTCCCGAACTTAAGATTTTTCTTTCTTTATCTAAGACATAAGTAAAACTCGAGTTTACAAAGGCATACTTGTTTGTCAAGTGCAGTTTGTTTAAAATGATTAAAATTTTATGTCTAACTGTGCAGATTACACATAAACCTGGCATTAGCTATGTGTACCCTTGCTTATTTTTCCCCTCTATGCCTGATGCATCTCACTCTGTCTTTGAGAAGGTGTGTTAGTAGTAACAGTGTGACTTTAGAGGACTCAGTACCTCAGAAGCTTGATATAGCTGGAGTCTGTGGCTCAATAATTGCTGTTCAATTCTAAACTAATGAGCTCTAAAAATTTGTGAAGTAGTTGTTTCCTTTTAATAATGAGTATAATTTGATTCTTCCTTATGTGACCCCATCTCTGAAAAGCAGGGGCCATGGACTGTTGCTTTTTGGTACAGTATCTTAAAGTATGCAACCTCTTAGACACACTTGCAATAAACATACAAATCTTTCTGATGACGAGGATAATGGATTAGAACGTAAAAATCCAGATAAACACAGACTCACTGATCTGAACTTTAAAACATCTCTGCCAGGAAATGATGCAGAGTAAAAGAGCAGCATTAATTCCAATAGATGTTTGGGTTTCAGGATACACCTAAATCAGGTACTAGCTGCAGTTCTCGGTGCTCAAGCTCCAGACAAGACTCTGAGAGTGCAAGGCCAGAGTCAGAAACTGAAGATGTGCTGTGGGAGGACCTCTTGCACTGTGCTGAGTGCCACTCGTCCTGTAGCAGCGAGACAGACGTGGAGAGCCCTCAAGTGAATCCATGTGTGAAGAAAGAATTCAGAGATGACCCCTTTCATCAGGTTGGTACCCACCTATTCTGGTTTTTTACACTGCACACAAGTTCAGTATTACCTATTACAGGTTACAGGGGGCCTGGGGGAAAGACCTATATTAGATGGCAGTAACAAATACAAAGTGATTTGATAGAATTAAAACAAGTAAAACTTGATTTCTACTACTCAGTCATTAATTTGTCAAAAGAAGAGGGTGTGACAATATATCAGAATAGCCTGTGGAATATTTGAGTGTTTTAATTCTAATTTAGGGCAAGTACTGATTGATTTAAGTTTTCTCTGTGATAGGTGGTTCTGTTTGGCTGTTTATTTTTCTGTTTGAGGAGGAGGTTTCCTTCCTTCATTTGTTTTGTTTAATTTTCTTTTTTTTTTTTTTGGGTTTTGGTGCATTTTCCCCCCTTTTGTTTTTCTCTAGTGGGATTGCTTTTTATAAGCACTTATCAAACATTTTTCTGTTTGCTTATTTAGAATTGTATATATAAGAAAAGCAAACAGAAGGATAACATTTGCTTTATGTGTATATATATGATATCATGGGTGTATTATACATTTCTAAATTCTATTTGGCTATAATTTTTTTTTTTTACCTTGAGTTTAATAATAGCAATTTGGATTATTTTGTGCAGTCTTTTTTTTATTTTTAGTTCCTCCTGCGTGCATTCCATAAATCACGAAACCGTGGAATAGTGAGTTGAATTACAGTGTATATATTGACTTGAGGATTTATATTGATTTGACCAGTTGAGAATTTTTCTATTTGATTGCAGATTGAGAATTTTTGAGTTTCAGCTCCTGGTGGTGATACTCCCTCTAGAGGGAGAGCTTGGTAAACTGTGGTTACGAAAAACCTGCAACAAATATTTAAGCTCTTTTAATATTATAGATAATTTCTTCTTCACCCAGTGGAAGTAAGAAGGGAGATAATTGAGTACTCAGCAGATTACAAAGATTTCAGATCAATACTTACAAAGCAAGCAATAAAATGAAAATAAAGTTTTACTTTTAATCAATGATAATCAAGATCTAAAAATAATATCATGCCCTTGCCAGCACCACCACTTCCAGCAGTGTGATGCACATAGTGCCAGGTGACTGAAGCTGAAAGCAATTTTAATCTCCTGAATGGGATGGAAGGGAGACAGGGCTGAGGAAAATCAAGAAATGGCCACAGCAGTTCTTGTCACCTCAACATTTTTTCCATATCCTTTAGTTCTCAATTGGCCCTGTGGTTTGAAAAAAAGGTCTCCGAGCCCCAAGTGCATTCAGAAGATGAATTAATTAGATTGCTTGGCTCCAGGAGCTGACTGTAGTTGTGAGGCACCTACTGCTCCCTGAGGCTGGCCAGACACAGTGTGCACAAGGGCGTCTTTATGCTTAACAAGGATTGTGAAGTGTACAAATATCATACAGAGCAAATTAAAAAAGCCCGTTTCCCTTAGGCTTAACTTGAGAGGAGTGCTTTTTTAGAATGTTGGGGGTAAATTAAAAAAATATTAAGTGTGTCAGAATTAAAATTGACAGAAGTAGAAATTTGTTTTCATATTTCTTTCTTCTTCAGTATGTTTGAGTGAAAAAGAAGCCAATAAGTCCTTAATCTCATTAACTCATCCTAATTAGAAAATGGAGTATAGGGAAGGAGAGATTTCTGTTCTCACAGCTATTTCTGGGAAAAGAAGGGGATGATTTTGAGGAACGAGGTTAACATATAGTAGAAATAAGTGCTATATTTGTGTCAGTCTAAAGTGTGTTTTGATTTGGTTTTTTGGTTGTTTGTTTGGGCTTTTTGGTTTTTTGTTGGTGTGGTTGTTTAGTTTGTTGGTTTTTTTTGGTTTGGTTTTTGAGGGGGGTTCTTTTGGGGTTTTAGTTTGTTTTGTTTTTGTGTTTTTTTTGGGGGGGAGAGGGTTTGTTGGTATATTGCTGACAAAGGCATATTGACATGAAAATAGATTTTTGTTTCTGATTAAAGATATTCCTTGTCTTTCCCAGAGTCATTTGCCTTGGATCCACAGTTTGAATCCAGGACTAGAAAAAATAAGTGCAATTGTATGGGAGGGTAATGACTGCAAGAAAGCAGATATGTCTGTGCTTGAAATCAGTGGTATGATAATGAACAGAGTGAGTATTTGTTTTACTTTATGCAAATATTGTATTTAGAAGTGTTAGCACTACCACTATCACCACTATCATGACCAAGCTTGGTTTATGGTTGGTTGGGGAGGTTTTTGATTGATTGGTTTTTTGTTTGGATTTTTTCAGGTTTTTTTTGGGTTTTTTAATTTATTTTGTTGTTCATGTTATTGTTTAAGTATCTGTTGTTCACATTATTGTTCTATAGCTTACATCACTCTGATTTACTTGTTACTACTAAATTAAAGAGCTGCCAGATCTTCAGTGTTAGGACAATAAAAGGTGTTTGCATTGTTAGGTGCTTGCTTGCATAGCCAACCTCAGTTTCATTGTTAGATGCTGTGAATATACGAGTTTATCTCCTTGATTTCAATAAACAAGTAATTTATTGGGTTAGGAATATACAGATCTGAGTATCTTGATGCTAAAGTTAGGATTGGAAAAGAAAGCTTTCCCCTTTAAGAATCAAACCTCTAAGAGGATGAGTGGGATGTTCTCAGTAGTCCTCCCTCCTGTTTCCTAGTACTCCTCTCCAGGAAACAGTTGGAAATGCATTTAATTGATGTGCTCATTTTCAATATAGACAACGTGGGTATTTTGTAGGTTGCTCATAAAATCCAAGAACAAGCCAAAGAAAACTCTCACTAGTCCTGACAAGTTGATACTCACTCTCTCCAACTTGTTAAAAAGCAACTTATTCACAAACCTAGTTCTGATCTCTGCCTGACTCAGAGACTTCACAGGTTAGAATGCAATGCACAGCCGAGAGAAACTCAGACAGCCATAGCCAGCACAACAGAGCTGCAGTCCTGTCTGCACTGCAAACACTTCGGCTCCATTAAAAAGAATACAGCCTAAACCAAGCAGAAATAGGAGCAACATACAGGATCTAAGCAGCCCAGTCTGATTGGCCCACTTGGCTAATTCAGCATTCAGTGAATTTTTAATGCAGGAATATGCACTGGAGTTTTACTGCTCTGTTTTATTGTTGTGATCAATAAATGATTTGTCTTATTTGGTTCCTGTGCATTAGGTGCTCTTTGAGGACTTCCAGGTTTTTTAATAGTAAAATGGGAAGATGACTGGTTGAAGTTTTCATACAGTGTACCAGATTATAAAGTGTTCTTTGTGATAAAATAAAAACATCAATACTTTGTTTATTGAAATAATGACAAAATCATTCCAAAATAAAATATATACCTTGTTTTCTTTTGTTTTTAGGTGAACAGCTATATACCAGGAATTGGCTATCAGATTTTTGGAAATGTCATATCTTTGATCTTGGGTTTAATGCCCTTTGTCTTTCGACTTTCCCAAGCTAAAGATTTAGAACAATTAGCTGCACATTCTGCCACTGAGCTTTGCATGACTGCATTTGGATCAGATGGAGATGTTCTGGTTCTCTCAATGGTTATTATAAGTTTTGTGGTCCGGGTGTCTCTAGTGTGGATTTTCTTTTTTCTGCTCTGTGTAGCAGAGAGAACATATAAACAGGTATGGATGGACAGCAGACCGAAAGAGTTCATGTAAAGCAAACCAAGGTTTAATGTTTGTGTTTTTTGACTTTGTGGATATTTTAAACTTGTTTTCTTCAGCACGCTCTGAGTCATAGATCAGTGATGAGAAACACTTCAGTGGGCTTGCAGTTTAGGAGATGACTCAGTTCCAGTGGACTGAAGTCTCTGAAGCTGAAAGGGTTTTCTTTTTTTTCCTGGAGAGAATTTCTGGGGGAAAACTGGCTCAATGCATTAACCCAATGCTTAGTTTGTTTCAGCTTTCCACAAGGAGAAGTAGTTTCTGGAAAAGAGCTCTATAAATTTCCAGTGTGTTTCATTCAAAACCTTCAATTTAATTTGCAGAATCATAGAAGGGTTTGGGTTGGAAGGAGTCTTAAAGATCATCCAGTTCCAACCCCCCTGCCATGGGCAGCGACACCTTCCATTAGACCAGGTTGCTCAGAGCCCCATCCAGCTGGGCCTTGAACACTTCCAGGGATGGGATATTCCAAACAGTTCTGTCCATCCCTGGACAAGGGCCTGCCTGCTTTGTTGTTACATCAGTTCTGTAGCTGGAGATGGTGAGAACTGCTCTCTGAAGTTCTACACCATTGCTTGCTACTGCAGTTGAAACTTCAGAGAGCAACCTTACTGGCTGCAGCATGTAAATACTTGCTGGTCTGCAAAAGAAACATCTGTATTCATTCTGTTCTCAAATTATTATCAAAATATGTTATGTAATACAGTAGACTAGATTAACCTGCTTCTAATAATGATTTCTATTGAAAGGCACTTTGATGGTATAGGTGCTCTCTAATGCAAATAATTGGCAGGGTTTTTTTTACCCCAGATTTTAAGAGCATGGCAGATCTGTTGTCTAAAATTTGAAGAAAGTATCTCAAAGGGTAGCTAAATTTTGTTAGTTATTAGAATGTGGAGACTTTTAAAATGTTTTACTGTATTTCCTCTCTTTAATAATATGCTGCATTTACTTCTGGTTTATATTAGTGTATTTTAATTTACACTGGTACAGTGTACATTACCTTGACATATTTAGTGAAGTCTATTCTCTTATTTTTTTAGTACATCTGAAAATCATTTAACAGTTAAGGTATTTTTTTTTTTCTCTGCAGAGGCTACTTTTTGCCAAACTTTTTGGTCATCTAACATCTGCCAGAAGGGCAAGAAAATCAGAGGTACCTCACTTCCGCTTGAAGAAAGTGCAAAATATAAAAATGTGGCTTTCTCTCAGGTCCTATCTAAAGGTAAAATAATGTATATTTTTGCTTTAATAAGATTTTAACACATTTAATAAATTTTAAATGTCCTAAAATAATATATGTTTATGTTCTAACATAAAATATCTCTCATGCTGCTGATGGAAGGTAGGTGGTATAGTCTGAGTATTTCCTCCTGTACACTTAGCATGAGTGTGCATATGACCCATATATGTTTCATTTCTGTGACTCTAGGCCAGCAGTGCCTGCAGACAGACAGATTTTGAGAAAGTTAATGTGTGGTTTTTACCTTGGATTAAAACCTGAGTGTGTTCAGAATTGGAGTCTTGTCTTAATAATGCCATTTGAAAAGTTATGTGAATATGTTGGGTAAAAAGTGACCACTTGTAATCTACTACTGACAATATCTTAAAATAAGAATCTCATCAGTTGGTGTCATTAACACAAGGAACTTATAAAGCACGACAGTTCTTGTGTATTTGTGCTATGAGTGTATGGGTGCCAGGGTTGGTGAAGCTAGAAATTATGCCCAAGTATTATCTGTAAGACATTCTGGTCCCTAAATCTCCTATCTCTAGTTTTTACAAGCAGAAAAAGATTTGTGAAAATATTAAGAAATTACAATGTGGAAGCTGGAGAGCATGGAAGGCAGGAAGTATAAGCAAACAAAATTTAGTGTGGTGCTGGTGGGGTGGAAGGAGGATAACATCACTTGGATAATTGAATGCAGTTTGGGTGTCTTAAATTTCTCCATATGGTAGCCCTGTTGTGGAATGTCTTCCCTTCTTTCCTTGTAACCACACTTGTATATTCCACCTTTTCCTGTGCCACCGTGAACATTTGTGTAATAATGTGGCTAACAGAAAAGTGGTCAGAGGCAGGTGTGTAGGGAACGGACTCAGCTGAGAAATAACCAGTGAAGAACAGTGTGATTCTAAGTAGTTATGCTGAATACCAGTGCTGATTGGGTGGGGTTTCTCTCACATGTGCACATCTTGTATTTTCAGCGTCGAGGTCCTCAGCGCTCAGTGGATGTCATAGTTTCATCTGCCTTCCTACTGACTATCTCAGTTGTGTTTATCTGTTGTGCACAGGTGAGGAAACATTACTTGTAGAGAAGCAGCCATGACCTAAATAGTTTTTAAAACAGTTTTGTGTGCCTTTTGCATGGGGATTTCTAGTAAGTTAGAAGACCCCAGTGAAAAAAACAGTATTAGCTATTAGAGCTTTTTGGAATAGAGCTCCATTTTCTATCATCATTTCATCTACTTTAGAAAATATTTCTGTAATAGCAAAAGCAAATTTTGTTGCAACATATTAGAGGAATCACCAATGGTGTGGAGTCTAATGAGGAAAAGTGGTGGATTCTACACCTGGGACAGTATGATTCCTGGGGGTGTCCTGGGCAGGACCAAGAGTTGGCTTGATCAGTGATTCTTGTGTATCCCTGCCAACTCAGGATATTCTGGGATACCACTCTTATATGTTAAATCTGTGTCTTCTTTCATTTTTCATTGTTTTTTTTTTTGGAACATGTTTTTTTTTTCTTCATTTTGCATCAAAACACACTTCTGCAAAGACAGTTGATACTGACCTTGGCTGATGCTTTTTTGTGAGAAACAGTCTTGTTGCCTATATTTGCCTGCCCTCTAGTGGAAAGTCTTTTAGTAAGCAAATCTATGTTTAAAGAAAATTTCTGTTGCTTAAGATTTGTCTTTGAGCTTCTGTTTCAAAAAATAGGGGATCTTCTGAATGGCTTCTGGTTGTGTTTTCTTTCCAATTTCTAATTAAATCTATTGTGTTTGCCTGCTAGCTAACTGTAAGTATTTTATTAAGCATGTAATTTACATAAAATTTAGTGCATTTGAGGGTGAATTTGTTTTTTTTATCCTATGTAGTGCCTTTGAAAGTTTGAACAGGGATTTAAAATTGTCTAAGTGTATTTTTTAATCTTTTCTCAGACCTCATATCTCTGATACAGTACTGATTTAAAATTGAGTCAAATTTTATAGGCCTAAAAACCTTCCATCTATTTATTACTGGGATATTTTTCTTGAAGTTGTGGGGATACTTAACTATTTTATTCTATCATAATGTAATTATTATTTCAAAATAAATTTTGATTTTTCTTTTTTTTTTTTTCAGCTACTTCACATGCATGAGATTTTCCTTGATTGTCACTACAACTGGGAACTCGTAATTTGGTGCATTTCTCTAACCCTTTTTCTCTTAAGATTTGTTACTCTTGGATCTGAAACAAGTAAAAAGTACAGCAATACCTCAATATTACTTACTGAGCAGGTGAGAATTTGTATAGACCTATGTTTTTATATCTAAACAACTCATTCATCTGGTAGGTCTCAGGCCTTGTAGACTTATTAAAATAGTTTGGATTAGGGAGTTAATTATGGGGAAGTGAAGCAACTTTGCAACCCAAAATTCAGTTTCTGAGATAAATGTTTGACTCTATCCCAACTTCTGTTTAAGTGAGTGGGCTTAGAGGTACCATCTCCTTTGATATAATTTAACATCTAACAGAATACAAACATAAAAAATCGTTTTTAAATACAAAAAAACCTCCTGTAATCTCAGTGTTGTCTGGGTGAGTAAAAGATTTGAAAACAAACTTAACCCTCTGTGAAGTGAGTTGCTGTTTCCAGTCCAATAGCTTAGGACTGCTAGGTTGCATGGATTATATATAGCCTCTTTTAGACTCCTTGAAAATCTTCTTTTTTAGTCATTTTTCAAGCTTGGGTTTGGGTCTATTTGTGTTTCTTCTCAGGAATGTTCTAGTTGATGTCTGTACTTCAAGCTTCCCTCTCTGCTCTGCCTGGCACTGCTGGTAGTTTTCCAAGCTAAACATGTTCAGTTAGTGTTAGGTTAGAAAGCAATCTCTTTTTTCTGAAGTTTCACATTGGTACAAAGCAACCCTTTCAGGGCAAGGTAAATAGGCAGTTCCAGAAACCTTCACAGGTTTCCTACAGAATATGTGTTAAAGTAGAATAAAATCTACCACACTGTGTGTCCCAAAGTCAGGGTGTGAGGCCTGTGACAGATGATACAAATGACTCATTCTGCCTTTACTGAAGATAAGGTTGGACACTCAGAAGCCTGACTGCCCCTCTGCCTTACCCTGAGTGAGATATTTTGCCCCAGTCTGAAACCTCTGAGTTCCTGAGCCTGGAGATTCTCCATTGTTCTCTTGGTCCTTGGAGTACAAATAGCTGAATGTCCCAGTGAGCTTTGTCTGCTGTTTCTGGAATGAAAATGGAGGGAAGTGTTCAGGATAAGGATTGGAAAAAATGCAGAGATCAAGGAGAGAGAGAGATTGTCAAGCCTTTGTTTTGCTTTCATAGGTTTCTATACCATGCCCTTCCTGGGAGTCAATGTTGGAACATTTAAACCTAGCATGGATATTGAAATAAACACTTCCTATATGTCATCAGAACTTAAAGAAGTATTATGTCATCAGACACTTATCTTTGCATTGAATGCAGCTTATCCTGTTACAAGTCTTTTTCCTCAAAAATGCCTGAGAGCTTTATGAAATGAAGACCAAAATAGAATTCACAGTAGTTTCTCAGAAAATTAAAAGGATACACTTCACCCTGGGTAGGACTCATTTTAGAGTGGTTTCACTTGCTAGAGCTGGGTACTACAGCATATTTACAGTGTTCTTGAGACAGACTCATGTAAGTCTAACATTTTGGCTTTTCAAGAAAGGTCAAGCCCAAAAAACTGACTGACACTCACCTTATCTAAAAAAGCACATCTGATCCGGTGTCCTGAAAAATGGCACACTACAGTTATTAGGCTTACTGAGAAGAGAACAAAGCTGAAAACAACAGAAAACTACAGTTAAAAAAAAAAAAAAAAAAAAAAAAAGAATTTTAACTTCCAGATACAATTTAAATGCTCCACAGATTTTCCACAGCTGGAAAAATCTACTTTTGCCAGCAAAGTTTCAGGCACTTTGTGCTTTATATTCAACCTATGAATTTCATTATTAGGAGTCATGATGGGAAACTAAAAGGGATTTTTTTGATTTTATGCTGTTTGGTTCTAATTTTTCAGGTCCTTCTGAAAGTGTTTTTAATTGGTCTTGTAAATCTGTGAGCAAAATAGAATGTCATTTTGCCAGTTTTGAATCTTAAAATAGGTGTGGTAGATGGCTGTGCATACACACTTCTCCTGATGCAAAGTTTGTTGTTGAAATTAAGGAAATCATAATAATTAATCATCTCTTGAAAGAGATTTGAATCTTCTTAGGGTTTTCAGAGTTGCTAATTAAAGCCTTTATTTTTTGTTTAGTCCTGCTTATAAATCTTGCATTGTTGAAATCAATAGTTTTATCTTTAAAGATTGGAATCTCTTTGGCTCTGAAAGCATAATTTTAATATAAAATGCAATGGTAATAGTTCAGGAGCTTAATATGCCTTGGAATATATTAGGCATAGATTTTGATTTTCAACATGTGTAAGAAACTTACTGTAGTCTTTTTAGGAAGATCTGATAATCTGTTACTTGTCTTAGATGTCTATGGCCCTTATTTCAATAACCGCCATACAGTGAGGTGGTTAAATATATCATAGCATCATATAGCATCACTTCCTTTCTGGTGTTAGGTGTCATCTGAAGGGCTACTTCAGCATGCTGCTAAATCGTTCATTTTTTATTTTGAAGGGTGTCATCCTAAAATAAAATGTTAGTGGCTTTTCAAGACATTTTTTCCTTTGATTTGCTTTGGTTGTGCAATAGAAAAGAAAAGAACTAGCCTTTCTCTGATCTAGGATATCAAAGATAGGTTGGTTGAGAATGAAAGCTGATGTTTCAAAATTGCTAAAAGGCCAACAGAGAGCTAATTTGAACTCTTAACTTTCTCAGAAATAATGACCTAAAAAGTCTGTATCACAGAAGTATTGAAATGTTCAATATGCTGTTCTCCTACAGCAATGAAGAGTTTAATGATTTTTCAAATATTTCAAGGCACTGGAAAGATTGATTTTGTGCACTCAGGGTGCTCATGAAGTACTAAATTACACTAGAATCTTTTAAAAGAAATTACACTTTAGCAGAGTTATGGTTTAGCATTTCATTCTGTTCAATAACTTTTGAGGATGTTAAGTCTTGTAAGGTCTGCCCACTCGTATAAAAATCTTCTGGGGATGAATTGTCAAACCTCAGGCAACCCTTGAATAACGAAAAGAAATTATGTAAACCTTATATAGTTGGTGGGTTTTTGTGCCTAATTTATGGATCAGACTGTACTTCAAAGTTGGTGCTATAATAATGTCAAATGTAATTTGTTATATCATAAAGCATTGTATTTTCCTATGGTGCTGAGCCAGTACTTGTTCTTAAATATTAAAAAGGAAACAAAAAGTTGGCTTGCTTGCAGAAATGTCAGTGCAGTTTTGTCATATGGTTGCTGAGTAATCACATTGTTGAAATATTAAATAGCTCCAAATTAATTCCTTTCAATTCTGAGTAGGTGGTGATACTTGTGTTTTTGTTTTAAATCAGATAAACTTGTACTTGAAAATGGAGAAAAAGCCTAATAAGAAGGAGGAACTGACACTAGTGAACAATGTTTTAAAGCTTGCTACTAAGTTATTGAAGGTAAGAATTAAAATGGTATTCTCATATTATAAAAAAAGAACTAGAGTAGATTGGTTAAAGAGTCATGTGTGTTACTTCTGCAGGCAGTAGGGTGTGCTTTGGTTTAAATTTGCCCTGTACCTCTTTCACAGGGATGCTGCTTGTTCATACACTGCAGTCTGTTATGTTGCTGTCATTGTGGATTTCAAATTATTATTATATCCAGTAAGTTTTATTCTTAGCTGTATATTAGCAGTGTGACAGAAGGTACTTCAGGGTGGTCAGGATGATGAATGCTTTAGCAATAAATGATGCAATTTTATTGTCTCTTTTGAGCGTATAAGAGGTGATTTAAGACCTTGTGGCCTCACTCTACCACACACTTAATTTGGGTCCCTTAGCCTGTTGATTCCCATGTGCCAGGCAGCAGCCCTTAAAATGAAGTTAAAACTCAGTTTAATTACCCAGCCAGGAGCTGAGATCAGAGTAATTCCTACCACCAGCACACCTCGAGCAAGGTGTGTGTTGGTCCCCCCTTCTAAAAAGATACACGGCACTTTCCATGAGAGGACTGACAGCGTCAGCAAGGCCTCAGAGCTGACAAAGCAACTGCTTGAGAGTTGTGCTGCAGCAATAAGGGGAGAGCCTGACTAAATCAGTGACTATCTCCTGGTGTAAGAATAAGGGTCTGCAAGGCTTTTAGGACCTGGCTGTGGAGCAAATGAAAGGAAGTGTTCTCAGTGCATCAGGTGGTCAAAAGACACTGGATGCAGAAAGGTTATCTGGGTTCAAGGAGAGACTGGACAAGAACAGACAAAGCCCAACAGGTTCAGGTTGTCATGTCATGGCTGAAGTGTTTGTGTGCTGTGGGAATGTGGGTAGGTTGGATGCTGATCAACTCTTGGTCTAAATTGCTTCCATTTTTTTCATGCACTTCTCAGTGTTTCAAAGAAATTGTTCATGTTTTCCTCTTGCCAAAAGTCTATCAACTCACAGCCTTTTCCAATGAAGAACTTGGCTTTTGTGGCACAAATCCCAGACCTGGGCCATCATTTAGTTACTGTGAGAACATACTGAAAAGTGAGATTTCCAAGCCACCTACTATAAGCTTTAAATAAATTCTTGGTAGTTGGTGATCAGCACAATTACGTACTTCATACCCACTAGCTAAGTGGGCTCAGGGTTTTTTAAATTTGATTTTGGGTGGTTTTGGTCTTTAAACTTTATAAAGACTAGATTCTGTTGAATATTCTTACTGTTTTCTTACTCGCAAAATGGTGAGATGAATCCAAAATCTAAAGACTTCCTAAAGTATCTAATACTGCTCAATACATATGTGAACAAAACCCCTTTTTTTGTCATTTTTGTTTTTTAATGATGCTGTTGTTTTGCTTTATTAGGAACTGGACAGTCCTTTTAGGTTATATGGGCTTACAATGAATCCACTGCTCTATAACATCACCCAAGTTGTCATCCTGTCAGCTGTTTCTGGTGTCATCAGTGACTTGCTTGGATTTAATCTAAAGGTAAATGCTTGAGAAGCATCCTTTTTTTCACCATGTTGTTATAGATGGAACACATATTGAAGCGTAGTTAATTCTTAACCAGGCTAACTAGAAGACTTATTGTTTGAAAACTGTTATTAAATTATTAAATGAAATCTATATCAGAAGAATAATGCTGTATTTGTCAGAGCAGCCCTTTAAACTTTGTTTTTCATTTTGTGGTTTCATAATTTTATTTAGGATGCTTAATTACAAGAATTCTTAGGCATAAATGTAGGGACACTTGAACACATAAATACAAGACCTTCCATAACATTTTTTCATATCCCAGATTTAATTTCTCTCTTGAACTCCTCACTGTTGACTCTGTAGCTCTTTAAGGGAGGCAGACGGAGCAGGCTACCCTTGCCTTGCAGTGCAGTGAAGTATTGCAGCAGGAATAGTATTGCTGTGACCAGTCCTTCAGTGTTGGTTTGTCACTGCTGAAGGACTGTCCCCTTAGATCCTTCTCTCTGGCCTACCCTGAACTGGAAACTATTTCAAGATTCAGGTTGTGAGGCATAAGCTTGTAGTTGTCACAAAGCCCTTTACTGGCCATTAAGTTTGCTTACATCTTCTAACTTCTCTTGTTAGAAGTAAGTGGATGCAAGATCTATTTTACTGTCATTAGAATATGTAGCAAATGCAGTAAGAAAAAACGTGGTGGTATTGCAGTTCTGGTAAACAGAAATAATTTGAGAAATAAGTTGATGTACTGCTCTAATTTTTTCAGCTCTGGAAGATCAAATCTTGATGGTATAGAAAGAAGATGAAATAACACAGTGTTACAGAAAAGCTCATTGATGGACAAAACTGCCTCACAGCAGCCACTGAATCTGAATTTCAGAAGCTACAACCTCTTCAAGGAAGTCATTTGGAAAACGGAAGTGTTTACATCTGTCTTGTGCAATCTTTGTATTTATTTCATCTTCTGACTGGTTTATGTTTGTTTTAGTTGACATTTATGTTTTATTTTTCAAATTATTTGCTTAGTTTTGGAAAGGGTCCTATTTAGGAAAGGTCAAAAACTGTGTGTCTGAGAGTTTGAAATCCTGAAATTCCATTACACTAAATTGCTCTATCTGTTAAAGCTAAGCCAATGCTGGACATTTTTAGTTATCAGTAACACTATATGGAAGTCGTTTGATTTTTGATAGTGTGGTAAAATTGCATAGAGTATTTCATTTGCACCAGTCATTTATGAGGGCAGTGTCAATAGATGCTTGGTTGCAATAGAAGAGTAAGGCATATTCAAAAAATACTGACTGTACAGTATGACAGGTAGCAAAAATGTTTTATATTGCTATTAGAAACAAATGGGAATTTCTAATATTTTGCGTAATTCCAGGATCTAAACTCACATAGGCTGCAGTTTAAATATCCTGGGATATTAAAAAGGTATTATATAAGAGGTCAACAAGTGTTCTTTGATAACACACTTATTAGAGCAATAATTGTAAATGGTTACCATGCTGTATGATATTTTGATAAAAACTAAATATTGTATTTATTTGAAATACTGGGCTGTTCTGCACAGCTCTGACTGTGCATGTGCACTTTTTATTGTTACTTTTAATGAGAAACTTTATACATATAAATGTATATTAATTGGGATATATTATGGTGAACTATGGAGCAGTATGTATTATATATGTTGAAGTTGAATATTTAAACAAGCAGATTATTTACTGGTGAAAGGAATGCTTTGAATGACTGAGCAAAAGATAGATAGATGCTCTCCTCTTGTACACTATAGTATATGCCATTCATACCACATTGAAGTTTAAGAACAATTAAACACAAAGAACAAGTTGCTCTGGTGAGCAGCAGAACTACAAAGCCTGGTATTTGGCAGGTTTGTGTCTTGAAATAACTCCCATTCCTCCCCAGCTGGTGTCATTCCCATGTGCTTTCTGCTGGGGTTTCCAACATCTCTCCCTCTGCCTCCCACAAGGACCAGTCATATTGACTCGTGGTTCTTCAATGTGACAAAAATGTGTCCATCCCTGTGGAATTAAGTGACTTGTAACAAACTTTCCTTCTATGAATTATTTTGGGAGGATTAATACCACCAGGCACAAGTATTCTTATATTTTATGTTTCTAAAATACTGGCTTCGTACTGAAAAATGACAAATAATTGTTGACAAGAGTCTGGATATTGCCCTATGTTTGCTAATCTTAAGAATCTTGAAAGATTGGAAGTATTGAGTCTTAAACTTATGTGGTATAAAAATATTTTTATATATAAAGCAACACAAACAAGCATTTTGTATTTTATTTGCCTCTGTACTAATGTTTAATAATGACCAAAGTGCATTCTGGTTTTTGGAAGAATGTATTACTGGAGCTTTAAGAACATACTATATTTAGTTTCTCATGTGAAAACTTAAGCTGCCTCTGATCTGTTTCTCCTTTCTCTGTTGTTTGACGTTGCGATTGTTTTTAAAAATTAAGTACATTTTATACACAGTTTTTTCCAAATTATGGTACAGACCTACACAGAACTTAATTTTGCACAAAATATATTGAAAATAAAAAAAAACAGTGGGAGTTCTATGGGTGATAAAAGATAAGGCTGTTGCTTTTTACAGCCTGTCCTTATTACAAAACCATTCTTTATTCTAGAGTGGAATTATTTTTTAGAAATGTGAAATAGTGACTTTATGGCTTTCATTACTTTAAAAAAAAAAAGGTGAGAGAAAACACTGCAGTTTGGGTTGAAGGTGAAATTAGTTTAACCATGTATACCTCAGCAACTCGCACTGTGCAGTTTGTTGCACTAACAAATGGCGGCTTGGGAAAGTAAAACATTTGTGAAATGAAATTAAAAATAATAAAAACCTTTATTCTCTACCCTTAGGTATATTTGTTATGTTAAAAATGAGAGAGGTTTATTCTCCATCCCTCAATGTGGAAAGTCCAGTATAAGAATAGAGGCAAGTAGAAATATGGCAGATCTTGCGTGTTAACTGTTATTTTTTGCCACGTGTTTTGTAACTGAAAGTGTGATCAGGCTTGGAATAAAGCTTTCTATGGTTGATGGTTAAAAAAAAAAATGCAGTGAGCTATATCTTTTAGTAATGTCCAGCATATTTCTGTGTCTGCCTGTTTTGGTTTAAATCCATATTGTCTATCTAGATTAAAGCACTTTTGGGAAAGAAACCCGCACAAGGAATGCAAGTGATATGGAATATCATGTAGAACAACTCAAGTTAATATACAGGTGAAATGCAGAAAGGTGCTTTAATAATTTGATTAGTTCTCCATGTTACCATCTAGGAACAGGACATTTAAAACCCTTTGGGTAGGTATCAAATTTAGTAACTTAAAAAAGCTTCTCTGGATTATAGGCTTATTTTATTCCAGGTAATGCTCAAGGGTATTACTGGTTCAGATTTCAAGGGTCCATCTTTGGCATACAGCAGCAAACAGTAGTGAGAATTATCTTTTTTAAAGATGGTGGTAGTGGGCTGCTGCTGTTGTGTTTACTGGATACTTCAAACCCTAAGGCATCCAACTTGCTGTCGGGGGGGAAAGGAGGAAAAAGGTTGTTGGTGTTGTTGATCTGCCCACTGCTGCCTCCTTAGGTAGAATTTTGTTATGAGTTTCTCAATAGTGAATTTCACTCAGTAGGAATGTAAGAGAAGACTTTGAAGGAGGAATACATGATTCTTTATTCTCACAAAGCAATTATGTTTTTATTGCACGACTGCACTAAATACATCTGTGTTGGTGTAGGAGCTGGGGAAGAAAATCTTTTAGTAAGAAGTAGCAGCTGACAAAGTCATCTTTTCCAATGTAATTCTTGCAAGACAGCAGAGGAAGTCATCATGAGAAGGTGCCCATGTTGTTTGTTTTGTTAAAGAAACTCCCACAACAGTCATCACACAGCTCACCACTTTACTGTGGCTTTCCTCATGAATACTGCCTTTGTACCTTGTCAGTCTTAGGAAAAGAAATGAGTCTCAGCTGAGTTGTTAGGATCCTGCTTTGCTGGCACTTCCTTTTCCTGAAAATCACCACAGTCCTTGGTGATGGACAGAGCCTGCATGTGTCCTTTGAAGTCCCTGTAGGGGGGTGTTCAGACAGAACAATTCTGCTGGGCCTCAGGGAGTGACCACAAAACACCAGGAGATTTCTGCATTGCCAGAGTTCCTGACTGGGCTGATAGAGGTGTTTGTGGTAATACCTGTCTGCTCATTTTATCTGCTCCTTTTGCCTACTGCCTTCCTGAGTGAGCAAATAGATCCCACTCGTGACAGCAACTAAACAGCTGTCTTGGGATTGGGGAAGTGTCCAAGGCTGCCAAGGTCTGTTTGTGAGAGGAATAACTCAGGAGAAAAAGGGAGTGTGGTACCTCTGATACCTGGAACTGATGATCCACTTCTGGTGACAGTTCTACTGTCAGAGTTGGATATCTGCTTTATGAAATAATACTCCTGAGCCCAGCATTGCCTGGGGCTTGGAGATGAGATTTCCTCCTTACTGTCTCAAGCAGTCAATCACTGCTGGAGTCTGGCATGTCATGTACATTCTCTAGACACACAGGCAGCCTTCATGTGAAGCCTTTTCAATAGGAAAGGGACACCAAGATCTTCCCCATAGTGTGCTGCTACTTCCCCTGATAAGGACTGGGTCAGGACAGAACTTGTAATGGACAGTTTAGAGATAACAAATCAGAGGAGGCTGCAGCTGTAAGTCTTGTCCCTTGTTTCTTGGTCTTGCTGTGGATGGTCAGATTGCAGGCTGAAGGCTTTGTCAACCTGTGGCTGTAGATCACTGCAGCTTGCCCAAAGCATCTTGGGGAGGCTAAAGCATGTGGAGAGATTGGTTCTAAATGTAGAACCCCATATCCTGCATCTCAGAGCTGATCAGCTTCTGCCAGCAGGTGTCTGTCCTCTTTGATAATTTTGATCCTCAATTGCTATACCCCATGCAGTTTATTTGCATGGGCAACTGCAGTATTCTGGTGGATGCTGTGGAATGTAAGGTGATTGGTACAGGGGAGGTTCATGTGAAGGAGAATTTGTCAGCCTGCAGTACCAGGAGTTGGATCTGCTTCTCCAGCCCAGGAGCAGTGCCTTGCAGCGGGCTCTGCTCGGGGCTGGTGCAGAAGCACGCAGCTACTGCCACAGCAGCCAGGACACTTGGGCAGCTGGGCAGCACTTCAGCTGGTGTTATGACATGTTTAAGGCAGGTTGGGCTTGCTGGCAAAGATCACGTTTTAGTGCTGTCATGCCAAAGACACACCCGAGTTTTATCTATAAACAGGTAAGACCTTGGAGTTTACCTGGATGTTAATGTAGAAGCTCAGGTCAAATTGTAAGTCCCAGCTTGGTTTTGTCAGGGACAGTTTGCAGTGTGGCTATAGAAATAGATGGGAAAGGAGAAAGAAACTCATCTGGTTGATGCCATCTGGATTGTCTGTCAGGCTGCCATTTGAGAGCTTCCCACAGGTACCTTTGGTGCATCTTGGTCCTTTTGGAATGTCTGAATTATGAATGTGTAAAATATCTGTAGTGCATACTTCAGATTAGTCAGTTTAGATTAAGCGCTGGAGTCAGTATGTACTTCAATAAGTTACAAATAACTCTCCAAAAGTGTTATTAAATAAGATAAAATATTTTTTAAAGTTTATATTTTTACCTATTTCTTCCCACTCTTTAATCATTTTACGTTTGAATGGACACTTTGCCATCCTTAAACAAACTTTCAGAAATCTGAAGTTGCTGCAGATTTGGTTTTGTGATAAGAAGTCAATTCTCTGGGCTGTAAGCAATGCCATGTCTCCTGCTGTCAGTAAAGGAACTCTCTGGAGAGAGAAATCAAGAGAGATTTCCTTTCTGGCTCTTCAGAGATGAAGCTACAACATTCAGTATGGACACAAGCGCCTCTGATAAAATAAACAGCACTGATGGCTGGTCAGATTCAATTTTTCCAATACAAGCTTATATAAGTTCACGATCCAGAGTAGGAAATAAGGTCATGCTGCAGAAGGATTTGTCCATTTTATTTCTTTTTTTTTCCCTGTCTTTGATTAATCATTTCAAGGAAAGGAAAGCACATGCACTTCAGCGACAAGCTCCCAAAAATATTCCACTTCTTACTAATTTAATTTATTACTTCACTCTTTTGTTTAAGGATGACAATACAATGTCAATGTATTGCCTTCCTAAACACCCACTGACTTTTCACTTCCTGCCCTCATAAACAGCTCCTGCTTCTTGAGCATGGCCTTATTGGTAATGAAATTTGTCAGGAATTAGCTGGCTGCCTTCTGCCCATATCACAGTCCAAGCCTGAGTCTCTGGGTATGTGATTATGATCAAATGAAATCTTTTGCTTTTGCTCTGTCCCATGCATGTAAGTAAATGGGGGGTGAATTACCTGACTAATTGAAAATTGCAGTTAAACAAATGGAAGCTAACTGGAAGTTGGCACCAAGCCTTTGAGTTTGGGTGAAATAGTTGTTTGGAGCGCTCCATTATTTCATTAAATCGTCTCTACAGTAGTGCTGATTGGGGTCAAAGATAACCAGCCTAGGGATAAAGGTTTGACCTCAATGAAAAGTCACTCTCCAAACAGCTCTGCATGCTCTGCTTATTGTACCCAGGGCTGTGGTCTTCTACTTTGTGTAGGGTTCTTTGTCCTGAGATGTCTAAATTTTAGACGCCAAATTGACCCAGGGCTTCCTTGGCAGTCATTAGAAAGTCACATTTACCTTTAGAGGGGAATTAATTCAGTTGATCTTTGACCTTCATTTTAGTGATCCTCTGGGATATTTCTCTCTTGAGTGTAAAAGGAAAAGTGTGCGGGTAATTTAGAATCAGATGCAAAACTTCAAGCCTCTTAAATTAGGGCAGATAATCCAACTTTACTGTTTTGTTCTGTAGTGCAACTTTAACAGTCTTTGCAGCTGCGTAATTAGTTTGGCTGCCACTGGAAAGAAGACATTTGTTTTCTTCTTTCCTTTTAAAATTTTTTTAGTGTTATAAATAATCACAAGCCAATTCAAAATCCAAAGATTTATTTAGCAATTTCAAAAATCAATTTCGAAAACTCCATGATAAGTCAGGACAACATCGATCGAATGTTGGGTGGACCATCCAGCAGCAACACTGGTGCTCTCAGGTATGGCCACACATTCGGGGTCTCAGGGTAGGTGTTTTATACCGTTTTTCTGCCCTGAGGCGAAAACACGACTGCCGCAAAGAATACGGATTCGCCCAAAAAACATGACATCATGCAAACAATACAATCACTGAAATGTCCTACACCCCCAGAGGGATGTTTTTGAAAGAACTTCCTGAAGAGTTGCATGAAAATCCAAAAGAAGAGTCTCTGAATTTTCTGTTGGGAGGCTTGATGCAATCATCTGTTAATCTCCACCAAGATCGATATCAGATCCTTTGAGTGACTGCGACGATGTGGTCCGCCCGTGATTAATGAGCCGTTTCCACGTTACCTCTTCTGCAAATGTTGAGGTGGCACCTCCAAGCTAAAAAAAACACTTTGGAATTTTTAGAGACGCCCTCAGACCATTTCCAGGAATCCGGGGTTTTTCAATTCCAATGTATAATTTTACACACACAAATTTAATACACGAATTTTATACAGTACATCTATTACAGTAGTTTTCTCTTAGAAAAGATTTCCAAGCGTGAATTCTGTAGTCTTGCCCCGGTACGTGGATCTCTCCCTGCGCTGTGGTACGGCAGCTGGTGAGCTGCCCACATGTGTGCAGCTTCAGCTCTGCAGCCTGCAGACAGCTCTGTGCAGGCACAGCCTGTGCCGGGGTGACACACAGGTGTACCTGGAGGGTTCTCTGTCTTTATTACTAAAATGAGTCACTTGAAGGATGGGTGAGATCGGCTCTGGTCTTGACCTCACACGTGGGGAAACGCTGTTCCTGTTTTGGCAGAGTTGCAAGGGATCGTGCTTTTGTCCTTTGCCTGTTACATTGGAAATCCCTTATGGCAACGCTGCTGCCGGGTGTAAAGTTGTGATGCCATTGGGATGTAAAACCCATCTAGAAGCAGAGAGCCCTCCCTGCTTGGCAAGATATCTGTGCAGAGCAGTCCCTGTGATGTGTGTCCTCCCAGCAGCTGGAATCAAGGGTACACTGCTCAAAGGGAGTAGGGCTGACAGAGACAAGGCTTTGCCATATGTCTCCTCTGCTGTCTTCAGGCTGTACACTTGCAGCTGAGTCAAAGAAACTCCTCAAAGGCCTTTGCTGGCTGGCCTGAAAGTGTTTGCAGAGTGGATAAAAATAGCACAAAAAATCTCCAGCTTGCAGAGGGGGAATCGCTGTTATTTTACCCCTGTCCTTCAGCAAGGTGTTCTGGTTCCAGTCTTTTGTAAACCCGTGCTAAGTTAGACTGCTTCTAAGTGTATTTGTTGAGTTATTTATTCATCCAGCCTATGTGGATGACAGAAATAACTTCCAGTCACCCTCGGAGGATGATGCTGGAGCCGTGCTCCCCGCGGCACTTGTGCTGTCATCCTGCAGGGGAACACAGCAGGAAGAGCAAAGTACCGTATTTAACCTGCATTTCTCACCTCTCTTTTGTGCATCACTTTTTGAAGCAATGGCTCTTGATAGCAGATAAACTGCTCTGAATATAATGAGGTGAGTCTGTTTCTAGTGTGATAGATGTGAATATTGCTGGTCTTTTGACTTCTGTGCTGTTCAGGAGTCTGACTCTTCACAACTCTTTTGTCTCTGCTATGACCTGTTTACACCACTTGTGAAACTGGCTGAAGCAATTTCGGCCTCTCCCAAGTGGCTCAGCACACTTCTGCTGCCGTGCTGTTGCTAGTCCAACCCACTTAGTTTTCTTTTACCGCCATTTATTTCGGCGTGGTTTATACCCCGAGCGTTGGTGCTGCCACAGCTGCACAAGCAATGTGCTGCGGGAAGGGAGTGGAAGCTGGATTTTTGGCTGCAGAAAGCACATTGTGTGCCTACAAACAATAGGGATCACTGCCATCAACCTTGGAATAAATAGGAGCCATTGAATTTATTGAAATGGGATTAATTTCCATTGTGTATAGAGGGGAATTAATGCAGTGAATGCAAATAATGTATACGGCCAACAATTTTAGCCTTGGGGTGACATAACGCTGCAGTTAGGGATTGCCATTATTTCCAATTCTTTCCCACACATATGTGCACACTGTGAATTCCAATTGCACCACAAATCCTGGCTTTCCAGATAAAAAAAAAAAAAAATAGAAATTCAAAGTATGCAAAAGAGTAATTGTAAAATAATTGTTATAACTTGGAGGAAACAACAGATGTTTCACTTGTTGCTGGAATTCTCTGAAGGAGAACTAATTTTCCAAGCATATCGAGCACATGCTAATCAGGAGCATTTTTCTCTATGCGGCAGCATAATGGTATTCCTGGAAATGTTCTTTGTGTTGGCTTAATAATGCACAGCCAAGAAATGCACTACTGGGACTAGAGGAGCAGCTTTTGCCACTACCTTTATATTTTGTTCCTTTCTAATTCTCTCAACTGGGCCACTTGAAATAAAAGGCAAAACACATTTAATAATGTTTGAAAATAACATTTAAACCCACCTATGAAGATAGGTGGGGGTCTCACTGAAGATTAGGTTGGTGCCTTGTCGAAGTTACTACTGATAATACAGACACAGCACCTGGACTTCACAGGTGGGGAATATACTGAGAACAATGCTCTTTTCTCCAGATCTCAACCTTTGAATCAGATCCTTCTAACAGCAGCTGTGACCTCAACTCATCAAGATACCAGCCCAGCTCTATAAAACTTACAGTTGTATCTGCAATACAAAATCATGTATATGAGGTATCTTGGGTAGTGTTTGTGGAATCAAACACTGAAGAACATCTACTGACCTTAGATGGAGATGCAGACAGGCTGGAGAGGATCAAGCCACCATCTACACCTCCCTGTGAGGAAAGACTAAAGCAGTTAGGTCTCGTCCCTGGAGCAGAGAAGGCTCAGGAGTGCCTCATCACAGTATAATAGTGCTTAAGGGACAGCTACAAAGAGAATGCACGTCTCTCTTCACAAGTGGCAATGGGTATAAATTGCCTTTTTCAGCCACAGATTTCCTTGCATATGCAGTTCTGTGTTCTCAAAATGCAAAGGCTTTCATCGTATCAGAACACAAAACCAAAATACAAAGCCCAACAAGCAAGACAGCAGGACTGTAAATTCCCTGCAATGCTCCATTTTAAATGCAGTTATTATTTAAGAAAACATTTCTGGAGCCTTTACAATAGAATTGTGAGGATCGGCCCTGACAGCATGTTCCTCTGACTGGGGCAGCCACAGAATTATCAGCCATTAGCACCATTTCTTCTTATAATTCTTCTAAGAATATTCCTATTTTTATTATTTCTGTGCTTACTAATGCACTTTTTAAATATCAGCAGTAGGATTATCTGGTTTTTAATTGATATGGCACAAGGGAAGAAATCTTAGCATTGAGATCAGGTTGCAAATTTTTATTTGAAGGTAAATTGAAGTCCTACATTTTTGGCTTAAGATGTCAGACTCAAGCAGGACTATGTCACTGACTGTTTGACTACAAGCAAACACTGTTAGTGTCCTAAAACTATAATCTGTAAATAGTTATAACCAGCATCAATATAATCAGACTCAAAGGACCAGAGATGTCCTATGTGCAAGTGTCCACAGCCTGCCCTGTCATTTGACAACTGCTCAGGTGAATGGTGTATTAGCAACATGTAACACTGGTAGGTATATGAGGTTGTACAGGCTGTTTAGATGCTCCATTCAATAATGAGATTTTTTTCAATATATTTAGAAATTTTGCATACTCTCCTCTGAATGACTCATCATTAGCTGACAGTTTCCTTTAGTATTTGCAGGAGATGTTGGTTCTATGATGGAGTGGTGCTCTGTTCATACGTGACGTGGTGGGGAAGAGCAGACAAATGGATCACTGAGACATGGAGAAAGAGAGCAGTGTGTCATGGGGGTAGAAGAAAGACTTAGGAGAAGACCAAGAACCATCAGGTGGGATCTTGAGGAGAACTCATTTTCCCTACAGAAAGATAGCATTGCCTCGTTAGTTTCAGGCTGAGTGCATGGAATGTTGGTGTTTAGAATAATGATAGAAATTGGGAGTAAGGTTTCACAGAAGCACAGTTTTGCACATGTAAGCTCTTCATTGTGTAGAGAGGCTGAGGATAGGAGAGGGAAGATGTGAAGCTGAATGGAGTACATGTAGTTTCCTTTAAGTCCTGGTGCCCAGGATTTCTTCCTGTGCTTCAGAGGGGGTGGGGGGACTCAGAGACAGTTGTCCCTGGGTCTTTTCTTCATACAAGATTTAGGTGGCTACAGCTCACTGCTGGACTTGGATGGTTTGGAATCTTAGAATATTCCAGGTTGGAAGGGACCCCATAAGGATCATCAAGTCCAATTCCCTGCTTCTTTCAGGACAACTCATAATTGAAACGTATGACTAAGAGTATCTTTCAGATGCTCTTTGAACTCCTGTGGGGTGAGTGCCATCACTGCTTGCTCCAGGAGCCTGTTCCAGTCATGACCAACCTCTCTCTGTGAAAAACCTTTTTCTAATGTTGGATCTAAACTTTCCCTGATGCAGCTTTGTTCCATTGTCCTGTCACTGGTTACCAGAGAAAAGAGATCAGCACCTCTCTTCTCCCCTCTTCAAGTTTTAGACTGCCATATCACCCATCAGCCTTCCCTTCTCTAGGCTGAACAAGCCAAGCGACTCCAGCCACTCCTTGTAAATTTTGTCCTCAAGAGACTTTGCCACCAGTCACTTTCCCCTGGATGCTCTTTACTAGCTCTATATCCTCCTCATGTTGAGGTGCCGAAAACTGCACAGAGTGCATACCAGGGCAATGTGGAGCAGGACAATCACCTCTCTTGGCTGGCCAGTGATTGATGCACCCCAGGATACAGCTGGCCCTTTCAGCTGCCTGGACACACTGCTGCTAATTTACTATCAACCCAGAGCCCCACATCAATTGTTTGGTGCCAGGGCTCTGGGAGGCAGGGGAAGCTCACATGGGTAAGAGCATGGAGAAGGAAGAGTTACCATGTAGAGGGTTGGAATTTTTTTGAAAACAAGCCTGGAGCACTCCACTCCCTTGTTAAGGTATCAGAGAGACAGGGATGGCATTTCTCGCTTTCTTTCTATTTGCAGCATTAGCAGTAGTGCATCTCTGGGTACTTGTGCCATGTTCTAAAACATATGGCAAATTGCTTGCCCATATGGGTTTGAAGAGCAGTGTGTGTTCAACAGTTTAAACCTCAGAACAATCAGAAGACAAGCTTTGCATGCCAAGATGGAGCGCATGGCAATCATCTCACATTGTCTAGACTTTCCTCTCTGTCATTTTTACATATTTCGCAGTGATTACATTCATTTCCTCTGTCTTCCTTTCTGCCAAGATCTATCTGCAACCTAGATATCAGTTAAGGTAGTTTTTCATATTCATGGCATTAGTCACTATGAGCATATTTGGAGTGAGCACTTCTGATGCTCCCATCCATTTTCGTTATGGTAAATTAATCCTATTCTGGGAGGGTGATGGAAACTAGTGGTATTTTTGATTTATCTGTGCAGATCTCATAAATGAAATAAAAACCCTATAAAGCCAGTGTTTTAAAATAATGATTAATCTCATTTTTCTTGGGAGATGTATTATTAGACAGATATAATATAGAAAACTCATTACTTTGCTTGTAAAAATCTATTAATTAGAGGACTGTGTCACAACGGTAAATGAAGACAAACTTACTACAGAGTAATTTTCATTAGAAACTAGTGGAAGTGCAGTTCTTGACTTGCTGGACTTAGGGGTTAATATCCCCCTTACAGTTTTCTGATGTTGATGGGATTTTAAATTACTTTCGACAAATTTGAGTAACATTGCCTATATTAGCAAGCTGTCAGGGAGCAGGTGAAGGAGAGTGCTTAGATAATGGCGAAACCTCCTAAAATGGGAAAGGGCTGGAAGGTGGACTTTAATCAAAACCTTCCTCATACTTCCTCAGCTAAAGGTGCTTTCCTCACCTGAAACCATTGATTAAGTTGTTCTTTTCTTTTGCCTTGAGCTGAAACTCAACATGATGCTCTTAATCTTCACTTTCCAGTGTGGGGACTAAGGAAAATTTGCCTTTAGGCTTTTACTGCCTTAGGCTTTGGGCATCAATTTATCAAACAGACAAAATCTTTGGTATAAGCAGGAGCTTGAAGGCTGTTGGTGTTTGAGGAAGCAGTGAGCCATGACACAGGGTGCTGTGGAGCTCACAGTTCAGCTGCACAGACCCCTCTCCCCAGATTTGGCATGTGTATAGCTATTTCCTCGAGCTGGAAATCTGGGAATTGATTTGGTTTTGCTTATGCAATTGATCTTTGTGTTGCTGTCTGAGCAGGTAGCTGTCTTTCTTCTTTCAGCTGTCATGAAATCCTGGCCTGGTGTGAGGCTTGGGAAGCTGCTCTGTTTTGGGGCTGCTTTGGGTCACCAGAGCAAGGCACCAGCCTGTCCACTGGATACACAGCCCCCATTTCTGCAGGTTTTGTGCTGCTCTTCTCTGTATCTCTGGTGCTTCCCCAAAGCATGAGGCACTGCCATGCATGTACCTACCCTGCCCCAGCTGCACACACAGATGTGTCTGCCTGTAGCTTGTTCCCACATTTCTGTCATTTCATCCAAAGTAGGTGTGTGTACACATTGCACACCTGTACCTAACCCCCCAGCCTGACCCTGGCAAAACAGCACAATAGCTGCTTTCACAACCACTTGTGCAGAACAGACTCTTAAAAGCTCTGGCTGGTGATTAAGTGATGAAGGGTACACAAAATTTTACCTGCAGATCCCTGCCATGATTTGGACAGAATGGTTGTTCTTTATCCTCCCCTGCAGTGCCATGGGTTACCCAGCACAACTCAGTGTGCCCCAGGCCTGAGCCCAGCTCAGCCTAATGTCCCCCAGCCTAGCTGGGGTGCTGAGCTGCCCTGCTCCATCCTGCCTGCAGATGGGGACTGAAAACTGCATTTTGAAGGCACAGATGCTCTGAGTGCTGCAGCTCACTTCCAGAAGGCAATTACTCTTCTGCTGCAAGCTGGGCTCTGCCTCCCCCTGAGACCAGCATTTCATGAAGGGGGGATGCAGTGTTTAAAGAGTAGCAGCCCTTCTTCTTGAGCTGCCTTCTCAGCTCCTCTGCTGAGAAACAGAAGGAACCTGAGGACCTGTGACGGATACAATCTATGAGTGCAGACTACTGTAAGAAATGGGCTGAAATATGTGGAGTGCATATAAATATGTGCACATTTACATGCATTTAATATGCTTTGGTTTACATATCAAGCAGAAATTTCTGGATAAACAAAACTATGGCCAAAATGTCTTTAATCTTGCCTTTTCTGGGGCACAAAGCAGCAGCGAAGGGCAGCTTGGCAAGCTGCCTTTGCTTCTCTGGGAAGGGATGATTTGGACAGTAGATGATCCAGCTTGCAGTTGTCACACTGATAATCAGAGATGGCTGCTGTGCCTCATGCTTCTAAGCTGAGGTGGAATGCCCTGGGTCTGTGCTTGTCCATGTTTCCAGGCCAGCTCAGCTTTGCAGAGTATGTAGGGACAGAAGGGCAGTGCAGCACTCTGCGCACCTGCACGCACTGTTTTTCTCTGGATGAAGCAAATCTAGGTATTTGCTTTTGAGCACATGCTGAAATCCTCTGTGGTACGTAAGAATTACTCCTCGTTTTGGAGAGACCCAGCCAGGGGATTTGGCACCAGATTTCTGGCTTTTATGTTCCTCATAAAAAGCTTGAAGAGCTCAAGTAGCCTGGTACTCTGCTGGGGATGTTTCCCCTGGACTGAAATAAACCAGGCATTACAGCTCATTTCTCTTCTAGGTTTATGTGAAATCCTGTCCACCTTGAAATCAGAGGTTTATGTTTTATTCCAGTGGAGCCAAGCTTTCATTTTTATTTCACAGGGAGTTCGGTCTGATTTATATGATTAAGAGTTTTATAAAACTTATTATTCTTGTAAGGACACTTTCCCCACCCCCCTTTTAGAAGCTTTCCTAAGTGTAGAGGGACACACACTGACCCATAAATTACATCTCTAAGATGAAGCTGTTTTTGTGACTGTGAACAGTAATACTGATAAACAGGGAGAAAAGAATGACAGCCTTATGCTGCCTTGCACCCCAGTAGAAAGATCCTAGAGAGCAAATGCTTGGAGAAGAACATTCTCAGAAAACCACAAGCACTTTAAATTCAGCAGCCTGGTACAATGTAGAGAGGGAATCATGTCAAGGGGGTTAATGCCACTCTGAGTTTTCTTCTGTCTTCAATTTGCCCTTTTGTCTTCCTCTTCCCAGATTTTCAGACTGAAGGCTTATGAGCACTGCCTGTTCACACTCGCACAATTTTGGTACGTGGGTAATTAAAAAAACCCCCAAAATCAGATGCAGGCAGGCCTATTTTGTGTTGATGTTAAAGAAGACCACAGAAGGAGTGACACTGGACTTTTGCCTCAACTCCCACGACGAGCTGCTGCAGTACAGCAGCGTTAAGATGCTTGTGCTGCAGCTGCCCTCCAGTTCCTTAGCAGGACAGAACCTCTACATTTATCCTTGGTTCTCTCAGGTTTGTGAGTCTTGGCTTGACTCTGCATCTCATGTGCCTGTGCTGCAAGGTGCAGGTCTCCAAGCTCTGGTGGTGTCAGCTGTCCTTGTCCCAGGGGAAGGGCATTACTGGAGAGCCCTGCTGGCTGCCACAACTCATCCCACAGTTGTGCTCATGAACATCAATTTTGTGACTTGCCCCAAAGACTCTTTGATCCCTTCCTATCTCCTTGGTCCCCCTGAGCTTCCATGCTGAACTTCAAAAGATTTACAATGGCTTTTGTTAAATATTGAAACCTTTGCAACCCTTTGTTATGTTCTACGGCTTCCCGAGAGACTGAATTTCCAAAGCATTTTTTGTTGAACAGCACAAACTTTAAGTCCCAGCTGTCTCTCCAACTTGTAGTCTCACTCTACCAGCAGTTGCAGGCTTTGATCATCAAAATTTCTATTATGCAACTTGATTAAAGGTATTCAGATCTCAAGGTGAGAGCAGAGAGAGATTTACATTTGAAGTGATTTATTAACCTGCTGTAATTTAAGGTCATGCTAGTTTCAGAATATTGTTAGTCCTTAATTTCAGTCTCTCTTTGTGCTATCCAGTAATAGACAACTAACATTAGTTTAATTCAAAGGCTTTTTGCTTCCTTGAAGGAAATACTAGAAGGAAACAAAAATGCTGTAGTCATTAAAAGGGATTAGAAAAAAAGTGCTTTTTAATTCCCATTCTCAAAATCCCTATGCTACAAACACAACTGATTGATGCACCACCTAGGGAAGAAATAAATAACTGCCACTAGTCCCCCAACTTGTATTGTACCTTTTATGTCACTTAGTAGCAAGGGAGTATCAATGTGAGCTGTGAATGGTGCAAGTAGATTGTAACCACAGTCATTGCTTGGTAGTCTCCTTATTTTTATGATATGAAAAATCCTGGATGGGCTAAATCTGGAATTGTTCAGCTATGCATATCATGACCATAATATCCTACTCTTCTACCAGTGTCACTGTGTGGTACAGGGGGATAACAGTTCTAATCACTTCGTTGAACAGTTTGTCGTCCCACCCTTAAGGGAGAGGGAGCCCTCAAGATTCATTACTGCTCGCGGTTGAAAGGAATCACAAAACTCAGGGTGTCCACAAAACCATGAAGTTTTATTAGTAAATTACACACTTGGCATGGAAATTGTAATATTAGTCCCTGACCTACTATATAGGCACATGACAGTGGGTTTTAGATAAAGAGGTAAGATGAAAATGAAGAAAGAAAGAATGAAATGAATAAGAGAAAGAATGAGAGAAAGAGAAAGAAAGAATAAAAGGAAGGATACCCAGGCTTGGTGGGGGTACCATTTTGTAGAGAATTTTCCCTGCCCTGAAGACCATTTCCTCTCTTTCTATGTGAATTAGTGATCATGCAGAGTCTATTCTTTCAGGCCTTTCTGGATATGAGTCAGAGGGCTTCAGGGGCCTTGGGTGGTCTTGATCCCCCTCTACGTTCCATGCCCACTTCTCAGCTTCGTTTCATGCTTGCACTGGATTGTGTTGTGCTTATCTCTAGCAGCCAGGAAAAGGGTGTTTGTCACAGAAAAGTATTGCCCTACCTCAGTATGTTCCCCTTCTTCAGACAGGTCTTGTTCTTTCCCACAGCATGTTATTACCAACAATCCTTGACTGGCTCCACAGCCAAACAGTTATTGGTATTCGAGATATACACATTACCCCCTTATATTCTGGGCTTCTATACCAGCCCCCAACCATTTTTCAGACAGCCAATGAAGCTAAAGAATATTTTGGGATTCTGGCATGGTACAGACAGTGCTCACCAAATACACTCACTTTATTGTTTTCATATGACTCACCTTTTCCTCGAGAACAGAATAATCATTTCATATACATAACTACAAGGTCATGACTACCATAAGAAAAACAACACAAAATTCAGATATCATGGTAGAAAGCCAAAATGATCACGGTGCAAGAGAAAGTCAGGCCTGAATGTAACCACACAGGCTTTCTTGGTGAAACTCTGACCAGGGGTTGCTTGGGCCACTGTTGGGATGTGGTTTTGTGAACATGTGTCTGTCCACGCATGTGTAGCTCCTCTTTGCTGTGCCCTCTTTAGGCAGGGAAGTTTCAATTAATTTTCTGTTCTTCACCAATTCTATCACATGTGCAAAGTAGAAAATAATTCTGCTTCTGTGCCCCCAAAGGAAGAACTTAGTACCCAGGTATTGATTTCTTCCATATTCTGTGAGGACCTGTTCCCATTTCTGAGAGACCCAAGCTTAGATTTTGAAAATATCTGGTATCCTTTTAAAAGAGAAAAAAAAAACCCACAGGGACAATTTATGGGGAAAAAAGCCACCAGAGCCAAAAATAAAATCATCTGGAAGGTCTGCTAGAAGGAAAAGTAAACAAGTGTGAGGAATTTGAGTTGGGATGGTGGGCTGTGGGTCAGGGACAGATGCACTGACAGGTTCCTGGCAGAAGCACCTGAAGGAAGGGACCTGTGATGAGCCCCCCAGGAATTGCACTCTAAGGGAAACCGTGTGCGTGGTCTGTGGGATACACACATCTCTCTCTAACAGCTCTACACCAAACCCTGGGCTGTGCTCTCCAGACACTGAATGCACATCACAGTGAAAAGCAGCATCATCTCTTCGGAAGAGGACACAGGATCTGCCATGCAAATGTGAACTTTGGAAAGAGAGACTGTAAGTTACCAACATGACACCTTTGCAAACACATTAGTAATTACCTGCTAGTTAGATGCACTGTGAAAAAATCGTTCTTATAAACCCGTGACACTCACAGTTACTCACTTTTGTGTTACTTTCTGAGCACTGCACTTGTGTTCTAGGGCTGCAGCAGGCAGTGGCTGTGCAAGCAGTGCAGGCAGGACAATAACAGGCACCGGGAGTTTTGGTCTCTCAGGGCTCCTTGGGGAGGAAGGCTCCAATTCTCAGAAGGGCCTGGTCACCTCCCTTGTTAGTGCTGGTAGCAATTCTCTACGTTGTCCCACACTGGCAGAGCTGCAGCTCAGCTTCTTCTTGACTCCCTGTGGGGTCGAGCCTCTGCCCCAGCTATGGGTGACTGAGTGGAGATATTGCACACAGATAATATAGCAGATAACTCTGGCTGAACCCTCAGAGTTCACCTGCTTAACTCCTTCATGCAGACCGATCCTATAGATATGCTCTGGACATGTCTCAAATTAAAAGCACCTGGGAATATTTTAATAGGGATTTAACTATCCTGACTTCAGAAACGGAGATGTTGGACATGATTTGGAGCTAGTGACCCTGCACAGTTTTTCCAGACAGTGGAAATTTTTAGATGCTTCTGCAGAATAATTAAATTAGTCCTGAAGGTGCCAGACAAATAGTTTTCTAAGAGTGCCCATTGGTGTCCTTCGCAAAAAGTTGGAATGAGGAACGGTAATGTAGACATCTACACTTGGATGAGAATAATCCTGTTCTGTATTTGTATCCCATTAGTGTCTGGAACAGGAACTGAACCTGGGACACTAAAATTCATCTTTCTAACCATTGGGCTACTGGATATTCTCTGGCTCTATTTGCTCTATATTGTAAAAATGTTTACAGGGGCTGATGACTTGCCTTTAATCCATAATGACCAGTTGTGCCTCGGAGCACTGCAGCAGCATGAGGCTATGGAGGAGGAAAGTGGAGCAGAGACCATGTTTGCACACACACACATTGCCCTTAAAATCCTGATTTTCTCTACCCAGTGACATGGTAAAAGGTAAGGTCCTAGAAGTGGCTCCTTGAGCTGCAGTGGCAGACTGTGACAGCGGGAAACCCAAGGGCAGAGCTCTTTCTCTGCTGCAGGTGATGGAGGAACTGCTGCAGATGCACAGCATGGCCACTCATGTTAGGGGCAGCAAGGAAGATGGTGCTGGGGCAATTGTTTTCTCTCTTTGACCCTTGGTCCTGGTCTTGAAGGGTCCACAACTGCCTCTTTTACCCCCTTGCTGTCTTTTTTGCACTGTCACCCTATGCAGGATATTCACATCATGTTTTTAGCTGTGCCTTAAAACAGGTTCCTTGAAGCTCTTGGGAGCACTGACTGGTGATTTGTGCCTTGTTTTTGTCACCTTGGGACCCTGATGTCATGCTGTTCCTTAACACATCCTTTTGGATGCCTATGCTTTCAGAGCTTCTTGCTATGCAACATAGTCTTATCCATTGATCACCAACTCCCAGTATTGATTAAGGCTACATGTCCTTTGAGTTTTTGACAGTGACACACTGCACAACATTTGTCATGATAGAAATAATAAGAAAACCCAAAAAAGTTTGTTTCAAAGGGGAAAATGAAATTGACATTGATTGCATAATGAACTCGCAGAGAAGTTTTATTCTTGAGAAGATGACTCCAGTTGTTGTTAAGCTGACCAGACAACTTGAGGATACCAGCCTGGGGAGGCTATTTCCTCTCTGCCCAATACTCAAAATTTGACTGTTTTTTTTATTAATTGATATTCTCATCCTACTTTTATAAGTATATGTAGTTCTAGTTCCCATTACTTTTTATGGGTTGTTTTGATTGTGTTACTTAAGCTATAGGTCAGTCTGTGTAACTGTGTTGCTGTGATTTGAGTTCTTATGACTTGGTAGTTTCTCCTGTGTCCATTTTGTTCTGTGTTTTCATGCCCTGATTCCTTTAGACACCATGAAATATCTGGTGGTTCCCTAAGGTCACATACATGGTAATTTCAAATATTTTTTAAATGGTGAAATATTAGCCAATGATAAGAATTCTGTGACTATGTATATTATTTATGATTTAGAGGATAAAATTGTTTTCTTTTAAAATATTTTGGTTCTTATTATGCTGGTGAGTGACCTTTCTACTGAAAGACCTTAGTAAAAAATACGCTGCTTGCATTTTTTCCTAATGCTTTTTGCTAAAGTTCAGAAGATCAGCACTGGGCTGCAGAGTCTATTTTCTCTTGACTATAAATAACTCTGTATCCAGAGCAGAAGAGCTTTAGCCGGGCCATGCCTGTGTGGCTGGCATACCCTGCGTGCCAGGGGGCACGATCCCATGGGCAGCAAACCTGCTGTGGGCTGCAGAGGCCACGAAGATCACAGGTCTGAGCTGCCCTCTGCCAGCAGTGAGGCTGTGAGGAAGAGTCAGCCCCGAGCAGAGCTGCCCATTTCTTTCTGCTCTGGACACGTGTCTGTGCAGTCGTGCACTGTGTTCCAGGGCACTGAGCAAAGGCAGCAGCATCCCACTTGGGCTGACTTTATCCCCCTTTCACCCAGGGCAGCTCCCACCACTCCTGTATCCTATAAAAGCTGGCCACAGACAGCTTTTTGACATACAGAGGCAAGAGAAGGGAGTAAGAGATGTTATTAAATGAACGGGTCAATTCATACTTTGTATCTCACAATGCTACAACTGCCTTTTTGCTTTTTAATCTATTACTTCAATAGAGTCTTTTATAAAGAAACATGTAATAGTTCCTTACTGTCCCTCAGGCTATGCTGGCTGAGGTTTCCTGTGCTTGGTAGCTTGATGTGAGAGTAATTGTTGCTGTTGTACAGTGACAGCTCATACTACCCTGCTTTGACTCGTGGGGCCCATTTGTTCCACCTGAGCCTACAACGTTTACATGGCAAGTCCTGGATCAGTGGTCTCCAACCACTTTTCTCTGTTGGCTGGGTCACCAGGAGGCAATCCAGAACTGGAGGGGAAAAGCAGCCTCTGATTCTGCAGGGTAGTTTGCTCCAGGCCAGCCTTGGGCTGATGGCGGCAGAGCTGCTGTGCACATTGTTTACTGCGTCCTCCTGCTGTGAGGGAAATGCCTGAAATGGATGGGAAAATTAGGGGGAATTTTTCATTACGTTGGTCCATCATTTATTCCATTTGGACTTCATCAGTTGCATAAGCAATGGGGATTGCCAGGCCCTGCACATCAGAGCAGGGATACCTGAGTGGGAAGGTCTGACAAAAAGTGAAGAGCTCTGGTGGCATCACCTCCAGTGACCTTGTCACCTCCACTCCATTGCTGGGGTGCTCACTGCAGCTAATAAAGACCAAGGATGTTGGAGCTTATAAGTCAGGCTGAAATTTGAATAGCTTGTACGTAATTTGCGAAATAATATAACAATCGGTTTTGAAAACACTAGCTATCAAAGCTTCTGAATTTATTCCAAAGCCATTGAGTCTGAGACAGAGCTGCTAATCAAAGAACATAATAGACCTATAAAACTATGAGGCAGAGACCTACTTGTTAACCTCAGGGGACTGAAGGTACGGAGGGGATCAATTTGGGCTGCACTTGCAATTTCTGTGCCAGTGTGAAAAATGTTCAGTATAAAGAGAGCAGGATGAGAGATGGGAGCAGGGAATTGGGCAGAGGCTGCTTGAGGCATGCTCCCACAGGGGGTGATGTTGCTGATCCTCCAGAGCTGCTTCATGACCAGAGCCTGGGCCTGTGATATTTCAGTTTTGTCAGTTGTGAAGCCGATCTTGCATTGAGATGTGAAGTCAGGGCAGAAGCATTGCTGGAGCTGCCCTCTTTCAGGAAGAGTACCTCACTATAAATTAGTATAAATTAGGCAAAGGAATAAACAGCCAGGTTAAGGGGCTTGTACACCCCAAAACAGACTCTCAGAATAAACTGTGGTGGTTAGGGAAAGGGCTTTTGCCCTTGACATGAGGCTTGTTTGGAGGCTTGTGCTGCTGGGTGCTAGATGTTGGAAAGTGTCACAACGCAGGACTCAGTGCCACATGCCCAAGGATGCAGAGCTGTTTGTGCAGCTCCACAGCCAGAACTGCGACCCCTTCTCAGCTGGATGTCACACAGGGTGGTTCTCTATGCTCCTGGGTGCTCCATCTGGTGCTGCTGTGCAAGTCAGATGGGAAGGTGCCTCCAAAAGCTTTGTGACCTCCTGCAGCTGCCATGGCACAGTGACACGGGTGCATTTCTGCCAGAATCCAACCTGAAAATCTGAGCAGTACCATGGATATTGGAGACAGGAGTCATTCAGGAGGAGGCACATGCTGGCATTTATTTTTCCTGGAGCAATATAAAAGAGTAATCAATTAGTGTTGTTTGTGATGTTCAAGGTTTGAGAAGCGCTCGGAAACATTCTGTACTAACAGATTGCAGTGCTCCATGTTGCCTGCTGGGCTTATTTCTCAAAAACTTCTGGAGTGAATGAAGTGCTAATTGGAATAGGTATTTCATAAACGGTGAGCTTTCTGGACTATGCTCACTGGGAAAGGTCTGATTTTCTTTCTGAATTAAATAGGTACTTAAATCTAGCTTTTTGTACTTGCTGGTTTAGAGACAGGATGAACAATTTTCTGGCTTATGGACTGCAATTATTTAAGTACTTCAGCTAAAGCTCTTGGCATAGTTTTAATCCCTTTGGGAAAGTGCTAACACCAAAATTCTTTAATTCTATATATATGCATGAATAGAAACTTCAGAGCCGTGGGCAGCCCTGCTGCTTGGTGGTGGCAGGAAAGTTTTGGACTGGTAGGGGTGCCTGTTGCTCATTACTTTTGAGCAAAAGGCACGCCAGGAAGAAAATCTGCATTTCTTTTAGAGTGCTAGTAAGAACTGTAAATACTCAGGTGGCTTCAGTGACAGCAATGTCCCGAGTTTACTGAGAGGAAGGATGGAATGATGCCAGTGCCCTGGTCTCACTCCTGGCTATTCTTCAGAATATTTCTTCTTACAGCTTACAGCTGCACTGGGGCTCTCATCAAAGGTCTGGGTTTGGCTTTCATATTTTAGTTGCTCCCTCCACTGCTTCCACATCTACAACATCTTCGGGTGCACAACAGGTCCATTGGTGCTATGTGGCACTTCTGGGGTGCAGAGATAAAGGGAAATATCCCAGGGATTGAATTCTTGACCTTCCTATGTCACAGGGGTGCTGGTGCTGGCCCACCATGGCAGTGTCAGCCCACTGCTGGAGCCTGATAGCTGTGGAGGGTGTGAGTCCTATGGGACACAGCTTTGGCAATTCTCCCCCAGCCCCTTAGTAGTCAGGAGAGTAGGCAGCCTGCCATGCTTGTGTGGCTTTTTAAGCAGCAATTAGAGGAAATATCCTAGCTTCTAGGAGACAGAAGTGGGAAAGGGCTCTGTTGGAGACTTATGTGAAGTCAGTCCCTAATGGGATCAGACATCCCTGGGCAAGACCAAAGCCTTCTCTAGCTTTGAGCTCCATGGCAGTGTACCAGGAAACTTTTCCACTTCACAGCAAAGCTTCCTTCCAAGCAAGGAGAAACCTGAAGGGTGACATCCTCATTTGCTGAGATGTGCTCTTCCACTTTTGCCTCTGCAGTTCTGGTCGCAGGTTTCCATGGCAGCAATGTACAAAAAGAGCATAGTGGCTAAGACAGAAATGTGCCTGCAGCTTTGCCTGTCCTTGTCTTTGTAAAATGAATTTGGAGGCTTCCAGTAGAGATCACGGTATGTTGCATCCACAAACTCTGTCCTGAATGCTTGAATCATTAGCAGTACAGATATTCAGCAGAGAAGATAAAACATTATTTGTACTTGCAAAAGTAGTTACTGGCTGCATGCAGACTTAGGATGTCTAATAAGTAACTGCTGGTGGTTTCTGGAAGACAAGGGAAGTGATTTGAGCTTCAGTGCAAGGTATGGGTATGTCTTTATATTTGGGTATGTCCACATTTGTATGACACCCAGGACTGGGTTAATGACTTGGTGTGTAACTGCTCATGACACCTCTAAGAAAAGGCATCTCATGTTGAGCTGCTGATACACATCAGGTTGAGGTTGAGAGATGCCAGATGGGGACAGAGGGCCAAAAGAACAAGGGAAAAAGAGGAAGACAAGTTCTGAGGGACAGAAGGAGAAAATGGAGAATGGAAGATTTGATTTACTGAATGGCAGCAGCACTTATCTCAGGTAGGATTAAGGACCAGTGGGGAGCTTAGGGGGTAGAGAAGAGATTCAGAATAAATCAGGTGGTGATAAGAGAACATGAGATGTGGTGAGGGATAGGCATGAGATGTTTGTGTTTAGCAGAGTTGGCACAAATCAGATGGAATCTCATCTTTGATGGAGATGAGAAGGTTTTGGCAATGGTGGCTAGCTGCACATTCAGATGAAAAGTATCAAGGAAGAAATGGGTCATGTTTGAACTTCTGCATCAGTTCCTAGCAGGCAGCAATCCACACTGGGTCTAAGTTGTTGGCAGTCTGATCACTGAGGCCATGAAGTAGGTGGATATATAGGCCCCTCCTGTTTAGGGGAGCACAGTGTAGTGAAACCAGAGCAACCTATGCTCTGTTGTAACTAAATGAAGAGTGCTGTCTGTCCAGCAGCTTTCTGGAAGGAAAGATAACATCTTTGGTGAGATCTTGTGGGAGCTAATAAATTTCCTAACTTTTTTATTAAATTTGTTTGAAGGTCAGCTCTTCCAGGCTCTGCAGTTTGTGTGAACGGCCTAAGGCAGAGAAGTACCTGGAGAAGGAGTGAGCTCCAGAGCCCACACTTGCCACTGGTTAAGAAAAGGGCTGCACTGACATCTGTCTGTGGTGTTTTCTGTCAAAACACCTGCCCAAATGTGCATTGGTGATCACAGACTGGCAAGTTTACTTACGCTGTTGCACTGCAGTTCGGAGCAGAGAATCTGCATCCATTTCCTTGTCTTGTTGTATAGGTATGAAAAAGAGATATTAAAAGGTGTCAAAATGAGAGCAGGGCAATGCAAATGCTGTACTACTACGTTTAAAAGACAAAGGACATGTTATTAACAGAAAAAGTTAGACTGGATGAAGCCATATGGCTTCAGAACACTTCCCAGTGATACCTCTGGGTCTGAACCAGGTACACACCCAGATTTCCAACCATGAAAATAGTGGCTATTTAAACAGCAGCAAATCATTTTTGAGTGCTGAAGATGCTTCATATTTTCTATGTGTTTATTGTAATGCAAAATTATGTCATTAGTTCAGCTGGTTGAAGTTTTCTGTGGGGAACATTAGTCTGAAAAAACAAGGTTCTGCAGAAGTTGACTCAGGCAGTATGAAGACAAATTATTATTTTTTGAAGAAAATGTTATTTTAAGGAAACAGGAAATACTTAATTTAAAAATGTCATATTTGTGTGAAAAATAGTGCTTTTTTTCTGGGTAGACGTCTTACAGTGTCTAGAGTCTATAAACTGATGATTTATTTTGCCTAACTGGAGGTAAGGAGCATTTAATTAGGGGTGGATTTGGTCCTAAAAGAGCCTGGCTGGTTACCAATATTTTTACACCATTATGATGTTTTTTGAGACATTTTTTTTCTGTAAAATAAATTGAAAAAGTAATTATGCCCCCTTCACACAGCTTGTCAACAAAACCTTTCTAGGGCTAGTTAGAAATGCCCAATTTCTGAGTAAATATAGTTTATGCTCAGGTTAATTCTGTATATGTGGTGTACTCTCAGAAGTTGTTTCTCACTGCTGGGAGTCTGGCCACCCTGGTCCTGTGTCTCCAGGGAGTGGAAGGAGAATAAGGATTTAGGCTTCTCCATGAAGGAAGAGATTTTTCTGTGTCTCTGTCACCTCATAAGCCTTAACTTGCCATTACAAAATTTGTTTGGTCACCTACATGTTTATTCATACTTTGGAGTAAGATATTAAAATGGTCTATTCCCATTTTTATAAGGCAGTAGCTAATTAACTCTACTCATATGCAAGAAAATGCTTGTTTCTCAGGGTAACATTGAAGCCTGTTATTCAAAATTAACACAAACTATATACAATTGAAAAAATGAAAGATTTTTGGATATATATTTTATTTGACAGTGGTTTAGAATATCATACAGTAAACAAGATTTCTGTAAAAGTTAATTTATCCATAGTGGTGCGTTTCATAAAAATAGTTGCTCACTTACAGCCTTTCTGTGACTATTAATACATGGAATTATATTTATAGAGATAGAGCTGTACAAGGTAAATTCACAGCTAACACTACACAGAAATATTATTTGGAATGGGGTTTAGATGATGTGCTGTCTTCACAGGTTATCGATTACAGCCGCATAAAGCAATTACTGCACAAGGAGTAGCTGTGAACTGTGCAAATTAGAGTTTATGCAAGCATAATCTCAACTGTTTTCAGATTTCATTGTTTGCTTTCTTTATACATAAAAATAAGATACCGGGACGTGCATCTACACTACAGAAGCATTGTCCAAAATCAGATTCAATAAATTAATGGCAAATTATATTGGATTCTAGGATTCTAGTTCAGGGGATAAAGATTTTTTTTTACCATTAAATAAGAGTTTTATAAACAGCTACATGGATTTGTGCTTTTTTAGAAATTATAAATGGATTTATCTTTCTAAAAAAAAAATGTTTGAAAGCTGCAAAATCCTTGACTTGAGGCTTTTCAAATAATTGGACAGGAAGAAACATGTCTATAAATTTCGCAGTCCAGTGCAATGTTTGAGACATACAGTAATGTGCTAATTTCTTGGAACAAAGCCAATCTCAATCTAGTTTCAGCAGAGCATGTGAGGAACTAAGATTGCTAGTGAACAATAATTTTTAAATACGAATTTGTGACAGTACTTAGCTTTATGATTTTTTTTTTAAATTACCAATGTATTATTGCCCAGGATTTTGTTTTAATTTTGACAGACAAATAAGCATATGCACACTTACACAGACACACACACATCTTTTTGAAACAAGATAATGACTGATTGACTGAACTCGGAGTTATTTCCTGTGAAGGCAGACTGGAATGTTTACCTGGCACTTAAGGCTTAAAATTCAAAACAGACAAGCAAGAAAGATAAAAACAAAAAGAAAAAAAAAAAAAGGAGATTAGGAAAGAAAGGTAAAATGGAAACCATTTTAAAAATGGAAAAATGCTGAATTTACTGAATGAGGACACCAACAACTGTATTTCAGAAACCAGTCTAATTATTGTTGACGTGTGCCTGAAAGGCACCTGCTCTGCCAAACTGAGGGGATGAGAGGTGAGAATGTCCTAAGTAAATGTGGATGGGTATGAAACATAGCACTGTTGATAAGTGACGCTATCATCTTCTGCAGGAAGGAAAGGCCTTTCCATAAGGAAACTGCAGCTTTTTCTCTGTAGCACTCTTCCTTTCATTGCAAGGGCCTTGCAGATGCCTGGGGTTTGAGCCTGACCAATTGGTTTGTGTGCTACCTCGCAGGACTTGGGGAACCTGTAATAAATCACTTTTGAGAATAATTTGCAAATACAACTCCACCTTAACTCCTTTCCAATGTACAGAAACATGGTTTGTTCACAAAAATGGCAGTAGAAATGGTATCACAGAAACTAATCCTCTGGATTCCCCACTCCTCCCGTAGCGCCTGGTGAACTATGCTACAGGGAACCACGTGGACCATCCCAAAGCGTTAACAGTGGAGACGTGTCATGGGTGTACAGTTCCAAACGATGCTTTAAAGAAACCCTTTAACCCCTGTCTAGATATGTCAAGAACAATTTATTTACAACATTTTAGCTCCATGAAAAGATCCTCTCTCGGTTTCAGCTTGCTCCGTGCAGTTTTATTTAAGGCGATGTTCCAGTTTGTGATTGCTCTAACTTGTTCCAGTTTCTTGATATAAAGTTTGAATGAAATCCAAGTCCTTCATGCAGTGGGAAAAAAATGCTAAAGCTACACTGCACTATCCTTCTCTGATGTACTGTCCTTCATATTGTTTTGGTTTCTTCCATAGCTGCCAAAGTCCCTAAAATGGAACTGGGACTTTAGGGTCGATTTTAAATCTCTGTGTTGACTATATGCTTTTGAACTTATTAGATACTGTGCACATTGTCATGGAATTACACACTAATGTTTTCATTCCTCAATGCTTTGTGTATATGTGTGATAGTTAAAATAAATTAAAACAAACCAATGTGAGACAAAAACTAAGAAGAATGTTCTGCGTCAGTTTGAGACAGTTAGAGGGCAACAGTCCCTTGCTTATCTGCTCATGGCAGAAGTACCAGACTTCAGGACGCTAGGTAGCTTATCTGAGCCAGGGATTTTCCACGGCCCTGGAGAGACCGTTGCCTTTCGAACTGTGGTGTTGGTGCTGCGAGTGCTAATGGAGTGGAGATGTCCCTTCCTGGGGAACTCGCTGGGTTTCCCATCAGGGTCCCTCTGGCTGTGGTCCATATCACTTCCAGGTGAGCTGCAGCGATTGCTACTGTATGTCTTGGTAGCCCCTGTATCGATCTTGACATGGTCGGGTGCTGCAGCTGACTTCTTCTCACTGGTGTTTGTGGATCTGTGATCTTCTTTTTTGCTAAGAGATCCTCCTCTCTTGCTTTCTGGCTTCCTCAGCCTCCCAAACTGTTCATCGCTGGTTCCGGCACACACGTGCTCTCTTGCGCCAGCCTCGATCATAACGCTGTGTCCCACCCCTTTGCTTTCTGAGGTGGGCCTGCCACCATCAGTGGTCTTGTTTTTGCCTTCTGAATATCCTTTCCAAGAAGCCTCTTCGTGCTTTGACCTGTCTACCTTTTTAGGACTTGCTGACCTTTCTCTTTGTTCTCCTAACCTTTTCTTTTTGTGACCGTTCACCGAAAGCTCCTTTGGTTTCCTTACATCATGTTCCCTCTTGATATCCCATGTTGGATCTGGGCTTATCTGGTGAGAAGGGTCAGAGGGTGGGGCTATGTGTGATGAAGATAATGGTGAGATTATGTCGTCGAGGGAAAGAGCTACTTCCGGCAGACCTGGGGAGGTGGCAGAGGGAGCACTCCAGGAGTTTGGTTCGTCTGTTTCAACAACAAAGAGAAGAGAGTTAAGGGCGTATCAGCAGCACAAAGTGTATTGCATAAGCACATGTATTCTGAGCAACACTGATACCCAAACCATGTACCAGCCTTAAACCCCTCTGCTTCAGCTGAGGTGAAACTCCCTCACTTGTGGAACCAATAGGGAGAAAACCAAAAATAATCTCTTCACAAAAAAAAGGAAAAAAAAAGAAAAAAAGTACAGGAGACACAAGAACCACAATACTGGTAACTGCAAATGCTGGAAATCCCTGTCTTTTTTTTAGTACAGATTCTGCTTTCCTCTGCCTATGTTAAATTATTCTTAAAATAATAAAGGCACGTGCTCATGCAATCAAATAGCCTCTTTTGTAGCCGTATAATGGATTTCTTAGCTGGGCAATATCAGAGCTGTCTCTAAGGACAAATGAGAAGGACTTTCTGTCATCTATTAAACATGTCCCTACAAGCATATGATAATTGACAAGAATTTGTAGCTCAGATAAAGTCATCATTGAATTCTGTCTCATAATTTTTCTAAACAGATACAGTATTGCAGTGTTTATGGCCCCACAATTCTTACAGGATACTTACGCAGCTCTGCCTTTATATCACAGTATCAGCTGCTGAGTCTCCTGGCTGTGCATTTTGAATTTCTCCTGGTTACTTAGCCTCAACACAATATGGTTGGATTGTGCAGGCCCTGTTCAATTTAGCTAAATAAATGTCTCCTTTGCTGAATCATGCTGATTTTCCTAATCCAAACCAGAATATTCTGGGATGCCTCTCTCTTGCATATACATCCTCATTTCTTTTGATTAACCTTCTGGCAGAAAACAAATCCATCATGATTAATGACAGCATGACTCCTATTCTTTACTGTCTACTTAGAGGTTAGAGAAATCACTGAACTTGGCTAATGTCATTCCCTATTTAGCACCATTGCCTGGCTTTGAACAGTATGAGAAATAATCTGTCAGAGATGAAGGACTGTCTCAGGAATCCATGGAAACGAGGTGGAATTTGTGGCGAGAGCTGCATATTTTATGGGGGAGAAAATGTAACCTTCTAGCAAAAAAACAAGCATGGACTTCTTCAGGTCAGGACACGTATCTCTCAGTGATATCAACTGCCCTTTAAAAAAGTAACATGCATTTTTCTCAGAGCTATGGCTGCTTTCGAATTATCATGGAGATGCACACTGTCTCAAAAAATGGGATAGATTCTTCTGCCCAGCCTGGGATCTGCAGCTTGCTTGACTAAAACAGCACTTTAAAGTTAATAGCTGGATTGAGTGATTTCTGTCTTGCAGATAAAAATAGGAGAGACAATAGTGAGGTGGGTGACGTAAAGGGAGGGAGCAGCAGAGTTAGCTGAGGAGCTATTTATTTTCCCAGATGGTGTTTGTCATATGCTTTTGCATAATGAGCATATGTGTGGAGAGGATTAGCATTTGAGAGGGGTAGAAAGTACAAGTTCTGTGTAAGACAAATAAACATTGAGCTGGGAATCTAAATGGGCTGAGGGTCTCAACTGAATTAAAAAAAAAAAAAGAAATCACACTTTCTTACCCTCCAGTTAAGGGTGACTAATGTACCATCTGCTCCCAGCTTGGCACTCAAGCAAGAATAAAAGAGGAAGACTCGTGCATGTAGAGTGATCAGCTCCTAGGAGTTTGCCTACAAAAAGCATTGACTTTGACAGGCTTGTTCTTCACTTCTGTTCTTCTGCACCACCAGCCTGGTACAGGACCACAGCCTGTGCCTGATGGGGGAAGCACCGACCCCACCCTGGCTTTTGTTCAATCTGGAATCCAGGGGATCTCATTTTATTTAATACTCGAGCCAGGGATCATGTACAGAGTCCAAAGCACTAAAACTACCCTGGGACTCAGCATAAAGCTGCCTATGTGCACCAGCAAGGTACCTGAGCCAACTCTGAAGAAGCCACCTTGAGCTTTGGAAAATTAAGTTTATACTTTTCATGGCATTTTACTCCTGCCCTGGTGGTGCCAAGTGTTGGACCAACGTATTCCTCTGAACTACAATCTTCTTTCCTAGTTGTCCATGAGATGTGGTTTTTCACAGCTTTTCAGTGTCAGTGGAGAGTGGTGGGCCATTATCCAATCTTGTGTTAGGCTGTGAAAGCTTCTGATTACAGAAATAGCCTGTTACTTTGGGGCTATCAGCTGCACACCAGAAAAAACACCAACAAGCCTGGAGCAGCACGATGCTTTTGGGTAAGAAGACTGCCTCTGTGGAAAATGTACCATTGTGCTTAAATCAGCTGTTTCTCCTCCAGGAGGACAAACCAGGGGGGCACCATTCAAAATCAAGGTGGCAAACACCTCTTGTGGCTCCTCTGAGGCACAAAGGATAATATGATACCAGTCATTTGTGGGATGGTCTGTAGAGAAGACCTGAGAGTTGGTGGCTTATTGCTTTATTCCCTGGAGATGACAGAATTTCTTCTACTTTGTTTTTTAAAGGGGATGAAAAAAACAACCAAATGTTGTAGTGAGAAATCATAGTGGGCTAGAATGTACTTCAACAAAAGTGAGTCAGCATTCTCTTAAATATACTGACACATAAGTATAGGTGTCTATAAACTGGAACATGCCATATTATATGCATTACTGGATTTTATCCCTCCCCCAGAAAACCTTAAGTGAAAGACAACTTGGCCAACTAAGCAAGAAAACTTGTAGGCACAGTTTTTTAAGTTTGGCTGTGGGACAACCCCAGGTGGGTCACTGGCTGCACTATGTTTAAAACACTTGCTGGGAAGGCACCTATAGATAGATTGTATTTTCAGTGGTTATGGAACAATGTTGCCATGGAACAAAACTATCATTTGTATTCTTTGGCAATATAGCACTTGCAAGTAAGAAGAAAATGATTTTCTTTTAGGTTTAAGTACCATCAGTCTGAGACAGCCATACCCAACCTAACCTGCTTTTCTTTCAAATGAAATGACATTACATAGACAGTCGTCCTCAGCCTTGGTAGGCGTTAATGTCAACAAGCCATTGTTGCAATATGTCACTGGCTAGTGAGGAGAATACTCATGTGAGGGTATTGTAGCCAACTTCCCTCTAATGTCTGAACATTATGGAAGAATATAAAAATTACTAGAGTAGAGCAAAGTGCAGGAATGTAAGTAATTTGTTCTCAGAAAAAAGACCTTTTAAAGAGCTGTGTTCAGGCCATAAGGGTTCATTTGGACTTGTTCAACCAGCACTAAAATGATCATTTCTCCATAAAAATATAAACAGGAGAAAAATGTAAAATTTTATCCTGCAGAGCAGCTAAACTAGTATTTTATTTTCATGATTATACTCAGTTTCTAGCTACCTTTTCGAGAGAGTCATTAATATTTCTGAATATTTTTTTCTGTGGGTTTTAAGGCTTTTTATACCACCTTTGTGTTAATTGGCAACATAACCTACTTTTACTGTCTGTTATTCCAATGTATCTCAAAGCATTTTGTAAACATAATAAACCAGAGTCAGAGCACTGATTTTACTTTTTTCTTCCTTCACCTCTGGGAGGAACTGAAAACAGTATTTGTTTAACAGAGCATGAACTACTAATGTCCAAACAACTTGCAAGCAGATGAGAAGAATATTGCACTCAGTTGCAACTGCTGCAGAGATTTAGGGACAACATAGTTTTAAACTTGTTTCCGACTTTGTCACCATTGATAACATCCTTACTGTGAGAGAAATTGTTTTTCAAAAGTATAGCTCTCACTGAAGTCTAATAGATACCTTCCTTCTTTCTTTGATGGGAGAAAATCTCCCTTGACCTACTAATTCAGCCAAGACAAATGAGCTGGGAGCAGCACTATAATCTGTCACTGTGACGGCATTTCATTTGGTGTAATTTAGTAGGTGTTTGCTGGGTGGCTTTTAGTTTCCACAAGCTACTGCAACACAAGTTGGCGGCACTTCTCCATGGGATGCGTAAGAATGACTCGCCTACGACTAGCTTCACATAACTCCCAGGCAAAGGAGTAAATTGCTAACTAAGAGCCACCACAGACACAAGATCTTGAGTGTTGGGAGGAAAAGTGGGAGATGAACACAGCCATTTTGGGGGAAGAGTGACACAGGGAAAACATCAGGAGCAGAAGTTTTCTGTCTAAAGGGTATATTTTATTTGAGGTAGAACTGCCACATACGTGAATTGTTTGTTTTGCTCTGTCAGCTCTCCCACATTCAATGGAGTGGAAATGAGGATACTATTCTCATGAGTCTGTCTGCTGCCATCTTAGCTGTTCTGCCTGGATCCAGTGCTTGCTGATGGCTGAACCATGAGAAAAAGGATCCTGGCTTTAGTCCTAATAGAGAGGAGAGCTCTACCTATGGACCTCTGATTTGTGGCTAGGTTCTCTCTTAGCATCGAAATATTTTAGATAATTGTTTAGTAATTTATCAAGGATGCGTGATTTTTCGTCAGATATAATTGTCCATAAAGTACTAATATTAATTTATTGAATATTTAGTATTAAGAGTAGAAATTACATCACATTTTATTACTTAAGTACAATAAAATCTCAAAGCCTTTTTAATTTTCAAATGATGTGAATAATGTACGATATATTAAAGCTTTCGACACTTTATGAATGAAGTGTTTTCTGAAATGTCTAAGCAGCTGTTCTCATATCTTTCCAGAATTATTTTCCTAGGGAATCAAAGAGGGTTTGATTGAATAAAAAACATGTTGCTTTATGTTTTCTCCCCATTTTTTTTGTCTGAAATTATGTATTGCCAGGAGGTGGCAAGCAGTTCTTACAGATGCTGCTAATAACAAAAATGGGACAAACTGTCCCCTGGTGAGTACCCACTAATGTTGGCAGTGCTACACCAGGAATGCATTTGGGTCTTTCTCATTATAGTTTGACATGTCTTTGATGTTCCTGATTGCATTGGTCTCCTGAAGCTTTTCTTTAACGCTCTCTAAGGAGCTATATTTCAGAATATATGAAGAATATTTAATCTTTTTTCCTGACAGTTCCACAACCCAAACACACAGCACCCTTTGTCTCCTGAAATAAATGATTCTCTGAAGATTTCAGGGTTAGAAAAGCTCTTGGTACTTTCTGTTCAACTATCAGCCTTATGGAAATGTGACACAATATGCCACCCGTTCCCCCAGCCTCTCCCAGAAAGTGAGTGGCAATGGGCTCTGCCCCCACCTTACAGCCTGCCTGTACTTCTAGCAGTAAATTGTAATTCCTGTTAATTATTCAGTATGTTATGCAAATGTTTTCTCACAAATTGCACTTTTCTTGGCGTAAAATTACACTTTGCTTGTCTCCCTTTCCACTGAACTTATCCACATTCAGATCCCTGAACACCAGTGGCCCTGGGAGTAAACACCAATGAGTTTAGGTGCCTTCTGCTGTGGTATGGTGCTTCCTTTGGTCAGTCGCTGTGGGCACATCCAGGTGGGACAGCCTTTCCATCACTAGTGCTGCTCTTATGCTTTACAAAGTCATGATGGCAGAGTGCTATGGGTGCAAAATATTAATTCTATGTATAAGAATTAGATGCATGCCATATACATTTATAAAAATAAACCCAGGTTATACTTGGTTATTTCAGTATATGAACTACTTCTTCTTTCTCGCACATGCAGTCGAGGGATCAGCTTAGATTTTGAAGTCTTGTTTCTGATATAATGAAAACCTAATCTAATTATTTGCTATCTTAATGTAGCCATATTTGTTCTACCACTTGCCTGTTGCCACTTGCCACTCAACAATGTCATGGTGACTCTGAATGTTTAGAGTACCTTATAAATATAACTTTAAATGTAGCTTTGCTCAAGAGTGGAATCTTTCTACTTTTTAGTAATTAGTTTTTTTTTGGCTTCACACATTTGTGTTTTAAAAGTTTGAGGATGGTTGCTCAGGGTAATCAGAGTTAGTTTACAAGTCACAAAAGATTACAGGAGTACAAACATGCATCTGAGTCCTGACATCTTTCACTTCTAATTTTTGTGATTGGCATTTTCAAAAGAGCAGAATGGTTCATTAAGAAAGGTATGAATATTTGAATATGAAACAATGCCAGACCTAGCTTTTCAGTCCCCAAAGTCACTGCGTATTTTTGTTTTTGTCACGGGTCTAATACTGGAAACAGTGGCCACTATTCCTATTTTATGGAGCTATTGGTGGCACGGCTTCTGCAGATGTTCACAAGAACTGAAAAGATATGAAAAATGTAAGTGTAGGCTAAGCAATGAATACTTCTATCTCCTTTAATTTTACATCCAGAAAATTCAGCCACTGACCCATTCCAACACTGGGAAGCACGGCTCTACATCCTGCTTGGCTCAGGTCCTAGTGCCATTGATACTCAGATGCCCTATTTCTTTTCATGTTCCTGGCCATTACTGATGAACAACTATTTAGTTCCTCTGGATTCATTATATCCATCTTCCATTGTATACTTTACCTAGATATTAAATGGAAGATGCCCTAAATATTTTTGCAGCACACACAGTGTTCATAAAGTTCTTGCAAGGGCCATTTAATGAGACTTTGAATGATCTCATCTCAGGTAAAATTCACTTTCATCACCTTTTCTGTACTCTGCTTAGAGGTTTGTTAGAGAAGTGCTTTCATGTTCAGAGATCTAATTTTAGAATTGTTGCAACACTTCAGAAAGAGCAGATTGTTAGTTATACTTGGAAGACCAAATCTACAGATGCTTAGGAGAGAGATGATCTTACTTGGTGTTGGAGCTAAGGGAACAGAGAGAAAGGGGAAATTTAAACTCCACTAAGAGAGGGCAAAACTGAATATTGCAAGGAAAAATGTTTAAAAATTCTTTAGAAAAGTGTTGAGTGTTTTCTTGAAACAAGAAAGCCACTCACATTGATTTGTGTTTGCTTGAATCTGTAGCAAGCAATATGGATGAAAGCACTTTTCAATTTTTTACGTAATGTAGTCTTTAAACATGATTAACAAAGAAATATGGGAAGCAACTGATCTGACTTGGAGGATTCCTATTATTATTCTGCACTGGTCTTGACCCTACATTATTATACCCAGGGCATCATCAGTAAATCCCTTTCCCTGAGTTAGTTCTTTAATTATGACACTGTTTCACCAGTATTTTACGGTCCTTACCACTTGAGATAATAATTTAATTGCCTCACAGAGTCAGAGAGAGAGGTGTCTCAAAAGACCTCTGGAAATAGATGTCTGCTCTTCTGTTGAACATGTACACAACCAATGCTGGGGAGTTCCTTTTGGGAAACCCTTTTGGAGGCTGTGGGTCAAGCTGAATGGAGGAACAGAGACATCTACACCCATCACCCCACATCAGGTCTCTTTTAGAAAACACAGGCCACTGCAAGTAAATGGCCTGAGACCTTTCAGGCAGACACAGGAGATAACTAATGAATTCAAAAACACTCAGATTTTCTGCCATGGAGAGCAGGTGGCCTAAATTGTCTTGGATGACCTTGGGGTGTTGCTTTAGCCCTTTCCTGGTTACTCTGCCATTGTACACCCCTTAAATATAAATCATATCCATAAACAATTCACTGTGATTTTGTAATAGTGCCTAAGCTCTGCATCATTTGGGTCTCTCCATCATCACTCACATCTTACAACAGGGTTGAGAGTTTGACACAGCCCTAAAAATAGCAAGAATAAAAAAGGGTCATTTTTCTATGCAGAAAAAAGCCATCCAAAACACAGGATGAGAGAGGGGGGAAAAAGTAAGGAGCCACACCTAAAAGGAAGCTGTATTTCAAAAATGGATAAATTAATGTAGTGAATCAGTTTACTAATTTACTGTAATAGTCCTCTGGCTGTAAATCTTAAGGCCAGATGATTACAGGTACACAGTTTACTTCTCATTCCAAGATGCAGTTTTGTTTACTCCACAGCTGTGATTCTAATCATCAGTCCTATCAACTAAATATTTAAATCATCATGATCATCAATCTGAGAGAACTTGGTGGAAGAGACTGAAATGTTAATGATTAATGACTCAAACAATTGTCCATTTGCAAAAGCAGCAGGTGCTTTGCTGAAGACGGGCAAGGTCACAGCCCAGGAGCAGAGCAGGTGTGCATGAACTTTTGTTTAGGGACAAGCTGAGTTTTGAGCCAGATAAGATAAGAGATCCTGTGAGGTGGGATAATACTTTTTATCATGCCAGTGTTCTCCCTTACACAACTGGCTCAGCTGTAAAACCCGTCTGGGGAAGGTATCAGATTATTCAGTCCTTCTGATGGGGCATAACTGGCTCAACTACAATGACATGAGAGGTGGCTGTCTTGTCTTAGAAGGTTCCTTCCTTCCTTCCTTCCTTCCTTCCTTCCTTCCTTCCTTCCTTCCTTCCTTCCTTCCTTCCTTCCTTCCTTCCTTCCTTCCTTCCTTCCTTCCTTCCTTCCTTCCTTCCTTCCTTCCCCTTATATATTAAGTGATATTTTTATGCTTTTATATTGTTTTATTACTATAGGTAATAATAACCAAAATGGCTACATACCTGCTATCCATTTTAACCAAATTGCTCTAAAATAAACCATATATATATATATATATATATATATATATATATATATATATATATATATATCAATCATTCAGTGTTCCTACACTCTAAACTCCCCCAAGAGATCTACTAACAAGAGGGTTACAGTTACCCTCGCCTCCAGGGACAAGTTGTAACACTGGGTAAATTAAATTTTTCCTTGAATCAGCCTAATCCATCTGCATGAATGCTGCAGGATTACTAATACTGAAAGAGCCGAAGTGAAGAGTAGCAGCCTGCATGGGGCTTTTATGTCAATGTTAAGTCTGTGGGCAGCTTAAGTACCAGTCTTGAGTAGTGCTGCTCTAACCACATATTATCATTCAATAGGTCCTCCAGGTGCTTTGGTGCCCTTTTTGAAGCGCTGAGCATCTCACATATTTATCAGATCAGAGCTACTCAGGCAATACTCATCCTGTCAATAAAGGAGATTTTGTTTTTTCCTGTGTGGTCAGGCAGCAGAGTAGAACTGGAGAACTCTCAGCAGTTCTCTCCCAGAGCTATGCTGGAGCTGGAGAAACTATATTGGAAGTTACTGTATAATTAAAAAAGATAATGACTTTCAAATTAGTTTTTATTAATAGAATTAAGCCACATTAAGTCATAAAAGGTGTTCATAAATATGTTAATAAAATGTGTGGTATTAATGAAAAACATTCTGCAGAAACTGAATAATTTAAGACTTGAATATTACACACTTAATGAAAGTTAAATATTAAAACTATTAATTATCACTTCTAAAATGGGCGTTAACAGTAGGCATCGCATTCAGTCAGGTCAACAAATAGCTGTCATTATTAAAAGCATGTAGATACTAAATACAATTTACTTAGTAAGTGAGGAATTCAGAGCATTTTGACTGTGCATGACATGCTCCTGGAAAGTTGTTTCTGGTAGGCACTGAGGTTCTCACTCTATGAGTGAGAGCTGGATCTTAAGCAAACACTTGGTTTGAACTCAGTCAGAAAGCTCATGAATAAGTAGTCCTGTTCTGCTTGGGGTAGAAGCTGCAGAAGCAGTTTAGTGTCTCCTCAGCAAACACTTTTCAGGCTGGGGACCTTTAGGCAGTGAAGGTGCAGAGCTGACTCTGGGACCACACCTGCTCTCAGGGCTGTTGTGGTATCTGAAATCTTTGGAACGCTGAGACAAATTTATCTGAAAACTCTGTAATCAGATGTTGCTCTTGCTCAACAAAATTCAACACTCTCTATGGTCATGTTTATTAAGCATTGGTTGGAGAGTCACAGTTACTTCATATTGTCAAAATAAAAAAAAACACCACATTTCATTTTCTGAGGTTTTTTTTTTCTTTTTTTTTTTTTTTTTTTTCTTTTTTTTTTTTTCCCCCCAACTAGGAATAAGAAGCTCTAAAAAATCTGACAGAAGCCATGACCTCTGCTAACCTTTCCCTGTGGTCAGGCCACAAAATATCAGCCAGGAGTTGCACCATGGGCTGGTGGAGCGAGGACAGAGGCAGGACCTGCAAGTCCCTCTATGGACAGACCTGGCCTTTGCCTCCCTAATGCCTGGAATAACAGATTTTGGGGTCACTCTCTGTGTGATCATTTAGACTCATCATACTTCTGATGTCAATGAGGAGAGATCATGAGAAGCCTTGTTAGTTTAATTTAGTCTTGGGCATCACAGAGTCAGGCCACTGCCAAGGCTCTTGGACACAGGGATTGGGTGATACAGGAATATTCCTGTGTGCCCTTTGGTACATACCTCCTTGTGGCAAGGATAACATCACAGATACGTGGGGAAGCTAACTCTGAGTAAGAACAAGTTGCAGTGATGCAGTCTTGCTATTAATTGGGTTCTGTGGCAAATGAAAGGGACTGTGAGATTAGCAGCAGGAGATGGATTTTCTGGGATATTACTCTCCAACAGCAGAGGGATATTACTCTCCAACAGCAACTGGACTTAGTCCTTTGGCAAACTGCAGAGACACAGTAAGTGTTACTGAATTCCTATTTTACGTATTTATCTGGATTACGTGAGGAAAGGGAAAAGTGATGTTGTGGAGACAGAGGTATGGCTGTGTTCTCTCAGGTCCTGTATTTTGGGTGCTTATCTTCCAATATTGTCAACTGGATAGAAACACATGGAGCCATGGAAATAAACATTTGAAAAAGGTTTGTGGGTGGGACTTTCCCCTTCTTTGGGAAGTCTGCTTGCCAGTTTATGTGAACCAAAGCAGGGATAATATTTGTTCATCTGTAGTTTTGCGGTAATTATCTACACTTTACACCATATTAGTAAATCTACTCCAGAATATTATATTAGAATAATTAAGCTTTAATTAGAAGAGAACTTGCTCAACAACCTTATTAATAAATCTTTGCTCAGATATGGGGGGACACTGCCAATTTTGGTGTGGATTAGCAAGGTTCTGCTTTAGTAATAATACTGAGTAGTCAACTAGGAATTTTAATCTTTAAAGCGCTTCTCAAGCATTAAATAATTAATCCCCAGAATACTCCCATGAGATAGGTAAGTAAATATTACTATCCCTGCTACACAGATGGGGGAAGCCTGGGTTGGACTATTCAACTAGACTGGCCTGAATCCTCTGGGAGTGTAACTGCCAAAGCAGTGTTTAGAACTCGGTAGTTTTGCATTTAACAAGTGAAGAAAAGGCATTGCTTTCCTGGAAGCTCAAAGTCATTGCCACAAAACCAAAACTCTCATGCCATGTGCCCCTTCTTATTTCAAGACAGTGTTTTCTATTTCAATATCAAGGGATAAAAGGTCTGCATATCTTTTGAAATAGAAATTTGCTATAAGACAGAAATAACTATATGCACCCACTTATACAATTACATCTACTGTTATTTAATAAAAGGATGTTCTACTTTTCTGCCAGCTGCTACATATTTATTAAATACTAAAGACATGTTTGTAAAGCAGGTTTTAATATTCAATTTTGCCCTTGAATAGTTTTTACCCATAGCAATAAAACATTCTAGAACCTTGGGGAGCCCATATTCAAATTGCCTGATGGTTTTAGACCAATTTTATTAACCAGTATATTGGTTCATTTAGTTAGTTGTTTTTTTTCTTTTTTTTTCTTTTTTACACACCAAAGGTTCCTGAAATTAAGTTGGTATTGCTAGAAATAAGAAGGTGGTATTGGAAATGCAGCAGGAATATGAATGAATGTTTGCAGTTCCACCAAGGTGGGCACAGGCAGAAAGTGCACTTTTCCAAAATGACTATTGATTTTTGCACTCACAACAGATAAATGATATATGGGCTAGTTCAGGCTTCAAATAACATCCAACCTCAGCTCTGGGGATTTATAAAATGAACATTTAAAAAAGGATGAACTGGATTATCTGATCAGTACTCTGAACAAACAGGAGAATCTGGCTTCAAAGTATAGGCCAAGATGCTTTAGCCATTTATTAGACAAATATAAAAGCTTCAGCCATTCTAATAGAACTAGAAAAATCAGTTTGTAGCAGACTTTAAACTGGAGACACTTGAGGGATATAACTACACTCAAACAATAACCCCACAATATAAGCTCCCAATTTTTAATCTAGTTTTTGCAAGTATAAATGCAGTGGACACTAGTAAGGGCTACCAAACCCATGGTGCAAGGAGGCACAGGTATTTGTCACTTGATCTGGAGGTACCTTTCAAACTACCTGCATGTCTCCTGTGCTATATCTAAATTCAAGTAAGCCTGCTGATTATCTTCCAGAAGTGATTATTTATACAAAAGGGAACAATTCCTTTGTCCAAGATAAGGTCTTATAACACACTGCTCTATGATGTTATGGTAGGGCCTCTCCTAAAGCATACTAGAATGGACAATTTGTCTGTTCTGCATCAAGAAATTTCACTCCTTGCTCAGCGCTCTAATGAATGGTAGCACAGCCACATTTTTGGTTGGGATAAGCCCCATCAAAATGGGCTCTTTAGGAAAATTCTTCCCCTCTGAACTCTTTCATTAAAAAAACCTAAAATGGAGACATTTCATAGCAATCATATTTTTATTTGACATGATACTGCTTTTTTATCAAGCATTTCAGTTTTGGCGTTGACCAGAACTAAAGTTCTTTTGATTTTCTGGATACATTATACTGAGAAAAAAATTCTGTTGCAACATTTCCTGCCAGATAAATGAGAACCATTCACAGCTGGGTGACTCTGCAAAACTAACTTTAGCTATATTATAAAGTACTACATTTCTACTTATTTCAGGAAAAATACTTATTTCCTGTGTATGTTTTTAAATAGGAGGAAAAATAAAGACGATGCCCAGAAAGTTGAGGTTATAAGTATGTAGAATTTGTGTTGGAACTGCAGTTCAGTGAGTGAATACTGGGACTTGTAAAATGGCCTTATTGCCAGCCTGGATATCTAACCTCTCTGAGCTATGTTTAGTGAAGAACAAAACAGAGGTAAGGTGAGAATAAAAGGAGTGCTGGAATTAACATTTCTATATGATGCAGGAACTTTGAGGCTAGGAGGTCTCTGATGGTCACATCCACACTTCAAATAAATGGGAACATTTCCAAATAGCCTCTAGATGTGTCCAACTCTGCAGCAGCAAAGTGTATGGATGTGCCTGTGTTCAAAAAAATCTTATTTATAGACACAGACCAGAAATAAGCTCTAACTGGAAACATATTGGTTGGATTACCTGGATCTGCATGCACAAGACTGATAACTTAAGCCCAGTTTAGTGCCTGGTTCCTGGGGGCAGGAATTCTGTGAGCATCACACTTTGAATCTCAAAGGCTGGAACACATCTCTGGATATCACTCCTTTTCTATTTCCAATCTGCCTACTTCAGTGTGTGACTGTCCTTATAATTGTAGCAATTGTACTACACTGTGCACAGTCAACAGCAGAGAGAGCTGATTGCATCTGGACACTGCTGTGTTTTCTGTGATGACAGCAATCAATAGGAAAATAGAAAAAATAAGTTTTTCTTTTCTTTTGCTTTCCAGGTATCATATCTGTGCCCTGACTCTATTACAAATTAGATGCATCTGAACAATCTGTGCAGTTGGATCTGATTCTATGAAGAAAATTGCTTGAAATCAAGAGCAAAGAGCTTTGTGTAAATTCAGCATAATCACAGGGTTTAATAAATGACTATTGCCTTACAGCACATTTCAAAATGTGTTCAATTCTACATTAGTTATTTCTTCAAGAGGCTGCACATAAATATTGTTTGAGATCAGCACCTAACTTCCACCTTCTTATAGTTAATATTTTTGCAAGCCAAGTGCCATAAAGAAGAGGAAGATTATGGCTAAACCTCAAAAGTTTAAGATTTTCTACCTGAAAAGTCACATTCAGAAGATAAAATTTTGTCATGAAAAAAATGGATATACAGCAGACTTTTGCACTAGCAGCAGTGTAACATGCAAACCTCATTATTTAGGATATTAAAATACATTTGTAGAATGCATAGCTGCTTTGATGTCTTAGATAATCAGTTATGAAAGAAAAGTTGAATACTGTAGAAATTATTAAGTGAGCTAGCACGTAAGAAAAAGTTGGAAAATATTCTATTAACAGTTGTGAGAAACAAAATGCATTAGAAAGATAATATACATGCAGAGTTTACAAACCGTGTCTTTAGGGTGGCCCAATAAGTAGAAATATGGGGACCCATGCTTGTCACTTTTCATGCACATGGAGAGACTGGAAGGTACCATTCCTAAAGGAAGGGGAGGAACAGCCTAGGACCAATCATTAGAATTAACAGAACCAGTGACATACAGACATTTTACTATTGTTAGAGCAGAGAATTCTTAGTAAGTTCAGAACAACTGAGTGAAAAGCTTATATGCAACAGGAAAGAAGTATTTCTGTAAAGCTAAGACAAATAAGCATGCTGTAAGTCTACATATTAGTGGATTATTGAAACTACTGTACATATATATTCAGGACATAGATTCACCTGGTCTATGGATATGGAGTACATCTTGAGGTGCTTCCTGAAGGAGTCATAACAAATCAAAAGCAAAGGGTTTAATGCATTTAAGAATTGTGCCAATTTACTTGTATGAAAAATCCTTGTATTGGTATCAACTCTGACATTTTTGGGGGTTTTTTTGCTGGGGTAGTGCTGAAGCAAGAGATGAGAGTTTCTTCAAGGCCCTTCAGAAATGACTTATTGCTAAATAACTTGTTGCTTTTATCTCTTAACCAGTAATTTGCATATACTGAAACTTTAATCTTCCTCCCTTAAACAGCCCAAACTGAATCTAAACTCTAGTTCTGTAAAACAACCTGTGTGTAATGAAACCATGGGATGAGCTGTGTACACAACTTGGCATTGTGTGAAGAAACAGAGATTCCAAAAATAACCAGTGCACCCCAGGACAGGTCTTCTGATAAAGCCAAACAAAGCAGGGGAAGAGAGGGAAAGGGACCATCATTGCGCAGATCCATAAAGCACCAACCATCACCACACGACGCAGATTCCTGGTTCGACAAACCTCAGTGATTCCAGTTCCCACAGCTCTGTGTATCTGTTAGTATCACAGTGTGACCTAAAATGCTCAGGGCCAGATCCAGATGTCCGAGAAAGGGCAATGGAAAAGTCTTCCCAAATCTCAGTGTAAATGTGCTGAAGTGTCTAGAAGTTATAACTTCCTGCAGGTTCTCTTAAGCAACTTAAAACTTGATAGGAACATTATATCAAACCTGACAGATGATTTTGTAGTCCTGAAAGTGGGAAGGGAAACAAATTAGGTTGTTCCAGATGCTTCTTGCAGGTGAAATTCAATGTTTTTGCTCCCTCTGCACTACCAGACAGAAAGCAACTGGGGCAGGGAGTTATTCCTTGCTGGAGGGATGGAGTCCATCTACAGGTGCTAACCTGCCTCAGCCTTCTCCACCTTTACACCCTGTTGGCATTTGATTATAAGATTCATTGCTTTTAGAAACTTCTAGGAACTTATATATATTAATGTACTGTGAGTAATAAAATCTCCAGTCAGAAAAGGCCAGGAGCAGTAAGCCAGAAAAAACAAGCTACCAGGACTGCTGGGACTGAGAGTTAAACAACCCACAGGCTTTCCTAGGGAACTTCCTCCAAAGACACCTAGAGAAAAGACTAGGTGTTCCTCAAAAAACCTATACTTTTCTGGGGCTGATCAATTGCTAGAGATAACTTTTTGATGAACTCACAGCTGGACAAAGAGACTGATTTGTCAGCTTTACTTCCTCTTGAACTTTACTACTTTGGGATTTTGTGAACAGTTTTCCCGCATTTTGCCTTTAAGGATGATACTTCATCCCAGTGTTTGGCTATGCAAAGTACATATCCTTCTCATGCTGTTTCTATAGCTATGGCTGAGGCCTGAAATACATAACCATCTTTAATGAGGCTCCCACAGTGTGAACAGACAGATTTTTAGAACTGCTGCACACCCAGTAGCTCCTGCTGAAGTCAGTAACCCCTTAGGTAGGCGTTACACACATGGGAAACTAGGCAGACACTGCAAGAAATGTCTTGATCTGTCACTTTACTCAAATTGCTTTTAATGTTGGTGGGAGAAGTGCTCAGTTCTGCAGTGATGACTCTGGGTTTTGTGTCCTGTGACATGAATGAAACCTCACATTCTCTGCAGCCAGACTTCCCAGGCATAAAGTGCTTTTCGGGATCAGGATTCCCAGCAGTGCTTCTAGTCTTTCTTGCACATTAATATGATTTCTTACTATGACTTGGTTCTCTGGAGATCTCAGCTCCGGACTATTTCCGATGAAACATGATGCTGATGTTCTCTGGGTTTGGATGAACTGTGATAATTCACCTCCCACGGAAGCACAGTTCCTCTGGCCATCCTTATCCTCAGCAAACTTGTTCTGAGATGCTGGGTGATAAAACACCTGTTTTCAATGCTTCTTTTGTTGCACCCTGCTGTGAAATCAGCTATAGTTTTGAAGAATTAATCATGTCTGAACTCCTTTGCTTACATTCTGATGGTAGCATGCCCGCTCCAGGGGGATTTCTGCCTCTGAAATGGTCTGGGATCTTTGGCATTTGTTTTCAAGCAAAATCAACAGCTGGAATGGAGGTAAATGATGCATTTGCAGCACACTTTATTTCTTACCCTAGGTTTGAACAGTGTTTCAGCTCAACCAGAATGTTCCAAGATTGGAAACGGACAGATTTCCAGGCAGTATAAACTCACATAACTCATTCAGGAGATTTATACCCTCGCAGCAGCTCATTCTTTGTTTCTTCATGAAGTGCTTTCTTGTTTTCAGTACACGTTCTTTTCTTTCACGAATCACTTTCTTATTATTGATGAATTTTCCTTAACACTGCTTTTATTGATGTCAATCACACCATCATTCAAACACTGACATTTTTTTTTCTTAAAATTAAGTATATACCACCATACTTTGTACTAACAGAAACATTGCATTGGAGTTTAAAACACAAGGAAAATCAAGAAGTTGAGGACTGAAGACAATAATGTGATAGTCTTGGCTGGCTGGTTTAGGTAGCTCTAGAGAACTTTTCTACTTTTTAGTGCTGTGAATCTGAGTGTTCACAGCATTACCAAACCTGACTTGAGAAGTCCCTGACTGTTTCACCTGTTAGGACTGAGAGAGAACATCCAGGACAGGACCCTGGTACTCTTGTGCTATTGTTGTATTTATCCCTAGGCTTCTGCTGCACACCACCATTGCAATCCCAATGCCAGCTCTGTCCTCCAGCCTTGCATTTTTATACTTAACTAAGTCTTATTTCCCACTGATGCTCTTCACAGCTGGACTCTGATGTGTGCAAGAAATATTTCTGACACGTACTTGCTTAAAAAACCCCCTATTTCAGTAAAAAGAGCTCCAATTAGTCTTGTTACATCTCAGCTGTGAAATTCTGGTTGAAGGAAGAGGGAGCTAATGAATATTGACTAGTTTTTCTGCTGTCCTCAGTACCACTTTGTCCTCAAGCCTACTGTCACAATCTTCCCTGCATTCAGTTTTACATTATCTGGAAAAGATGTTTCTGGGGGTCTCTGACAGATGCTCTTCACAGTACGATGACATTATCTTGAGATCTGGCCTGCTTGAGATGTGGCTTTCCATCTTAATTTGTTCTGTTTGTTAATTTCTCTTTTTAACTTCCTAGTCAGGCTGCTGTTGGAATTTAGGTGCACCTTCTGTTTGTTCTTAGACTATTTTCACCTTTGGGAAATGATCTACAGAGGACTTTAATCATTTCAGTTAATTTCAACAGGCATCTTCTTATTTTGCTTCCATTCTGCCTCCAGACTGGACATAATTCTAACACTTCTCTGCTTGCACAAAGCACAGATTAAGAACTGCAGACATGCAGATGTTTTCCTTGGCTGTGATGCTTTCTTCAGGTTGTGCGTACACTAGGAAGTAATTCCTGAACAATTTTACTCCTTTTTCAGTGCAGTAGGAAAAAAGGGCTTTCAAGCACAGCTACTTAGTTCTTCTCCTGCATGGAGCTGTATACCAGACATGCAGCTTGGAAAACAGTCTGATTAAACAGCACTTCTTAGTAGCAACTTCTATTTCTCAGTTATCTGCATTTTTAAGCAACTGATGCTAAGTATTCCAAATGCCTTCCCAAATGGTGAGCTTGGCTTTGAACAACACTCTGAAGTCACTGTGGTGCTTTCTGTTGGCACTAAAAGCTGTGTCTGGATTTCTAGTGGTTTATATGTATTTTCTACTCATCATCTTCTGTGGAAGGGAAGACTTGTGCACATGTTCGAAGATGTGTTTTCCTAAATCAATAATACTGAAGTATTTACAAAAAAATTAATCTTTTTTAAAAAAATGTTTAACTATTTTTTTCTGGAATAATGTACAATTTTATAAGATTATATGAATAATGGAAATTTATTTTGGGTTTAAGTGCCATTTGGAACTGGGACCCTAAGAAATTCAGATTTGGAATTGGTCTGAACAGCAACAGATTCTTTGCTCATCATAGCCTCCTGGCCCTACCTCAGATTAAATTGTTTTCTGAGAAACCAGAGAACTACTGGTATGTAGTTCTGCTATTTAAGAAGGATTACTGCCACTTCATCGGTCCTGGATGCATGTTTGTTCTTTTACTAAAAATGATGCACCTCTCCCCATAAAACATTTATGGAGGTGACATGAATTTCTGTTGGAGGTCCCTCTGACAGGATTGCATAGTAGTTAAAATTGATATTAAATGTCTTAGTATTATTTTATCAGAGGCCCTGAAAGCCATTTTGCCTTTGTTTCTACTCACCAAAAGTATAAATCACTAACTTTATTACCAGATGAGTGGGCTATGACCCATCTTTTCTGCCTTTATTCAGAAGTTCTTGAAAGTTGTAAAAAATGCAGCATACACTGTCTTGAGTATCGGCTTAGCCATAGAATTAGCTCTAGTTTAGAGGAGAAAATAGTGCAATTACCATGTGTATTGACAGCTGGGAAAGAACTGATTTTCAGTGCAGCTGACTTTAACGGAGGTATTGAATTTATGTTGGCAACAAAGGCTCACCTGAGCCTATAGTTAAGCCTAGTTATTTGAATTTTTATGTGACTGTAATTTCTGATTCTAATGAGAAAGCATTCTGGAACTTCAAAAGTAAAAGTAAAGAAGTTTAATAGAGTTTTGCACCCCCTAGCATAAAGAAGTTAAGGACTTTTCATTAAAAAACCAGCCCTTTTACTGAGAGATTTAAGGCCCAGAGGTGCACATCATAAAACTTATGTAAATATATGAAATTGTTACACCATACTATACAGCAAGCCCTGGTTTCAGTTTTTAAAAAAGCTCTTTGTCTTTGAAATTACCTTTGGGTAATTTATTTTTACTTTTTGTCATTTCAGTTATGAAATAAGGTTTCTATATTGTCTAAATGACTCCCACTTTTTGAAACACTTAAAATGTCTCAGAAGTCCGTCAGTAACAAAACATAAGAAGAATGGATCCTGTTTTCTCACCACAATGAGCAAAATCTCATGTTTTAAATTCAGAACTGGCTTCTACTTGATCATCCACGTATTTTGTCAGAGAGAGATTACAATGGGTGAAGTTGACAAGGAAAGGAGGACTTTCTTGATAATGCTTAGAGTTTCAACCTGAGCCACTCAATTGCATGGCAACAAGACCATCTGCTGTGACTCAAAATGTGCAGAGAGGTACCAATAAGGAAGAAATTCCAACAAAGGAAGAAAAGGAGAGTTTATGGGCAAATCAGCAACTCCCAGCACGCTCAGAGATGTCCCCTAGGAGGTTTGTAGTTCTTCCTCCAATGCACATCTTCAAAGCCACTGCCTGTGTCAGGAGGGCAGCAGATGACAGCAATGCACACACATGTGAGTAAGTCCACCTCTACACAGGTAAGCACTTAAGCCTGTACTTAATGTGCTCCAGTAAATTACAGTATATAAATATCTGCAACTGCTACTTAAATCAAAAGCAACATAATTAATTTATACAGAGTCATGCACATATAAAAATGTAAAGATGAAAACCCACCATATTCTGGAACCTGGCCTGTTCCACGTTTCAACAACAGTCGCACTCTCCTGCCACCAGACTTGATTAGCTCTATTGCTCTGGCATGTGTCATGTCCCTTGTGCTTTCTCCATTGATTTCAATTATTTGATCTCCTACCTGTCAGGTAAGAAGAATATTGAGTCAGACAGAATTGCAGTAAAAGGAGCGTTTCAGGAAGAGACATATTCAATGGATCACAGGTTACTTGAATGACAGACAGACACATCAAGATAAATTTGTTCCTGTCTATCTGAGGAATATTACTGGCAGATCAAATAACCTCCAAAGTGGATTCTGAATATGGTATATCAAATGCTGCTTGTCTTCTGCTGAAATCAGTGTAATGCTTTTGTAGCTTTCCTCACATCTTCTGTATGTAAGAGGCTTTGTTGAATTGCTTGATATGGTGGAATCATTGGAACATTATCTGTGCTACTCTTGTAACATGCAGTGTTGTGTGAACCTGAGAAGAACTTTGTTGCACTCTCTGTTTAATAGAGAAAAGAGAGGTTCAAAGCACAAATATAAACTTCCATAATTTGAATTTCCAAATCTCGGTAGTAAGGTTTCACACCAAATGCAGAGTAGTTATGAAGCACGCTATTAACAAAGAAAGGTTAGTGCTATGACACAGGACAAGGAGGTTTGCTGGAGCTCAGAGAGCAAGCTTTGAACTATTTACCACAGGAGCTTTTTGCTGGGAGTAAGCACAGCCTGTGGCTGAACTGTCTAGTTAGAGCAGCTGACTCCAGGGTTCTGATTATGGATTTCTGCCACTCATCTTCTGGCCAGATTTCCAGTCAGAGTTGGCTTCATTATTATTGCTCTGCTCTATTTCTACAGCAGTTAAACGTGGCACTGATGTCTGCATATCCCATCCACCCCAATTTCCCTGGCTTTGCCTCCAGTCTGCATGTTTTGATTTTGTCTGGCTTTCCATGCTGGAAACTGCTTCTCCTTCAGGAGGGGAGCAGTAGCCTTTTGCTGTGACTGGTCAGTGCAGCAGAGAGCACATGTAGGGAGCAGCACAGTACAGCCTGCTGTGATACCCCTTTGTGAGAACCTTGAACAAGCAACACACTGAGGTGACATGCGAGCCTCGTGTTAGCAGCACCACAGCCTTTGGAATTTGCGTCTTGCAGAAGCCTTCCAGCCCTCTTGGAAGTGCAACCTTAATGAAATCCAGAGGGATGGATGATCTCCTGGTGCTGGTAGAAGTGCAGGGCCAGGTGATGGGCAGCCAGAAGTAGGGCATGAGGGTGTCAGCTGGGTGGGTCAGCACACTCATTTGTCAGTGCCAGAGGAACACATCCCTTCAGCAGGATCTTACCTGCATCAGTGAGCACCTACAGCTTCCTCATAGTGTGTTTTCACTACACTAAAGCAACAATGCCTAATCCTGGAGAGGAGATTATACAGACTTCAAGGTGATGCGCACTTTATTTCCCTCTTACAAGACTGTCTTAACAAAACCAGCTCTTAGGTGGCCTTGGACATGGAAATATCTTCTATTTTATAGGTTTTCTTTGCTATAATTGTGCTTCTGTCAGCTAAAAGTGTAATCCTTCAGAGGTTTTCCTTCTTTCCTGAGTTTGAAATACAGTATTTACCAAATAAATGTGCACAATGTGAAATGTCAACACAACTCCTAGCATCAAAGAAAACTGAAGAGGATGTCAAGAAGTTATCTAGTCCTTACTTTTGCTCAGAGACAGAAATAATGCTAGTAGAAGTACTATGACAGTGTTTCTTAATAGGAATTAATAAAATTCATACTTTGCATAGAAGATCCTTAGAGAATGCAGCTCCTATTGACAATCTATGCTGGTACTTGGTGTGGCCAAAAAGCCATTGATCTAAATAAAACCTATTAGCATTGTTATTACACTTTGTAAATGCTGCAGAATTAACAGTGGGGGAAAATATCAAAATTATTTTGCGCAGGATTATTTTTGCGGTACAAATTTCTTTCTCAGCTCATTTTCTCTCTTATAAAGAATGCATTTGGTTGTACCATGCAGTGCAAAATTTAAAATATTTCTGATGGCCTTCAGGCCACACTGACACACAACATAGGTGCTCTCTGGATCATGGTGAGATGTCCCCCAGGCCATACAGGGCTCTCTGCAGCCCCCTGACTTTCGGGGAATGCAGTTGGTGCACACACTTGGAGCAAAAAGAGAGAATCTGTGATACCAGCCCTGTAACACAGACAGAAGACACATTTGTAGCATCCCCACAAGGATATCAGTCAGGCCAAATATAGACAAAATTCAGTGAGTTTGGGAAAACCTGTTTCTAAATGTCATGAAGCAATTAAACCCGTGGAAATCCTGTAAAAGTAAAGTCAGATTTTCAGAAGGCCTGAGGAGAGGTGTTTTTTTGTGCTACATTGCCTGGGTAGACCATATTTTGCAGAAGGTATTTAAAATGTTCTTGTTAGCGTGCCTTGAGAGGAGTGCCAGATTAGATCAGATGAAAGAGGTGTTTTTAACACTCCTTGATGAATAGCTTTTAAAATTAGTACTAAAAGCTGCACAGAGAATGTACAGTCCTTCAAATAAAATTCTCTGCACTCCAGAGCAGAAAGACAGAAAGATTTTAATACAGTTTAATATGTAAAAAGGTTAAGTTAATGTCACATGTTTCCCTTGCTGTTTGCCTTCCTTCTGTTTTCATTGGTCACTATGCAGGGACTATATTATATTAATATAACCTTTTCTGTATTTCTGTGAATTTGAATTTTTTTCTCTGTAGGCAGCACATAGCTCATTTGGTATTTTCTTTCATTATAAAATACTGTAGTTGATTTGATATTTCCTTTTCTTACAAAATATTATGTGCAAATAACTTGAAAAAAGCTTAAAAAAAAGAGGCTAGCATCTTGGATATGTGACTGAAGGAGGGGAAAGAACAAGTTTGCAAAAATTGTTGTGGAAATTCTGATGTAGAAATCTACATCAGAAAGGGTGAGACGGGGGTATAATGAATAGTTGCAGGAGCAGTGGGTTAACTGTGCTCCTTGCTTTTGTGTCTTGTGGATGACTGATGTACAGCTGAATTATAGTGCCTTTGCAGGACAAGCTCGGCCCTGATTAGATGAGAAAAAAACAAGGAAGAGAAAAGTTGTCAACACTCTAACCTCGAGAAAAGCTTCAATTAGACTTTACACTCATATCTGGGAACTCATACAAAAGAGAAAACCTTGGCTGAGGAGTGGCTCCCCATGTGTCAGTAAGGTACAACTCTTGCTTTTTTCCTCAGATAAACCTTGATAACTTTCCCTCCCTTTCCCTCCATGATGTAGATTTCCTTATGGCTGATATGGGAGGAAATCCTGCTGTATGTTTTCTCTTTGTCCAGGCATTCAAATATGCTTTCTCTCTCAACTTTTCTATTGTGGAATAAATTTTTAGATTTGTGGAGCTATTTCTGTCTTTTCTAAATCCAGTGATATTTTAAGAGGATCATAGATATACCCACATAATGAAGATAAACCAAGATGAGGTCAGAGGTAATTGCAAGCATAAAATCAGTGTCTATTATGTGGGATCCTCATTTCTGTTTTTAGGATCAAAAGTTGATTCCTGAAGTTTACACCACACAGCATTTCTCTACACTTCTCTTCTAGATCATTCCATGCCTGTTCACAGTGTCCAAACTGGAGATATTATGAAGGTGGGGGGTAGGCAGAACAGATCAAAATGATAACATTCTTTCCACATTTACTAATAATGTTCACAGAACAAATTCACTGCCTTTTTGTAACACATCAGATTTGCAACTCATGGTCAGTTTGGATTCTGAGCAGTTATCTTACATTTTACATGGTACATCTGATTTCTCTCCCCTAAACTGAGCACTGTGCACCTCAGTGAATTTTATCAGATTGACTGCTTTAGTACGAAATTTTTATTTCGAAACAGTCTGTTTCTCAAAGTCTTTTTAAACTTCCTATGAATAGTGACATACTGGCATCAGCAAATTTTATTTTATAATTTATCAGTAGGTCTCCAATTATTAATGGAATATTGAACTGAGTTGCTTTCATCCCAGATGCCTCAGAACCACACTTGTAATTACTATTAAGGAGCAAATCATTCAGACCAGTCTTTGAGAGGAATGATTGTCAGTAACCATGTTAAAAGAGATTTCACCTAGAGCCTTTTTCCTCAGCCTTTTAATGTGAATTTCATAGAACGTAGTGTTGAAAGGTGAAAGGAAGATTGTACATTCTCCTCCCCCTTTTTCCAAGTAGAAGTAAGAATCAGAATCAGACATGGGAAAGGAAAATTAGACTGGTGTGATAAGATTTGCTTTCCCCAATTTACATGCCAGTGAACTTTCTCGACTTTTTGATAACTTGTCGCAGATTATTTCTGAGTACCAAAGTTAAAGGAAATTTTCTTTATTTGACTTTAATAATAGGGTATATATTTTGCTTTTTCCAGTCTAACTCTCTTGTCCTCCATGAATTCTTAGACACAATTCCAAATACTCTATACATTTACCTAAGTCATTGAACATACACGAGCATCAGCAAGTTCTGCAAACTTGAATCTAAGCATGCCTTAAGCAGTTTTCTCTTTATTCTGATTTATACTAATTTCTTTTTGTTTATATTTCTTCTGAACATCTCAACGGAGGCTGATACAAAGAAAACACTGAATAGTTCAGCCATCTCCTCATTCTCATCAGGCAGTAGACCTCTTTTTTCCCAGTTCTTCATGTTTCTTTAAACATGTGAAACAGACAGATGTACCCTTTCCCAGTCCCAACAGGCAAGCCCTGATTGTGGGACAGTCCCCAGACTGGCATCAGCTCTGGTTTTTAACCTTCCTGGCAGTCTTCAGCAAAGACTACAAAGCAGAAGTGATCTACCTTTGTGTCCTCCAGATGCTCTCAGCAACTTAAGGGTGAAGTGTACTGGCCAGACAGCCTGGGCTGCTGCCTGAGCTGTATTTATTCTGAAGAAATGTGCTCTTTGCAGCTATGAATCTGGAAATTTTATACATGTGGAGTTTGCATTGTGTTTCCTTCTTCCTGAAGAATATAACCATTCCTGAGTTTCCACGGTGTTTGGGATAAATACCTACCCAAACCCACTGGTTCTCCTCCTAACCCAATGCCACTTGGTAAGCAGGACACTCCTCTGCTGTATTCTTATAATGTGCAAGCACAACGTAAACACCCCCTTAATGTTTTGAAATTTGAATATTAATGATTTAAATGTAATTTTGAAAGTAGTTTGTGTGTATGCAAAGTGTTTCTTTAAAAAATCTGTTCCATTTCAAGTTAATTCAGATGCTCTATCCATGTGTAAGAACAACTGAGCTATAAAATTGGGCAACATGTTTTCTGGCAATAATGAGAAGATAATATTCCTAAGGAGTGTTTAAGTGACATCACTATTGATAGGTTAATTAGAAAGAAAACTGTAAAGCTTCTCCAAATTGTTAGAACAAAGTGCCTCTTGTACATGTGGGTTTATCTGCAGAGCCTTTGTTCTGGCCATATTTTAAAGCAATTATTACCGGTCTTGTTAAAAAAAGCCGACCATACCCACAAACAGAGTTTCAGAAACAGGGTGAACCAGCAGGAAAACACATATAGCTTTCATGTAGTAAAGAGGTTTTTCCTTGCTTGAGTGTGCTTTTAAACTACGGACGAGAGAGAGCCTTGTGTATGTTTGCCTCTGTTGGCGCACAAGGAACAGTTTCTATGCAGGTGTATGGTTTCCAGTTGCATGAAATTAAATTAATTGTGTATGCACATTTTCAGTCTATGTTAAATCTAATGATAAAAGCAGCCTCAAATGATTTGTGTGGAGGGCATTGCTATCTGCCATTTTATTAATGCATTTTATAATTAAACCTCAGGAAAGAGACTAATCACATTAAAATATTTTTATATGGGCATTCTATTTTTATAACTGAAACACTTTTACATGCTATTTGTTGCGGTTGTTATTGTCAATTGGTCCAAAGGGCTGAAAAATTGTCTGCACTTAGAGACCAACAGGCAACTCTAGGCTATGTATTTTGGTGAATTTCCAAGTACTGTCAAGCTCTAGTATCGTCGCCTGGAGTTAGGCACAGGCTGGATAAGTGTTGTGCAAATTTCCTCACAGCAGAGAATCTGTACTGCCTGGAAATCCCAGGTGTAATGTGTAGCCTGAGCAAAGGTATGGGGTTTTGGTAATCTTGGACTCCCTCCAGTGCATTTTAGGTATATGAGCTTGGATATCTCAGCAGGAGACATGGTATTTCTCTTTGGGGAAATTACAATAACATGTCCCATGCTACTTTTGAACCAACCACATAAAATTTTGGAGTGAACAAGTCTTTTTTTCTGTGGCCAACCAGCTATTTAAGCAGCTGAGGCTTCTTATCTCTGGAAATGCCAGGCCCTGTGTTCCCACAGAGGGAGTCTTGACTCCTGTCCAAGAGAAGAGGGAAAGAGGGGACATCGGACATGGTGCAGAGCAAGAAAAGGCCTTCACACCACTCCTCAGCAGGAGCTCTAGCTTTTTTCTTTTCACTTTTCCACCTTTTCCTGAGAAAGAGAGAAAGAGTAGTGCTATTTGAGAAAGAGAGCTTGGAAAGAGGAAAATGTGCATACCTGATTGTCTGCAAAGAATGGGGAGGGCAAGAGGGAAAAATGGAGTTTTCAGTCATGAGGGCTGAAAAGACAGCAAAGCAGATTTCTGGTACTACAGTACACTTGATGCCTTTCACAACATTGCTGCAAAATAATCCGTGTATGTGTGAAATAAAGCTGTCAAAGATAAAAGGAAAATGCATTGTCCCACTGTATTTGATACACTGTTACTTTTTAAAAACAGTAGTGGGATAACTATCCTAGCATAATGTAATATTAATAACATGTACCATTACAGTCAGGAATGGGAACAAATAGAGACTATGAAAAGGAAGAAGAAAACTTTCTACTATCTTCTTGACGGTCTCAGGCAGTTCTCATCAGGCAAATTCAATATACGACAAGCTGATTGTATAGATCCTACAGAGAAACCTGAGCATGGAGATTCCATCATCCAAAGCTGCATCCACGCAACAAAAGAGAAAAGAACATAAACTCTGACAAGATAAATATGAAACCACAAAAAGATTTTGAGGAGGAAAAATGCTGAAATGTAAGATCTAAGAAGATATTTTCAAGCATACCAGAGGCATGGAGTCTGGCAGATCTCCAAAGACAGTATGGGCACAAGGTAGAAAAGACTGCAGAAAACAGATTAATCCTTTGCATCAGTGTTCACTGAAGAGGAGGGCAGCAAAACTCCTGCAGAGGGTCTGCTCACTGCAGGGTTGAGTGAGGAACTCACTCCAACAGCAGGGTCAATGGCAAAGATTTTATAACAGACTGATGAAACGGATAGCGAGAAACCACCAGAAGCAGATGACTTTTATCCTCAGTTCTAAAGGAATTTGGATATGAAGCTGTTCAACTAGTAGCTATAGGGTATAATCTACTGCTTAAATCAGTAAATTGCTGAATTTCAAAGGAATCGGAAGTGGCAAGCATGACACCAGTCTTTAAGAACGGTCTTGGAAAGTAACCAAGCGAGTCTCATGTTCAATTGAGCAGACGGAAGGAAGCAATAAGGATGGTGAGGCTTAGCTGGCACATGGATAATGATGATATAGTGGGAAAGGGTCAGTGTGGCTATTGTAGAGGGAAGCCATTCCTCACAGATCTATTGCAGGTCACTGGAGCTCTCAATGACTATATAGATTAATGTGATCAGGTTAGTATACTGACATTTTCAGAAAGCTTTTAATAGTAAAGTCTCCAGTAGAGGCTCTGCTGTGGGATGAAAAAGAATAGGGTCTTCTAGGCAGGAGATTAAATTCTAGGAAAAAAATGCTTTAAATAAGTGGTCAATTTTCACCATCAAAAGACTTTACCACAGTGATTATTCTGCTCAGAATACTTGCAAATGGTGTGGGGAAGAGCTGATAGGATTTGCAGACTGCACATTACCATGCAGCATTGTCATATCTAAACTTAAAAGCTCTAAAAAAAGATGGCACAATCCTGTGTGCTAAAGCAGCATGTGAAATCCAGTAGTGCTGAGTGCTAAGCACCAAGTATAGTACATGTGGAAAACTACCTACTCCATCACGCTAAATCAGCCATCACCCCTGAAAAGACAGATCCCACAGTCCTTGTGCTTAGCTCATTAAGCTGGACATGTCAGCACAGCCAAAAACCCAAACAAAATACCAACTGTTAGGGGGAAAGTGAGGAATAAAGGAGAAGCCATTGCTGTGTCATTTTGGAGTACAGAATACCCTGAAAACTGCAAATTGTTCTGGTACTTCCACCTCCAAATGAATGTGATACATTGAGAAATGGTTTGGAGGAGGCCAAGGAGGCTGGTCAGGGGTAAAGATCAGTTCCCATTTGATGTAAGATGAAATACACGGTAACGTTCAGCGAGAAAAAAATTGGATATGATATGGATCAATAGAATAAAGAACGATACGGAGAATGATGAAGTAAGGTTATTATATTATAACTACAAACAAACACACAAAAAAGGTTTTTTCCAAAAAATACAGGCACTTAGACTTGGAATCCAATGACACTTTATATCTGGAATGTCAAAAGCATGACTACATTCAAATAAATGGTAAAAAAACATTCCTAACACTGTCTTAGCATAGAAAAGTCCATAAACTTCTGATTGCCAGGGTCTTGGATGTTACATGCAGTGAAGAATCATTTCATGCTTGTCCTACATTCCTTTTTTAAGCATCCTTTACCTGTCCTTGTTGGAATGAGGATACTAGGCTGGTGGGCCATAGCAATGGGCCCATATCTATCCTTTTACCTTCTGAGATGACCTCTCCCAGTTTCCACTTCTCACGATTTGGGAAGGCACAGAAGAGAAGTCAATGCCTATGTCACCCCTGTTGCTGGACAAAGTGTTTTAGTTAACTGAGCAGCATCATGTGGTGTACTCGTTTTTTTTCTAACACTTGATTCTTAATTTTTACGTTAGGGTTAATTAATTTTTTAGACCTGAAAACCTTCATTAATATTCCATAAACCCTAGATTTAAATACGATGCCTGCTTGCCAACTATTTTAGACTTAAAATTTAATACTAAACTGTTTTTATCAAGATTATTAACTTGGATTTTTTTTCACAGCTGGCTTGGAAGATTTTGCTGCTAGGCATAGAGTTAGAAGGATGCTTTGAATGTGCCAAACTGGATACAATTTTGCAAGAAGGATGTTAATTAAGTGTGTGAGAGGGATACTCCTTACCTTTCTGCAAACAAATTCTAAAAAACATACACAGATTTTTGGAGAAATGCTGAATAATAGTTCACCTACAGTTAATTTGCTCTTGATTTATCAAGCTTTTATACTGTCAAAATATATTCAGGATCCCCGAGGGCCTCAGTTTGCATTTCTCTGTTGTGCAGACAGTAGAATGTTGATCAGATTTATGTCTGCATGTCAATATGTTCTTCCTTGAGTTCTGCCAATTACACTTACCCAGCACTGAGCTCCTCTTGCCACAGGCTGGCATCCAGCTCATATGCTTGAGTATCCCAGCTGAATTCTCTGAGTTCAGATCAATCACACCTAGTCTCACTACAAGTGAGGTTGGACAGTGATGTATGTAGTAGGGAATTGGAGTGTGAGTTAGATTACCCCAAAGGGACATGCAATTTGGTGGGAATACCTAACATCTTCTTGTGCTGTTCAGATGGATCACAAATCACAGAAAAAATGGATGGGACTAAGCATATCTTTGTCTTTTTGTTCCATTGCAATGACAGTGTTGACATACACTGAATGCTTATTATGAAGGTAAGATTTATATTCCTGCATAAAGTAAGCCAGGTATGCTGCAGGTTTTAAGAGTAAGTGCTACTTATGTAGAAAAGATGGGCTACTTAACTGGCATGAATCACTCTGTGGGCATTTGTCTTCAGATATGTGCACAAAACCTTAGTTGAGCTGCTGGTGGTGGAGCACTGTAAGCTCCTGGAGTGTACTTCTGCCCCCGACGTGTGCGATTATTCCAAATATTAGTTACTTTACAGTGGAGTTTCTGACAGCCTTCTCAAGCCCTCACTCATGTTAAGGGTTCAGCAGCTGAATCCCTACTGTGTCAGCACACCACATGGAGAAGACCTTTCTGGCTCTTAGGACCTATCAATGCTCCTCCTACATTTGTGTTTGCTGTGAACAGAGTAAACTTGCAAAGAGGCTTCCCAGCAGCAATATCCACTACTCTCCAATATTCTGAACATAAGACTTCACTGCTTTTTAGGACCTGGAGAACCTGAGGATTTTCAAGAGTCACTCAGCAGTATGTCAGTCTCGTACTTTCTTTTCAATCTAAAATAGGATTCCAATATATGCTATATCCAAAATTACAGATTAAATTGGTAAATCTTTCATTCATTTTTGGATACTGGGATTGCCCTAAATGTTTGTAAAAACTCATGAGTGATCAAGCTATTCCTGCATTCTTATTTCCTTGCTGCAGCTTTCTTGATTGGATAAAGAAATGTCAGTATGTCACTCTCTTTATTGTGTGACAACTGTTTCTCTCTAATTTTAATAATTTTTGCTCTAATCACCCTCAAGCTGAGCTGAGCTACTTCTTGCTAACTGTACTTACTGATTGCAACCTTAGGTGTTTTCCACTGCAGACTGTAGGAAATCATCCTTCAATGTGGGACTAATCACTGATGGAGGATCCCAAATATGTTCTGTTCTTCTTTAACAAGAAATCTCAGACAGGCTCTACACAACTGAGGAGTCAGTGCAGATTGTGGGGTCTGCAAGGCAAAGTTCTTTCAAGGATTTCCATTTACTGTAGAGTAAGAAATTGTTCATTCTTCCTTTTAAGCTTTGATTTGATTTGATTTGTCACGGGCAGAAAACAATCAGTCCTGTTGATGATCAGCACTTCTTCATATTTACCCATTTTCCACATTCCTTTAGCAGCAGGACTACAAACAGCTGAGATAACCCTGCAAAGACTTTTTTCTGGACGGACTGAAGAAATACAACAATAATGCATGGAGACCAGAATCACAAATGTTAGAAGGTTCCTAGGTATGAAACTACAGGAACTGCATGTAGTTTCTGGTACAAAATTTGGTTGTGCAATAGGAATCTAACAAAATGGTATGTGGTAGTCCAGGCATTTCTATTGGATTTTGTCATCTCTGAGAAGGAAGACAACAGCAACTGAAAAAATAATTTTAAGAAAGAATGAGGATATTTTTCACATGTTAATCTGGATTTTAAAAAAGTGTCTATGGAAGCTGTATTGCATCCAAGACTCAGAAAGCGAATGATTCCTTATTTGGTGGAAACAGACGACTGATCTGCTAAGAACCCAAAAATCAAGGGCTGCAACAAATGCATACAGTGATTTAGTGACTAGATGAACACCAAGCTAAATGTGTGCAATACCCAGCAATAAAGAAAGATGAAATGGAAACAATGCCATGATGAAACAAGAGAGAGAGACTTCTGTTTTGCACGGCATAAAAGACTTTCCAAACACTGTAGGGCCCCAATTAGCTCATCTCTGACTATCTATTCACTGAACCCAGAACAACATAAGTGATTTCAGGGTGCCCTGACTTGAGATGTTTGGAAATGTCATATTCCAGATTCATTTATGTTACCTTGTTAAACTCCACAATTGTACAGCATTTAGAGAGCCCAGATGCCTACATACCACCTGATCCTTGGAGAAGCCTGAAGAGTCTTATTGGTAACAAATTTATTCTGTGAGACACAGTTAGCTATAGCCAACTATTGCATGCTACCATACTGTTCAGGAGCCTGGACTCCAGACTTTTCAAAGGGGACTTTAAATTATTTCTCCTATGGCTCAAGAGAGGGCTTTAGCATCAGATTATGAGTTTGATAGGAGCCCTGTAACTTTTTTGCAAATATGATTTAGGACACATACAAAGAGGAAAATGTCAGTTTTGAATGTTGCTGAATGCTCATACATGTGTTTTGACAGCAGTTTGAAATGCAATATTTATGTCCTCCATGATTTGAAACTTTAGTTCTGTTTCCTTCTAAATAAGAGACAGACTCCATCTTTCTGCCTGCCTTTTTTGACCCTTGGCTCTTGAATACCCAACTCTCCCCTTTTGCTATGAATAATTCTTGGTGTGGGTGGATGAAGGTTTCTGAATAACCACAAATAAGGTTGGTGTGAACTTTATTATGATGGGAAATTATTAAATACACAAACTGTGCTGGTTTACAGAATGCCATGAACCTGAGCACAGCATAGACTGGTTACTGGTGTGAGCATCACTGCTCTGCTCACTCAGCAAGCTGGAACAACCAAGCAAGGCCACACAGACTATTATGCCACAACACAGAAGGTCATAATTGACACTAGAGGAGTCTCCTGTCCATTGTGCCTGGTTTTATCTCCAGCTGTGTATGACTGAAACAGAAAGAGAGATGCAAACCACAGAAATGCAACAAACAGGAAAAAACACTGAGGTGTCAAAGCAGAACTGCAGACCATGGAAGATATAGAGTTCTGCTGTGCCTGGATTTCAGATGTCTGTCCTGCCAAAATATAAGCAAAATAAACAATAAAAAAAAGAAAAATAATGTAGCATAAGGAGATATCAGGAAGATGGAGATAGGGCTAAATGGTGCATGAGGACTGAGAAAAATGAGTTGACAAGACAATGAAACTAGAAATGTCAGAGTTGAGATGTATGGCTTTTGTGGAAGATGTGAAAAAAGCATGTATCTCACAAAGTGACAAAATGACATAGATGTACACTGTCTACAAAAAAGCACATTTCACCCTCATTCTTCAAGAATTTCATGTTATTCTGGACCTTTGCAGCCCTCAGCCACAGGCTCTTTGTTTGACACTGATTTCAACAAACATGCTGGCTGCTGGAGATATCATTCAAGGCAATAAGAGATCTGTTGATCATATCTCATGTCTAGCAAACACTACAACCATACTTAACAATTGCCCTGAGAGCAGTAAGGAACTTATCCTTTCCTTCTAAGACAGGAAGGGATGGAAATCTGCAAGCAGTGTTCTGCCAATCATTGTCCTCAGCATGAGGCAAGAATAAAATATGTCAGCATAAGCCTTACCTAAATAGACTTGTAAAACTGTTTCCTATAGTGTCTGAATCTTCAAAGGCTGTGGGGACTGTGCTGCACATTTTCTGTGTTCTGCCCCCTGTCTCTGGTGACAGATTCAACTCAATATGATTGTCACTGATGGTGTGTGTGCCATGCTCTTGCCCTACTCTGAGACTGGGCCTTGCAGCTTCATTCTTAATACCGCCATCACCAACTAGTTTCAGTGTTTTTCCCTGATGTTAGGATTGCTTGAGAAATGAAATACTGTTGTGCTGAGACGTCTGCCATTCTGGGAAAAGATAACAAAGGCACTAATAGTTCTCTGAACTTTTTTCATGGTTATTTTAATACATCCTTGTCTTATGGAGCACAAACACAGATAGGTTTTTCAGAATTCACCACTGTAGCTTGCTCTCTGCTCAGCTGTCAGAATTAAGTCAGTATTTACATATATTAGATACATTTTATATATCTAAATAAAATACATCGTCAGTATTTAATTCCAGTGTAGTGACGAGGTTTTCCCTTACAGCAGTCCCCTGTGAGAAGCTGCCATATATCTTATCAATAAATTGCAGTAAAATCTTGCCACAGTTAATTGTGGTGTATGACCTGACATGATTTTATATGAAGCTGCACTTATGGCTATGGTTCTCCAACACTGGCTGAGAATTGTTTAACAACCACGTGGGCAGACGATGCATGCAAAGAATCCTGTAGACCTCTGGGCCCTTTGATGGGCAAATCCTTCTTATGTTTGATGATGAATGAATCCAAGTTAAACTAAGGTATATATGCTTGGGCTTTCTGCAGTCTATAGGCTCAAACAAAAATCTCAGTGCATGTGAAGGTGCCATGACTAAGTGTAACAAGACCATGAAAGTTTTAAACCTGTTTTTAAGGGAATAATTTGTTGAACCTCAAGACTTAATGCAGTGTTTATCTAGGCAGGCAGAAAGGGATCCCTGAGTAGAAGAGCAATAGGATCGGAAAACTGATGAACTCCGTATGACATCAACTCACTGCTCTTCCACCTTTCCAGTTCCCGGAACAATTGTGCAGAAAATCCAAGTAGAAAGCTTCATCTGTCATGAACTGCAATTAAAGACTATTTTAGATCTTGTAATCCTAAAATGGAGTGTTCCTTGGTGAATTTGTTTCCAACAAAAACACAGCGTGCCTAGCATGTCATCTCCAGTGGGAAGGGAGAAAAGAATAATAATCCAGTTATGATAGGAAATGGTGATGTGATAATGAACTTCATAAAGTCTTTTTCCTTCTTACATCAATATTTACAAATCCAGACAGTTTTGGCAGGGCCAGTGGAAGATCACTTCTTTGGCTTGTTGTATGAGTCTGTTCTCTGTCTGCTCACAAGTCTCACTGAAGTTCATAAAAGCCTGAAGATCAAACTGAAATTTTCATAAGGATGTCCTGATTTTGATGTCACTTTCTTCATCTTGTTTTATCATTGCTTTCTTGTTCAATTTCTCTTTGCTATCATTGGCATATTGTACTCCTTCCATACCTACCTTCCTCAGTAATGGACCTACTTTTTTTCTTTTACAAGAGATAGCTCCATTCCAGTTCTTTATTTATATCTGTTTTCCTATAATAATAGCTTTCACTTTAATATACTCTGCATCTGTAATGCCTAACACTTTCACATGTATTTAGACCTTAGAATTTTTGAATGTGTGGTGGTGGACTCTCAGATTTTTTAAACACATGTCCAAGTGGAATATAGCTATTGGGACTCATTCCACCACTGTGGTTTTGCAGGTTCCACTAATAGAGTAAACATACAGACTTTGACTTCCCTACCCAGAGCTGTATTCAGTTTGAGATTTCATTTCTTCAATTTATACAAGTTTATAAAACCACTAGTATAACTTCATCTCTATTACTTTAAGGTACTTATTTTATTTATTTCTGTAAAATAGGGAACTTTATTTCAATATGAATCAGTCTCCACCAGAGCTTTTTCTGGCTGTACATAGATTGAAAACAAAGTGCTATTTGTGGAATACATTTGCTTATTACATCTAAGTGCTCTATAGGTAGAATGCTTCATTATGTGATCTATTTTTTGCTACAACTTAGCTGGTTTTGTTTTTCTTTTCTTGATTTCATGAGTGGGAATAGGACTGGAGTTATGTGCATTATTTCTTTTTATAAACATGATCTGCACCTTGCGCTATCTGCTTCAATGTTTCTCTGTAAAGCCCCAGTTAAATTAAAGAAGTCTGTTCAAGGAGGAGGAAACAGCAAGAAAAACAGCAATGGAGACCAGGAGGCCACCTGAAGAACTCTTATCTGGAAAGTGTTCCAATAAGATCCTGCCACAGAAGCATGGTTTGCTATCCTCAGCGTTGAAAGCCTAGGATCAGGGAATTGTGTCTTTAACGACAATGGTATCTAAAGCAAGAAGCACTGCCCTGATTTTCGCATGTTTAGCTGTAGAGATGCACCTGTGAAAGAGAGAGATACAGAGATGCAACAACCAGCCAAGAAGTGTGAATGAACCTGCATTGTGAACAGCTGATGTAAACTTAGGAAAGGAGATGTGGATACAGAACTCTGCTTCCTTTGCCCACCTTACTATGCAATATATTTCTTTCAATAATTTTTTTGTTTCTCTTTTTTTCTATTTTTGTTTTGAATCTTTCTTGAGTTTCTGCTGTCCATCAGTCACAGATCACTGAATATAATAATCTTTCACGTTCCAAACCCATTTGTCAAGTTAAAATGTCTGTTAGGCAGGAGAATAAAAGAGAAGACTCAGTGACAAGGATGCATGGTAGAACTGTTTCCAAATAATGATGCTTTCAAAAGGGAGAAAAAAAATCCCAATTACAGCTATCTGGTTAGAATAACACTTGATGATATGTTGTGGCCACTACAATGAAAAAACTTTAAATCAAGTTATTTTAGAAACTATACTAGTAGTATTCATTAAAGTATACAGAACTTTTCCCAATGCAACTGAAAAAAACACCCATACTCATATGAAATACTTTCTACATTTTGGCTACACACAATGTCTAACTTCATTCCTTAGTACTAGTTTGTTAAAATGATGCACAGATTTTAACATTAATTTTCTACCTAATACTGGTTATTATTTGAAATGAATCCTCTTCAAAGGTGTTCTTTTATTTTATTCTGTATTCTTAGCCATATGTTTCCAAATAAGTGATTCCCGAGCTTATTAAAAGCACAGCTTTTTCTCCATCTTTAATCACATTATAGCTACTAATGTACACCTTGCATATGGCTACTCATTAAGAGCAACTGATAATGATAGTACTAAAATAAAGGAAAGAATGAAGACCAGAGTAAAGTTCTAGCTGCAGCATGAAATCACCTATAGTTCACAGAAAAAAATGCAGTATATCTCAATTATCAGTTGCCTGCCTGACTGTCCCACCGGTTTTTGTGACACAGGGACTGCTTCTGCCACTGCTGCCAGTGCCAGGGGCTTGCACTCCGTGGTACAACTGAGGACTAATTGAATTTTGCAATTCTACCAAGTGGCCAAGTTAAGAGTCATTTGAAGCACAGCAAAACTCCTGAGTTATACACATAAAGACAGTGTTCTTTCAGTAAGACATCAAATTTGATCAGATTGTTTAGACTGTGAAACAGAGTAAGTGCAACAACCATGACATTTGTAAAATCTGCGCTTACCACTGTACAGAACACAATTTTCATTGCCCATCTTTGAAATTAAATATTGGTTGAATATGAGTGCACTAATTAGATACATAAACAATTTTTATGTTGACTCTTCGTAGTCTTGCCTGTGTTCTTTCCTTCTCCTTTTTGTGTACTCACAATTCTGCAAAGTATCAGCAGGCCTGGATGAGTTTACACCTTGTCTTTGTAACAACTGAACAGATTAAATGTCTTTATTTTTGATTAGGGTATTTTTCCTATACAGACCATGTGTTTGCTTTTTTTGAAATCATGATCCCTACAAACAAGATTAAGGCAAGCAAACAAATTTAGCAAACACTACAAAGGCGACTTGCTTAAATTAACAAAATAACACAGATGAGGTCTTAGGTTTCATAGTTTTCAAATACATGTCATATAGTGATCACTTTGCTTTTGTGATTAGAGACACAAATGTTAATTCTGTCATTATTATCTAAGAAACATCAAACATTGTCTGAGATTTTTAAGTTGCTTAGATAAGAGTGAAAATAATAATGACAAAAATTTATAATATGGTAAAAGGTATAATCAGTTAGAAGTAATACATTTATTGGTGAAGAAAGTACAGGGATCTACTATATGTATCAACTAGTTTCTTGAACTCCTATGAAATGAGTTTATTTTATAAGAGGTATTTGGCATTATTTCTTTAAAACCTGATCAGAGGTGAAAAAAATGCTTTCTCTTTCTCCCATCACCAAACATATCTGTAAATGTTGAAAAAAATGTCACAATGAATTTTACTCACCCTCATCCTTCCATTTCTTATTGCTGGTCCATCTTCTGCTAACCTCAATACATACAAATCCATTTTGTACTCCCTTCCTCCTCGAATACTAAACCCAAATCCTTTGGCTCCTTTCTCCAAATCAACGGTGAAATAATCAAAGTCCTGTACAGACAAATACAAAATGAAAGACAATTAACTATATGGACATTCCGATATACATTCAAGAAAACTTTAAAATACATCTCTTCAAAAATGTATTGATCCACTTGATATAAGCAAAGGTCCATAGATGGGTGTGGGAGGGAAATTGTGATGTAGCTTCTGATCCATTGTCAGCCAAGACTCCAAGATCCATGGGAGCAGAAGAAAACAAAGTGCAAACTTGGGTTGTACAGTCTACTGATTTGAGAATTAGACTGGAGATGCTGGGAAACAGCCAACCCAAGCATCTCTCTAGATGCTAAGAAGGATCTTATAAGATATGCACATGGGGATAGAGATTTGTTATTTAGATACTGAAATGCACAATATTTTCATAGGGTTCTCTGCATCCCATTTAGGATTTTCCGTATTTTTCTTGGTATGGTTTGTGTCTGGTTTTGAAAATATGGACATACAAACCATGATGGTTCCAGCATCTAATGTCCAGAACTTTACAGTTTAATACTTTTTGATCTCTGGTTTTTCTGCCTTTATGTAAGGAGAAAGGAAGGGTTTTTTTAAAGTCTGAACTTTGAGCTAAATCCTCAACCTTCAAAACTGTCAGTAAATATCTGTCATTAGAGGAGTCATGTCCAAGGTACCATAACTCTTCATCTAACTCATCATCTCTTTGAATTTGTCAGATTGTGCTTGATGTCAAAGAAACTAGTTGCATGGGCCAGTTTCTACTCATCCAGACTGTTACCAACAGAAATTTAGTTTTATCAGTCAGGATTTTCATTCCTTTATTATGTATTCCTTTTAGATAAAATCTTAATTTTCAAGAATGCTGTAGAAGTGCAGTCTGACCTAAGTACACCCACCATAGTTTGATGACAATGCGCCAAGAATGACAAAAAAATTCTCTGCTGATGAAAAAGCTTTTTATGATAGATTTTTATTTCAGCTCTCCAGTACCTTAAAAATGGCATTTATTTAACATTACAGTCACACAATTATAAATGTAATGTTCATTTACAGACCACACAGTTACACAATAATATTAACGGTTCGGAAGTCATTTCCTCTACAGAGAAATAGAGCAAAACCCTTTAATGTGCTTTTTCCTTCCGTGGTGGCATCTTGCCAACACCCACGACCTGTCCCTACAGAGCCTGCACTGCGCAGGAGCGCTGGGGGTGTGCGTGTCCATACCTGGGGCTGCCTGTACTCGGACAGGGGGTACTGCCGGGTGTCAGGGGAGTGCTGCCTGTACTCCATCAGCGGCGGCTGCCTGTAGTCCAGCGGCGGCGGCTGCTGGTAATCCATCACCGGAGGGTGCCGGTAGTCCAGCGGGGGCTGCCGGTAGTCCGTGGAGGATTGCCTGTAGTCCGTGAACGGGGGTTGCCGGATGTCAGGCTTCACATCCTGCCTGGCTTTCACTTCTGACCTGTAGCTGAGGGAGGCACCACGGCTCAGTTTCAGAGAGAAGCAAACCATTCAGAATGTGCATTGCGGGCAGTAGTGAGGAGTGAAAGCGAGCTGCCTGGCTGCAAAATTGCATGGAACAGATTTTCACAGAGAAGTAAACCTCTCAAGGGTAAATAGTCGAGGCATCCAAAAACAGTGAGCGCTTTTGAAACATGGGCATAAGCAATTTTCCCTCAGGTCATACTATGCAATTTTCCAGCTCGTATCAGTGAGATCAGTATTAGACCCAAAGGGACTGGAACAGAAAAAGCATCTTGATTCCAACTTACCTTGCCTGTTTTGAAGATGAAACTGCATGTGAGAACACCCACTATTCTCACTACAAAATAAATCACTGAGTTTACAAAGTGATTTTTTTCCAAAATTAATATTTCTATAGAATAAGTGGAATATCAGTGCGGTTTATATCCTCTTTCATTGACATAAAATACTATTGTGAGCTTCTCAAGGTTAGAAAAGGATAAATTCTCAGTCTTAGCTGTTACCTTTTTAATGAAAGGTGTCTTTGATATAACATCTATTAATATAGCATGGATTATTTTTATTATACACTCCCTATGATGCTATCTGGCTAAAAGCTATGTCAGTAAAGTCATGTCAGTAGTCATGCACAGAAATAACACAAAGTGAAAAGAACATAAATTTGGTTATGAGAAATTAATAACAAATAAAATATTGCTTTAGCTGATGACTTGTTACAGGGAGGCGAGTCCTAAAGTTTGAAAGAAAATGTGACTTTCTGAGGTACATTGATTAGTTATTTACTTTATTCAGATGGGAATTTCTCTTAGCACGAGTAAATTAGCACATAATGGCACTTCAGGGTGAAATAAAGGACGTTCCCTACGGCAAACTTCCCTAGCTCAGCCATGGGGTGTGCTAGAGAGGCACAGAGAAAGTCCTGAACTCTTTTAGGAAAGTAATTCTGTAATAGTGGTTTGGTTTATATTTTAATAAAAATATTCACAGAGTGGATGTTCTTACACTCTTCCCTAGGTACCAAAGGAAATATTTACTTCCTATACAGGAAACAGACATTTCAAATTCTGCTTTAATAATGGACTGGAAGTTTTCAGTCAACAAAGTGACCGTGTCTTTTCATGGACACATACAGATACAGAGATACTTACAGACCGTGAAAGGGATTTTGAAATCTACTTATTGATTACAAAAATTACACTCTGAAAAAAAATGACAGCATTGTTTTTGATTATGTTGATTTATATATAAATCCTTTATATAAAAAGGAAATCGGAACATAAATGTGTCAAATTGTCTCATATGTTTCAAAAGGTCATTACTTTATTAATGTAGTTACAGTGATATTATGGCTAATCTTCCTACACAATAGTTTTAATAATCTGAATGTCTAACCAGCCACAAAAACATCAGAACTATTTCCCCCTGACTTTTCTGAGAAGATTAAAATAGACTGCTGTCATGTGTTCTTTTAAAACCTCTACATAGCATCTATAATACCTGCATGCATACATGCAATCCTCTTACATTCTTTACTCAATATCATCATCCTGTAAAAATAGAGGACAAACAGACTTACTGTGATACTGAGCCTTATTAATACTGGAAGCAAAAAACCTAGTTAATATTCCTAAGAGTTTTAAAATCTTATTTTGCTAAAGAAACAATGTATATGGCTATACAAACAAGCTGTAATTTAGCTTATAGAATCTAGTGAAAAATAATACTATATGAACCAGCAAGATTTGGCCTTTTTCTGAAATAAGAGCAATCTTTAGGCAGGTTCCCAATATATGGCCACAGCTGCATATCAGAAGATGATGTTTTCATTCACAGATGGAGGCACCATAATTTTTGCTGAATTTGTAAATGGTGACATGAGCAATTAGAGCTTTCACTTTTCAGTATAATTATTACAGAATTTCTTTCTGGAACTTCAATTAATATCGTTTGCTGGTCCCATCTGAAAATTCCCAATTTAACAGATATTTAATACTGACTCCCAACAGCACAGAATGACTTTTCTGAAAACTTTGTATTGAATTTCGTCAGAAACATATGTCTTCTAGGAGGTGATCACTTTTGGAAAAAGTACTCAATGAAATATAAGGAAAAGTAATTTTCCTAGTATGACTAATTGAAAGAAAATTATTCTGGGCAAGTGAAAGTACTACATCTGTTAAGCAAGGAGAATTAGAGGGTGTAGTGTCTGAATCACAAGTGAACTCAAGTATATTCAGAAGAGAAAAGTTACAATCCTGTAACCAGCATCATTTGGAGAAGAGGATCTTGGTGATATGTGTTGGTTACTGAAGATTAGCATAAAGACAGTCAGTGTAATCAGCCTTACTTAACACGCTAGAAAATAATCCAAAGACTAAATAGTGCTGATTGGAGGTCACAGAAAGTTGTATCATCCCACAGCTTTTAACAAAGCTGGTCACAAAACTTCTGTCTCCCTACCATGAGATTTCCATTACAGATAAATTTGCTAATGTATATCCATAAATTACACATGGGAAATTGGCTGGTAAACAGTACACTAGAGATGACACCCACCATAAAAAACATCTTCCTGACTCCAGACTAACATACAAGGTAAAAAAAAAAAAAAGAAAAAAAAGAAAGAAATAAAAAAAAAAAAGACCATGGAGAAAATGCAACACCTGTTCTCGTGTCCCTGTGGCTGTAGGGGCTGTGGAGGCGGCGGCTGGGCCACGGGGCTGTGCTGGGCGACGGGGCTCTGCTGTGCCAGGGGGCTCTGCTGGGCCATGGGGCTGTGCTGCTGGGCCATGGGGCTCTGCTTCTCCGAGCTGGGGGCCGAGGCTGGGCTGTTCAGCTCTGCATCATGGGGAGATGGAGATTAAAGACCTGTCACAGTGCAGCATTTAATAAAGGGCAAAGGTACACAATAATAATTTTCGGTCACGCACTACCTCTGCAAATTTATGCTTTGTTGCTTTTACTCTCTCAGGTTATAAGTAGATTTTAAGACATTTGAACCTAATGGCCTCCTTTTTTGATAGTCTATGGATCCGAAATCTTGGTGACTTCTATAATTCTGGTTGACACCATCATTATTTTAAACACAATTCAACAAGGGAAATCGCTTCCATGTTTAACGTATTCTTTTAAAGAACAGAAATACTGATTACAGAATGATAGAATCATAGAGTCACAGAACAGCTTGGGTTGGAATGACACTTGAAGATTATCTAGTCCAACCCCCCTGCAATGAAGAGGGACATCTTCCACAAGACCGAGCTGCTCAGAGCCCTGTCCAACCTGGCCTTGAATTTTGACAGGAATCCCAGGATGGGGCACCTACCAACTCTCTGGGCAACTTGTTCCAGTGCTTCATTACCCTCATCATAAAAAAAAAAAGCCCAAAAAAACCCACAAAAAACAAACAAACCCCCCCCCCCCCCCAAAACCTCTTTTTTTAATATCTGTCTGAATCTACCCCTTTTTAGTTCAAAGCTGTAAGACCACTTATTCTACCACAACAGGCCCTGTTAAAAAGTCTGTCCCCATATTTCTTATAAGCCCCCTTTAAGTACTGCAAGGTCAGAATAAGGTCTCCTTGGAGCCTTGTCTTCTTCAGGCTGAACAACACCAATTCTCTCAGCCTCTCCTCATAGGAGAGATGCTCCAGCCCGCTGATCATCTTCATGATCCTCCTTTGGACTGCTTCCAACAGGTCCAGAGGATCCCACAGCTGGAGTCAGAACTCCAGGTTGGGTCTCATGAGAGCAGTGTAGAGGGGCAGAATCACCTTCCTCAACCTGCTCATCCATTGAACAGCCCCCCATCAAATTCATCTCTCTCAATTTAGAGAGAAGAATGCTGTGGGGTACCATGTCAAAGGCCTTACAGAAGTCCAGATAGGTGAGACCTATAGCTCCTCCCTTGTCCATTGTTGTCCACTGATGTAGTTACTCCATTGTAGAAGGCCACTAGGTTGGTCAGGCAGGACTTACTCTAGGTAAAGCTGTGCTGGTTTTCCTGAATCACCTCTCTGTCCTGCATGTGCCTTAGCACAGCTACAAGATATTTGAAATGCTTTCCATTTCGAAAAAGCAATTCATTTTGAGAGACTGAACATTTTACTGCTTTCTCCACTGTTTGGGATGATAACAAAAGCTGTCACAAAAGCTAAAACAGTGGTGTCCTTACATTAGCTCCTGCTGTCTTTGAGTTCATCTAGAATTTCCTGTCTTTTTAAATTTTTGGGGACTGTGAACAGTAAAATAGTAAACCCAATCTCATAAATTCTGACTAACCATTTAGACTGATGTTTTATTTCACTGTATTATGTCAAATGACTAAGGTTTCACAAAGGAATAGTGCAGAAAAACAGAATCATTCTTTTGAAACAAGACGAAATTCAAAAAGACTGAGATTGGCATAGAAAATATGGTTTTGTTGCTTTGTTATAAATAAAAGATGCCAGTCTTCATTCAGGCTTCCTGCTGGAATTGGGGGGTGACATATTTGCTGCTGAGCTCATATCAAATATATTTCTTCCAACACACTAGCACAGTCCTGTTCACCAGTTACCTATTAGGATGCATAAATGTGAGAGACTCCACCCACAGGAGGGCAGAGCACTGCAGAAGCTCCTGCATTATCAACAGTAAAGGCAAATATTATATTTTTCCTACTCCTGCTTGCAACAGAAGGAGTGAGGCCAGTGTGGCATTGTGCAAAACAAACAAAACGGACACACATATGGCTGAGCATCCCTAACAGCAATAGCTACACATGATACAGATCTTGCCTAGATTTACATTTGAATCTAGTTTTAATTTTTGTGTGTTTTATTTTTAAATGTTTAACATGTGGGTTTTTTCCCTATGGGTGCATATTCTCTAGTTATCTAATTTATGCTCACAATTATTATAAAAATTTTGTCTACTTTATAAAAGATATTTTCAATTTAGGATGAATTATCAAAAAAAGCTTGTATATTTGCACTTAAAACACTCCTCATGCAGGCATAAGCAATACTTGTCTGTGTAATTACTATGCTTAAGGCTATAATTGCCCATTTTGCATCTGTGAGTCTCTTGTATTCCATATTTTAGAGACAAAGATTGGAAATGTTGTCCCTCATTTCTACATTACTCTCATAACTATGGATGAACTGGTAAAATCATGAGCTTCTTAAACTGCTTTGTATTTATATGGTATTTTTAACCTGAAAGTATATTACAGAGATATTAGATTTTTTACCAATTTTTATAAGCTGGGAAGCTAATATTAGAAGGCAAATGAGTTGTCCAGTGTCACACAGCCACACAGGGAAGCTGCGCCTTGGGCACAGATCATTTCTCACCACTAGCACCTGAGAACATCTTGTAGTACTACAACTGAGCTACACCTCTGCTTTATTTCTAATTTAATGCATCCATCTCTAACGCTGAACTATTAATGATGTTATTTAACCTGGATACCAGAGAGGCTTAAACAAACTTCATGGACTGTATGAAGTACCACACTTGTTTCAGATGTTTGCAAAGCTGACCTCCAGTAATTACATGGGTGCTAATTGATGTGAATTCTAAGTTTTTGTATGTTTGTGTTTTTCTCTTCACTGAATTCATTTAACAAAGTAGATGAGTTCCCTCAGCTGCAGTCTATGACCAGTGCCAGACTATTTCCCTGTCCTGTTGCTGGGTGCAGCAGCATAGGGTGAAGGTCATCTAACTGGACCACGGATCATTAAGTAATTCCATTACCTTCTGTGTGTCGTTCCCAGCTCTACTCATATGTGTTGCTGAGATATAAAGACATAGTCTCATTAACGTGGTACAATTCAGGCAGCAGTGCAGCACATTGTTAAACTAAAAAAAGCCCTGAAATCAACACCAAACCCCATGGAGCCAACATCAAAAGATCTTCACTGATTAGATGTGGAGTAATGACCAGAATAATGAGTCTATCCCCTTATCCCCACACTAGAAACGAGATAATTCAGGGTTCAGTTCTTTCCTGCCTTGTGCATTTACAGTGATGTATCGCTACATGATAGTGATGGAGGAAACTGCCAAATCTGAACACTTCCTTCTCATCACTTTTTGTCACACGTAGCTGGTAGCTGAACACGCCTGGTGACAGCCATTTCAGTCTCTTGTGAATCACTTTGTCAAACTTTGGCTTGGCTTATAGCACGATGTAAAAGAACAAACTCAAAACTTGGCTCTCTTGTAGAGTGCTTTTCTATGTAGAAGACAATTCTTGCAAAAGACCTTAAAATCCTCTTTCTCTCTCTCTGTCAGGTTTCTCTAGGTTTGCTTTAAACACCCATTTCATAACTTGAAAGCTTTTCAGCAATTCAGATCCTATCCGAGCCAGTGCTAAGCTCATAATTCTGGTGTGCTGCACGTTACAGCAGAGGAAGGAGAACAAAAGATGCTCTTTCAAGTGGTGACATAATTTAAGCTAATTGGAGGCTACTTAATATTTTCTTCCTGTTTTTAAGGGCCATTGACTTACCCTCCTGAGGAATGATGCGAAGAGTTACACTGAGACCTGCATCTTTAATTAGCTTCACAATATCTGCATGAGGCATGTTAATAATAGACTGGCCATTCACAGCTAAGATCCGGTCTCCAACTTTAAGTTTTGCACAGCGATCCGCAGGACTTCCATCAATTATCCGCCCTATTTTATGGGGTACAGCTAGGCAAGAAACAATAGATACAATTAACATATGCTGAAACAAGTGGTGATGTTCACAAACAAAAGAAAATTAGTTCATTTTGGAAGAAAGTTCTATAAGAATTAAAAACAGTTGGTGTAAAAGCTTATAAGAATATAAATTCTTATGCAATGTCATTTGCAGTAACACTGTACTGTGTCTTTTCACTAAAAATTCAGAATCCAGATGCATATATACACATGGAGGATACATATGAAGTCCAAAATAAGTTTATAATTCAGCTATTTTGCAAACCTGGCACGAAACAGCCTAATAAGCAGATCAGAAAAACAATAAGGAATTAAAAAAGGGAAAGGGGATAAATTTACACAATAAATAGCAGTCATAAATTGTCTCCCATCTCCTGGTTTACAGAATTTCTTTATTTGTATGTTGCAATAGAGGCGCCAATAATATTATTTGCTTTATATACAAAAAATTGTTACTGAAAATGCCCAGGGTACATAAAATTGTTCTCCTCCATTGAAATGTGTTTATTGAAAAGTAGAAATAATACTGAAGATTTATTGAGATGCGCAGCTCTCTAATTAGATATTAATAATAAATGAATAGAATTAAGTTGACAGCTATGAGTACATAGACATGTACTACATCAAAACATCTCAGCCCTCTTCTCAAAACATTACAAAGAGCAAAGCTTCTCCTTTAGCTCTTCTCTGCGGCTCTTCACATTTCTGTTTACTCCATCCATGCTCTTGTTCTGTCTCTTCCCTCATTTTCATTGAATTTTCTAAATATTGTTCTTGATATTTTGACCGGTGTTTCTATTATCCTCTGATTTTTAACTAAATGCATATGCTATATCTGATTCTTTTCTCTAAGCCGCCCAAAGAGAATGCTACTTTTCTTTCTCCCAACTACTCATGAATATGCTTATCGCAATTAAACTACCATATTACGATTAATATCCTAATGTTTGAGTATTCCTCTGCAGTCCCACACTTCAGTCCTGGAAAACTTAGCACAAAACAGCTCAGCTTCACTATCCACCTTTCAACTGGTATTTAAAGCCAGTGTTGGTTTTTTTTTTTTCCCCCAAAATAATATAACCGTAACATTTAATTATCTACAGAGAACTAGGAAAAATGAAAAAAAAGATTGTTCAAACACTTTTTGGGAGATATCTAGGCTATCAATGCTCATATAAACCAAAGCTCTAATAAGAGATTTGTTCAGAATACATTGCTGGAGAACAAATTTCTCAGCACCCTGATAAACATTTACTGAAGGTTTTGGTGATTAACACAGACTGCACATCTGGTATAAAGTCACAACAGACATACATCAAAGTGACTTCTGTTTCTAGTATGGATGTAAGTGTTGTTTACAGTGCTAAAAATTAATTTTCAGAACACTGAATATATGAGTGAGTGAAGTGCAAGCCATAATCAAACTGCATACTTCTTTACCACTATGGTTCAGGCAAGAACATAAATTAAAACACGACTTTAGTAATACAACACATACATTTTAGACTCAACAAATGCACTTCAGAAATGTCTTGTTGCATAGGAAATACCTGATTTATGTCACAACATCTAAACATTTCTTTTTTAAAATATACTAAGTATCTATAGCCACACTTTCTACAAAAATTGTGTTTATTTTATCCTTAAGGTTTACCCTTAAGGTACACATATAACTTTCATGCATACAAATAATACACGCATACAGTGAGCAAACAAATAAAAGAGTAACTTGACTCTTGAACAGTTTTCATAAAATCAGTTCTTAAAGCATCACCAAGAATCACTTACACTAATACTAAAATGTGCCTGTTTCTGGTATATATAATAAAAGATCTGTCTGAATTGTCATATCTTTACTAAATATTAGTGGAGATCTGAAAATGAGACTGTCTTACGTAAAAAAGCAAGAAATTTGGTGGTAAGAAAGAAGAGGAAATATGGTAGAGAAGACACGACTAAAATTTCCACGCTCACTGTTTCTAACCCTAAAGATGTTTTTGGTAGCCTAAATATTTATGTGGAGATATCATTTCAATAGTAAGGGGTGTGGGAGGATGAGGGGTGGGAAGTCCTATTAATTTGCCAGAAAAATTTTTTGTTGGACTTCTTGTACCTGACAAGTGAATAGAGCAGATGTCTGCATGTTTGAGATGTCTGCTGAAATCAAAGCTGGAGGTGGGAGAGCCACGAGAGTCTAATTCGGATCCAAATCCTGAGAAAAGGGAAGGGAGGGAGAAAGAGAAGGAACTTGGTGTTCTTTTCTTCTTCCCTTTAAGCCTAATGGTCTTCACCTTCCTGATAAAGGCACCTACTCTAAATGTTTTGGCATCCCTGAACTCCCTTCATTCCTTCGTGTTATGAAAAGATTAACAGTAGGCGACCATAAAAACAAAGCCCGTGTCTGTCAAGGTACCTTTTCTACTCCACCTTGCTATTTGAGGATTTAATGCTCCTCTTCTCAGGTTGTATCGGTGCCATTTGATCTTGCTGCAAAGTAGGGAGTGGGAAAATTTTGCAGAAGGAATCTGAATCTCTGCTGGATTCAAGGTTACACTGTTATGCTCTATAGGGTTTTATGGGCAAATCTAGTTACTTACTAGAGGAGCGCATGGCCACTCAGCAGAAACTGGTTTATGCACATTTCTAGATAATGTGAGGAGAAGTATAGCTCCTGGCTTCTTCCCCCCCAGTAATGTTATCCTGAGGAGATTCTGTTCTTTGCTTCTCTTCCCAGTGGAACTCTGCCTGAGAGCCCTCCTAAGCCACAATATCCTGGCTGCCATGGTCCCAAAATGCTTCCTTGGGAAGGGAGGATTTATTTAGGGCTTTTTTTACAAGCATGAATTCTTCTAAGGGGTGCAGATTATCTGATGTGTAGGCTGTTCACAAAAAAAACAACCATGCTAAAATATGTTAGAAAACTTCCATTTTTTAGAGAGAGCTTTTGGTGGTGAAATACTTACTTTGAAGGAATAAGAAGGAGCTACTCTCATTAATCTCAGGGGATTAATCAGGTAAAAGCTAAGGAACGAAGGTAGGCATGAACTGTGAATTTCCAAAATGGAAAATTTTTATTGTTCAGAATGGTCACATCTAAAACAACTGTGGAAGAGCTGTGAATTGTCCATAGAGAGTGGGTTGACTGAAGTGGCAGACGGGATCTCACGAAGGAAAATGCAAGATGATGCAAGTAAGGAAAAAATAACGCTGCCTAAGACTAAGCAGAGATGAGCCCTAAATTAATTATTATCACTCAAGAGACCCTGAAATGTGTGCCTACTTCTCTAAAAACAAACTCATTAAAACAGTCAATATGACACTAAGAGTTAGAAAAAAAAAAACAAGTGAAACAAACTATTGCTAGATACAGCTGTGTGCCTGAAGTCTGCTGATAATTTCAGTATCCTCATCTTAAAAATCATAGCAATGAACTCACAAAGATTCAGAGAAGGGAAGCATGGAAGTCAGAAGCAGAAAACAGCATATGCTCAAAGGAGTTGTCCCATGAACTCACAGTCATCACCTTGGGAAAGAGAATTTGGGGCAACCTTCTGGAGGGGCAGAAGAATAAAAGGATACAAAAAGGGATTAGACCAACCTATGAGAGTGACCCATTGCTGATTAAATCAGAAAATCTCGGCTGTGAAAGCTGACACAATGCCTGGGAAAGGTCTTGTCTGCTGTAGGTGCTGTCCTCTGTGCTGTTGGTCACAGCAAAGGGACAGCAAGAATCTGTATGTCTGCTTTGTCTCTCCCAGCATGGCAGGTCTCTTCTTGGAAAGAAACCTCCCACGTCTGGCATTTAATTAGGATTTTGTTAACATACAATACTTTTTTCTTCTTAAATTGCATCTTCAGTGTTTTATTTTTATCTAAGCAGAGCATTTAATGATGGAACCTTTTAAAGGAAGTTCCAGATCACCTGACCAGTGGTAAATGCTTCCTATCACCCTTAAAAATTTTTATTAATCTGTTCATGCCTCTTTTAACAATTCACCACAAGCTGTTCTCCAAACACATGTATATATTGAAGAGTGGAACATGTGCCCGGATGAGACTTTGCAGAGAACTGATCCACTTATTTCAAAACACTGAGTTACCTGAGCAGCATTTAATATTAGCAGGCTATACAGAAAGATTTGGATTTCTGGCTTTTTTTTTTTTCCAAGAAACTCATTGATTTTGCTAAAAGTGAATGCAGAAAACAAGCTGCCCCCTTGCAAAACAATTAATTTCTTGGTTCTCTCAGACTACACAATGAATGAAACTGCAAGGGAAAAATTACTGTGAATTTTTTAACTTTTGAAAATATGGGAAATTAGTAAGAATGAATTTATATGTCTACAAACCACACAGCCCTTCAAAATAGACATACAGGACCTTTCCCCCCAGTACTATCAACTCGTGCAAAATGTGACTCAGGAGTGATATAGTTGGATACCTAACTTAAGATAAAAGAAATCCTTCCAAGACAGAAAGCATAATCCTAGACGCAAAATAATCTAGCAGAGAGTAGCAACGCTGCAGAAACCTTATCTAACAAAATATCTTACAACGGAATGTAACTTTTCTATGGTGCATTTTTCAAAATTTCATGACTTGGGGAAGATTTGAATCCTCAGAGCACCAAAGCTTCTATAGTATTTGAAGTCATTAATCTGTCCTCCTAAATCTTGCTCAGATATTTAGAGCATTACAGCACAAACTGACCCAGAGTTGGCATGTAGCAGCTGAGGCTTTCCCAGAAGGTATTTAATTGTGCAATGATCAGCTCTTAGCCCATTAAAGAGAAATCAAATTAAAAAATTGAAAGACAAAATGATTCAAAGAAATCTTTCCATTTAGAAAGTGGATAAGGTCTGCTTTCATAAACCTACCGATAACTACAAATTTACATTTTCCTGAATATTTTTCTTTGATAAAAATCACCCACTTTTGCTCTGCATGATTCAAATTAATATCCTTATCACACCTGCATGCCACTGAACAGAGAACAAATTTTGTATCATTATCCAAAATTGCAAACAAATTTTGTCGCATTATACCTGAGTGTCCATATGCTTGGGTCAGCTGTACACAAACCCAGAGCAGTTTCTGAATACAGATACTTCTTCTAGCACTGTATATCACAGAAACACAGAAGGGTTGGGGTTTTAAGGGACCTCTGGAGATCACACAGTTCAACCTCCTGCTGAGGCAGGTTCACTCAGAGCAAATTGCACAGGATTAAGTCATATGGGTTTGAACATCTCCAGAGAAGGAGACTTCACCACCTTTCAGGCAGCCTGGTCCAGAGTGCAGCCACCCTCAAAGGAAAGAATATCTTCAGAATTAACTTTCTGTGTTTCAGTTTGCTCCAAATGCCCAATGTCTGCTCTACTCTCTTGACACCCACCCTTAAGATATTTGTATGCAATGGTAAGAGCCCCTATCAGCCACCTCTTCTCAAGGCAGAACAGGCTCAGCTCTCTCAGCCTTTCCTCTAAGAGAGTTGTTCCTGTTCCCTACTCACGCCCTTAGTGCTTCACTGGGCCCTCCCCAGTCGTTTCATGTCTTTCACGACTGAGGAGCCCAGAACTGGACACAGCACCCCAGATGTGGCCTAACGAGGGCTGAGGAGAGGGACAGGATTACCTCCCTTGACCTGTTGGCTATGCTATTCCTAATGTTCCCCAGAACACCACTATCCTTCTTGGCCACAAGGACATAGTGCCAGCTCATGGACAGCTTGCTGTCCAGCAGGACCCCCATGTCCTTCTCTACAGAGCTGCCTTCCACAAGTCAGCCCCAGCCTGTGCTGGTGCCTGGGATTATTCATTCGTCCCTTAATGCAGGACCTTGCATTTCCAGTTCGAACTTCATTAAGCTCCTCTCCCCCCAACTCTCCAAACTGCCCAGGTCTGGCCAGCAGAGCTTTCAGGTGTATCAGCCTCTCCTCCCAGTTTTGTAACATCAGCTAATTTGCTGAGGGTACACCCCGTCCTTTCACCCAGGCCACTGATGAGTAAGTTAAACAAGACTGATATATCTATCAGCCCCTTGCTTTTTGAATGAAAAAATAATTTCTGCTCATTTGAAAGACACACAAGCTAAAAAAAGTGGATTATAAGAAAGTATTACCCTATATAAGGATTTTATGATTTATATCAGTAATTTTTTAACATCTATTCAGTCCTTTTAGGCATGCATTAACTGTTGAGACTATTTTTTTTAGACAGCAACTTTCCAGTTTTCCCCCCTCTATATAGTAGCTAAATGTCAAAAAGTAGCAGTTAAGGCGAAAAAAATCAAACCTCTGCATTATCTATTAAAGCCCCCTGGCAGATAAATTCTTGCAATGTTTTCTAATGTTGAGAGATATAGACAGTAAGCCAAGCAAATGAGCCTTCCTGAGCCAGCTGTCCTTTTCAATGTTATACAGTGATCAATTGAATATTTATTATATTCCCAATTCTCTAAACATGCAAGAGTTTTCATTCAAGCAGCAGGCTCCAGCATATCAGATTTTAATTGGAAGAATATATTAAATATAAACATCTGTAATTTCATTGCTATGGAAAAATCTAAATTCTGGAAAACTTGAGTATGGTGGACTTCCCATCAGGGCTAAAAAAATATTTTCCTGATATTGATAGGATATTTCATGTGACACTTGGAAAACAGAAATCTGTGGCATGCTGCATACTTGCATGTGAAAATAATCCTTTTCCCTTATAAGATTAATGAATCTATAAATGGAAACAACCCATTTTGTGCTGACATGGAGCACATTTGCTTGCATAGCACAGGCAAAAGAAGCTAAATGGGAAGGAGTGCACACACCTTAGAAAGCTGAAGATATAAGCAAAAAAAACCCAGAGCTTATAGACTTTAATTCACATTTCTAATGAAAGCAAAGTGGACCCTGTGGAATTATTAGAAAAGGCTTGGTTCCCCTGATGGGTTTTTGCTAAGAAAACTCAGTGTTCATTCTTTGAAAACACAGGAGCAGCACCCGTAGGTCCAAATGATGTATTCAGAAACACAGTGAAGGACAGAAATCATCTAGAGAGGGGAATAATGCCGTTAAGATCCTCCATTATTTATCTCCAAAAAATATCAAACAGAAAATTGAGTATTTCATGCCTGCAGACTCCAGCAATGTGATTTGATGATATTAAAAGCCTCTTTGACCTCTTAAGGTTATTTTACTATGATTAACTGCTTATGTTGATTTGAAAAACTAAATCATATAGAAATTTCTTTCAGCTGCAAGTTTTACTATCACTTAAACATACTTAGAAACTGTGCTTTTGTAGCTGAAGAGGCAGAACAGCTCAAACCTGAATATCAAGCTGCACAGAAATGAGATTCCAGATTCCTTGCCCACAAGTTGCAAATATCTTCCATGGGGGATGCACACTGTGGGTGGGTTTTCACTGCTATGCTCCAAAAATGTCCTAGGTGGGGTAGACAGACATCCTAATTTCCAAAGCACTGTATCCTTTAGAATTTGAAAATTGGTCACATAAAATTGTGTCCCTAAGCACCACCTTACCCAGGAAAAGCATAGGTGAAATTGCTACACAAACAACTCAGATCACACAGTTATCACTGATCGATAAACTGGTTTTTATCTCTAAACTGTAAGGAGTTCAAAGAAACTTTGGACTGAATGGGACTTACTCAGAATTCTGTTTTCTGCAGTCAGCAGAAGCTTATCTTGGATTTTTGGTTTTTAGTTAAGACTGTATGTTTTGAGAAATGAAAGAAACTTCTTTCATTAGACTCTGTTTTATCATATGTTTTCAAAATCCAGCAGGCACTGGCATATGCAGTGTAGGGGCAAATTAAATCTACAACTCCTCTTTTGTGAAGGAGGAGGAAGGTCGTAACAAGTATGCACAGTCTTTATTTTTTGAAAATTGTTTATTGATTAGGCCTGTGTTTTCAGTTTGTTTACACTTTATAACTGTGCTAAATTGACATTACCTGCCACAGTAAAATTCCTGGAAATACTGCCAATTTTCCAATTTCACTGGAGGCTGCAAGTTAACAAGGTCTGTTAACAACACATGGTTTCTCTCTAAAAAATTACGATGCAAAGAGATTTACAGGGGATCACAAGTACTTATTCTAGATGAAGCTGCATCCCAAACACAAGAAGTAATGGTACCAGGGGATCACAAGTACTTATTCTAGATGAAGCTGCATCCCAAACACAAGAAGTAATGGTACCAGGAAGATATGGAAGTAGGCAGGGACAAGTTTACTCCACAAAACTTTGGGACACATTCATGCAGAAATCTCATTCTGGCCATCTCCAGAAGTCTGCAAGTGCTTTTCCACAGGCTGCAGAGGAAGCTAATCCTTTCATTAGAAATAGGTCAGGAGCCTGGACAGGTGTATTTTTTTTTCTAAATCACTCAGCACTCTAAGATCCTCTGCGTGCTGCACTAGGCAAAATGACTTGCTCCTGGATATACCACTCAAGCACAGCTCTTTATTTATCCACTTTATCTCCTTTTACTGATACAATTTTGAAGCATGGCTGACCTTTTCTATGCCCCTGCTTTGCCCTGTAAAATCTCTTCTTTCAATCCTTGTCATTCGTTTTCCACTCCTGATCTCCCCACATCAGAACCATAGTTCAGTGCAAGATAATCCCGTGCTGGATTAGAGAACATCCCAAGCAATGCTTTGACAAAGGGAAAACAAAAACCATTATAGACACAGGAAAATAAGTGTGCCACAAGAATTGGATGTTTAAGCAAGTACCAGTAAGGAAAAATGACATTCAGATCTAAAGGAGGCTCCAAAGTACTCAATGCTAATTTATCAAAATGACGGCTATTACAGTGCTGCCCATCACAAAATGTGAAAAAATAATGTGTTTCCTAATTATGGCTGTAGTTTGCCCTCACTCTGTGTCTACATCAATAGTAAAAAAAAAGCATTTAGTATTTTGAAAATTTCTGCATAGCAAAGGCACGCCCATAAATCAACAGTTACAACAAACCCCTTGGAAACCATATCGAGAGAAAAGCTGACCAAGACCCTAAACCTCCCGGAAAAAGAATTTCATCTTCAGTTCTGGGAGCTCCTGAGCCTTTCATGGCCCATTCTCAGGTCAGAAGGAGCATGAAGCATTCCTAAGAGACTGTGTGGGAGCAGTGCAGCCCACACCCCAACAGAGGGTGGAAAAGGGATTTGAGACTCAGCTGGAGCACTGCTACTGTGACTTCAGGGGATTGTCGTACAGCTTCAGAGACAGAGCAAACTCTCCTGGCAAAGAGAAGGTCAGCTTTTGTGCAGCTCCTTCAGCTTCAGGCCAACTGCAAAGCAGCAAACTAATGAACCTGCAGCTCTGCAGCCAGTAGCAACCTTGCTGGAATGACTGCTTCAATTTTAGCAGTGCTTGAAGCACACACACCTAGTGACACAAAGTGCTTGTGCCTGTACTCAGCAAGAGCTGTTGTAATCTGTTGGACTGTAAAGTACACTTTGTAAGTGTGATTTCAAGAACATGGAAAATACTTTCAGTGCATAATTAATTGCCTTCTTGAGTAAAAGTGGTGATGATACTTATTCTTCCAAGACCCCAAGTCTTTTGCTTTTGCAAGAAAGTAGAGGAGGGAATAGAGTTATTGAAATAAACATTCTTAAATCAAATGAACCCTTCTTCACTTTGCCCTGAGGATGCTCCCAGTGAAACAGCTTCCTGGGTGCTGCTCTTCCTAACAGTGTCTGGCACTACATGATACTCCCTTTTTTGACCTATTTTGCCCATTTTGATTTTTTCAGAATTGCTTTGCAATTACAGCATTAACATTTAACTGTGCATGCATGTCTGCATAACATCATTCTGTTCCACATGCGGATACAGGAGCTGGCAACAAGTGCATGCCTCTGAAACAAGGGGCACTGGAACCAGAGCCCATTTCACTCAATTAACATATTGCTGCTATGGGAAGGAGTAACTACCAAGGTGTTAGCATGGTGCTGTGCAGGTGCACATTTTGATAGTGATGTATCATACATTTTGGACATTGCACTTCCTATATCCATTTGATATCTTCCTACTGTTGGTATGCTTTCTACCCCTGATTGTGCATTTCAGTAAAAGGATTTTGTTTTGTTTGAGGCTAGAAGGTACCTCAGGAGAGTTTCCCTCTTGTGTTTTCTACCAAAGGGCCCCAAACTTAGATGCTGTATTCTGAATGGATGAGTAAAAGGGAGTGCTGAGTAAAAGGTGATAATAATTTCCCTCAATCTACTGGTTATGCTCCTGTTAATAACGCTCAAATTACTTCACCCAAATAAATATTAAGTACAGAAAATAACCTTTCTTACTCTAGAAAGAGTCAATAATTTTAGATTGTTTTCATTACTGATGACAGATGATATAATATTCAGGATTTTTTTCTACTAGAGTTTTGTAAAAGAATTCATATAGAAAGGGTATCTTCTTCTCCTTTCTGTCACTGTCTACAACAAATGTAATTTTTTGTTCACTGCTGCTCTCGTAAACTTAGGATTTGGTACTTTTTGGGATCCCTGAAATTCAATGCAGTTACTATTTGAATAAATTCTCTTGTCACTTCCACAGCAGGCTGTCATTTCTCTTTACTATTGGAGACGTTCAGCTGAGCGTCAAAAATGACTACTTACATAGTTGCTGGTGGAGAAAGAAAAGTACTGAAAGAGCATGTTGGAAGGTAGGAGGAAAAACAGGATCTTGAACCTGGGTCTGTAGTCTTCAAGAGACTATTCCAATCACAGAAATTTTGGTTGCTTGAGCATTTTCTCTTTCTCTTCCTCTCTCTCTCCCATTTCCCTCTCCATCTGCCCCAACCACAAACTCTCTCTATAAAATAATTTTCTTGAAAAAATCATGGCTGACTTAACTGATTAACATGTATGTACCTCAATGTATTTTTTTTTTCTTTTCTTATCTTCTGCAAAGAACTTCCAGCTCTTCGGCTATTATATTCAGTAATGTGAAAACTCAGAGTCCCAAGAGGCTAATTAGCCATGGTTTTGTTACAATTTTAATTCCAGCAATCATGGAGTTTTAAAATTCAGCTGAGGTAGCATGAAAAGCAACTCTTTTAATAACTGCATGATCATGAAATACTGCAAAAAAAAGTTTTCTGAGATAACTTGCTATTGTGAGATAAGGTTTTCTCAGTACTCTCTTAGCTGCTTTTCAGGTATGAATTTAGAGGAGTGATGTTTGGCCCTGAATTTGAAATTGTGATTTTATTTTGTCAGGAACCAGTTTCAGGCAAGAGAACAGTTCTTTTAAAACATATCTTAGTGTAGGGAAAGCATCATATTAGGCTTTCAAAATTATAAATGTTCTCACTTCTCTTGTGTTTCAGCTGTGGTTAGCATTATTTGGTGGGGCATGCGGATGTCCCTCAATATAGAGTCTTTTTTGCTTCCTTCTTCCAGAGGGTTCAGCTCTCATTGGGTTAAATGTCATTGGAAAGACCCAAAGGTGCCCCTGTGCCTCCAGCTGCCCCTACCCGGGTTTGAGTCTTTTGTAGGTCCTATATCACATCTGTCTGACCTCTCCCTAGATGCACCCAGGACAGTTCAAGTGGCACCAGATGTCTATATTAAAGCAATAAAATTGACCCACATAAAAAACCCCTAGTTTTCTGAACAGAAAGTGAGCTATAATTATTAAGTGCAGATCTTGCAACCTGAGTACTACTGAGTACAGAGAGATACACCTATCCCCCTGTATTCAGCCGTAGTTTTTATGCTGTCTATACTCCATCCAGTTAAATCAGCCTCTCTGCACCTGCATCTAACAAGTTCTCCCCATTTCCAGTTGCTACGGCAGTCCCATAATTGGACAGCTGTTGTCATAGGGTTTGCTGTGATCTAAGCTTTTTTTCGACTTGCTGAACTTCATCTTGATCTATTTAAAAAAAGTCTAATTCAGTTGCATGGAGGAGAATAATTTATTCACATAACTCTACTTGTTACTTACAGCGTCTCTTTGAGACTTTAATCTCAAAGAGATTACAAAGAATTTACTTTATGGGTGAATCCTCTATTACTCTGATAGTCAAAGAAGTGTGGGAAGCACAGAGCTCGAGAGGCCAGAATAACCTTTGGTTTTGTCCAAGACAATACAGATAAACAGTGCCCCTGAATAAACATTGAAAGTATCTTCAGTTTAAATCTCTGCAGTGATAAATTATTAGCAGATAGGTTTAAATAATTTTTTCTTTTTTTATTTGGGGCAAACTTAGAGAAATATGAACTGAAGAATGTGATTTACTTACTTATTGTGGACCCAGATTCGGGCCTGTTGAGGGAGCTGATGATCACAAAGCCAAAGCCTTCGTTCTCCTTGCGGTGGATCACCACGTCACTGGTTTGCAGGCTGTGGGAGGCAAAGCCCTCGGGGGGAGTAGCATTGCTGCTGGAGACAGCATGATTGCTGTTGGCATAAGTCGTGTAGTCACTTCTTGGAGAACTGTGGTGCGTAGACACCGAGCCTGGGCTTCTGCCATTCTCTGGGCAGGGCTCTCCTACAACATAAATCACACCGGTGTCACAGTCTGACTTGCTCAGTGGCTCTGTGAGTTACAGTGCATTTGCTAACGCAACATGAATACAGCTGACTGCCTACAGACCAGACTACCCCAAGTATTAAACTAGGAGCTGTAATAGATGCAGAGAGACAGGAATCTACACAATTATGCAGAACATTCAAGGGCAATCAGATAAAGCAAGCATGAACACTGACTGCTACGCCAGCTACAAGAGAGGAAAGGAAAGTAAGAACAATGTCTATCTGGATTGTAAAATCATTACCAAGTGCTATTCTGTTGTCTGCTGGTGGATCTGTCATCAAGAGGAAAATGTGACCATCTAATCCAATAAAAAATTATTTGTGTTTGGATTACAAGAATTTAAGCAGGGAGCTAACAGAGTAATTAGGATTAGCTGCATAATGTTCTTCTTACAAGTTGATTAGCATGTTCAAAAGATGTTCAAAGAGCAGAGCTTTTATACAATGAAAAATGATCACAAGTAGTTTTTCTGTGGGTGTCCTGGCAGAAGCAGCGGTCATTTAAAGGTTTGGAGATGCTCTTGTTTGGCAAGTTGAAAAGGGCAGAAGTGAAAATGGAGTCCATGCACACTTTAATATTGCTTTACAGTAACAAGAACAGGAAACAAGTTAAAACTTGTGGGATTACACATTTTTTAGTGTGAACATTTTGGCAATGGAAAATGGTAAATTTACACTTCCAGATGGGAAAAAAAAAAGGATTTATATTCTTTGCAGATATAAGTTATTTACACAAATCAGCATTTATTGACAGTTTTAATATAGAACTTTCAGATAAATGTAAGTATTATGTTTTCTGCTTGGAATAACAAGAGTGACAGAGTAATTTTACTGAACATGTGAGGAGCTCCCACATATACACATACATCCTAGGTAGAGAGTTTGCAAATTAGACCTTCAGTGTGTGTATATATTAATAAAATAAACAGCATCCAAGGACAAGCTGTTGTTTTCTCAGTCAGGTGTGTCCTTTAGCAGTCCTTCTGCAACTGTGAAATAAAGTAATTAGAGAGCATAAAGAGGAAGAAAAACAAACAATTATTATACTCCTGAAAATCTCTAAGAGTTATTGAACCAAATCTGCAGCTAAATGCCATAGTCAGTGACAAGAGTATTCTCATTTTCTGGCTGTCGTGTTTCAGAAAGCTGAATGTTGTTTATGTCAGTATGGCTGCAGCAGAAAGGAAATTATCTAACCCTGTAGAGTGACTAAGAGCTGGGTTGGCCATAAAATAATGCAATTGAATGCCATTAAATACAGGAAAAGAATGATAAAGGAGGAAAAGCTTAAATGGCTATTCAACTGTCAACTGTGCAATAGTTATTAATCAGAAAAATTACATTTTGCTCCTGCCTGTGAAAAAATGACATTTTAATTCATGCTGTTCCAAAAAAAAATTCACATTTTCCGAATAAAATTGTTTTCCAGATCTTGTGAACTGTGATTTTCTGTTCCAGATCTGGGTAAGTATATGTACAAAATGGTAATTCCAGGTGAGGGCTAAGATACGTGCATCAGCTACAGACAGGTAAGGAAAACACCAGATCCCTCTGTTGTATACATTCACTCTAGTGAGAAATTCCCATGAAATCAATTGGCCCGATGTATTAGTACAGCATTTTTCAGTCACGCCCATCATCTGCTGTTTTAAATTTTCCCACAAAGCTTATGTTGTAACACACCACATTAAAATCCTGTTCAGCACCTGAAATGCTTAAACACTAAAGAGCTACATGCTACGCTCCCCGGTGTGGCACTCTCAAGGCCCAAGGATAACTACAGGTGTTTTACCAGCTTGCTTACTGTCTGCCCCAGGAGCCCAGGCTGGCTAGCAGACCCTTTAATGTTTCACAGGCAGCAGCAAAGGCCGGCACGGCCCGATGCTAGCTCTGCCCGCAGCGCGTTCGGCTGACCCGGGGGCGGTGCTGGCGGCGAGGGCTGGGCATTATTAATTACCTTGGTTATTGGCCATTTTCCTCGCGCTGGGGGAGCTGCGAGGGGGCGTCGCACCGGGCGCGGGGGCGCCTTTCTGGCTGGAGGACTCTGGAGTCAGTAACAGAAGAAAGTCAGTGTTGCGGGAGCGCGGCCGGCTGCGGGGCCGCACTGGGAGGGGGACTGCGAAGACGAAGGTGAGCGGGAGGGCGGCTTTTTTGGCACGGGAGCGGAGGGGAGCGGCGCAGGCAGTGACAGTGGGTCTAGGGCACGGGCAGGCAGAAGACAGGACAGGCTAGGAATGCGGTTTTGCTCATTTCTGGTGCCTCAGTGAAGTGTGTACTCACTAAAAATGTTTTAAAAGTTCTTAAGCAAACTTCTCAAGAAGGCAAAGATTGTAATGGAAGGTCATCAAATTCTCCCATTAAAAGTTTAATAGATGCTGCCACACACATTTTTCAAGGTTCCGATGTTTTTCAGCAATTGAGACTGAGCTAAACGTCTGATTTGCTACAAGTACTTCATATTGGTTTAGGTTCATTTTCTGAATGCGTCTCCTTGACAGAAGAATCTCGCCCTGTTCCTATGAGCCACTTGTGCCCTACAGAAGATTTTCAGCCAGCTTGCATTGCAGTTCAGTGGGAAATTCCAGATGACATCAGTGAGACCAGAAATGGGCTTTTAACACATACAGGAGTGAAATGAGTTCCTGCCCTGAACAGTTAACAGTCTTTGAGCCTTTATCTTATTGACATAGTCAGCTCAAATGGCTTTAACGTAGGTGAATGTTTAGTCCCCAAAGTGGACAAAAGGAGACAGCACAGACCAAGACAGTATGGAACAAACCCAGAGTACTTATGATCACCACACCAGGGTTGCCGGTATGTTTCCACTTCTGAAGGAAACAACACTCAGTTGGAGTATTTTTGTCAGAGAAACAATGGACACGTATTTACAATTATTCTTTCCTCAAAATGACACAAGCATTCACTTTGATTTCCATGATTTTTTTAAACAGCACTGGTTTCTGCTGCCAGCATTGGGATCTGTTTTCCCTTTGACCTTTCCCAGCCTTCACTCACCCGTGGGTAGCACCTTTCTCCTCACAGTAAGATTCACCTGCCCGTTTCGGGCAGCGTTATGCATAAGATCAATCACGTATCGGTGGGTTTTGCCGGCCACTGGAATCCCATCCACGTACACCAGCTCATCACCAGGGTGGAGACGCCCATCTCGGTCTGCTGAGCCCATGGCAATTACTGCTCCGATGAGAATCTAGGCAGCAAAGAAAAAATCCTGTCACATGTAACACTGAGCCTCCAATTTAGTGACATGAATATTGCAGTGATTGTCTGTTCCTTCTGAAATTAAGCTAGGTGAAGAGATGTGTGTATATTTGAAAGCTGTGCTTGTTCTCCTGTGGGTATGACTCAAGATGCTTCCTTGCCTTTGGTAAGAAGGCAAGGTGTTTCCTACCTGCATAGGAGAGATACACCAGAGAATCATAATGTGAGTTCTGCATGATATGTTCAAATCAAGATAATCTGTCTCTAAGGAGTGTTGAGTTTCTATAGACAGCGTTATACAGAAGACTTAGAAAGATTAATTCCATGTAAGGACCTTTTTAGCTTAAAATTAGTGAGTCCGTGTATATCTTGTTGAAGGTTCTTCACTGCTGTGTGATTGAAGTACCTGGAGTTACATACCTGAGGTCAGCAGTGGAAGTGACTCCACTACACAGAGTTTGCTTTGGGACTCTTTAGGGGGAAAAGAAGAACTATATTAAATGTTTTTACTTGTAATGAATGACTGCTCAGGAAGTGCTTGATTAAAATGGAAAAAGGAGGAAAAAAATGCCAGCTTGTTCTAGGGAGGTTTTTTTTTTTTTCCCCCCAAATCAACATTTAAATATAGTTTGTATATATCTAAACTAGTAAAAAATATGTCCAAAACCTTTTAATGACTTTCTCCACTTTCTATGCAGATAATTTCACATACTTTATTAGAAGAAGACATATATATTTTCCCTGTGGAATAGCTGGTAGAACAGTTGAGATTGATTCAAACAAAACCTGCTTTCTTTGAAAGAATATTAAAGCATTCACAGAGCGTGTTCCAAATTTTCTGCTCTCTTTTCCAGTGTGAGAGTCTACACAAAATGATGGATATGACATGCCATGTGACAATCTGCTTTAAATAATAAAAGATAACAGCTATGAAGCACTGCTTTTCATGATGAATTGCAAAGACTAGATGTGGTAGTCACACAGATGGGCCTGTGGTTTTTTTGTGGTCTTAGCTGCAGAGTTGCAAGTATCTCAGCATAGTGTTTAAATGAAATCCCCTGTGGAGCCTGGAGAATTTCCCCCCGTTTTTAGCTCCCTTTGGCTTACTTTTGCTTTCAAAACTTAGCAAAGAGAGAACATGATGCGGCTTTTTCCTGCTTTCTGGGGTTCTTGGGATCCTGTTAAGCAGTTCCAGGCTGAGTGGCTAGAGAGGCTGTTTCAGATTCTCCATTCTGTTCTTCAAATGGTGAAAAAATATACCTCAAAGCATTGGAAAATACTTTGTGCAAAATTCAACTATGAAATATGTAATTATACTCCTTTGTTGGACAGCAGAAAAGCTCTCCAAGGCTACATTTAGCTAGTTATCCACAAAGTATTCTCAAAACTTTTGAGAATTAGGCATCTCACATAAGTAAGAATTTATTCCTAGTTATTTTGACAATAGATGGGTGATAACCCTCTGCAGCTTGGGAGTTTGTAGGGACCGGCTTCCTCCTTTTGTTTTGTTGAGCATTTGCATTTTTTCATAATTTTCTGAAAAAATACTAAACAATTTGAGCATCCTTAACCTTTGGAAAAACAAAATGGAGATCACAGCATGGTAGGCCATCAATATACAGAGCAAACTGGAAAAACTTTCTAGTTCTGACTAAGTAATTATTGCTGATATTTCACATTTCCGCCATGAAATGTAATTGTGTTACTCATCTCACTGTTGGACTCCTAACATAAGGAACAGAGTCATACTTCAAACACTTCAGCTAGGTGTGTTTGTCAAGATGACAGCCACCATATCTGTTATTTGGTATATTTAATTGCAAGAATAACTTAATTTTCTTACTTTTTCATTTTCTGTGTCTGAATTTGTTTCTTATGCAGTATCTGCTCTCATTTCATGGCTGAGAAGTTGCCATAATAGTTATCAATTCTACACGTAAAGCACAAATTGGAAAAATACATATCAGGATTATATTACCTCTGAGGTGCAGTTTCATACTGGCATGAGATTGCTTTGAATGCGTGAGGAGAAGGATGATGGCGTGTAAGCAATAAAGAGTGAGTTGTAGAGAAAAAATTCTCCTATTGTTTGAGATTAAACAGGACAAATTCTGGGATTGGGATGATTGTGGTAGAGCCTAATCTGAAATTAAAACCTGTGTCTATTAATTTATACAGGTTAATCTGCTTTGATACTGACTCTCTTTGTGATTCTTGGTAATTATCTGAATTTGTATTTTAATTTCTCTGAATATAACACAGTAGTTTCACAGGCACATAACAAAATTTAAGTATATACACATAAAGGGTGAGTCACCTAATTTTAAGTGTTAGTGATGTCTAAATCCAAGCTAATCATCTGAACTCTGTCTAATCACTGCTAAAATAGGACTTCCCAAGGCATGACCTTATGCTAACATTTTGCTCTATGGATATCTATGTCTCAGAAATGTGGAAAGATACTTTGAATGTATCTTCACACTGATAATAAAAAGAATATAAACATATATCTTAAGGACATTTTTGAGAAACATCCCAATCCATGTTGAAAAGGTAAACCTCTTAGAGAAATCATGTATATATTCCTATGATTCTGAGTTTGAGCTGCACAAATGTACGCAAAACACACCTCCGCTTTGGGACAGCAGTTTGCAACTTCAGTAAAGTTTCAATTTATGTGTTTTTGCAACCTTTCAGTAATATTATAATTCACCATAACAGAGTGAGATTATCTCCAAATCCACAAGTTACTGGGAGATGTGATAAATAGCTGTTGTAGTGCAATATTTTAAGATTTGAAAAGTGATTTGAACTGGCACAGCTCACGGTCTTGATATTTTATAGTTCTCAATAAATTTAAGTATTTCCTTTCAAAAGGATTTTTACACTTAAAAATATGGGAAGTGGAGTAGTACAGCAGCATTTTCTCCTTCTAAGGTGCCAGGTAGCTGATACAACTAGAAGGAAACTAAGGTACAGTCCCTTTATAGTGTCAGTATTATCCTTCTAAAATAACTTTATTTGGATTCTGCTTCTTTGAAAAAGTTATTGCCTTATGCTGAAGAATCCATATTCCTTTTTAAAAATCAAACCACAAAGACAAAAGCTTCCTTTTGTTCTGTGTTACCTGACTGCACAGCAGGAGAGCTGAAATAAAAATTTCAAAGTATCTCAGTTCTTGTTTCATAGGAAAGGCAGGAGTTTGGAGAACAGGCAAAACTGCTTCTGCTTTTCTGGAGGTGAAAGAAATGGGAGACTGCAGGGTAGGCCGTCCATGGGGGAGCAGGGAAGCAGTGGTGGAGAGAGAACAGAGTTAAGAAGTCTTGCACTTTGAATACAAAATAGAGGGACCCTAGAAAAGAGTACATCTGTTGTGTTCATTGGTGTTGAATTTGAGCAGTGAAAACAAGATGGGCAACAACTAGGGAGTGAGAATTGAAAACCTCAGGACTGCAACAATTCTAAGAAGGTGCCTTTTTGCCTTGTACAAATCCTCAGCTTCAAGTTAGCTTCTTCCTAACTCCTGAGGACTTTGAGAAATGTTTGCAAAGACACGTGAAACCCTTTGAATTGATAAGCCTTGGGGAAAAATGCTTTTGTACGTGCAAACCATGGAATAGACATAGCAGCCTTGAGGCTAAGGGCAGGATAAGAGCCTGTTCAGCAGGACAGTGAAATGTGTTAAAGGGTGGTTCACAGAGGGCAGCGTTTTTGGTCCTGCTCCCAAAAAATAGCAAGGTGCTTATCTCTGCACTTGATATCCAGCTGTGGCTCTTTGACTTCAGACAGTAAAGTCAGGTCAGTCCTTTGCTGAAGAGACACTAGAAAGAGCTGATCTTCTGTAATACTTCAGTGCATAATGCATGTAGCTGCAGGGCAAAAGGCACGTTTCAAAATTTCTATTCTGCTGGATTGCTGAGCAGAGACTCAAGTCCCTCACAACTCCAGCATGTATTATGGATATGAACTACCAGAATATCAGATATTCTACATGAGTTTTCTCTTAGTCCTTTAGGTTGAAATCATTCAGTTTTATATAAATAATCATCTTTTAGACACGGCATTTGAGCTGCACTTTTCCCCATGAGATTGTCATAAACCTCCAACAAGCAGAGCCAGTCAGACACTTAGTCTGTGACTGCTTAATTATCCATTTGTAGTGAAAAAAGCATTAAAGGAGACACCGAGAGAGCCTCTCTCAAAATATTGAGCAGCCTTGTAGCCAGGGACACTTCCCTGGGAGATAGGAAATGCCATTGGACATTACTGTCCAGAGCAAGGTAGAAGGAGATTTCCAAATCTTCATAGAACCATAGAATGGTTTGGGTTGGAAAGGACATTAAAAATTCTCTAGTTTGAATCTCCCTGCCAGGCAATGGGCAAGGACTGCTTCCACTACACCATGCTGCTCAAAACTTCATCCTAGTCTTAAAGTAGTGCCTTTTCTAGTGTCATTTTCAGCAGTCTAAAAAGATAAAATGGAACATTTCCACTAACACCTCACAGATTTCCTTTTTGGCTTCACCCGGTAGGTGTGCTTTGAGAACTTACACTGGCTGGGTCATCCAGAAGGGACAAGGAAAATGCTTGGTTGGAGAATGTGCAAATGATGGCTCAGTGGCCTCATTTTATGTGCATTGGGACATGCTCCACAGAAGGAAGTTGCATATCACAGGGGCTTCAGGCACACTGCAAGTGTAGAGGATGAAGCAGTGTTGTCTTGGAGTCCTTCTGAGCAGCTATACTTTATATTTGAAAAACCATTGAAAATGCTTATTCTAAACTAGACTGAATTTCAAACAGCATTTGAAGCATCTTTTTTAGAATACACTGCATTATTTTCTTTTATGGGAGACATAAGTACACTGTTAAGATTTATCAGTACTTTGAACGATGTTGGCAATTTTAAAATATAAGAGCTTCTTTATTTCTTAAAAGCCATGTGCTGGTTAACCTTAAGGCTTGAATGAAAAATATACTATTCTATATTCATTTGAATATGGAATATATAAATTATCGACTAGGGAATATACAAATCTAATAATTAATTATACATTATCTCAAATGTGGTAACACAGGACTCAGACTGTACTTAAAATTGTGATAATAAAGCACTATCATTATTGACTTGAGATTAGTCGTAGCTGTCAGGCTATAGTTACACCACTGATTTTTTTCTGAAAGAGCACTAATTCTGCCTGCTCTCAAAATTATAGTATTTAGATAGATCATTAATTTATCAAAATGTGTACACATTTGTGGTGTGTCATGCACATTTGTCCCTTACTTTCTGAGCTTCTGCACTGTTTCTTTTAAATATTGTGCATAGGGTTCATTTTATATTATATACTATTAGCAAACCATCTATTTTAATTTTGTTATGTGTTACTTGGTTACATAGGTGCCTCTCTCTAATGGTATGAAGCTATCATTTTTACACCTGTTGCCACACATGATGCTGTCATTTAACCTGGAACACTGACTGTCACTCCCTGGTGAGATCTTCTGTTTCCCGAAATAAACTGCATTGTTGACTGTGTCTTTTAACCACACACATACATTTTCCACACACGTTGCCTACTCTGAAACATGGTTATGGATAGTCATACATAATTGGATTTTTGGAATCTTCTGCTTAAACTTGATTTTGGAAAGTCCAGATTAAGAGATGCCAGGTCACGCTCCTCAGTAATGGGATGAGTGGTGCTCTGTTTTCACCTTAATGCCTTCTTATTCTAACTTAATTCCCTGTGACACCTTTCAGATGTGAACAACCTGAGAATTCTGGCTTTTTCTATGGATGAATAAAAGTCATTTTACTTGTAGCCTTAACATGGTGTCCATTTGGGTTCAGTTATGTAGTAACATTTTTCTGACCTTTACACAGATTATAGAACATGGAAGGAAAAAGAAAATAAGGAAGAAATAACTCACAGGCTGCCCAGGCTCATCTCCTCCCAGGATCCTGAAGCCAAACCCAGACTCCATTCTCCGAAGGTGAACATCCAGCTCCTTGTAATCGGGACCTGGTTTAAAGAGAAATTCCATTGAGCAAAGCATTTTGGTCTTAACTTGAGAATTTGCACCAACTTCCCTCCCACCTTGTTCTTATTGCACGTGACTAATGGCATCCTGGTTGGAGCTGGTGGAAACAAATGGGCCACAGACAAGGAGGAGAATTGAAAATGTAGGTGTCTCTTGGAGGATGGTTATGTTCAGTAGAATACACTAAACCAAACTAGAATACATTCACAGAAGAACAGTATGTAAAAGTCTGTCCAAAACAGAGGTAAAAATGTGTCTTCCTAAAACTGACTGAAAAATGGACTGCTGTTCATCCACCTCTGGTCTTTAATTTGTCTTTCCTTGCAGTTCATTAAATCCTACAAAGAATAAACTGAAATGGCACACAGAGATGCATCAGTCCAACTGACAACATACGAAAATCATTACAGGCCATTTAAGTTCCGAACACAGATATACATATGTCTTTTTATGTAATGCAGCTTTTAAGTATTCCAATTCCAGGTAATACCATCAATAAGGAGTTTTGATGAAAATAATCACTATAAACTTCACAGTCTCTGAGTTTAAATTGAAAGCTAACATCATTAACTTGAACTCCTTTATGCTACTCAGTTAAAGTCTCAACAGCTTTATGAATCAATAAGGTGGTGTTTCCATATGCCTGCCTGACCTGTCTTTTGACATATATTATGTCCTGTAATATATCAGTTGAGGAATATAGAGTCTTTTAAAAGTCAGTTTCTTATAAAAGTGTCTTTAGCTTCACTTGAAAGAACACAATGTTCTGGGATAATAATAATATTTCAAATATTATAAACTGGAACTGTAAGCCTTTAGAGGACTACGAAGTTGTCTGTTGTGACTATTGCTTTGTTGGCATGCTCATCAGAAATGCTTTAGATTCATCGCCTAAAGCAGTGATTGACAGGAATGGTCTTTCCTATGGATTGTACTCTGGTCTACGCATTGTGATACAAAAAATTTCGGTCCATGTCAGTTTGTTGCTGACCCTAACAGAAAAAAGGGATGAGAAGGTTTATTTCAGCAAACTGCTCATAAGTATCTCCAGTTTTGCCTTGTTCCCTCAGGGTGGAAGGGATTACAGATGGCTGAAATACCTTATTTCAGCAGCTCTCACTTAGAGATCTCCCCTCAGGGCCACCAGTGGACACCTCATAAACTGTGGAATTTGGTACATGCCAAATGGTTTAGTGTGAGATTAAAGCCCGATTTGTTTCAGTCAGGTATATTGCAAAGACAGATACAGAATGACATGCACTGGCTCTATACTATGACTGTGCTATAAAAAACCTCGATAAACAGCAGCATAGTGCATTATTTCCACAATCTGTATTGGTGAAAGTGAGACTGAAACACAAATATTTCAATTGGTAAAATAAACGTATTACCTTTCCCTACCAACTTGCTTCTCATATATTGAGAAGACAAACCCAAACAGAACCAAACGGCTTATTATTACTGACTTTTTCCATTTATTTAATGTGTCTCAACACCAAGGAGGAAACAAATTCTCGGTGTGTACAGTATGTTAACTTAATGCAAATTATTTAAAAGTTGTGAGAGGCAAAGGAATTTCAGATGAAACCAATACTTTACCTGGTTTGCTGTGCCTACAAGGATGGGGCTTAGCACTAGGGAGATGGTTTTGTAGATAGACACAGTGTGATCACCCTTTGTAGCCCAGGTTTAACACTCAAAGACACTGACCGCAGCAGTCTGTCACAAACTGAGCACTGTCTTTATTGTGCACAAGTGAACGAAAATGCACAGTTGGGAATACAATAAGAAAGTAAAAGAATGTCAGGCTGTGAAGAATACTTGCTCTGGCAAACTGAGATGAAAACCTCCCTCAGATAACATTGACAAAGCTGAGCCAAAGCAGTGCTGACACCAGACTCTAAAATAAGGGGTAATATTTATTTTTTAAAGGATGCTGTTTTCCTACCCCATTTAGGATGGAATAGATAAGCCAGGTTGACCATGAAAACGTTTAGGCTAAAAAATACTGTGTAGGGGCATACTTTCCTATGAGCCCTAACACAGCTTAGAAGCCTTTGGATTAACTGACTGGGCTCCAATGCTCGTTTCAGAAGAACCTTCCTTCCCAAAGACTTGGAATTCTGTGGAGCTCATTGTCTGCCAACAGGTCACTGAAAACTACTTTTAAAAAATAATGTTCTTTTCTGTTCCACTAAGGAAGTAAAACACTGGAAAGGATCCCTGGGTCATCAAGTCTAGCTTCCTGTTAACTGCAAACCTCTGCAAGCAAGCAGCACACAGACCTTACCAGTAAAGACATGGGCAAAGAAGACAGTGGCAACTGAGCTTGTTTGTGGCCTTTGTCACTAGGTCACCCACCTTGCAGTAATATCACAGGATCTACAATGCCTGACTGGTACACAAACCTGTGTGCTGTTTCAGCTTTCATGTTGGGTATGATATGACTCCATTGGCTGCACTGATCACCTTCCCCATTGCTCTGGAGACAGATGCACCATAGATTCCTGAATTTACATCACTGAAACTGGACCTGACTTCTATGCTTGGTTTTTGTGCTTAAGTGATTCATGAAATAAGGACAGAAGACTTATTGCAAGGCTCTCCAGTGATAGTAATCTTTCATTCCAGATTCTTCTAGGAGAATTGCTTAGCTACTTTCTAGCCATTTCATGCTAAGAAATGGCTTCCAGGCTAAAAAGTTTTCCAGCCTAACATGGTAGTGTTAGAGTTATAACTGGCATTTTGTAAAATATAAAGTATAGATTAATTAAGCACATATCACTTGCTTGGTGTAAAAAAAAATCAGTTACCAGGTTAGTCCGACCAGCCGACTTTGCTAAACTCCCTTTGCATAGTTCTCAGTTTATCTCCCTATTGGCGCTAAGTCTTTGAGCAAAAACACGTTCTAAAGCTTTACTGCTACTGAGATCCTTTTTTGTTTCTGAAAGACAGGTAAGTTGTTCACTACTTTGTGCTTTTCCACAGGACCTCATGTTTGGTAGATTTACTAAAAGCCCTATGATTATGTGGCAGCAGTTTCAATATTCCTGAATATACATTGATTAAATATTCTTAACCGTGTAAATGATTACATTTCATCTGATATTTCTCTAGCACTTGCTTCTCCAGGATTCTGGTACTATTTCGTTCCTCACAAAAGATTGTTAGATAGACTAAATTTTGTGTTTTCTTGCTGGAGCAGATTTTCAGTTGATCATACAGAGAAAATTACCTGTACTTACAGAAAACGACACTCCTGTGTCTTGCAATGTACTGCAAACTGTTGGTTAATATAACTTCATTATGGAAAATGTGTCTTTTTGTTTTCTCTTGCTAACCTAGATTAGCATCTTGTGGTTCATGCCAAGTAAGAAGTAAGGAATAGGCTTGCAGGCAAGCCAATACTGATTTAACACTGTCTTTTCCAGTTTGCTTATCCTTCCAGTCAGCTTAATGTACCTTAATGATCTGTCTCCTACCAGTTTTACTGAGAGTTTCACCTTAAAGTCAATATTTTTTGCTCATGTAATATGGGCATCCTCTGCCAGAGTGACAATGCTCTATGTCCTTCCTTGTCTCTCTAGACATTTATATTAGAAAAAGAACTTCAACTTTGCCTGCTAGTGACTTCATTCTCTATTTTTTTTTTTTAGTTAAACCACCTTGTTTCTTCTTTTTGTGTGAAGAAAAACTTTCTTAACAGTTCATTTGGCCTGGAAGAAAAAAACTCACACCAGTTCACTTTGCTAGGCTATAAAATCAGCTGGCTCCCCCATGAATTTGAGAATGGTATTGGACAAGCTGTGATCTGATCATTGCTACACAGTGAGGACAGTAAAGAGCATTGGGAAATTCTTTCTGGTTCCTGAATGATGGGGGATTTGCTTTAAATGTAATGGTATCAGAATAGATTGAAACTAAACAATAGTGAAATCTCACAGGTGAAGATGTGATTATCGACTTCCAGCTACCTTTCTGCATTGTATTCATCTGAATCACTGGGTGAATAACACACTGATAAGCATGCACACAGTTGTTTCTTGAATGTAGAGAAAATAAATACCTGAAAATGCTTAATTAATTTTCTGTGTGAGACAAGTTGAACAAGTGCTATGTGATTTAGAGTGATAAACCTGGTACTTGGGATGATCCTGTAAATGTTGATATAAAATTTTTATTAAATCTCTTCTATATTGCAGTTAAGGGGAAGATGAAGTGCTTTGCTGTAATAATTTTACAGTCTTTCTGGGTGTATTCAGCTGCCTACTGAAAAGAAAAACTAATTTGGCCTCCTTTGCTGAAGATGGTGAAGATTTTTGTTACATACAGACAATTATAAATTGTGAACTATAATTGACACAAAACTACAATAACTTCATCTGAGTTTCAGATGCTCTTCAAAGATGTGAAAAGCTTGAAAACAGTCATGGATCTGCTTTGCAATGTGAGCTTTTTAAAAAAGCATACATATTCCCTCTTGATATTTATAGAGAGGAAAGCTGGCAAATAAAAACTTCAGTATGAAAATCATCAAAGAAGAGAAAAAAGAACTGGTGTGCTGACAGAGTTATTCAATGTATAAACCCTACTGGGTTATGCAAAACCAGTCCGATGTTATATTTAATTTAGGATCTCTGTCCAACTTGTGTAGGACTAGAAAAACTTCGATAGGATTGTCAAAGCAGCCTTTTTTTTTTTTTTTTTTTTTTTTTTTTTGTATGGGATGCCTCTTAGCTGTTCACTTAGCATGATAACACTGGAAAATCAAATATTGCTGTTTTTTAAAAATGTCCATTGCCATTTTACAAGATCAGTGTTGACTCAAACACCCCAGAAACCTCTTCATTCTTAAGATTTTTGCTTTTACATTTTTACAGCACAAGATAAAAGTATGAGAGCAAGGAATTGGTGATAGAATTAAGATAGAATTAAATTCAGATTTAAAAAAATGATTGCTTAAGTTTAGATTTGGGTATGAGCTATAGAGATACACTTGTATGCTAAAGAGTGAACACTAATATGAAAGTGCACATAAAACACAGTAAAACATAAATGAAAACTTGCTGAGAAAAAAGAAATACCTTTCCTTGCTCAAAATACAAATCTATTATAAAAAGAGTTGGCATAAGCATTCTACAACCCCACAAAGATCATACACAATAAAATGGTGACTGGGCAGTCATGACTGTCCATCATCTTGAGAAATGATTAAAAAAAGAAGAATAGCTAAAACATAAAATGAAGGACAACTAGTTTACAGAAAACAAAGGCTGAAGAATACTTGCCAGAGGAATCCGCTCGAAAACCAGTCCTGGGCAGCACTTGTTCTGAATAGGAAAATGGGGAATTAAAGGTGAAATACATTTCTCAAGTTATTTAAAGATGCAGCATCAACTTCTCTGCTGTGTTTTGAATTATTAAAATGCATTTTCTATTTTTTCTTGAAATTTTTTTTTCTCCTCCCCTCCTTCTTTACTTTCCATGTGGTACATGTACATATTCCTGCTAGATTAAGACCTCCCTGGCCATTTCTGTGCGAAGTGAAAAAGTTGGTGAGGTGGTAATGTTTCTTTAACACAATGTAGGTTCTGGTGAAGATAAAATTTTTAGTTTGGTTAAAACTGTGAAAAATAGTGACAATATTTGTGCTTATTCAAGTACAGGAATAAAAGGGGAAGTTTAATGGGTATGTTTGGATGACTTGACCTCAGATGACTTGATCCCTGCTTTTATACAACTCAATTGCAAAATGCCTTTTATCATCAAGAGGAAGATTTCTCTAGAGGGATATATGTTGCCAATAAGAACAACTGATAGCACATGAAGGTCAATGCATATAAATTCCTTTAACATACTTTTTATGCAGGTAGTTTAAAGTATTTGCATTTCACTGTATGAAGTGCAGCAAATAACTGTCTTGTTTTCATATAAAACTACTTTGCTTGCACTAGAGGAATCTGGATGAGTCTGTAGCTGAATACAGACATGCTTCCTTTGCTAATTTTGAAATGTTCGCAACAGGAATTTCTGTTTTATTATTTTGGCAGCACCCAGAGTGAATTGAAAAACATTGCAAACCAGAGGTGATTTCTGTTGGCCTACACACAACAAAAGGGCAAGTAAGGTGTCCCATTTATGTGACTCCAAGCCACAATATCACACCATGCATATTTCATGCTGTAAAGGAGGCAAGGTCTTTCTCAACAGCATTTGTAGGACAGTGATGCAACCTATGAGTATATACTATATTCCTAAGACAGAAGGGTGTGGTGAGAGACATAATTCCTCTGTGGGAAGCTGTGTACCACTTTCAAAGAGTTTAGACTAAAGCCACCTGCCTTCTGGTGGACTGCTTCCTAAACGCAGCATGGGCTGCAAGGGCAGCAGCTGAGTGATTCAGAGTTCACTTGAGATAACACTGAACTGGTCGTTGCAGGGTAAAGATATTTTCCAAAGGATGTTTCCCAAGAATGGAGATGTCTTAAAAAATTTGTGGTAAGGCTATTTAGATAACAGTCATGTCCTGTCCTAATCCAGGACCACTGAATGGGGACATCTGTTTGGGTTTGGTGTTCTGTTGCATTTGTGTTTCACTGTCTGTGTTTAGTTGTGTCACATGGGCTATGCTGTTTGACTTTATAGGTGACTGCATATCTTGTCTTTAATGGTTAAAGGAGACAATTCCTTCACACGCTTCAGATTTTGTACAGTGATTTGGGATCCTTAGGTGCGGCGTGCTATCTAAATGTAAAATATTCCACCAGCACAGCTCCTGAAAAGCAAAACCTTTGAAACTGATGCTGCTCCACCACAAAATTGGAGAAATGATTTTTTTTTTACTCACAGCCTTTCAAGATTTCAATGGAACCCTTAAAAGAGACAAAATTATTTTAATGTAGAGAAAGCAATTTCATCTTGATAGTCTCAATAAACTTTTAGGTTTGAAGGTACACAAGCTTTTTCTCTTGGTCACTCAGCTAGAATTGCTCTTCGGAGCTGCTGTAAGATTGGTTCATTCTGTTTCTATTTCTGCTTGCAGTCACTCTAATATCACCCAGAACTGGCCTCAAGCAGCAAAGTGAAAGAATCATCACCATTCTCAAACTGTGACCAGTTAGGGAACAACTTGCTCTGTTAAGACAGACAGCCATATATTTAAAGTAAGTTAGCAGTGTCCTTTTTCAGGAACTGTTCTTTGTGGTCAAGCAAAAGTGCCTGTCAATGAGGTGGTTTCCTTCAAAGCTAATCTCATGAAGTCTGATAAGGCTTTTGTTCCTTTGCCTTGCAGAACTTCATGCAGATTCTCACAGTGTTAATTATCATCTTGTAATCGACCATTCAGCACCTAGCATGTGTTTTCACTGTAGTTAAAGAAGTCACACACATGGAAATTGGAACTGTGCTATGCTGATCATGCTGAATCAAACCCTAAAGTGTCTGATCACTAGAAAGATAAACCGAGGTGCAGATTTGTGGTTTTGGTAACAATAGCAAAGCAATGTTCATATTTGGAAGAATCTGTTGTCAGCAGTATGGGTCTCTCTGCAGTACACATAATTGTGATAATGTCACTGACACTTTGGAGAACAAAATATATCTTCTAAATAGCTGTGCTCATGAAACAAGCAACCTGTTACCAAATAGTAGAAAACTTCAAAAGAAGAAAGATGTGTAAGAACCTTTAACATAGAGGAAGGGACTGAATTAGCACTGTATCTAAAATGCAGACATAAGTAGTTTTTTTCAAAACTCACCTATTTCTGCACTCAAAGACCCTACAGAAAAGCAACTTCCAGGAGAGAAGAAAGGACTGCTGGGCCTGGTCCTCAGCCGAGCAGAATGCACATAATTTTTGCACATCCTGATGCCTTCTATCTGCTAAGGATAAATTGAGCTGGTGATTTTACCAGAATACTGAGAGACTCTAGTGAGCTTTGTTCTACAGAAATACGTCAAATAGGTTTATAGGAAACTAACCTTACACAAGGCATTTTGACACCTTCCATTTATTTATTATTGAATTAATTTTGACATTTTCTAAACTTTTAATAGATTTTTCTTTTTATATGTTAGATGTCCTTCCTCCACCTCATAGGAAATGAGGTAGAAGAGTGAAGTTTTGAAGAGGTCAGGACAAAGAGACAAGTCTACCCAACGCTGCCACCATGAAGAGGCATTCAAAGTGCTGAAAGTTTTAAAATAATGACATAAGATTTCTGTATCTTCCCTATGATTCCTTTTTGGTCAAACCTCTGCAGCTACATTGCCATGAGTAGTTGTAGTCTTTCATGTGAAATAAGAATGCAGTACTTACAAAGTAGAGCTTGAAAGTATAATAAAATACTTGTTAAATTCACTGATTTAATTTTTTTTTTTTTTTAGTTCAGCTAACCTGTCCTAGAAACAAGAATCAAGAAAGTAAAACTAAGAAATCTTCTGAACTGTTATTTGTATATAACTATAATTAAAGTAAATCTCCACCATGGTGATGACTCCCTGTGTTCAGGAGAATGAGGATGCAGCTGTGCATCTTGAGAAGTCTTGCCATACATCAAGATTTGTATCCAATCCGAACCATTCTATGGCAATCGTATGATTCTTTGCATGTCAGATGAATGCAAAGCCAAGATTAATTTTGCTATTAGAGGATAGAACAGTAAAAATCTTGCATACCTGCCTTCTTGTTTAGTCTATTACACTCATAGATTTATTTCATTTTCACTCATTCAGTTTAAACTGAAAACTGTTAAATATTTGTGAAAATAGACAAGTGATAAATAAGACCTGGGACATAATCCTGATTTATATGAAATCAATGGTGAAAACAGCAGGATGCTTTGCTCTCAACATACAGCCACAGGAGCACAATTCACCCACAAGGTGATACAAGGTTATTTTTATTTACACCAGTGGAGCCACTGGTATTCTCTGGAGGAAGAATTATGCTGATGAAGGTAGGGACAATATTTGATAACATTTGTTTTCCATATTCTTTTGTTTTCTGGATCAGTCTTTGTTGAATGCTAAATACAAGGAACAAAACTAGCACAAGGAATCATCTATATTTCAGCATCTCAGTACTAGCCATGCTTTATGTAAATGGGAGTTTCACAAGTGAGAAGAATGAGTGTGGTTATGCTGCAATGTCCTTTCCAAAGCTCTGCAAGCAGCAGTTTGACACAGCTTACAGGCAATGCAGCACCCACTTGTCTCATGCACCTGTGGCCAACTCCCCTATGCCTACAAGTCAGTTCTCTTAAATTTTTGCTTTGACTCTTAAGTACATGCTGCCAATTTGCAGATCAAAATCTATTTGTGTATCTTTTAGTAAAGTGTAAATTGTTAAAGAGAAAGAAATACTGCATCTTTAACACTGCCATCAGCTGTAAAACTGACACTTCATATTAGCAGAGGTCATTAGCAATCAAAATCATTTTACATCCATGGTACTGTGATGATTATATACTCATAATTCCATTTGAAAATGCTTTTGGTTTCACTGTCAGTTCATATAAGCAACAAATCCATTTTGTCATGGTGAGTAATTCTTTCTGCAGTGACGAACAATACAAACCCATTTGACATTATTCTGCTAAATTTCCTCTCCTTTTATTGTATATCGTCTCTTATTAAAAAGAAAAGCTTACATTCATTTAGTAATATAAGATCTTAGACCTCCATGCTGTTGCTTAGGGTAGCAATAGATTGAAGGAAAAAAAAACCCAACATGGACTTTTTGGAATGTGCTTTGAGAAATTCCCTTCCTATACTTCAGTTTTTCATACTCTTGGTCAAGGAGTAGTTTGATGATAATAGAACTCAATTAGGAATTTCCCAATACTTTTATTTACTAAGTGAAGGCAGGCATGACTTACTGACATAAAGGGCACTAACTGGTGAATAGAAATATTGAAAGATACGGTAAACTGAGTGCAAGGAAGGTTTGAAACTAGAACCAGATTTTCCAATTTACTGTCCTATACTCTTTACCCATACAAAACCCCCTTTATACAATACTTCAGAATATTATGTATTTAGTGCTGTCATAGTTGAGCATATATATGCATCTATACACAGATGTGTTTACATATATTTTAAAGCTCCATATTCAAAATGTGTTTTCTTTTTAGACTAAAAATGAGCAAAAATGGGAAAAAAGTTAGAGGCTTTTTTTTTTTTTTTTGGTCACACGTCCGTAAAAAAGTGGTATTACTAATTGTGTGAAAAATTTCCTTCAACTTTAGTATTTTCAATCTTTAATTTTTAACTGTAGCTCTTCAGCCAACAAGCACTGGCAGGAAAATTCTGCTTAGCTGTAGACTAAAAACCCCTCAGGTAGTAATGCATTCAGTGCTAGACACCTAATAGGTTTTTTTTTAGTGTTCCATGAGTGTCAAATTTAAGAAACCTTGATTGCCTTAGTATTTTTCTGCAAGACTAGTATTTTTGTAGTTACACACTATGGATCAGTATAATGCTGTCCGACAAATCTTTTCTACTTTAATGCGTATCTGTGCTGAAAACCTGGAGTGATGCTCTACAGGAAAGGTAGCCCGTGAATATGAATTGAAGTTCTTGTCTGTGACCCTTACAGAAAGGTATTTATAAGTCTGCCTAAGAATGCACCTTATTTTGTGGAAGCTAATTATGCAAATGCATTTGCTATTTACATATTTCACAGGTGTTGGTGAACTTTGCTTTTTGGTTCTTTCCCAATTTTTTAATATCTCTGGCAGTAAAAAAAAAATTGCATAAAACAGCTGATAGATTTGAAAGGGACTTGAGAAATTCAAAATACTGTGGTCAGAGGAGACAATAACATGGGATATTTTGAAGGAAGTAACCTTTGTCCTTCCAGCTAAAGGTGGAATTGTGATTGTTCATATTTCACTTTTAATGAGAGCTTATCACTGGCTTATCTCATTCTTTCTACTGGCATTTCTGTGTCACATCACCAGCCTTGGCTAACTGAAGGACAAATGTAACCCAACCAATGTAAAAAATGTTTTATTTTATCTCTTTCCTTAGAGGAATATAACATACAACATCAAATTTCTATTATAACTAGAGAAATACTATGGCATTATGATTCCCAACAGCTTTGTGACTCTTGGTTGATAAATGTCTGCCTACAGGAGTGTCTGAACAAAGTTTTTATAAACTGTGAATCTACAATAAAGAGAGTTCAATATAAATATAGGATAAGGAGAATTTATAAAAGCAAAAATACAAAATTCAGGGAGTGAAGTCTCCTAATAATAACTCCAGGGCTCCAGTTACAGCTATAAAAATCTGTCTCATATCGAGTCATATTTTTTTCATTAATAGGAAATTCCTGCTCTGATGTTCCATTTTCTACCTTCTGTACCTAACCTGGTTATCAGGAGAGTCACACTGTCACTTACAATCTAAGAGTTTTTGTAAGGAGAAAGGAGTGTAAGGTTTTGCTTTGAATTAATAGTAGCACAGAAAAAAGGAAAAAGTATCCAGTTGAGAAAATTATGTCACAGCAGAAGGTTAGGTAGGTATTCTTCACCATGGAGAAGAAATAAGAAGAGAGGGAGGAAGAGAGTAAAAGTAAAATCCCAAAACCCAAAACAAAGAAGCAAAAAACCCAACCCAAACCAAAACCAACCAAACAACAAAAAAAACCCAAACAAACCCCAAACAAACCAGAGAGACACAGTAAAAGAAGAAAGCATAAACCCATTTCCCATCTTTTGCTTTTAAGCAGTTGTTTTAGATGATGTGGTAGTCCTACATAACGGTGTGTTTGGAAATCCCTCATGCTCGTTTTTTATCTCCTTGGAGCTTTGAGCATAGGTGATAGGTGACAGCAGAGCCTGATGACAGCTAGGAAGGAAGAGCTGGCAGGTAACAGCTAACTCATGACAAGCAGTTTTCAGAGGTACTATGACTTCCAAAATAGAGTTGCACTCTGTTTTTGTACTAATGCATCACTTGATTGCTTCTATAAAACTATTTCCCATGCAAAAGTGGTAGTGCTTTGCAATTCATATCAAGTCATTACAAACTGAAATCTTCCCATCACACAGGGTCCTGCAGGTTCTTCATGTTCCTTAGGAGGAAAAACATTCCTACAGAATGAAAATCACACTTTTTCATTGAGACTTCCTGCTTGAAACCCCATTCTTGCTACCGTTAGGTAGGGATGAGCTAGAGGCAACTCATTGGTCTAGTTCTTGCTCTGCTTTGAGTCATGTTGCTTGTCTCCTCACAGAACTACCGTTTTTCTTAACTTGCTGTTCATAACTACATAGTTCATAACTACATAGTTCATAACTACTGTTTTTCATAACTTGCTTCACTGCCTCCCTGACTGGGAAGCAGGAGGCTTTTATGAGGCCCTGGTGAGAGCTGACTGTGGGGAAACCCTATGATAAGACTCTGTAGAAATTCAGAGCTATAGAAGTATACAAAAATGAACTGTTTAGTAACAGTTTCACAATGAGAGAAACAAAAATTTTGCACTATCTCTTTCTTTTTGAATTTTCCAGGTCATGATTGTTCACTTCTCTGCCCTATTTTTAGAAGATGAAGATGAAGAGAAGGTCTTGCCAGGAGATAAGAAAAACTTGCTTTGAGATAAGAAGTACTTAAAAAAACCCAAGTAGCTGAACTTTTCCTGTGAACCTTTAGGGTATGTTCTTCCCAAAGATAACCAACCTGACACTGCCAAATGGCAGGAAACACTGTTGTCTTGAAACTCTCTCCTATTTACTCAAATTGGATGACAGTTACTTGACTCAGTAATGGATTTCCTTCCTGTTGTTTCCATCTTCAGGAAACAGGGCAACTACGTGGAGCTAAGGCTTGACAAATTGAGTTTGCTAAAATGTGTGCTTATTGCATTCATGAAACAAAAATGTCAGGGAGAATAGAGATCTTTGGAGGCAGCCATTTATAAATAAGGGATATAAATGAATGCAGACAAGATCTGGTTCGGAAATGTGGAACCAAATCTTAGAGAAAATGTTGAGAGGATAGTGGTGAAAGAAAATAAGAAATTTAAGTTTCCAGGATTAGCTGGAAGATGGGACGCTGCTGGAAATCTAGGATAAAGTTACTGCAGTCTTACTTTTCATGCCTTACTTTCTTGTTTTGGGCCTAGCAGCTTCACAGTTTTAAATCCCTTATTTTTTTAGGCAGCTGGCTGAAAACATCTCACATACAGTTTCCAGTTGCTGTTTGGACAGAACTCAAATGAAATGATACCATTTAGACACAGGCTTTAGCATAACTTCAACCCACGTGTTAGATGTTCTTCCTGTGGTAAAGCAAACACTCCTTAATACAGTAGATCATATAAGTAAAAGATAAGAGTTCATCTTGGTCAAAGAAGTGCTCAGAAAACTTGAAGAAGGCACCCATGAATAACTGAATGGTGTAAGATATCTTATAATGCAGTATATAATCTTCTGGGGGTGAGTGAATCTTTGTAGTTGACATCAGATCTATATTCTCACAGTTTTATGAAGGGCACACATGGATCAAGCCTATATTGGGGATCAGGATGAAAAAAATGCTATAGAAATATGTGTGTCATATATCCATATGGCATTTATAATATTTCAATTGTCTCACAGAGATATTTGTTTCAATGCAGGAAGTTGGGACTCTTGGCCTGATGACTTTAACTGCAGAAGATGATTCTGACTGCTGAGGGGAAATATTTTTGTTAAACTACATCATTTCTAAAGGCTACTGATTCGGGAAATTATTATTTGCAAAGGGTTTTTTGTTTGTTAGAGCTTTATACAAAGCCAAGAGTTTTCTCCGTAGAGGTGCTGAACTAGATAAAATGCTTTCTAACTATGGAATGGATTATTTTTCTTTTAATTTATCATATACCAAATTCTATAACTTTGGGGAATTCAAACAAATATTTTTATTTATATATTAGTCTAGCCCTTATTGCACAAGAGAAAGCGAAAGAGAGGAGATACCTGAAAACTATTTCCAATCTTTGCTCAAAACTAGTCCTACTTCTTTCAAATCTATTTGGCCTACTCCACACAGTATCCTGATCCATACTTCAATGAGTTTTAAAATTTCAAAAATTATAGTCTCTTTTTGTGTATTGTCTTGGGAATATGAGCCAACATGGACTACAGGGTGTTTGTAAATACACTGGAAAGTTTAGTTTCTATGACTAACAGTTTATAATTGAAGATTAAATACTTTTTTACAAGGGTCTAAATAAGTCCGCAAATCTATATGTAGGTATTTAAGATACATAGTATTCCTCAAAAAAGCCAGCAATTTATTTAGAGTAATAGAGTTAAATTTTGGATCTTAATTTTAGGCACTTGTTAAATAAATAGAAAACATCAACAACTATCTCCCCACCGCCGCCTCCCCCCCCCCCCAAAAAAAAAAAAACCCAAACAAAAACAAAAGAAAAAGAACCCCAACAAACGAAAAAGGTCTGGATTATGGAAAGTGAGTTTTACTTTGATCTGTGGTGACGATTTATACTGAAAAGTGTTCTACTAATAGAAGTAATAGGATCAGTGTGGCAGAAGATGGTGGCACTGGCCACAGCGACAAAGGACTGTGGAATATGAAATGCAGCTTTGAGACTAGATCAGGGTTTACTTGGAGTTGATATAAAACCAACTCTGGTGTTCCTCCAGGATATCTATTCTTGTGGGGACTGGGAATACCAAAGCCAAACAGGAGATGCTGATACTGTATCTAAGGTATAGGCCAAGGCAAGTAAGAACAGGATGAACCCAGTGTTGGGGACAATAATGTATTTCCTTCAGACTATCACTTTGCATGCTGAGGAAATGTGAACATCCTAGGTCTCTGAGCCCTACTAATATTAATGGGCTGGTCTGAATCAGCTCTGATATTTTATGTGTAATTTATAGCATGGTTTGATCTATAGGCTCAAGTATTTTACAAAAAGTAATTGAAAGGTGGCATGTGCAAGTAATGGCAGTTGTGAAGAAGCTTTCAGTAAAAAAGTAAACTCTTTTTACGAATTTATCTTAATAAGTGCAAAGGCTGCAGACAATTTAGAACAATATTTTTAGCTAAAATGTTCTTTACAAAAGGAGTAAATAAGTCTAAGCCCTTTAATTCTTGTTGTCAAAAATATGGGATATATTTCCAAAACCATGAGAAATTTAATCAAGATGAGCATCTTGATGGCTCAGTACTGTTTTGTATAGTACAGTGTACTGGTACTACATTGTTCAAATAGTACTTTATGCTATGGGTTACTTTCTGTCTGTCAAGGACAATGTGAAAACTTGTCAAAGATATTTTTATAAAAATAAATACATTTGAAATTTCTTTAGCAAATGTCACTTTGAAGTGAAAGTAGGTGAAACTCTTTTTTTCATTGATAAATTCACATCTTCCTATTGGTTGATGATGAAGGAAAAAACCACAGTAAAATGTGGTGGCACATATACTGTGCTTCACCAAGGATCTAACAGTCAAAATGGGGAGATCAAAAATATAATGAAAAAACAGCTGTGAAAGTCAAATATTAGAATCTAGGCAAGATCAAAGAAAATGTGTAAATGTCCAATTTTTGAAACATTTACAATGGCCTCTATTTACTGGAAAGAAATGTAATTTCTTTAAATTACAAAAGATAATTGCAGAAAATTGAGTCAACACTGACACATTCATAGGCAAAATTTTAAGTACTAAATGGTCAGCAGGGTCAAGAGAGCTTTCACTTACGCCTACTTTCATAAATAGCTCTTGATTTCTCATACAGCTCATATGGGTCAGGTTTTCGTGGATCAAAGGCCTCTGTTGAATCAGGAAATGAACTCCTGTGAAGAGCGGGTGGATAGGGAATATTCTGTGGCATAGCTGGAGCAGACACACTTGTTTGAGGGCTGCCTTGATTCTCCCATCGTTCCATCATCTGGAATAAAAATATACAGAGAATAAAAATGAAATTTTGCAAAAACTGTGGCTTCCACAATGAGACCAAAGACAGTGACTGCTGCTGAAAATATGTTTTATAAAATCAGTAAATCTGTTTGCTGCCTTTTGAAATGAGAGGTGTGTGTTCTGTTGTTTATAAAATGACTTGGCTAAATTTACTTCTTTATTTGTTGCTCATGGCAAGATGTGACCTTTCTCAGGTTAGATTAGGCCCAGCATTACATCTGAAGCATGTGGAGTGCCTCACAGAATGTGCTGAGCTACTGGAAATTACGTGCTAAAGGTGGAACCTGCAGGTTTGTAAAGACACAACCATCAGATTCATCAAAATACATAACGTACATGAAGGTAGTGCTTAACAAAGAGGGGACAGACTGTGCAGCAAGTGAATGACCTTAATGCTGTATCTTCTGAGAATACATGAAAATAACTACCTGCCCAAAGCAGAGTAGATAACTGTAACTGGGAATAGAATTTACAGCTCCAACTGAAGATTTAAAAAACCAAAATCAAAACCAAAAGAAAATCAAAACAAATCAAAACCAAAGAGAAAATTATTACAATACATATTCAAGCATGTAGTGTTCATAAAAACCCACAAAAATGGCATTGTACAAACAAGTTTACAAGAACAGGGTAAGGCTTTCAACTCTTCCAGGCTGTTTACAGGAAAGAAACCTACAGCAGCCTATTGTCTATCCATGAAAGACACGTCAGTTCATGCTTTTTTCAAGACTGTCTTTAGCAGTCTCACATATATATCAAGCTTGAAGGTATGATAGGCTGTGCAAAAGAAGGCTTGAGCATCTGCCTTTTTTTTGAAGAAGTTGGCTACTAATGGAATTGCATTTGCAAACTTCTTTGAAAAGGCTAACTTAAAAACCCCAAATGTTTATCCCAGGAAATGGGTACTTGGCTATTCCTATAACCTCTCCTGAGGATAAGGGTGGTAAAGCCTCCAGAACAGTGTGTGCTCACACATAACCCAACAATGGTAATTACATAAAAAATGCCTCTTGGAAACACACTTATCTGTAATTAAATTCCACTGACTTCTGTTGTTGTATCAGCGAAGCTTTATCAAAGATGATTGCAGGTTTGCAGCGAGCTTGCTTGCTCTACAGATTCTCTGTGAACTACCATTTGTCTTTAGTTCCTTGGTTTCAGAAGGTGTTTGGGTCAGCCGGTATTCTTTACGCTCTGTTCTGATGATTAACTGCATCAGGCTTTTTTCCCACCAAGTATGTGTGGACTACAGATGTCTTAGTGTCCTCCTGGCGAATATGCTGAATAACTATCCTGCTGCCCATCCCAGGTGATCTGACCTTCTTAGGCTCATTCTTAAGAATAAACAGATTATAGGTATTGGCCATTTTTAGTTGTCAAGTACCTCATTCTTTTACGAAGTATTATTACATTTCAAGCTGTGTTTCTGTCAGAATTTCAGCAGTCGGTAGGTCTGGTTCATTCAAAACTGTAAGTATGTACATTCTGTGCAATACAGTGGCATATGGAAATACCATATTGAGTTGCCATTGAAATAGCTTAGGTACAGGAATGTACCTTGGATACCTTCAGGTACCCCTTACACCAAGATAAATTTATCCTCTGCAAATAATTAGGTAAATTACCCTATGTGATAAGTCACATGAATAGCACAATACTACTTCTGACAGCCCTAAAGGAATTACCTCCAGTAGCTATAAACACTTACACAGTATATAATTGCATTATGGAAGTGTAAATTCGAAGGTCTCTAGAAATACGCCTGATTAGAACCCCTGTGTCTAAATAGGAAAGAAGAACTAAGCTCAATTCAAGTTCCTTATGGTAAAGGAAATTACCAGAAAAATATGGTTAGGCTTTGCCCTCCCTTAGGAATCTGAAAGAAGAACACAAGCCAGTGAAACCAAACTATCTATCTTACCATTATGGAGATGAAAGACATGCAGGACCATGTCTGTCTAGAAGTGAACGATTCCTAATTTCTTGGAAAGTGCTGGGAAATAGATCACTTACCTCTTTCATAATGTGAAACTGGACAAAATTTAAATATTTAAAGAAAGATTTTAAAAAAGAAAGGAAAATATAATTATCTTTGATGAGCAAACTTTACCCTGGAGAAAGGACAGGAAACTGAAGGTCAATTGGCAAAACCCTACTGGATCCCACACAGCTAATTCTTGCTTGCTGGTTAGCTCTGATTCTTCAAGTGTGAAGTTCAACCAGCTAAATAAGTAGATAAACAGAAGGGGAATTGTATCTCCCAAACCTATATCAACTAATTGAACAGTCACCTAACATTCATTAATGGAAGTTACCATAATGCTACTTCAGAAAAGGAGGCATTCTTGGAAGTGAGTAAGCACAATAGTAAGTGCAGGGCATCAAATCCAAATTGGGGCAATGGTTTGGTGGCATTGGTCATGGTCGTTTTGCACTAATATTATACATGATACACATATATAATATAGGCACTATATACATAGGAATCACTGGAAATATCTGTTGCCGCAGGTTACTCTGTTTTCCTTTGCTGTTACCCAGATACAGGCTGTGCTGGGGTGTTGGGGAGGCTTTCTAAACCTTCTGTGCTGCCCTTACTGCTTCAGACTCCTGCACAGTGCTGCAGGCACTTGGTTTCAATCTTATCTTCAGGTCTTGGACATGAGAAATTTATGTCTGACTATTAATCGCACTGCCTTAACTCAGTTAATCATTTGTGAAATCTCTTGCTGAGATTACCCCAAAATAGAGTAGCTGTGAGCAGTCAGCCTGCAGGTACAGCACACAATGGTGTTCTATCATTCTGTGAGCCCAGGTTTCCTCACACCACTACATGAAAAACTTCATAAACTCAGGTTGTTTTTCTAGATTCTGATTATTGGCAAGTGCTATTTGAGCATGAACTGCCATACTGTTTACATAACGAAATGTTGCAGAAAATCATCAACGATAAATATGCTGATATTTATATATTTGATGTGTACATGGAAAGGCTAAGTATGGACAGGGGGAGGTCTTCAAATGTGGATGTTTAACAAGTGAGCTCCAAGCTATCTATTTCCTCACTTTTTATCTGAGATTAAAGACTGAACACCCCAGCCATTCAGGAGTCTTAAACTGGTGAGAAGAAGACAGCCTTCAATAATCTGATTTATTTTCACTAATGTCCTGCTACATAGATGAACAAAGCAACTTATGCAATACTTATTCCAATATATTGTATACAGACTCTATCCTCTTACAGCAAAACCACCATAAGCTGAAGCAGTCTGACGAAGTTGTATCAGCTGATTAATTGCTATTTGTACTTGACAGGGTGCAAAAATTATTTTGGCAAAACTTAAGCATGCCATGCTCCAATATGAGAGTATGTAAAATTGTTCAGATTTAATGTACTTCCCCTGCCTGCTCCCTAGTAAGAAGGCTCTAAGTCCTTTAAAAGTTATTGCTGCTGTTATTCCCATTGCTCTTAGGAGTCTTCAGCATCTATTTTCCTCTACACATACTTGATGACGATTAAGAATTGCTCTAAGGTATGTAAAATCTCAATTAAAAAGCCAAATTAAAAAAAAACCACCAAAAAACAATCAAACCCCTAAAAAAATTAAAACAAACCAGACAACCAAAAATAGTAGCCTATGAACTCTTTTCATACTGTGAATGTGGTCACAAATTCAGGAAATTACATAATGTGGTGTCAACAGACTAAATACATCAATTGCTTATAGTCTTACAGTAGGAAAAGTCTTTACACCTTGGGTTTTGCTGTCAAAATCATAGAAACACAGAAAAGTTGATTAAAAGGCACCTCAGTCAGTTTTGAGCCCAAGCTCTTATTTGAAGTGTGACTATTTGCAGCTCTAGGTCTCCTACAGCAAGAAAGAATAACCATCTCTTTGAGGATGTTAAACTCAAGCCATTTGTAAACCAGAAAAACTGCATGTTGTTAATTTCAAAGAATTTGCCAACTAGAAGACTAGACTGGCCTAATTTCTGCTGCCTTCTCCTCCAGACCTCTTATTTTTAAGCCACCACATTTCTGGGTCTTGCCACCCGTCTTAACATTAAGGTTTTCCTTTTTCCAGACCACTTCTGGTAGACTCCAAGCCAACAGACCTTCTGAGCTTATCAGGGAGGCCACCCCTGGTACTATGTCACTTGGAGCTGAGGCAGTGCTGAGAAGTGTCTCATGAGCTGGGAACAGGATGGGTCGGTGAAAGTCTACAGAAATTTGCTTTGCATGACAGTCATCCTATGAACTCAATGTGTACAATTTTGAAAGGGAACTTACAGGCTTTGGAGTTTTCCATGGAGAAAAGAAACCTGAAATAAACAAAAAATAATGTTAGCAGCTTTTTCTGATGCATAAAGAGTGGACACTAAGTGGTGTCTACGCTCCCATTCTCATTCAGGTCTGCAGGTAATATTGATAGATATGAGAATTCTCTACACACAAGGGGTGAAAACACAAAACACGAGGGATAATTTCTAAGAAAAAATAGATATAAATATATATATATATATATATATACATACATACATATACATATATATATATATATGCAAGTGGAGCTATTGAGATCATTGCCATACTTTACAAACAGCATGGGATTAGGTTGAAATTAAAAGAACTAATCAAAAGGACTTCCAAATGTCTTGGTGGACATTGGATAAGACACCAAATGACCTGATACTGATGTGTCAAATGCAGTCGCACCTTTAGGAAGAAGCATTCAGAACATCCCATCAACAAAACCTAATAATACAAGAGATTTTTTTAGAAGAAAAGCCTGAAGAAAAATAAGTGTTTCATCAGTCTAGATAAGGTGGCCAAGTCTTGAGAGGATTGCTTATTTTGATACTCTCCTGGTTTTTGGTCTTAGCAGCAGCCATACAAGACTACTTCTTTTACACAAGTAGTTATCTCCTTTTCCTTAGTTATTGACTGATTGATAACTTGCTTCAGTGACTTTCCTAAATTTCAACTCTTGTAGCTTACAAATGTTTAAAACTCCAGATTTGCCTTTTTCATAAAGGAAATAATTTGAAACACTCATTGTAAACACTGTTCCTATCTTATGCATTACAATGTTAAAATCTTTACAAAGTATTAAGCTAAAAAAAAGCCTTACAAAGGGTATCAGGTTACATTTTTTAAAATACCAGCTTTCAACACAGCTTTCATTCAAAAAACTCTCAGTTTAATAGCAGGTAAAAAAAGGTCTGTGGACCTTCTTAGGTAAGATTGAAAGCTAATAACAGAGTTCATTTGTTTTGTCAGAAACGGAAATGGGGCTTAAACTGACGTATTTAATAGGAGGGCTGCTCTTTCATTCAAAAAATGAATTCATTTGAAAGAGTAGTACTGACTTCATTATTTCTTTTTCTAAAGAGAGTCTAAAAAGAAAATTAAAATTATGAGAACATTAGCATAGTATCTTTCTACAGACAAATCACAACAGAAATTATGTTTGCACATACATTTAAGGTTTGTAGAATTCTCTGATAATGAGGTAATCTTTTCTGCCCTGATACCTAATTAATTTCAACTGAAATATCTTGCAATGTAAAAGCACTTGAGCCATTTGTAGTGAAACACTGGCTATTCAGTAATGCTGATATGCTTTTTTTAAAAAAAAGTCTATTGAAAAAAGTAATCCTGGAAAGGTTTATGTTTACTGACTCTACAGTGCCTGGATAAAAACTGCTTCATTAACAAGTGGACAGTTCTTTCCATCTGCAGACTCAAGCTGAGATTAACAGGCATCCTTGATAGATCTGACTTGTACCTCACTTTCAGTATTAAAGATTCTGTAGAAGAAACTTATTTAATAATTTATTGGATGGCAGATGGCTACCTTTTTATTACCAAATGTGTTTCTGTATTGCTAATAAGAGTGAAAACTAAAAAGTACTTCTCCACTCTGAGCTAAAGATAAGACTAGAAACTTGCTCAAATCAACTTACTACCCTGATTTGTTGTTCAGAAAATATTGGTAGAGATAACACTCCTTACCCGTTGATACTAGTGCACCTACCATAACTTACTTTCATCAAAAATTACCTCTGATTAAACTGGAAAGTCTTTTTTTGCCTATTTATTTACTGTCTCCACCTAAAAAAAAATTATACTGGAGATACCATAAAATTTTTACTATCAATTAAAAATATAATAAGTATTTAAAAAATCAAATAAACAATGGCATATACATGAAGTAAAGATTGTTTTTAAAGCCCTTCAATTAAAAAAAAATCAATTATTTGCTCAAACAAAGAGAATATAAACTTATATTTAGCTTGGAGGTTATGGGCACAGACTGCAACATACAAATGACAACATCTACACTCAAAACAAATAAAAGGCAATATTTATTCACACAGCATGAAGTAATGTTAAGAAAACTAACAGGTATAGGATGCCAGAGAAGTAAAAGATCCAAAGTAAAATTAAAAAAAAAAAGAATTGGAGATCCATATGTGTACAAAAGGATGCTATAGAAGCAACAATCTCTAAAGGTAACAAACCTTGGGACTAATAGTAAAATCCATTCTTCTGATTTAATTTCATCTGTTACACCTTGACCTTATGTAAGATGAGATAATCTCTCACCTCTGTCAAAGATTAAGCGCTATACTAAAGGGGTGAAAGCCTAGTTCCAAAAGCAACCTTTACATTACATCTTTTACATATTTCTTGACAATTTTAATATTGTCTCACATAAGATCTACACTCACAGCTGGACTAAACATCCTTTTCCCAACCTAAACAAAACTGACTTCTACGGAATATATGGCATTACCAGTTATTCAATATGAGACTGATCATGACTAATTGTTGTGTACCAAACATCCAGAATTATCACGGGTATTTAAACACATGCTACAAATGCTGCATATTCAAGAATTCAAGAGAATATTGCATATGTAGCACATTGCAAGTGTTAAAGAAACTTCAGATGAAGAGACACAAAAGCAAAATGCACTTTCTTGGGTGTGCTGCACCCCTGCTAATTTTCACTTTTAAATAGTACTCTGCATGAGTACAGGAATGAATCCTCTATGTGTAGAAAACTGAGGCTTAAAATCTCACCTGAAGAATATACCTTAATAATGTATATTCAGTGTCCACTCAACAGTGTTGGCTGTCTGCAGCCACATCTGCAGCTGGCAGTGAGAAGAAATGGACTTTGACCTAGTTTGACCTCACTTCACACTACACTTTCCCTTGACTTGCTGGTGCTCCTTACATACTGTGTGAGCATTTCCCACCAGGGACAGCTGGATTCCACCTGGATGACAGCTGCCAGCAGACTGGCATCAGTTCACATACAAATACTGATTTATCAACTGGGCTGAAATTTGTTCTCTAAAAAATGCAGCTTTTTTTTTTTGAATACTAATTCAATACTAATACTGCCTAACCTTCTGATCAACTCACATCTAGCCAGAAACATATACTGGATAAGCTCTTACAACCTCATTCCACCTCCAGATTTCTGCTTCTCCCTTCCCAAACTCCCAGCCCCCTCCTGTCCAACTCGTGATGTCTTCATAAAAACCTGATTAGCTGAAAATATTATATACATTTACATATAAACACCCCTCACCTCCATATCCACATACACGTTTAAAATCTGAAATAATAAAAGTCAACTTAGATCCACCTAAAAATACTTCATGAATCCTGTTCTTACCATGAATGGCTTTTGGCTCACCAGTGTGCCTGACAGCCACCCCTTCTCACAGTAACCTCACCACACAAGCTGTAGCCCATCTTTTGAAGATTTCTGTACCTTTTTTATTAATACCCCTTGTAAAGACAGCCAGTACAGATCTGCATCAGTTTCAGAAAGGAAAGTGGGGTTACTGGCTTTTGTTAAAGAGCAACCATCACCATTCATCCAGGTGCTAGCAGGAAAATACATGTAAGCATGCAACAATAAAAATACATAACTTCATATTCCTCTGCAAAATTAGTTTTGAGAATATGATTTCTTAGTCAGGGTTGGTTATTTAAACTGTGATATGGTACAAGCTGGTGACCAGCACATATGAACATTTTAATTATTTAATTAAAAAAAAAAATAAGCTGAGGTACAGTAACAACCACGTTTTCTAAAAATCAGAATTACACTTCCTCATACAGCAGTGTTGCACACATTTGTTTTGAGATTGCTTTTTAAGTTGTATTTACCACCTTCCAAAATGAGCTTCCCTGGAAATCAGAGCTGTGATGGTTTCTGTGTTGTAACTTAACTAAAAAACACTGAGAACTGAAAATAAATTTTGGATTCAAATACATTAGGAAGAAAAAACTTTTTTTCCTTTTTTTTTCAGATCAAGGCAAATTCCAGCTTCAGTTTACTGTACTTCTTTTTGATGAAGACATCCTGTAACAAAAGACAAATCACATCATACTCATTGTATCTACTCTTTCTTATATCCAAGGTTAAGTATGCTTTTGTTGTAAAATATTCTTACAGATATCATGTGCCTTACACTTCAGCAGGGATTTATTGTTGAAAAGTTTAGTTTCCTAAAAGCAGCTTATCTGGCAGGGCTTTGAGCATTTGCAAGACAGAGTTCTGATTTGTTTCCTTTTCAGTTTTTTTTTTCAGTAAAAAATCATGATTTTGGCAAATTCCATAATGTCAGTAATACAAAATCAGCCCTTGGTTATTAGTCTGCTACCATGGGGGTGACTTTTGCTTCATTTCTGTCTTCATTATTCTCACATTTTTGCATTGTTTCCTGAAAAAGTTCTTCACACCTTGCAGAATCATAAGTAACTGACACAGCTATTGCTAAGTCACAGGACTTTTAATATGTTCACCTCTGTGGCAGATGTGTATGGATAATTAAACTGAAGCCTGGGAACAGTTTGATTTCTGCAGTGACGGTGTGTGCTGCAGGGAGGAACTCAACAGCATCAAACACAAAGCCTTTTAATCTAAAGCAACGTTCAGGGTAAGCCAACATCCCTCCACATCACTTGTCACACTTCCACTTTTAAATGGGTGAAAGCCCAGTAGCTTCCACCAGGCTTCTTGGGAGCTTTTTTATGCTTTAATATCCTTGTTGCATATGGCTTCCCAAACAAAGCTGTCTTAAGCACTGAACAGACCTTTCTCCTTCCTAGATGCTTGGAAGTCACTGAACAGATGGCTGATGAGCACTCCCAGAGCCTTAAATGACTCCACGGGCATCTTATCAACATCCATGTGACAACACTTCAAGTAAAAGTTTTCCTTTCTAGAAAAGTTACTGGATAAATTTACTGTAACAGTAGATTTTTTCCTGTGCTTTTTTTTCTTTCTCTTACTGGAATCCCTGAGATGTCTATCAGTTGTTTACACAGGCCTGATTTCCGAAGGTATCAAATACTCATTAACTTCAAATGGATGTGACAGGGGAGAACACTGAGAGTTCAGACTCAAGTGTTCACCTTTAGCAGGGTTCAGGGAGCTGTTTTTTGCAATTCACATTACACCTGGTTTCTCCCTCTGTATGTTTACCTGTTGTTGAGCTATATTAAGTATGGTCAGATTGGGTGCATTAAGATTTAAAATATCCTACAGCTAAAATTCTGAAAATACTTGTGGGAGAGGTAATTTTTTGTGTGTATATAGAAACAAATATATACCATTAATTCAATTATTCTTCAGAGACTTTCCCCTTTGAAGGAAAAGAAACATGATCAATGAGAAGTAGTACATTCAATTAATTTATATACCATAGTAAACAAAATCTAAAAGGAGACAATGAATGAAAATAAATGGAAATAATACTTTTGAAAACAAGCAGGTGATAAAAAGTTTCAGTTGATCATGTCATATTTAAAGTATCAGATGATGTATAGGGAATGGCAATTACTAGTTCCATTTCTAATAAAATCAATCATTATTACATAATATTTTTCAAAGGTCCATCTTTTTCAAACAGCTCTAAATATTGAGCTCTTACTCTAGCAACAACAAAAAGTTGATTTACCTTGAAATAAAGAGTAGGTGTAAGAAGACTGGGAGCTCTAGCTCTTCAAGCATAGTTAGCTAGTCCTGCTGTCAGCTGTCCTTCAGAGTGATGGTGCCATGCTGTGGAGGATCCATTTGGTCTTTAGCTGGGATGGCACCTGATGCAATGGGTCAAAAATCAACACATCCCACATCAGAGTGAGATGAATGACCCACTACCTTTGATCAGGCCACAACATTCCATATGTTTAGAGCCAGTGCCTTTTCCCTTGCAGTAGGCTACACACAAGCAGCATGGCAAGTAACTGATACAGCACTGTGTTGCACTGAGATGAAGGCTGGTTACAGTCATCAGTTATTGTATCAAATACAGGTTCACATTAACTGAGAAATACATCTGTCTTCCTTATGGCTATATACATACGCTCCATTGTCACTAAACCCAGTTTTTCCTGAAAAAAGACTCATAACATTACAAACTGATTCTCAGTAGTTGTGGCATTTTGTTTTATTTTGCATTTTGCTACTCAGTTGCTCCTGATCTCAACCGAAGTGAAATTGCAACAGAAGTAGTACTCCAGTTTTTCACTCTTTGGCCCAAAACACCTATGAAAAGTGATCCCAAAGGATGAATACATTCCAGCTTACAGACAATCTATGAAGCTATGGGCAAAAAGCTGTTCAAAGGAAGGTCAGCTAGATCTTCCCATTAGGGTACCACCCTGTTTGGCTTCTCTCTACTCCAGATGACTTGGGGGGCATCATGAGTCCAAGTCTTTATTTCAGCTCTTCAGAAGTTCTGACTTGACACATAGCATAAAATGTGAGACAGAAGCTTATCAGAAATGATGTAGAGGTAGAGGAGTACCTTAGGAAAATGTACCTGATCTCATCCTACCAAAGCTGCTGAGCCAAGTGGCTCTGGTGCTGACATGATCGGCTGTGGAGTGCTCCTGTGAGGCGAACAGGGGAGTTGTGTGAACTTGGGAAGCTCAGAGGAGGGACAACAGCAGCCTGCAGCTCATGCCACAGCAGCTGACTGGACAAGGAGCAACAGGCCAAGCCTTCCTCCAAAAGACAAAAGAAGCCCATAGGGATCTCTGGGGGCCAGGAGCACCATCAGCAGGGTGGGCACACAGGGCCTGGTAAGGCACCAAGGACATGATGTAACAGTCTGGTGGCAAGTGGCACAGAAGGGCACCCAGGAAATGTGCCTGAATTCCTGCCAGGTATAGGAAGAAAGCCATGGCCTCTCTAACTCTGCTCCCACCATGAGGGACACAGCTACCCAGGTGGAGCTCCAGTGGGAACATGCAGCCACCCTGGTGCCAGGATTTGCATTGCCATTGAGCCAGGACTGCTGGCACAGTGAGGAATTCCTGTGCTCAGTGACACTTCTGGGAGGAGGTGAGTAGGCTGAGGAATCGGGGGGAGCATAAGAGTATCAGACTACTGGAATCTCAGAATATTCTGAGTTGGAACTGACAGACAGGGATCACTGAGTCCAACTCTAAGGGAATGGCCAATCCAGGGATGGAGCCCACAGCCATGGCGTTATTAGCACTGTGCTCTAACCTTCATTCCCTGTCTTCCCTCGGACAGGCTCCCCAGGTAGACAAGACACATAATAGAATTTGGTATCCTCTCCCCCTGGCTGAACACAGTGACTCAAGGGATTGGTGGCAGTGGTGACAAGTTCCTGCCCAGTGCATGTCTCCTCTTGGACTGCCTCACCTCTCCAGGTGTCCGGGCATAGCAGATATGAGGCTCTGCAAGTGGAACCAAACATAACAAGGGTGGTGTTTCATCCAGCATGGGCGTGATGCTGTTGTCAAGTTGGCCTGCTCCCTGTGCCAAAACTGCCTTCCAAAACAAAGATGGGTCATTGACACAGGAAACCCCCGTCTGAAGGGAACAGAAGGCCCAATATGCAGCCCAGACCCACTTATGGAAGCCTGTTGCCTCCCTGCAGCCTTGGTTAAAGATATGAAGGGAAAGCTTCCTACCCTGACACAGCCCTATTATTCATTTCTCAGGTAGGCAGTGATGAAGTTGTAAGAGTGAATTCAGGAGAGACTTCAGGGCCTTGAGATGAGTGGTTAAGGGATTAGAAGGACATGTAGGGTTCTCCTCTATTTTTACAGTTGTGGAAGATTATGACAGAAGAAACAGGAAGAACCTGCCGACTGATCCTTGGCTCTGAGCCTGGTGCCACCAGCACAGTTGTGTTGTTTTTTTTTTTGTTTTTTTAAATCATATGTTAGAGAACATCAGTACTTCAGGGAATAGATAGGGTACAGTTGTCTCATAGTGGGGAATCTATGCACAGGAGTTAGCAGGACTCATTGAAAGAGATTTAAACCAGATTTGAAAGGGGTAAGGGATAAAACTAGGCTTTCTAGAGGTAACCCTGGGGCCTGCATGTCACTGTTTGAGGGACAGTGTGCTAGCAATGTCCTCTGGTCTGCTGTGTCAGCGGAGGTGGGGGATGGAGATCCATGCAGTAGCAGAGACATGAGGGTTATAGATCTACTAGAAACCATGAAAGCAGACAAAATGGTCACACATGAATTAGGGCTTTTCCCCCCAAAAAGGTGTCAGGATCAATAGCCCAGCTGGAGAATGTCTACACCACTGCACACAGCACAGGCAACAAACAGGAAGAACTGGAAGCACAGTTCTTGGTACTGCAAGAAAGCTTTGACATAACTGCCTTCGCAGAAACGTGGTGGGATGACTCACATGACTGGACTGCTGCAATGGAGGACTATAAACTCTTCAGAAGACACAGGCAAGGAAGGAGAGGCAATGAGGCATCTCTGTCTGTATGTTAGGGATAGTCTGGAGCTTAGTGATGTGGTGACAGGGTTGAATGTTTAAGAATCATGGGAAAGGCCAACTAGACAGATAATGTGGTGGGAGTCTTTTGTAGACTACCCAACAGGATGAAGAGGCACATGAAATATTCTATAAGCAGCTGGGAGAAGTCTTACAATCACCAGCATCCTGGGCAGTGATCATTCCCCTGTACTCAGCAATGGCGAGGCCACACCTTGAATCATTTTTTGGCCCCTCAGGACAAGAAAGACATTGAGGTGTTGGAATGGGTCCAGAGAAGGGCCTGCATAGGGCCAGTGAAGGATCTGGAGCACAAGTCTGATGAGGAGCAGCTGAGGGAGCTGGGGATGTTTAACCTGAAGAAAGGGAAGCTCAGAGGGGACATTTTAGCTCTACATATTTCAGGCAGCAGGTTGTGTTGAGGTGGGGGTTCATCTCTTTTTGCCAAGTAACAAGAGATATGACAAGGGAAAATGGCCTAAAGTTGCACACGAGATGTTTAGATTACGTATTTTGAAAAATTTCTCCACCTAAAGGATTGCCAAGCAGTGGAACATGCTGCTCAGGGAATTAGTTGAGTTACTATCCCTGGAGGTATTTAAAAGATGTGTAAATGTGGTACTTCAGGACAGGTTTAGTGGTGGACTTTGCAGTGCTGGGTTAATGGTTGGCCTTGATGATCTTAAGGCATTTTCCAATCTAAACTTCTTTATGATTCTATGATTCTAAGTTTCTATGTTCATAGAGCTGATACGAAAGCTTAAATGACTGTGAGATCAGGTACTATCAATATTCAGCCTTTTAAACACAGGAGCACTTTTTGTGCAGTTCATGAAATTTCACTGACCTAGCCTGCTTAAGCAACAAATTTTCAACAATATTCAAATCTTCACAAATAATTAGAAAAAAGATAGCTATTCAAAGTCATGAATGCTAGAAGTAATTGCTGTTCTAGCTGGAACCCTCACCGGTCACCTGAGTCTATCAGAATGTAATCTAAAATACACCAGAGCATCTCAAGCTACCATTAAATTTCACTTTCATGAATAGCAAAGAGTCTTTGTTAGCAAGAATACAGCCATCAGAAAAGGTCAGAAGCTGGCATGGTAATGAGTTAATTTACATTCTAATGGACATACAGGTATTTATTTTCCTTGGCTGCTACAGCTTTGTGAATTGCTTATCAGTCAGAGATTTAAAATAATTTATGAAACCAGGAAAAAATCCATACAAGTACCATGTCCTTCTAATTAATCTGGATGTGAGGCAGAGAATTTTTGCATCATATCTAAAATAGTGCAGAGGCAAATGCAACAGTTAGTGACAGTTTCTGATGTGTAACTATACTAGACGTTGAAAAAATGATAAAAATCTCAATTTGCAGAAATGAAAAATACATTTTTGGAACAAGCTTTGTATGTGGTCAACAAGAATGAATTATTTTCCAAGGACAAAGTTAGATACTCAAAGTTAGAATGTCTCATTTTTACACAAACTGTCTTCTCTTTTCAGACACCAATTACCAGAACAGCATTACTCTGTTACAGATGTATTTCCTTGCTGATAGCAAATTATATTATCTGAAGGACAGTCATGTCTTGGAATAGAGAAAATGCTGCTGCAGAACAGATTTTACTGGGACAACTTGACCTGGAGTAGAAAAAGTTATCTTATGGAATTAAGGAAGAACCTTGTCTCTTTTTATGACAGAAATTTCTACTAAAAGTTCAAATCCTTAGGTTTATATCCTAGTTTTTGATTTGGAGATGCAGATAGTATTGGATGAACTGTTATTTTCTTCTCTGAAGTCTAAGACTCTATTTCTATTTTAATACTAACCCAATTAGCAAAAGTCTGCATGCATAGGTACTCATACATGATGAGCAAGACATCTCAGATGTTTGCTCACAGATTGTTGATTCTATCAACATTTTGAAAAGGTTAAGGGTATATTTTTGTACAGACATGAAAAAGAACCTTTTCTTTGGCTGAAGGGAAATTTTCCCTGAAGAATCTCCAGGCTTTCTCATATGTGTTGTCTAATGGCTGCTGCTAGAAACAATGTCACTGGTTCTCTTTCCAGACTAGCAATTACACTCTTGACTGTACTGCTCTAATGCTGTGAGAACTGGTCATGAAAGCAATGCCTTGTCTTGGGCAAAAACATATTGTTGAATGCAACTCCCCCTGAGCAGAGCACACCCAGCAAGATGAAAAGCCTGGTATGTGTCACAAACATAGGACAGCAACATCATTTGAAATATAAATTGAGACGTCAGAACCCTGACAGCTTGTGGCTGTTGCTTCTAGAAGGGCCTGCAAGTGCTGCCATACCCAAAAAGACTTTGTATGCTTGCTAAGAACACGTCTGACAACTCAGCCTGGCTTTAGTGAAAGCTAATTTAAGCCTCAAAAACTTTCAGGAATACTGCATCATATTTTCAGAGCTCTCTGACAGTCAGAAACTCTGCCTAACTATATCACTCTCTCTGTTCTTTCATGTGTTTAGATTCTGCTCCCATTTAAGCTTTAACACTTTCTAGGCCCAATAAAGAAATCTCACATTGCATTATAGTATGTCATGTTGATGAATATCAAGGCATGTTCTAAATATTTTCCGTTACAATGTAGATGGTGTGTAAGTTGTTTAAATACAGTGTCCTAAGTCCTTTTCATGAAAATACATTCACAAACTGTCTTCAGCAAATGTGGGGGAAAAACATTCAATAATAAATGCATTCCTTCGCTTGCCTGTCTCTCCTCCTAGTTCAGCCAACTGTGACAAAAGGACCTTTGGTGGGAAGTGAGATGGAAGATCTATGGACATCTCAACAGAATAGGATGTCTATATGTCAGCAGTTAATTGAAGTCCCCATCAGTTATAATAGACACACAAACACATATGCCAAATTTAGATACTGATATTCAGACAAGTAAATTTTCATGTCATAGTCTGTGAATTATTAACACAGATGCAGAAACACAGGTCTAGTATCCAGGGTGCCATACCGAATGTTATTCAGAAATCTGTCCTAGATTGGCAGATATGACACCATCCATGGAAGACTTCAGAGCTTCAGTTGTCATCCTTACTCTGCCATTCCAGTAAAGATTTTTTGGTATGCCAGTGCATCTCAGATGGCTCTGGATGTTGCTGATGAGCCCAGAGTCTCCCTCCTCCGGATTTCTCTAAAATTTGGGAGCACTGGACAAAAGTTCATCATAAAGCAACAAGTAAGTGTAATTTCAGAGACTTAGAGAACCTCCTGGCCTCTTCTGACTGCTTGTCATTATTAAATTACACAGTAGTGACTTCAGTATTTTGTGTTTAACACGTATCAAACTGTCTGCATTTCCTTTTGAAATCTGTTCTGTAGAAATGGGAAGTGTCAGGAGCTCAGGTGTGTTAACTATAATTGATGCATTTTCATACCACATAACAAACACTCAATGGCACATAATAAAAAGGTAATCATGCCACTTGGCCACAGTGGTGAAATCTGAGATGAACAATAGCATGATTATTTGATGCTTTGGATCCAGATGTTATTCAAAGGAATAATTAAGTTCCAATTTCCTGCTCCTTCATACCACCTTGACAGATGAGTTTATTCCTGGCTATAGGTATTCAGGTAGAACAGAAAGATTGACAAACCATTGGAAACTGTGAAAGAGAAGACCAACTGGAGGAGCAAAACTTATCACAAGACCAAGGTTTATATGATTTTAAGTCTTAGATGTGAAAATACAACATTTAGTGTTGAAAAGCAAAATATTTGGCAAGGGATGTTAGTGGAAGGCCCATCTACAGAGGGTGACAAAACTGTGAAAAGAACAGAGAAGTTCTAAATTTGCAGTTCCCTGTTGGAACCTTCAGGTAAGATGCTTTGCTTTGAGCTACTGAAGATTTGATATTGTCCACTCTGACATGTACCTAGTAGACATAAATGTTTTTGCTTTCACGTTCCCACTCAGGAGGTAATTCTAAGTATACAACTTACTTATCAAGAAAAACAAAACTGAATTAGTAAAAGCTTTGCTGATCATTTTAGTGATTTAAGTTGTTCTAGTTAAAAAGAAGTTCAGATGGTTTAGCATAAGACCACAGGAGCCTGAAAGAAAAAAGATGAGAGAGTAATATTGATTGATGGGCATGATATTACTGCAGTACAGAACACTGAAGAGTATAAAGCATGATAAATTGATCAAGATGACCTGGCTTGCAAAAAAAACTTATTAAGAAATGTCAATTTTTTATGAATTCCTGAAAGTTTGGAGTTGAGCAATTAACATAAAGAACGGCTGTGTCCTGAAGTCTAATGAGAGAGGAACAGTATTGATGTGAATTTTATGATGTTTAGATTATGTGCTGGTCACATGTAGTCCTGTGCAGTACTTTAAAAAGTTAATGAACAGAACATAAAAAATGATGCTGGAAAAGGATCCTGACAAGATAGTTAGGAAGTGATAAGTATTAAATGAATGTATTACAAGGAAAAGGAAGAAAAACTGTGAACAGTTTTTTTTTTTTTTCCCCCCTTTGACATTGCTGTGTCTCTCAGAGGAACAGAAATTGGTTTCAGACTTGAGTTAGATGACACGTCCAACATAATGGAAATAAACCCCTCAATACTGAGAAAATTGGAACAGTACATAAACATGACAAGTTAAACACGAGATTATGGTGCTGACAACCATGAAGCACTTGACGAACCTTAAAAATTAGCATTTTTAGAAAGACATGCTAGGGTACATTACATGTATGTCCCTCCATATTTAAAATCTGAATTTACTGCGTAAGAAAACAAACTTGGATGTAGTCTTTGGATCCATAAACTATCTTCTTCCTCAGTCTACCCTTGTACCTCAGTATCCCCATTTGATCACAAGACAAAAACTGAATTTATGCCTGAAGAACATAGCTGGCCAAAGGACTCTGGACAAACAGCACAGTTAATCTGTGATGGTCATGATATATTCTCCTTGGGTTTCCCCGAAGAACAGATAAATAAAAATGCTTTATACCCAGTCACCCTAGAGTTTTACAGGTGTATAATCCCAATCTGATAGGATAGGAAATATCTTGTAGAGGAAATTTCCCCTGGTGTTCTTTTTTAAAAATTTATATTTTTAACAAGCTACCTTAAAGAATATAATTCATGTCACAGGGATCAACAACAAAGGGTCTATTTAAGAGGAAAGGGAAGGAGAAGGTTAATTCAAATTAGAGCCTTTTATCAAAGGGAGTTTCCATTGGTTAATGGTAATTCTCTAACACCATTTTTGTGAAAAGCAGCTGCATTTCCAGAATGTATCAAACATTTAATAGTGAAAAAATATAATAAATCAGATCTCAGACGAAATTTCTATTCAGGTTCTAGACAAAATACCTACTGACCATCTAACATTTAGTAGGATCATTTAATATTTACCAAGTACTAAATATTAGATGTCCCTCAAAACATAGAGCCTGAAGTAATTTACTCAGTTATAAGCAGGCCTTTGCTTTTCATACCATCAAAAAGTTTTTGATCTATCAGGCAACCAACAGTTCTAGATAAAGTTGCTCAACTTCTCAGTGGATGATCTCTTTGGTGAATTTTTAAAAAAGCATTAGGAAACAAATTCCAAATCCATTCTAACGTAAAAAAAAAAATCATCTACTCAGAAGTTAGTAATTCAGAAAAATTTGCTGCAATTTGAAAGTAAAATCATTATGCAAGAGAAAACAACAAAAATTTGTTTTCAGACTTTCCACAGAACATTTTTTTCCCTGAAGAATATTCTGAAAGTTGTCTGTTCTGCCATGCAAAGAGACCTTAAATAGGAGACATGGCAAATACCTATAATTCTCCTTAGTCTGGTAAAGTTTATTTACTGTTGAAGCAAATAGGAAAAAACCAAACCAGTGTGCAAGTAGCTATCACATATTAATGAATAAAAATGGGTAGCTCTGTAGAAACACAAGTCATGAATTTTTATTCATCTCTTTCCTAGTAGGAACAAGTTAGAAATGTAACTGAATTGCAATTCTACACCAGAAATCTGCAATAGATGCATTTAAATTTTGTGACAAAAGTATCTATGTTGTTGCACTGCAATTCTTTATCTTTCAGACAACAGAGACGAGCAAAAAACCAAAAAGCTTTAGAGTATTTCAGAATTAATACTCACTCTCTAGAGACTAGGCTTGATCCCCCACCCACAAAATTTCAGAGGCATTAATTTTTCTTTCCTAAAATTTTTTAAAATTTGCAACACTATTTTCAATACACAAAATGATTATTTTCTTATTTATTAACCACTATTATTTATTGTATATTTCTTTGATGTCTGTATTTTTTTTCTAAATATAAATTTTTTAGCTTTAAGTTGCAAAAGAGAAAATGATAGTAGTATATTTCAATTTGAGTATCTTTTTTTTTTCTGATTTCAGAATTATAATTATTATTTTTGTCTTTATCACCTCAAATTCCAGAACTTGTGCAGTAGAACTTCCCCTTTCTGTAAAAATCTCTGAAATCCCTAGAATTTCTGGGTGATTTTTGTTTCATCATTACTAACTCAAAATTAAATAGCCACAGAAATGATTATCAGTTCAGAAGAAAAAGCAACTTCAGTTCTTAGTTCCAGAATTCAAGCCTTTAATCTTCAAGGCAAAGGATATATCAAACTGGCAAAGAAATTACTTTCTATTTTGTGGCAATATAGCAGGTTTTGATTTGGTGTTTTTTTCCCACAAAAGCTTGATCCCAGGCTGGCCAAAGATTTTATCTAGAACTGCCTAGACTCCTTCTTACAAGAGCAGCAAAGGCTTGGTTATATATATAACCAAACAACACCCCAAACCACTGAGCTTTATCATATTAGAACTAAAGTACATATGTTTTCAAATAGGGAAGATGTAAAATCATTAACTGGAGAACACAGAAATCAAAGAAACTTCAGAAGAGCTTGCCCTGCTCACGATGTCCCTGCATTAGAGGTCCCTGTTTCCAGTGAAATCAATGACACCCTGAGTTATAAAAAGCTCTGTATAGTCCCTGCTAGTCCCCAGATTTTCATCCCACTCCCTCTGCAGCCCATGTGTCTGTATTTTGCTCCTCTCTGCAAGTTGCTGGATTAGGCTGTTGATCTCCAGCTTTCTGCCCTGACCCTCCTTCTGCCTGCTCAGAACCCACAGCTCCTGGAAATGTCTCTCCATCAGGACCTCAGGAAAGGAGGGCCTGTCTTCACTGCAGAAGGACCTGCCTAACTCAGGCACTTCTCAGCGGAACAAAGGCAGTCTACACACTTGGAAGAAACCAAAGAGATCTCTCTTTGACTGCTGTTATCTATTTGACACAGAGGATGGCTGCAGCTGTTTCATGTAAATAATTACTCATGGCAACTACAAATGTCTTTGAAGCAGTTTTATAGCTAATAGACTCTGACAGCCAGAGAGTTGTTGGTCAGGGACTGCGCCTCCTATCTGCTGAAAAAAGGATCACCCAACAACACTGCTCTTACCAGTACTCTTTATGTGACCCAAAACATCTTTTCTGAATGTCTAATTCTTCACTAGCTGGTTTCTATCCTTTCAGCTCTGTTTTAGACTACTTTTTCCCAAGCAAAGTCCTTTTCTTTAATTTTTACAAGCTTTTAATGAACAACTACTTGCAAGATTTCTCATGGGAAATAAATCCTGAAATTACATACTCAGTTATCTGCACAGAAAATGAAATCTGTTACAGAAGTGAGGGAGTAAGGAAAAATCTTTCCATCTACCTTGCATGTGGACAACTGAATCAGCCATTACTTTTGCTACTGAAGAACTGTATGTAAAATCCTACAGAAATCCCATATTTCAGGTCTAATAAAAAAAAAAAAACAACTTTAAAGATATGACATCTACAAGAAGCTTGATCTTTGCATAGTATATGGAAATGTCACAAAGTAACTTTGAAATAAATGGGAAAAAAATGGAAAAATAAGATGGAAGGACAAGTATGAAGAAACAGGGAAAGACAATCTGGAACAGGACCTCATTGATTTTTTTAACATTAATAATAACTGCAATAAAATAGTTTACCAATGGCATCTTAATAAGGAAAATATAAAAAAAACCCCTTTAGTTTTAAGAAGTTTTGCTGAATCTGCCTTTTTTCATTGTGATGTTATGCTCAGGTGATTATACAAAATGATTCAAAAGCATTTTTACAAGTTTGGGTTGCATTCCTTACTCTCTTTCAGGAATTAATTTGCTATGACTGGATAAAAACACTTCCTGTCTGCTGATAGTTAATTTATTAAGCACTCCACATTTTCTTTATCAGTAATGTCTTGTCTATTCAATGACATGGACCAAACTCCCTGCCAACGGCAAAGTTTATCAGTATTGATTTTATGTTTTCTACAGGATTTTCCAAGAAAGTGCATTTAGTCAGAAGCCAAGAACTTTTCCTAGAGATAGTTCATTAAATTCTCTCTCTGATTTCCTACTTATAATTATGTTAAAAGATTGATAAGTGAAGCAATTTTTCAGTCCAATGTAAGGCATACTAATTTTACTTGTTTCCATGTTAAGGTAAGGAGTGAAGTTGTTGCATGTAAAGACTTACAAAAGTCCATTATATAAAACAACTAAATGTTATAATAAATTTGAAGTATTAATAAAGATATTAATATATATTTAAAATTAAATATTTTATGTAGGCTACATTTCTAACTTCACTTTTATAAAGAAATCCAGACTGTTTTTTATAGTAGTATGAATGTGATTCCAAATTAAGCCTTAGTGCATGAGACAGCTTTCAGCTTTTGCAATAATGCAGGGGTTTTTTAATAACTTTGATTATTACCTATGCTTGCCTCTGGTGTGGGCAGGACTCATCCTATGCACGCTTGTTCATCTGGCTTGTCAGTTAACCTAAGGTTCTCATCCAGACTTCTCTCCAATCTGTGCAGCATAATCGGCAAACTCAGAGAACAAGCTGCTCAGGCACTGACTGAATAAAATTATTTAAGTCATCTTCTTCAGGTGCTTATTTTCCACCACTGGCTCCAGGGGAAAATATTTTGACTCATGTAGGCTAGAAATCTAACTTTTTTACAGTTAAGTTGGGATGTCACCAAAAGTGAGTAGAAATTTAAATTTGAAATGTTGGTAAGTGAGGTTTTTAAAACTTTAAAAATCAAGAGGGAAGAATAGGTTCTTTTAGAATACTATCGATTTTAGCTGCTTTAGATGTTTACAGTAGCTGAATGGCACCATAGAGATGCCTGTTTCCCTCACCAGAAAGAATTCCTGCTTGCTGCCCAGAGCAGATGAGGAAGGATTCCCTGCTGCTGCCTACACAGGATCCCTGATAACAATTCCCTGCTGCAGAGAACATGGCTATATGTGTTGCAAGGCAAGGCTGGGAAGACAGGTTGAAGAATGTTGCATGTAAAAGATTTTCAACTTATTTGCCTTCAGGGACATGTGAAAAAACATAGAATCAATAGAATAGAATCATAGAATCACTGTGAGATGAACACTTAAAAAAGACGATTTTGACTGAAGCTGTAAATAGATGGTTTGTCTTTTAGTACAAAGCATCCCAATGTGATGCTATTAGGATAATAAACTTGATAAAGTTAAAAGTCTGATATGCAATTAACAAGTTACAAGAGAAAACTCTTGCTTACTCAAGATTAACTTTAGTAGAAATAATAATTCCAGTTGGTGGTTATGCAGTGAATGTTAGCTGCATCAGACTCTCCAGATGTTTCTATTTTAGAGCCAACTCCACAAGCAACAGATCTCCCAGAGATGCTACATAATAAGTGAATAAATAGTGCATTATTTTTCAATTACAGTGTGAGGATAATTTATTATGCATTTAATCTCTAGGAACACATCTGGCAACCTGAAATCAAAAAGCATGTCACCATTCTTCCTGCTTGCATTGACTTTCAAAAAACTCTCAAAAGGAAAGAAATATATATTCAATATGGTGTAATAAGAAGACAAGATTAAAAAGCTTCTTTTTCTCTCTGACAAGTACTCTGGAAGAAGTTTAAAATTATCCAGATGATGATTTGTTCAATCAGAGACCCCCTCTATTAGCATTCCGAGTCTAAATGTTGGAACCATAGAGTATTCTAAGTTTAGCTTGGAAGGGATAGTTGAAGTTTAGCTAGGCCAATCTCTTGCTCAGAGCAAGGCTAAGTTCAAAGACTGGGCTGACATTCAAGAATGGCAACTTCTCTGAATTTTCAAATGAAGGAAAATGGAGCCAGAATGACAAGCAATGAACATGCAGACTGAGGAAGGACAGGGTAAAACATGGAAAAAGCTAGTGAAGAATGGCAGAAATGATGGAGCTGTCTTTGACTGCCACATTTGTTGGCTCTCACTGGCCACAGATCAAAGCCCTGTGGACTTTTCCCAGAATTCTCTCTGGGCTGCTCTAGGGACTTCCATTGATGTAATTATCCTGCATTTTGGCTAAACAGCTGAATCATCTGCCAGAATCTTCCCATTTTCACTAAGTACTTCCTCATACTTATTCCAGAGATCATGAGATGTTAAATCATGTGTGGCTTAAGAGCAATGCAAAAGAGATGCCGGGTCTTCTGATACACTTTCCCACTAGGATCATATTTATAGTTCCTCAACTGGTCATTCTTTTTTTCCCCTTAAGGAAAATATAAGGGCGTCTTTTGTTGTACTTTAGAGATATGATAGTGTTTATGTTGCAGTACAGAGGCACTGCTTGGCCTCAGATGCCTAAAGTAATATTTATTGAGAACATGTTAAAATACAGAAGCTATGCAAGGGTTGTAAGAAAAAAATATAGGTTTTATATTGATGCGTGAATTTATTGAAACTATTAAAATACAGATAATACTGTGGTATTCCCATAATCAGCAAACCTTTTCTATGATGCCAAATAGTCTCTGAAGTATTAATAATTTTTAAAATTTCTTTAAGAAAAATGGCATTATTATTAATAATATTACTACTACTATTACTATCATCATCATCATCATTTATCAAGTTAAAATATTAGCAAATTTGCTGCTATGAAAAACCTAATTATAGAAATGGAAATGAATTGATAAAATGGATGTAAAGATCATTAAAATATTTTCTCATTCAAAGATTTTGCATTTGTGCTTGTATTCATGCATATAGATTATTTTTCTAATTATCTGAGAATTTTTAAAAGTGCTCGATCTAGAACACATGAAATACAATTAAAAATTCTAACATTAGAGAAAAAATATTCTAAAAGGTCCACTGAGTATAATTTGCACACGTCTGAAATATACACTAAAAATAAGGTGACTCTGGGAATGTGTGTAAAGAAAGCTTGCCTTCTTTTAGCCTATGGTAATAAAAGTCAAGATTTCTCTCATTTACCAAACAGGAATGCTGCACAGTATGTTTCTTCTGTGCTGAAATACTGTTCCAACTTATGAAAAATTTGGCTTTGGAAAGCAATTTTTTTTCCTTTAGAAATCTGTTTGGACATACTTGGGAGTCAACTTTCAGAACTTGTGCCTGGCAGCTTTGGCTACCATGTCCTTTTTTTAAAACTGTAAACTAAAGGTGACACACCAAAGGGATATGTATTGTGGTGCTGTTTTTGATTGTGTTTGCATTATGAGTCACTCAAAGACTTCCTGAGAAGGCAATGTTGTATTTAATAAATGTTATAATCTTGGCTTACAAAAAAAAAAAAAAAAAAAAAAAAAAAAAAAAAAAAAAAAAAAGTTAAGCATGAATCATAGAGGGCAAGTATAACCTTTGTTAAAGCTTTCCTTCCCTTTTTAAGAATGTAAATGAAAATTGTTCTAAGAATTGTACAGGGATTAATACCTCATTTAGAAGACTAATTTAGTTTCTGCATTTTTACTGGATATGCAAACCATAGGGGCCAACGTAATTTTGTGGCTTAGGAAGTGCCTGAAAAGCATACCTTCCCGTCTCCCCACTGCTGTGTCTCAAGTCTGTAGCACAATAGATAATGTAGTCACTTGTTTCATAGTGTATTAGCTTACTTTATTACTATAAAATATTGCACTGTTTTACAAATCACCACATCACAATGTCTACACAATGTACTTTGACAACAGATTTGGAAGCCCAACAAATGCTGTTTAATAGGACATTACATTATACTGAACCAACAAAAACATTGTTCAACACATTTAGACTAAACTTTAGACATGCCTCAGTACACAAGCACAGGTTGTATGGTACTTTTTTAGAGTCCAGCTCTGTAGTTCTCCATCCTTAGGCTGAGATCTCCCAAATCTCTGAAGAAGGTGAGATTCAGTCAGAAACTAGACTATGAGTGACTGGGAAAATACCCCAAGTTTCTTCATGCCTCAGTATTGCAGTAGGCTCTCCCACGTATCGTGCCTGGGAGGTATTTGGCTTCAAAAGATGTCATCTTTCACTGAGATGCACAGTCCAAGAGAATACCATTAAGTTTTCTCATAATACTGCTTGCAAGTGCAGAGGAGAAACTTCTCTGGCCTGGCCAGATTCCAAGGTAGACAAGCCAAAAAGTCTGTTTTCTCAAATGAACTGTTCTTTAATTTGTGTGAATTCATTCACTAATATCAGTAAGACTGAAACCAGTCTGCAGTACTGCCAGTGGAGCTATTGGGTTCTAGCAGTGACGTGGGCTGCAGCTCTCAGACAATAACATGCCCTGTACCTCCTCAAGAGAGACATGGAGTTGCCTGTCCTGAAGGCAGAGTTCCTGCGGCTCTGCACAAATCCTGTGTTCACACTAAGCTTCTCTGTAGTCCTAATAACTCTAATGTCTGACTGTTCACTGTTTGTAGCCTCTTGGGTATAAGAATTTAATGCCAGAATAGCCACTGGAGCGATGGTAGTTTCCTCTTTATGGCAATGCAGTGATGACAATATACGCCTATACACTTGTGGTTTTGCTACAAGGTTTTCTACAGGGACCTATTTCTCCAGTGTGCAAACTAATTCCTTCCAATGTCAGCAGGAGTTAGGCACACATATCCCTAGGAGAAGTGTCCCCAAGTTTTAATAGAAGCACTGTTCAAATTTCACACAGACCATACAAGCCTACATTAGAAAACAGTGTCACCAGGGATAAAAGCACTTTTGAAACAAAATGCTTTCTAATAGTCATTAAAAACCTTCTGTGTAATATATGTTAAAAGGGTTTATCTCATGCTTTGCAAAATTATCCACAAATGCACCACACAATGCACAAACATTAATAAGAAAGAAGCAGCAAAACCATAACACTACCACTTTGAAATGCAATGCATTTAATACTACTTCTGGTAATACAGTGTAACAGCTACTAACTATTATTAATGTCTATTTTTTCAGGAATCCATATTCATTAAGTAAGTTTATGGTTTCTTTATATTTTATTCAGAAATATGGAAGCAATTGCACACTGTTTCACTGCTAATCAGAGCTATACAAGAAAAGATATGAAAGTTTCATTAGTGCAAATTTCAGGATAACTGGTCTCCTGCCCTAACTCCTCCTGTTCAAGTTTTTCATTGCCTGTGTTACTGAAAGGTTACAATTTACCTCACTAAAAAGATTTACATTGAATCCCTTCATAAACAAGGCTCTATATGTAACTTATTTTTTGTTTATCTGCTATAATGCGTAATATTTATTGAAATAGATTTTATACCAGATAATGGCAACAAGATGCTTAAAAATTATTTCAAGTAAATCCAAATTATAAAACAGTCTTAATGCGTAGGGAAAAAAGGATGTAAATAATTGGAACGTTACTAGAGAGTACATATCTCACAGATGAAAATATGATACTCCACAAGGTGAGACATGCCTTGATAAAATGAGTCAGGAAAGCAGTGCTTCAGAAATTTTGTTAAGAAAACAGTTTTTAACAACTTTTAAACAACGGTTAAACTGTTTAACAACAGTTTTAACAACTTTTTTTTTTTTTTTTGCATGTTAATGGTATTTGTGAAAAATGTTTCAGAAATATTATTTCTGAAATTAACAAAGGAAAGACAACTGTCCTTCTCACAAGGCTCTTAAGAAATTATTTTGCACAAAATACTGACTTCTATGTAGGGAAGGTAGGAAGGGGCAAGTGTCCATGGTTGGGAAAAGGGCAAAATGACGCCTAACAGAAAAGTCAGTGAAGTGGACAATATAGCATGACTCACAATATTTTTGATCATTAAATGTTTTTGGCTTTACTAGCTAAAAATTGCAACAAAAACGAGCACAAAAAAGGGGAAACAACTTAAAAGCCAGCATGAGAAGAATATGTTTACAGAGAAATCATGCCAACGAAATGGTTGAATTTATGATGTCATTAAAAAGCTCATAATTTTGAGATGGAAAGGAAAAAGGTCAGCTATGAACCTTTTTTCATAGTTTTTAAAGCAGATGGATCCAGGAACAACAGAGCACTTCAGAGGGATAGCAAGGCAAAATGGTGTGGAAAATTGGAAAGAGAGAATTGTAAGAGGATGCCGCCAGCAGCATGTTCGTCAGATAGAATTTATGTCTCCAATTTCCAGGCATCAATGGATCACGTGGTTCACTTCAAATGGGTCAGTGGTTCACTGTCAGGTTCACCTGCACATTCCCTTTGTGTGATCAAATGTCCCTTAAGCTCACAAACAAGAGATACAAGTGACATTTAAGAATACAGGAGGGCTAAAAATGTAGATATTGCCAGATATTCTTCTCAACATTAGACTGCTTTCAAGAAATAAGAGGGAAAGGTAATGTTGAAGTAAGTGTCTGGAGAGTAGAAAGCATATCAGGAAACAGGAGAGATAGGAGACATTGTCTGTCCCAAAATCTCTTCTCAGAAACAATGAAAGAAGCAGAACTTCATGAACAAGGCAAGTATGAACAGACTACTGTTAAAGTACCCATAGCATTCAACTAAACCAAGACTGGGTTCCTTTAGGACGTGACTGGAAAGGACAAATTTGCCAATGATTCAAGGAGGCAAAAGAGTAGAGACAGTAGGATGACGGAAAACCTCCATAAGTCCCAAATCAAAAACCTACAACATACTTCCAAGATTTAAATTTCTTGAAATCCTCAGGACTGTTGACTAGAAAGTTCTGAACTGGGGATGAGCAAGCCATGAGATATAGGGTCTTCAGTTTGCAACAGGTACTGTGTTAATATTTTGAATGAAGAACTGCAGAATGAGAATAAAAGCCGCAGAGACCTCAGTGGTGGCCTGAGCTCATTGAACAAAGAGATCAGAATTTCCTGGGCTAGACTAGTGCTAGCAGGGTGACAGTGCTGCCTCAGCTTTATCTTGTGCAGCTTTCCCAAAAGACAGAAACCTGGAAATAAAGAAGCATGAGCTTTCCTGACCAGAGGAATTGTAAGACATAGCAATCCTGGGGGGAAAGAAAAAGAAAAAAAAAAAAGAAAAAAAGAAAAAAAAAAAAAAGAAATGAAAGGGAAAAAAAAAAGTCTCACCTCAACGGGAGAAAGGCAAAACTGGAAAATCTGAAATAAGTCCATGGAAAGGGTGCTGAGGATGGAGGGTTCTTTCTACTGAAGTCTGCTTATTTTGGGGGGTTAGTGTTTTTCACTAGAATATTCAGAGATTTGTTTTGGTGAAATTTCTGCCTGTTTGTGAAATTGATAATGCTATGTGTGATTTACTGGTATCTGTTAGTGGTTTGAAGGAGTTATGCATCTCTACTAAGATTTATACAATAGTTGAGAAAGATAATTTTCCTTCCTTTTATTCACACAATTTACAAGTACATAGTTGAATTCTCCCTCCCCATCTTGACTGTGTGTGCACTGCATGTGGCCCTCACTATTTCCCATGCCATGTCATGGTGACACTGGCTGCTGACAGTCTGGTTCCACACCAGGACTGGGCTAACAATTAAACTCTGTCGACAATGTGTCAGTTCTCTGGCTCAATTTTGTACCAACCTTCTCAGTTTCTCAGGGCCAGATTGGATTCTACCATTCTGTGATTACATGATTATAAAATAGCCATCTGATGTAGGAATTTTTGTCAGTCTCCCACTTTTTACATTTAATGTTTCACTCTCAACACCTGTTATGAGCTGCCCTAACTTCATGAATCAGTCCTGGATCGTCTGCAGGTTTCCTTAACAACAGCATTTCAGACATAGTCATGATGGATCTACATTTGAATATATCGGTTCTTTTTTAGATAGGAACACTTCTGGAGCTGGGCACTTCTGCTGTCTATGGGTTAATGTATTTCAAAGGTACTTTCTAAATGAGATGGCGTATGTCAAATACTTGGATAGCTCAATTAGTAGAACATGCCAAACCTAGTGTTTCAAATCCTAATTTCTGAATATTTTCCTCTACAGAAATTTGCTACAAATCACTTCAACCACTAAGTGCTGTTTTTCAGTAGTATTGCACTAATTCAGAATTTATGCTCTATCCACATTCATAGACTGATTTTTGAGACTTCTTCCACACTATTTCAGCAGCCTGTACTGAATGAAATCTACTACAGAAGCTGAGGATACAGTGTAAAGCTGAAACAAAGCTGGAAAGGAGTAAATCTCATTGGGTGTTATTTTCTCTTTTATATTGTTGTTTTTTGTTTTTTTTTTTTTTAGGTAACACTTTTCCACTATCTTTTCCATTAATTTTAGATTTTGTTTGTTGACAAACACATCTGTCAGCCTATAGTAATCAATGGAAACAATATGTCTGTTCAGCAAAATCAGATGTAAAGACACTGAACTATTATGGTGCATCTACTTAGCAAAGAACTTGTCCAATAAACAAGAAAAAGTAAGATGTCTAGCCAGTGCTAGAGAGATACTTTGCAATTTCTTTTATAGACAATCATATTATTTCCATTACTATATATTTTTAAGAAGCAGATACATTGCTACTTCTGCTTTAGAAACCTTAAAAAGCGTAGACTAATAGTTGTGGGACTTCCTCCAGCTGGATTGTACCCCATGACAAGTCTCTTTTTGGTAATGGTGAGAGAGATTTTACTGGCCCCTTTAAATTTCATTACTGCCATTCCCTCCATCCTTTTAAAATATGCAGACCTTTCCTCCTGCATACTCTGGCTGTTGACCTTTTAAGCTTGAATTTTTAAACGGTTTTTAAAATGCTGTAGCATGCATACTATGTGCATCCAAGGGAGTATTTTTTCCAGTATGAGATACTTCTTCCTATAGTGAGAATAAATCACAGTCAATGTCAATCTGTTTCTTGTCTGCAATATAGATAAGATTTCTGGATGAGAGAGAAATTAAATCACTTACAGAAATGGATTTGCCACATTTAGGTGTGCCATATTCATATCAGAGACAGAAACATTACAAGGCAACACACAACCCTATGCAAAACACAGCCATCCTCCACAGGCAGGAACAGACCTTTGGTCTTAATCTTAAAAATGAGACATTAAAGACAGGATGCATAGGGTAATGATGGAAAAGGATGGCATAATTCAAGTGTCATTACACATCAAAGATAATAAACTAAAAATTGGATCCATGAGTAATGAGAAAGTATGCCTTGCTTTACTGGTGCCATTGACCAAACATTTCAGAGTCAAAGAAAGTTTCTCTAAGTATTTGGTTTTGTATTTAGATTATCTCACATGACCAAATCTTATCACCTGTTTATTATTCATAACATGTTGGATAGACACATACACCTGAATCAGTCATCCTCTACTCCCTTTATAATCAGTCAAGCAGTAAATACAGTTTTAAGGTATCCCTAGATATGCCTGACTTATTTGAAACATCTACAGTGGAATTACATGAATTACATCATAGAAAAACCTATTTCTACACAGGGACTATAAAAGGAGACATGATGACTAAAATAGACATAATAACCTGCATTCTAGGTTCATATTTATTCACATAGATCCCATTTTCCTATGAATAGATGAAAAAAAAAAGGAAACAAACCCCTGGTTTTCATCTTAAAACAGTTCTCATATTTGTGTTAAGATATGATTTAGCCATCTCTTAGGTAGAGTAGGTTTGATACACAGACTATTTTTTTCAGTTCTTTTGAATCACTCAAAAAAGTGAGGTTTGTTTGAATTTTAATTTCATAGTCTCACAACCTTGATTTAAGGTATAGTCATTATTTCTGATGCACAAAAATTTATGATAGTAAACTTACATTTGTTCTGTAGCATCCCCTTAAGCTTAATGACACTGTAGTACTTCCAAACATTTGCTTTAGCCTTGGTCATTGTTCTACCATGAACAAAACATGCTGTCTTTCTCTTCTTTGCATTCTCTAAAGCAACCAAACACCTCCTGCCCCATCAATAGAGGGTTAAACATCACTGTGTTTGGAACTAGTGTGTTGTGTCAGCTGAGCCAGGGGAAGGACCTGTACCTCACTGTTTGGCCTGAGAGGAGACCAGAGGGTGTAAATTTAGAGTGCTTTTATCGAGCACTGAGCTCAGTGTAGTATCTCCTACCTGCCATGGCAATGTGTAGAAAATAACCACAGCTCAGTTAATGTACCAGAGCTTGTTAAACTATCATGCTGATCAATGTTAAACTATCATGTTTTGATCATGAATCAATGATCTAAGAAAAAAATTCAGAGAGAGCAATTATCCTCAAGGGCTTGAATATGTTGCTGCTTCAGGTTTTGGTTTTTTTTTATTTTTTTATTTTTTTTTATTTTTTTTTTTCTGCTACAGTCCTGCACTGTTTGCTGAAATATCTATTTTGTTGTCTATTATTACTCAGGCTTGTTCAGCTTACTGGATTTCACACTCCACTTCTCTCTGAAGACTGGTGTTTTAAATTGTTTTCCTCTAGAGGGTGATTATCTTGCCTTTTTCAAAATAAAATTCCACCTTTTTGGGGTTACACTAACCCTTCTAATCCTCTTTATACTCTTCTTTGTCTGTGAATTTCTCCCTAATTTGTCAACTTCTTAATGAAACAAAAATGTTGCTGACTCCATTAAGATTCTTAATGGCCATTAAGGAGAACCAGATTTAATACCAATGAATACAGCTCCTCTGCAATCATTAACTTTTTCTAAGTACATATGCTATTGTGACTCCAATTGAATTATCATCCTAATTTGGCTTCATTCCAAAGAAATACCAGATTATGTCTCTTGTAAATCATTCTTTTATATATATACATGAAAAATCATTTATTCACTGTGCTTTTATTGACTGTGTGACTATAGATCACCTATAATCACCTTATGTTTGTTAGTTCTGCAATTTGATATGTTACTATATTCCTTATCTTAAGGATTTTTAGGTATTGTAATGATAAATATTTGTCATATGCAAACACTAAAGCTTCAATTCCCAATTTCTCTTCTTCAGAAGGAAAGCAGTTAGTATTTTTGCATCTTTGTGCATAGAATCCTTTTCTTTTTCTTTTGAAGCACAGAGTAATGTACATTAAGTGACATATGAATGCCTTCAGAGAAACAAAGATTTTTAATTTGAAAAATCCAATCATTATTTACTTCAGGTAATAAAAAATTAGGATGGATGCGCACCTCAAACCACAAAAGAAATGTTGTTTGGCTGAAATAATGAAAGCTACAAAAGAACTTATCCCTGTCAACTTTTTAACTCGTTTTCTGTTCTTATTGCTTCTTTATGGATAAGTCTTGACCCTTCCCTTCCAATGGTGAACATTCAAACTTACTGTGTCAAGCTGGTGAGAAAAAACAAGTTGCTAGAAGTCAATTTTTTTTTTAAATCAGAGAAATATGTACCACGGATCTCTGTTATCAGGAAAGAAAATAACCCCAACAACTGTTGTACAAAATTTTACAATGAATGAAAAGGAGGCAAAATGGCTTAGGAAAACCAGTAACCTTGTAAAGGGCAAATAATTGCTCTGATTTTGATCTACATTAATGAGTCAATACATACAACTATACCTAAAGCTTGCAGCACTGCTTTGGGACTACATGAGTTTGCTGCAGACACCACACAAACTATTATGGGGTGAAAGGTCCAGGACTGCCCTAGTTTTACCCTTATACAGAGATGGCACCATTGACACTCAAAACACATAAAGAAATGTACAACAAACTGTAAGATTTTGCCTAGGATACTTAATTACAGACACACTTTTCCAGACCCAAAGGTGTTATTTCCCACAACATGGAAATTAATTTCCAATCTAGCAAACAAGGATGTAGTGAGTATATGTATGTCTTATGGTTTTGAACCTTTTATACACATTTTTGTAATTGTACAGACTTTCCAAACTTACCTCCTCTATGGATAATCAAAGAAGTTTCACTTCCAACAGGACATTCTTTAAGTATATCCACTACTTCTGCATGGCTCAGGTTCTGTACATTCTGCTGGTTGATCTCAACAATGAGGTCACCTTCACACAAACCAGGACATCCCTGAATGTCTAGAATTTGCTTCACCCTCTGTCCTGTAGGACTGTCTGCTATAGTGAAGCCAAAGCCCTGGGCCCCTTTCACAATGGTTAAGGTCATGAGTTCAGCTTGGGTGGCCCCAGAAGAAGCCATTGATATATTATCATCATGGGCAGGTGGTGGGAATGTGCTATCAAGCTGACTATCTGCTGGAATGGAGTGCAAGGAGTGTGGTGGTCGATCTGTTACGTCTGGAACAGACTGAGAAGTCCTAGAAATGTATTCCAAATAAGTTTCATAGTTATGTCTTCCATTTACCACTACCGGAGGCCTCTCCATTACTGCAAGGGGTGGCACCATGCTGTTGGCAGGATCTTCAGGATCAAAGGGCAAAGGGTATCCACGACATAGCACCAAGTTGACACTCTGACCAATAGGAACAGACTGGAAGAGTTTGACTACATCTGCGTGAGTATGTCCAAGGACACAAACTTCATTAATATAGACAATCACATCACCTAGAACGAGAAGAACAAACAGTGACAACATGAGACAACTTCAATTGCTGTATATGCAGTGCTTTTTTTTTAAAATGAGATAGAAGTCTACTAAAAAAAATATGATAAATTCAATCAACATACTGACTCATATAGGAGAGACAAAAAAGTAAAGTTTGTCTGGCAGAAAATGTAATACAAAGACACAACAACAATACCAGTTATTTTCTGTGTAAGCTCATAGATGGAAAATTTAGATGGATTCAGACATTCACCTTTTCTCAACATTTCCTTCCTATTTTTCCAACTCCTTTCAGTGTGTAGTCTCCATAGATTACTTTTCGATACAGTGAAATGGACAATTATTTGGAGACTGTGTTGTCAAGAAATACCATTGTTTGGTGAAGAGTACAAGAAAAAAAAGTAAGTATTCCTGGACTTGAGAATCAATGAATAGCAATGCAAGACTGTGTATGCATGTGCATAAGGAAATACTTTTTGCATTGATCATGATATTGCCGCTTTTCTGTTAAATGTGATTATTTGCCATCAGCCATTCGGAGCTGCTAATGTAATTTCCTATTCTAGGAATGAACTATCTATCTTACATAACATAGAGATATTTCATGGCATTTTGTTGTAGCCAAAGGCTCAAGGACAATGACACAACAAAATTTTTTTTGGTAGGTTCAATAGCTTTACATTAGAAAAATCTAGGCAAATATATGAAAATCAGTTTAATATTTCCACCCAAGCAGCTGGTCAAATAAAACCAAAGACAATACCTTTAACTTCAAATCTTGTCTCATGTATAGCAGACCTACCAGTTGGAGCATATGGAAGCAGAATACTTTAAGTCAACAGGCTATTTATGGGTCTCCATATTGCCCATGCACCAACCAGCTACTGTTACTGGAAAGCTCAGAAATAAGTTCAAGATTCTTCTTGGTGTTAGAATAGATCTATACATTTATAGCCATAAATAATTTCTTTACCTACTGTTAAGGTGCACATTAATATAAAAATGAGTTATCAGTGCAAACAATATTCAGAATAGTTTGATGACCTACAGTCTGTTTCCATTTTAATAAAAAAGTTTGCATTTTTATACATAAAGAAAAGGATATTTGGTTAGAGAACTCTAGAAGTAAAGCATTTTTCTAAGTGGAGACTGTCTTATTATCCTATCATTAATCACCTGGATACTGTGAGATGTCTACAAGGTACACAATTCAAAAATCGACACATCACAACATAAAGCTTTTTAAAAGTATTTGAAAATTCAGCAATAAAATGAGAATGATTTAGGCAGAATGAGGTGGTTTGGGTGGAATTGCTTTAAGTGTATTTATGAAATTATGTCTTTCAAGTACTTCAGTCAAAATATCTGATCCAGCAAACTGAGGATAAGAGTGTCATCAAGATGCCAATGCAAGTGCTGTTTCTAAGTGAGGACAAAAGGCAAAGGCTGTTTCTATGTGAAAACGAAATGGTCAATTCCCACATGATCAGACTGTGTAACAGCCTGACAGTAATTAATTGCATATGCACAAACTGTGATTCAGAGGAAGATTTCTTCAGAGGGTGCCTAGGGAAAAAATACTAAGGAAGTTTGCTTAAATGATTGTGAGTATTACACACATACGCCTTAGGAGCTGCAAATGCTTTCTTAAACGTGCACCATAAATAGATCTCAAAACAAGCGCAAACAGTAATGTCACTTCATAGGCAGTGCTGAAAAAACTCTATTGCTTTGTCTCAAGCAGCTGAAAAAAAAGCAGTTTTAAAAAGTCAAAATTTAAAAGAAAATATGCACCGTAGAAATTACTGTGGCAATGGCTGCAATTCATCGCTATTTGCTCATGCCCTGGTATAGAAAGCTCTTACCTGCATTCTCATCCCTGGCTCCCACGTTAGCAGTGAGGCTGACATTGCTTACAACAGGACTGCTTCTGTTGAACTGAGAGCTCTTCAGTGCATGCTCCTGTTTCAGTAGCTATGCCTTAATAGTAACCTTGCGACTTTTTAATCCATGCAGTCTTTATTTCCCTGAGTGCTGCCAATGCAGCTATGTGGTGGGAGGAGACCAATCTGTTTGTTCATCCTCTCTTACAATACATTAGCAGAGTGCAAAAGGAAAAATGCCATTTTTGTGTTGGGCAAGTAAATTGTTGCCTGCTTTCAGCCCTTAACTTTATGTATTTGGACAGAATTAGCTATAATATAAAACTTAAATCAATATGGTTTCGATATATCAGAAAATTACATAAACTAGCTGATATTATATAGATCTGTAGTGAAAAGAAATTAGCTTTTGCAAAAGAAGTGCAGTCAGGAGACATACAAGCCAAGTAGTTCCTTTCCCCAGTCACTAAACAGGCAAAACTGAGCACTAGAAGATCTTGGGTAAGAACTTCTTCAAATAACAACGTTCCATTATCCCTCACAGGCCAGCAGAAAATCCTTTGGCATTTCCGGAATCAATACCTTTAAAGCTCTTTGTTGTTTCTGAGGCATAACATGAACAGCACGCCTGGGCAGATGCTGAAGCTGCAACTCAGTCACAGTGGGACCGTTTGGGACCCACCTGCTGTACTGTCACATGGAGAATGTACAGCCACAGGTTAAGGGTGATGAGCACAAGGGCATGAGCTACTCAGCTCAGCTCAGAGAAAGGAGTTGCAGTGGGGAGAAACAGTTTCAGATCATGAGACAGGAAGGAGGAAAAAAGGGGTTAATTTCAGAAATCCTTCAAATTAATCTCTCAGCTGTACATTCTCCAAACCTAACTCATTTTTCCAGGCTGAGAGTTCCTCATTGCTGACACAGAGAGAAGTACCCAGCATTTGGTAGGAAGAGGGAGATAAGTTAAGAGCATTACAGAGCCAGTGCCATGATAATGCAAAGTTCAAAACCTCTCTTCTTTAGGAAACCTCCCTTAAAGGTTCCTGTAGCATCTTTTCTGCCTGTTCTCTTTTGCTGCTTCTAATAATAATGGGTGCATATGGACAAGCATAATAGTGATCCACTTTATAACTCCTGTCTGATTTTCTGAGCAAGCCATAGTCTGCCTCCAGAAATCACAGTTTCACAGTGAGTGGGTATCTTTGAAGTTATGCAGAACATTTATATTAAGCATCAAACTTTGCCTGACTTTTAGAATTAAATATACTAAAATGACTGGAGCTTGCTTACAGAATGATTGAGCTTGGCATGGATCTCTAGAGGTCATGTTGTCTAAACCCTGCTCAATCAGAACCCCTTAGAATTAGTTGCCCAGGATCATGTCCAGGTGGCTTTCGAAAACCTCCAAGTAGGAAAACTCTACATGTTCTCTGGGCAACCTGTGTCAGGGCTCAGTCACCCTCCCAGCAGGAAAGTGTTTTCTTTCCAGAAAGGGAACCTTCTGTGCTTAAGTGTTTTCCCATTGCCTCTTTTCCTGCCACTGGAAAGAACTTGGCTCCATCTTCTTTGTACAAGTATTTATGTAGATTGATAAAACCCCCCTGAGCCTTCTCTTCTCCAGGGTGAGCATCCTCTCTACCAGGTGCTCTCCAATTTAATCTTCCTCACTAACCTGTACAAACTGCCCACATGCCATACCACCCTCATCTTACTTGAGACTGTTGAGGGATGAGGGAGCCCAGACGGGTTGATCTATGGAGAAGGCATCTGAATCAGACCCTCTAGATGAGCTGGCAGGTTTGATAGACACCCAATAGACAACAGATACCCTGGCCTACATCACAAAAATCTACACTGCCACAAAAACAGATTCTTCAATGTCTAAATTCAGCACTGAGTTGAAGAATCTTAAAGAATACTGACAGCAAGCAAATTCATCAAACTGTCCTAAAGTTACCTCTGATTTAGTTAAGGCTCTTGAATTTAACAGAAAAATTTAGGAAAATGGTTCTGGAGGGGACTTCCTGACTGAACCTAGTCCCCTATTGTCAGATACAACACAGTATGTTACACTTGATGAAATTTGATGTCTTCTTCACAGAAAAAACCCACAATTCCCCATAATATTTCATATATTTAACTAGCTTGTTTTGCTTATTAAAGTCCGCTGATCATTACTTATTGTCATGCAATGTTAATTGCCTCAGCGCCTGAATGTTTGATTAGAGGTTACATTTTGTTACCTACATATTTCAAAGCAAAAACCAGATCTATACTGTTATTATCTTTAGTTGGATTAGTAACTGGTGAAGAAATTTCTGAGCTTAAATATCTTTTAATGACAGATTCTGTTTTACATTCCTCTCTACAATAATGCTGCAGAATTAAATCTGACACCCTGGGGATTTTCCACAAGCATTAATTCTGATAAAAAACCCCAACTTTTTTTCATGCTTGAAGTGCTTGATCCAAGCAGAATTTGTTTTATTGACATAATTAGTTTCATCACAAATTATCTTTTGTTTCAGGCAAGGTTACCAGCTCTATTTACCTCCTTTCTGAAGAACCTGCACAATTCAGCTGACTCCAGTTATTGATAGGTTTTTGTTACCCCTAGATTCTCTGGGTAAACATCTTGCACTTGTAGGTAAAGTTTCTCCATTTTCTTACCTATGTTCCCACTATTTGTATACAAACATTTTGCTTATTTCTTCTTATTATGTTTCTTGTGCACTTAGGTTTCTGGTTGTACTTCAGTGAACTGAATTGCCTACTAGGCTGGCAGTCTCATTATTAATTAGAATTCACTAAACTTTGAAGAATGAATGCAGAGAAAAAAGTGCAGATTAGATCTTTGATCAAAATTTAGTAAAAATGTCTCCATTCTTCCTGACAGGTTTTAGATCATGCTCTCAGTGCTAGGTTTATGTGCTTAAAATATGACAGAATGCTGTGATTTGGGGTGAAGACAGCTCCGCTAGCCCCCTACAGCCAGCACAAGCCAATAGCAACGGAGCTAAAGCAGCTCATGGTTTGGCAAGTCAGCACAGGACACACCAGCTCTGCAGGACTTGGACTGCATAATTTTTTGCTGCATTTATAGCCCACATAAACTCTGCTAACTTCTTCAGCATTACTTATTCCCACTTGCATTTCTCACCCATATAATCTAAATTCTGCATATGCATACTCTGCATCAGTTTCAGAGCTAGCAATACATGATTACTTCATCGTTGAAGCTTTCCCTTCACCTGCCCACCCACACTCTCTACTGTCATTACCAGATATTTCTGTCACTTCTCAGCAGTGACCTTGTCTTCTCGTTCTGCAGACTGCTGCAAGATTGCTGGCACTGGAGCCTGTTAATAATAAATTCAGAGCACGTTTCCAGTATCAAAATATGAAACATGGAGGCAATTTTAATAACAACAGCATGTTATTGATGGACATGAAAGAAGCAAAGATTTGTAAGAAATGAGCCATTTTTACATTCGCACATACTCTTACAAGTAGCAGTACAGAAAACTAGTGTGTGAGGGATTCTTTAGTTAAACAGTAGCAGACAAACTACATTCTGAAACTTTGAAACTCAACTTCCCTCCACTTGCCATAGGTGTTAATCCAGTGTGGGAATAAATAATTTTCATTACAAACGGCTAGAAGCATTTTTTTGCCCTAAAAGATTTCAGAAATTTCTGCATAAACAGAAATTCTCTGATTTCTTGTACTCTGACTTGCCACAGAACCTTGTAAAACCTATTTGGTTCTAGCTGCTAAGATCTGACTGCCTAACTTTAACAGACAAAAGATAAGGCCTAAGGTCCTGTAGTTCATGGTAGACTGATTTGTCTTAAAAAAAAAAAAAAAGGAAAAGAAAAAAAAAAAGAAAAAAAAAGGCCCTAATTTTATTAATCCTCAGTATAAAATTACCCTTATTTTTAAACAAAAATTTTGAAATTACAACAACTTCCTAAAGGAGATTGCAGTGTTAGATGACTATTGCATATTAGTACTGAAATACTTAAAACACCTGCCAAGAAAATACTTAGTTCTTCTAAAGAGGAACATTAGATTAACTGCTAAAACATACCAAAAAGGCAACCTGGGGAGAAGTACATGCGTACAATAACTCGATAACTACAGCTACTGATCAAAAGAGCTAAATTTAAAAGTGACCACATTATTATCAGCTTTATAAGAATGTTCTCTGATAGACAGTACTGCAGTAGCCACAGTGAAATGAAAAGAGCTGCTGGGAGACATAATGGGCAGCTGCCTCTGCATTCAGAAATAGTTTCAGGACCACTTGCTGGTATGCAAGAACACTAAATAGTCCATTAAAATATCACTGCTCATACTGGCATGGAAGAACCATTTCCCAGTCTTCATCACATACAGAAAGTTTTACCCATGTGGGACAAACTTGGCAAAGCTGACAGGTAACCACCCTCCACAGCTCCTTCTTTCACTCATTGAACTCTGGCAACTGAGGTTCAGGGGGAAAAATCAGGGTAATAAAAATATTATTTAATTAATCAATTCTTAATTATTGTTATAATTTATTATTTTTTTAAGTTGGACAAAAAAAGTCAAGCCAATGTGTATTCCTAGGCATTCAGGCTGGCCTGATTTTCCTCTTCCTGAAACCTGAGCAACAGATATAAATCATCTGTTTGTCAGATTTGAGTCAGTCCTTGTACAGAACAGCATTGTAGGCATGGTAACTTGGGCTAAAATCTATTCCCATCATTGGACTTCATCATTCCCATTATGAGGGACTGAGCACTGCCTCTGAACTTTGCTGCAGGGGCCAACATAAATATATGACACAGACAATTGTCTGCAACTTCACCCACGACTCAGATCTGTTGAGTAAGCAGGTGCCACTTTTATACAATCAATTTTTTAGAACCCATTTTAATTCTACTGTGACCCAATGCATATGCCTAATTAAAAAGCTGTCTATTCAAAATTTTTGTGCTTAACCAGCATGTATCATTTAATTACACTCGGGCAGATGTGGATTAGTAGAAGAAACTATTTCCATTTTATTTTTATTTTGCATATAGTGGTAAAAGCTATTTAAATAGAGGCATTGGTTTGGAAGAGAATAAAATACATTCCAGAAAAATCTAAAGACCTTGATTATTTGCTGATCTAGTAAACATGAAGCATTGTACATTAAAAAAATGTAAGTAATGCAATCGCAAAAGCATACTTAAATGAATGGTCATAAAGCAGTAAAAACTAGGCAAATTTTCCTCACGGAAACAGTTTTTCACTTCAAGCATCTGAAAGCATAGCATGGATGTTAAAACTGCTACTTCACAAAGAAAAGTAATTACTTAAAAGATGGTAAGTATATTGGAGGCAAGACCACATAAAAAGAAAAAGGTCCAGTTTTCCAGGTAGCCTTTCATTTACAAATTATGTAAGCTTTTTCTGTCTGAGCTTTGCTTGCAGGAACTACTTGTGCATCCTGAAATGCCTGGTGTGAATGAACTGTGTGACAGAGCATCAGTGGATCTGAGGAGCGAGATAAAAAATGTATGCCATGTTTGCATAGCTATTTGGGATCACTTTGAAAGGTGTCATTGTGCGCAGAGGCTCGTGGAGAAACTAAACCCTTCTTTTTCTTCAGAAAAAGGAGGTCAAAATTTACAACCCATTTGCTTTTGTACACACATTTTATTTCTGTAGGCAGCGCATCACATTTATTTAGGTAATGGTTCCCAGGAGGAGGAAAGTAGCCCAGCCAGCCCCCGGCAGTCTGAAGGCATAGGGGTATGGAAAAGCATGATGTAAATACCAAGCAGCCCCTGTGCTCCACTGGGAATCCTGGCCATGTGCCACTTGTCCCTGGTGGAAGACATTTTTAGCAGCATTGTCAACTGCACACCATTGCCACTGCTGATTCCTGATATAAACTGCCACGAAGGAAAAAGGGAGATGGATGAGGTGAGGAATTAGATGGAGAATTTATAAAGATGCTGCAGCACAATGACAAATGCCTTCATATGTTGAAATATATATAAATATGTATATGCTACTGGGAAATTTTAGTAATAGGCAGTCATGTTGTTAACTGAAATGGTTAATAGAGCTATTTTATTTCTTTGAGTAATGGCAGCTATTCATGAGGACAAGAATAACTAGTCACACACTAAATTAGTAATTTGTGAAAGCAACAGCACTCTGTTGGACACTTAAAAAACATGTGCAAAGATAGATGAGTAGGATTCATCTCCATTTAAAATCTATAGAGGTACAACTTGAAAATTCATTTCTATTTTAGAGATATTATGGTTTCCAAGGAGATTCCTTGTAACTGCAGTGGGCATTACTGCCAGAAGTGGGTCAGTTTTATAACTCTGTGATCTTTTTGGTAAAACTGTGATTTTCATCATTGTTTGATCAATACTTTGTTTTTTCTGCTACACTTGCACAGTGCCCATCCAGGTGCCTAATTCCTCAGCTGACTCTCAGAGACCACTACAAATATAATTTGACTATCAGTCAGGTTATTAATTTAATTAAAAGCTAAGACTTAAAGCTTTGATTTGTGGATGTTTTGTGTATTCATTGCTCAAGTCTACATTCTGCTGACTGAGAACAACGTGAGCTGCCAGTAGTCAGTGTGCTTATTTCAGATCCAAGCCATGGATGTGGAGCCAAATGCCAGGCACAAAATCTGAAAGTGTTGCTCTGATGTATTGATTAGCAATGTTAATCTACAACAATAATAATAATAATAATAATAATAATAATAATAATAATAATAATAATAATAAGCATCCACATTATTCCCAAAAGTAATGTTTACTGTTGTCCTAGATGCTACTTTTTATGCTATAAATTCACTACCAAACTTTATGCTGAAGAATCTGACTGATTATCGTCTTAATCATGCCATTAGATGTAATGAAATGTGTGCTCATTCACTGCTTCATCCTAGTTATTGGAGCTTCTCCTGTCATGCCAAACCAGAAATTCAGAATATATATATGTGCACTCCTGATTTTACATATATGTAAATCCTCAAATCTTGCTGTATCTTGAAAGTAGTCAACAGGGCTTACAAGGTCAGCACCCCTCAGAGACAGGTATTTCAAAAGAGGTCTGGATCACTATAGATTAATGCTTTTATGCAAAATTAAAGACAGAGAGCATTTTATCAAGCAGAAATAAAATGTATCAGAACAGTGAAATAATTTCCAGCTAAATAAATGGATTTTTACTGGTAGTCTACGACATATAAATACCTCAGTGCATTTGAAATGGAGCTATACATGATTACCAATTCCTTAATAAATGCTTATACAAGTGTATATTTTATACACTTGTATAAGCATTTATTATAATATATATATATAAGTAATTTTATACTCATAAGTTTTATAAAGGCCATTCTAATTTTAGTTTATATGTGCTTGTCTTATATATATTACCTCTATACTTTCTTTCATTTTTTGATAGCAAAACATCTAAAAAACCCCCCTTAACTTCAGACAGCTTCTCACATAATTTCTATACGAAAAGATCCACTAAATAGTTTTTCAGGCATGTATGAATATATTACTTGCTTTTAAATTGCACGGCAAAGAGAAATAGAGGAGTTCCTTTAGGTTCTCTAAGGTTTTACAGTATTTTGCCAGGTTAATAGAGGGTAATGTATTATCAAACTGACCTTCCTTCCAAGCAAATGTTGGTTGCCTTAATATCTCTAGAGCCCCTTGCACTGCCAAGCACTCATTTTCAAGGACAATATATTTTTACTCTTTCCAAAACAACTTAACACCTTCACCACTGAATAATTTTTCTTTCACTTTCAGCTCATTTCTGAATACTACACCGAATATAAAAATACAAAATTTAGCTTGCATAACATTCATTTTGTAAAAAGAAGGAGGCAAAATCACTAACAAAAGTCCCACCAAGCTGCTTCTTTAAAACTGCTTTATAACACACAGAAAACTCCAGCCTTATAATAGTAATGAAAAGGTGACTTTCTACCCTTATATCTTTATGGCTAAGAATCAAATTGCCCTCTTATGAGGATTATCCAGTCTCCCGCTAGCTATTCTTCCTCCTTTTATGTTTCATCCACCTTCTCTATTTTCTGTTTTGGTTTCTGAGAGAAAGGAGAATTTTTATAGCACTGAAAAGTCACAATATTGTTGGGACTTCATTTCCACTGCAGTAAATATATGACCAATAACAACATCATTGCAAAGCAAAATACTCCATCATTTTCTGTTGCAATGTAGGGGTTCAGCTGAAAGTTAGGATCCCAACACTTGCCACAAACTGCTGCAATATGAATACATCAATTGCTGTTCAGTAGTCAAATCTCCGATCTTATATATAAAGGGGCATTAACCCGGTTGTGTATGAGAACAACCATTATTTTCCTCTTCAGAAAAGAATTAATTTTTTGGATGTCTAAATTTATTAATTTGTTAATTAGCTAATGAATAAAGGTAAATTAAAAGGTATTATTATAAATTACTGTGATGCCACATCATGCTATTTCAGACCATGAAAAAGCAGTCTCACACTATGCCTGCCATCTCCCAATGTCCCCTGTGAATCATCCCATGGTAACTAAAAAGCCCTTCCAAAAACTGTAACTGCATCTGATTTTTCCTCAAAAGGCTACCACTTAATGTCATTTGCTTCCACACAATATTTCTATCCTGCTCCTGACAAAGCAGGTGGCACCATCATTCCTGAGAGTGAATCACTTCTATGTCCTCCAAAAGCTGAGATCAAGTTGTAGTCTCCCATCCCATTTGAGATGGTAGCCAGAGTGGCGGAAGGTGATTCATGGAAAAGTTCTCTCAAGCGTATTATATGCACAACTTCCTTCTCTTTGGAAAGCCTGTAAAAATGATGGGAATTGGGACAGCCACTCCATAAACTTCCTTTTAAGAAATGCTCATGAGAAGTGCACAAAGAAGGGCGAGAGTGCCACGTGTTAACGCATGCAGCACACTGGAGACAGGGGATAACTAAGGGTTAGCAGGGAATGAGTGTGTGTGCTGTGGGGTACAGGAATGGAAAGAGCAGGAGGAATGTGGGACATGAATGCCAGCAGCAGAGTGAGAGAAAGCAGAAATTGATGTGCACTGGATGCTTTGTGCTTCCCTGTCTTTAAAAAACTCCTAACTGCCTGCCTGTCTAAGAGCCCTGTCCTGCTTCAGGAAGGCACAAACAGACTGGAGCATACTAGTGAAACCTGCTCCAAAAGTTGATTTTTTAAAATGGAGGGCAATTTACATTAAACCTCCTTTTGCTCTTTCTGCTTCTTATGGAATTTTAAGTACGAAATTATTAAATTTTCAGACCTGTATGGAAGCAATGCTCATATACAAGCACTACCTGAAAATGGTTTCCGGACAAAAAACATAGTCAGGTGCCAACTGCTTATATGTCAACTGCAATTCTTAGAAATACAGTGAAATTACACAGTCATGATTTCCAATGGGGATTATAATCATAGATCAAACTAAAAGAAGGCAAACAACCCTGGGTATAAAAATGAAAGCATGACTTCTTGTCTATTTTAGCTCTCTCTACTTTTACTACAAACTATGAGTTCAGAAAAAAACCTCAAGATTGTCTTTGTGAATCACTCAATCCAAAGATGGGGCTGCTGACACTAACAAGAGAGACATCACCACGAATAATACTGTCCTAACAGCAAAGTCAAGCATTGCTGGGTGAATGAGTTCAGTGTTTGTTTTACCTAGTGCATTTTGATTTCATAGATTTTATGGTATATCCAAGAGACTTTACACCAGTTCAATACAATAAAAAATAAAGAACAATAAACCAATTCACAAAATAGAAAAGGCTTTTACAATAATTGATAAAAATGTACTAAATGTTATAAGTACAAAATATGATTTGTCCCTAATTTTATTCCATTAATACTTGATACATTATGTTTTCGATTAATATTTAGAAGAATGAATTTCTGAAGCTGACATTTCTTCAGCTGTCCTCAGCAAGGAATCCCCAAATTGTTTAGCCTTGAGAAATTTTACATACATAAAGATGAACCAATCAATCAATGTATTAAATGTCTAGTGAGTCTGTAATACTGTAAACTGCTTTTGAAACAATTTCAAGGCCTTCAGTGTTAATGAGTAAGTGGAATTACAATTAAACACTGTGAACAAACAAATTCTGAAAAGTTCTATAATTTTATTTTTATTGAGATTGGAACTATCCAGTCTTTTCACTATCCCTTCAAAAGTATGTATAATTGTATCTGTTATGGAAAAACTATTGTAACAGAACTCTCATGGCAAGAAATATTCTGATTAACTGGGACTGTGGAAGGAATTTATGGGGAAAAAAAGATACAATGTTGCTAATGTCCCTATAGCACAATTTCTAACACCACTACTATGAATTATTCAATATGCTCAGGATAACAAGTGTGAATGGTTCTCAGCGTGCTTATTTGTTATGTGACAGAACCATAAAAAGAGAGGCCAGTAACTTTGGTATTAACAGTGACCACATTTTTTTCTCCGACTTCACTGTCCTCCCAGATTTATTGCAATGAGTTGCAAACTGAATTCTGGATACCGCAGTTCCACCTAATAGAACTCAACTAAAAGGTACTTTTGGAAAACAGAGGTATGCATGTTTTCACACTTACTCATATATCTTCAGCTAGCTTCAAAACCAGTACTGATTTAGAAGGAGAATAGGTGGTCCATCTACTCTAAAAACTGGAGAGCATGTTTTGGATACTGAAGCAATACAGAATTTACAGAAAAGCAAGTAGAGCTGTTTCTCTGGTGCAGAGCTTCTGATAAGCAGAGGTGGCACATTTTCTTCCAGCCGTGTTCACTTGGGCTTGAAGGCACAGGACAGCCTTCACCCTGAGGGAGCAGAGAGCACCCACCCACATGTCCAGTTTCCGCTGTTTCAGCTGCTGCTATCAGAAAGAGTCCCAGAGCACCACAGATCCCTCCAAGCCAACCTAGCACAAGGGAATAGTGGAACTGATAGTGTCAATTAAATGATGGAAATGGAGAAAAAACCAAATACTAGCAGCAGTGGAAGGAGAAATATAATGATGTGAAGAAATTGTGAGACAAATCCCTCTGCAGTGCCTAATATCCCCCATGCTGGCCAAGGCAGCTGAAAGGCACTTCTGTATTTGCACAGTCCTTGCCAGTCCATAGACAATCTTACAAAGAGCATGCTCCCCAAAGCTTTTAATGGCTTTGTCCTGTCATTCAAAAAAATATCATCATTAAAATGAGTAATAGCCCAAAGGAGCTTCAGGTCCAATGGCAGGCCTTCTGCATGCACAGGGAAGAACTGTTTCCACATAACGGATGTGCCTCTGTTCCACTGGAGTCTATGCAGGTTCTGCTTTGGATTAGAGCTAAATATTTTCTCAATCCTCTCTTACCCATTCTCTACATTTCTTCTGTTGAAGGACTCCTGCTTGCCCTCCTCCCAGCCATGAAATGTAGAATGAGTACTTGTCTGTATGGTTATTTTTGTGTAGTCAAAGGGAATCTGCAAAAGCAAGACTGTTTAGGATGAATGATAATATATTCCTCTTTTTCACTTGCACAAATAGAATCCTTTTGGGAAGGATGCTCTTGGGGCGTAACAAGGATTTTGAATACCTAAGTAAGACCCAGATGTGCTTAGATACCAACAAGATATGAAAGAGATTAAAAACTATTGCCATTAAAAGAGAAATTAGTTAGATGAGCATTCTGCAGTTTCCTCAAACCTCTCACTCTCCCAAATTAAAAGACAGATGCACTGCCTAATTCAGACAGAAAAATACGAGGTGTGCCTTTATCTAATGGAAGGATAATACTCTTGCATTAAATCAATGGAAATGCAAAAAAAGAAAGAAAAAGGAACGCAAATTACATGAGCTTAATGTGATTTTTCTTTTTACAGACAGAACAGGATATAAAAGAATATCTAACATCACTAATAGCAATAAAATAGTAAGGCTATGGGTGCACGAGAAAGTTAAATTACTCTGAAGGAGTAGATTTGATATTTAGCCTGTCCCTAAACCTTGATCACACCTAGCTTGGGGTTAGGTAGAAGATTTCCTCAGTCTGTGGTTCAATTTTTCTGAAATAGGTAAATTAAAAAGCCCTCTAAAATTAAAAATATTTTGTTTTTCACTGAATATTCTTAAGCTCATAATATTTTCAATTTGATTTTTTTAATATCCCCCAACATTTTTTGAAAAATATTACTTCCAATTGACATGAGATTACAAGTATTATGCCCTAGCAAAGATGAATTTATTATTCTTGTAGCAAACAAAATGATTAAAGTATCACAGTCCTGCTTTCAGAACTGAATGGACTATTGAAAGAGTATTTACAACACTGCTCAGTTAAAAAATAAAAATCCATCCACTAAGCACCTTGACTGGAGTGGAATTTTTGGCATAAGCAATTGCTTAAGTAAACTTCTTCTTATCATCCCTATTTCCCCAAACAATTCAGAACTACTTTTTCAACTGTGCTAGAAACACTTGAATCTCTTATATAATAGTCAACGGCATTTTCTTTTGATACAATCAAGTTTGGTCTAAAAAAATATACTCTTGCCTGATATGCAGAAAATAATTGGAACAAGACAGACTAAAGAGATTAAAAAAATATCTGCCAAAATAGGAAGTTTTATTGAACTCTGAGTAATGATGCTGCCATTGTGACCGATCTAGAAAACGACCAGAGATGATATGAATTTTTCAACTTCTCCCATCTGTTTTAGAACAACTCCCTCCCATTTAAATAAAACAACCTTATAAAGTGGTATTAAAAGTATAAACACATGAATGTGATCAATATTTTCATGCCATGTGTAGCACTGCAGTGTTGCATGACTTTTCTGTGGAATTTGACAGAGGAATCTAACCTCAGTCCCTCTTGTCAAACAAACTAAGTTAAATACTCGTGTGGTTTCCAGTGCCAGTGACCAGGCCTGACAGAAGGCAGTGTCTTAGCTGTGGGTGGATCTGTTCCTCTTAATCTGCCTGCGGAAAACCTGCCTGAGCACACCAGGCTGCTATGTGGCACATCAGCTTTTGTGGAGGTTTCAGTGCAAGAAAGTCAATCAGACTCTAACAAAAAAAACAAGTACCAAGAACATTGGCTGAGGCTCTGCCCAATATCAGGAGAACAATCCTGGTAACATGCTAGTGAGAGGGGTATAATTAATGCTGCCCCACACATCTAGTATGTTTTTCAGTCCCATAAAATGATGTTTCTTCACTTCCCCTTTCCAAGAAAGCACTGTCAGGTTCTCATCATTACCTCAATTTCCTCATTTGCCAGTTTCTCACCTCTTTCTGATGCTCTTTTTTCAATCACCCCAGTGAAAAACAACCAATTTTTTTTCAGTGCTCTTTCATCCCTTCACCATGTTACAGGCTTAGTCCTGACAGCTTCTTCAGAACTGACAGGTTTGCAATCATGTTCAGAGGCATGATTTCAGGCCAATAATCATGAACTGCTTATAGCCTTTGCTTACTGAGACTTGCAATTTTGCTTATGCAGAGGTGGAATAGATCACAAATAACAGAGCAGCGGCATAATCCAACATGCTTCATGACTGACTTTTAGCCTATGAATAAATTCTCAGGGAACACCTATCAAGACAGGGAGACCAATGTTATCTGACTTTTCCCCAGCAGTACTACAGGTGATGCTCAGCATGGCAAAGAAAGTCTCAGTAAATACTGCATAGAATGATGCTGATTTTAATGCAGAAGAGATTAGTTTAATACAAAGAATATTAATTTACTTCCATTTGGAGCTAAAGAAGAAAGCAATACATCAAAAGGAGTGAAACTGCCAGCGTTTAAAAGATCTGTACTCACATCAGTGCTCTCAGACCTTTCTTGCAGAGCTCCTTTCTTCTTTTCCTTAGAACCTTGCCTTCCCCCTCCTGCCTCCTACAGAATCACACATGCATAGAAACACCCACTCTCCAGCCATTTCTAGCATAAAATTACTGCCTTTTCTCTCTGCCTCCCTGCAGAACAAAAACAAATTATGTCATCTTCAGCTCCAGCATATATCCTAGTCCAGTCAGTTTTCTCCCTGTTCTGCACCCAGTCCCTGGTGACCCTCTTCTCCCCTCTCCACCAGGCAGTCACCCCCTGAGGCTGATAGCCAAGACCCGGCAGAACACCAAAGCTCCAGACACCAAGAATTTATTTAAGCTGCTGTACACAACCCTCACTTATCTGGGCATGGCAGCAGAGCAGTGTTTAGGGCACCCTGGCTCTACCACCGTGGTACTGCTTACCTCGGGTACCTGCTGAAGGAGGAGCTGAGGACGAGCCAGTGGTGCCCAGGCAGCTCCCACTGCTGCACACACAGAGATTTTGGGAGCAGCAGGGCACCTCGAGCTCCACCTCCATCCACCGACTCAGGAACAACATCACACTTATGTGACTGATGCAGGGGAGAAGACTTGTGTGGGCAGAGAGAGAAAAGGCTGGAAGAATTTCTCCAGGGGCTTCTCACTTTCCATCAGGATTCACTTCATGCCCACCTCCTGGTTAGAAAAGTGCTCCTTATGCCATTGAGAAATTTTCATTACAGGTCTTTAAGCAAACAAGCTATTTTTTAAATGTCAGAATCATCAATTACTAAGAGGCAGTCGCATAAGTGCTGGAATAAACTTTGCTCTTCTTATAAAGGCTATGTGAGCAGCTAAACAGGGTCAGATGAAAGGTGCATCTGTGCTAATATCCTGATTCTGGCAAACAGACAGTGAAAAATGTTTTTAGAAGTGAACTTCTAATGAAATTGCCTCAAATGTCTCTGTAACTGCCCATTAGTTAAAGGTTTGCAAAGCTCCTTAAATATGATTTATATGCCTGGAAATGTTTTGTCATCTCTAATGCAGCTCTGGATAGTTTTAGTTCATGCCAGGCATCAAGTGATAAAACTCAGGGCACTGACAAAAATATTGATCCATGTGTGATTGAGCACAGATTTCTCTTTTAATATACATCGTACAATTGGACTTTGACAAAATTTGACCTTAATATCTTAAGCTGAACTCCATTAGGCTTCTCTTCTCCAATGTTTTTAGCAGTTATGATGGGATTTGTTAACTTCAATAATTATTGGACTTTACTAAGTTCTAAAATGACTGTTTCTCCTTTTGAATGGGGAAATTCAGGTACATGGATGTAAATTAATTTCTTCAAGCAAAATATTTCCTAACTGTCAAGACAGATATTTGCCATTCTAAATGTACAACAGAAATTGTTTCTTAAAATTAATTACTTAATTTATTCTTAAATTCTCGAAGAATTTAAAATTTGTTCTCAAAAATGGTTAAAAGCAAAAAATGAGGAAGTTTTGAACTCTCAGATTTTAATACAGGTACAGATTGTATTTGCTTGCACAAGTGTGGAGGCAGAGGTGAATATACATCAATCTATTTTTTTTAAGAAACAAAAAGTCATTATTTATTGAATGAAATAGTACATAGAAGACGATGACTATTATTTTCAATGTATATTTTTGTCTGTTCATGCAAATAGCCAAATCATGTGAGACAAACGTTTATTACATTTGATAGAAAATAAGTAGTTTCTGCAACTGCAGCACTTTTTGCAGCCACTGAGTTTAGTGCACGGTGCTTACTCAAGTGGCAACTTGCAAAACTTACAAAAACTGTCCCAATAAATGTGAGAATTATGACAATATATCTGTCATCTCCTGGTATATGTTAAATGTCCTAGCAGAATCTGCAGATTTCGCATGATGAAGTTCAGATTGAAGAATGAATTTATGGATTTATTAGAACTTTCATACACAAAACAAGTGTTTATTTCAATATGAACACTCAAATTGGATAAAAGTGTATTGGGATGTGATAGTGGACAGAATAAATAATCTTTTTCTGCCTTTGTATTTTGCATACTGAAATAAGTGTGACATAGTTTTAGTATCTTTGTCTATGCTTTTGCCATTTGTGGCCATTTTTCCATGGAGTCATGTAGAAGCTGCAGAGTCAGACTTTGCATTAATAGGAATATGACACTGCACATACTAGAATAATTTGTGTCCAAATAGCCTCTTTGCTTTTTCACCTTTACACTTTCACATTTTACTTTACCATATTTCTTGATTTCTGTATGATCTCGTTTTCTGCTAAAGATATAGCACCTTTGAGCACCAGAATATCTCCCTTTACTCTTTTTCTAAAAGAGACTGAGGGTGCTGTCTTAGGATAAACAGGGCGTGTCTGCCTTATGTTTATGGTTAGTGTTGCATTTGTCCATAAGAGACAGGATTTTTATATTCTCATAAATTGTATTTCCATTATGCCCTCTCTTCCCATTAAATTACTTCATTGGTTTCTGGGTTAAACAAAAAATAACTGCAAGGAGAATCTGGTCAAAGGTGAAACAGCTGGATAAAGGACAGTAAGTGCTGTACATGTGGAATCTGGCATGGCAGGGCATGTTCAGACCTCAGCCATCTCTAATGAAATATCTTCAGCTTTCTATAGTTGGTGTTGGAAGGGTTGCTCTAATGGCTAAAATATTAAAAAAATCTTAGCACATATAAGCAGGCCTGCTCATATACACTCTCCTACAGAAGATCATGCGGTACACTTATCTAACCCAGAATTTCACCTATTTACATGTCCAGTATTTTTCTGTTTCAAGTAACAAGCACACATTATCATTCTTGGGACTGATAACCATAGATCAAAATATAGTGTCAACAAATGTGAGTTTCTTTAAAAATTAGGTAAGTGCCATAAACCATGTGAGTTGTGAGTATTGTGAGTTGTTTCTTGTGTATAAATATGGATTTTATCAAAGCAAAATGAAAGACTGGTGTTCTTTTCAGAATCATCCTGCATTTCTCTGTAATATGTGGACTTGAAAAAAATGAGTGATTCACTTCAAAAAGAATTTTGAATAAAAGTCACCATAGGAAAGAAAACAAGTTACATATACAATATTCAATTCTGATATTGGCATATTCTTTATGGTTACCAATAATATATGAAGCAAAATATTGTAAGTGCTGGAGATGAAAATGACTTTATAATCCCCAGTATATGGGGGGATTAACTCAATCATCAAACTTCTTATAATATTGTTGTTTGAACAGTTAAATGAGAGAGAATTAAACCTATTAATTTTAAATGGATTTTTGTTGCTTTTTAAAAGTATTCATAAAACCACAAATGTGAGTTTTGAATTAGGCTAGGGGAAACAAACATCCTTAAAATTATCAGAAAAGGATTATTATTACAGTAATTAATCAATCAGTCAATCACTCCTTTCTCTAATAGATGGTAAGGAAAACCAAAGGAGTCTATTAACACATTCCTTGTTGAAGGAGGAAGGAGGCTGTTTAAGCAGGTGTTTAATGTCATTTGCAACAGCCTTTGGCATTTGAGAGATTTTTATGTGACTTGCAGCTACCAGACAGGACTTACAAGAGAGTGCTGCCTGGAAAGGCAGGAGGAGGCAAGGTGGGATCCCTGGAACTTTTAATGGCACTGGACACCTATGTTTATGCAACTGAATTGCACCCACATATTGGGAAGTCTCAGTTATCTCCCTTTTCCTCCCTACTGCCACCCTTCTCCTTCTTGGGAGTCTGTTTTCCTTACTGTCCTGCTTTGAACCACCTCGAGTTAAGGTACTAAGCATAAAATGTGAGATAGAAGATTCCGAAAATTTCTACATTATGGCAGACTTTAGGGCTAAACGCCAGGATTTGGAATCAGCGACCACTGAGTTCCATTTGAACTAATAATGCACGCCCAGAATCATCTCATGAAGGGTAACAGCATGTGATGTGGAGACAAGAAGTTCCTAAGAAATTTTTTTAATTGCGCCTGTGACTTAAAGAACACATTGTCCATTTTCAGAAGCATTTTGAAATTCAACTTAGATGCTCTGCTACGATTGCTCTTTCAGTTTACATCAGTAATTTTAATTGAAGACTTCAAGGGAATAGACAAATGACAGGGATAAAAAGAATCAAAAGCTCTCTTCGTAGCTTGAGGAATGTCTATTTGTAGGCACTACTTAACAAATGCTCAGTAGCTCGGAGGGGCAGCACAGACTCAAGCTCTAAATCCCTATCAGGCAGAACAGATAGTGACACAAGGATTTTTTACAATTCAGAGAGAACACAAGGATGTTGAATATCACACCAGCCAACTGAAAAATCTGACAAGGTGCACACAGAGGCCTCAGATGTAGACAGTAATAGTGTATGGTATACAAAATATGGATACTTTGTTCAGTCTTTAGGCTTGTCTCTGTCACGGTTATTGTTCAATGGGTACCTCACAATATAGTGAATACCAAAAGAAGGAAAGTATGAAGAAAACACTAAGATAAAAACCTCGTGGAGATTAAAATTTAGTGACCTTGTGACAAAAGTAGACACCTTTCTTAGTCCTTTGGTCAACATAAGGAAAAATTTACAGATATTAATGCGACCACTGTACCAAGTTGTCTGAAAGTCAAAGAAACATAAAAAATATAATGGAAAATTAATCTCAGAAAAAAAGTAGCAAAAGTACGAAAAATTTCTAGCAACCTAAGTACTGCCTTCTTGTCTTTTTATTTACATACAGAGCTCAATGAATTGCCTGCCTTTAAATTTGAAAGAATAGGGGATTGAAAAAGAATCTTTTAATTACTGTCAATATTCCTAAGACACAAGTATTAGTTTTACTCCCACCATCACACATTTAAAACCACAAATCATATCCCTTTCCCCAGCTAAACTGAGTCTTAATAAATGATATCAAATAAATAGTAAAACTGGCATTTTTTCTTTTGCCTTGTGTTTGAAACCCCTTAAATACAATGTGGTCATACTTTGGAACTTTCCTCTGTGACAGGGGAACAGGAAATTTATCCTGTAAAATTTAAGATAAGATTCAGATTTAGTCCCCTTTAAAAAACAAAAAATAATAAAGAGTTTTGCTTTAAAGAATTCTGGTTACATAGAGACAAGATAAAATTTTGAGGACTAGCAATATTGATGATTGTTAAAACAGGGTTAATTTTAACTCTCCACCTCTTGCCTAGTTTTGGCATTAGTTATACGATGTCCAAGTTTTTATGGTGAGAAAAACAAAGTGGATTAAATTAAACGGGATACTGTGTATTGCAAAAAGGGGGGAAAAAAAAAAAGAAGGTTGTATCAGTTTGTCTCAGCTATGAACTAGTAGGGCATCTTTTAATTGTGTCCTCATGTCTGGTGCAAAGACCACAGCATTCACTACAGACCCTTACAATCTTCTTGATTTAAAAAGCCAAATTAACTTGTAAAATGAAAGAAGACTGACACTGCAAAACCAGGCTGAGGTTATAACAAATAGTTACTCTTCATATGTTTCACAAACAAGAAAAAGTAACCAGCACTGGTGGTGGAAGGAACTACAGGTTTTGGTTGTACCTGATGCAAATATAGTGCTTCTGCTCTGCTTTGCACCATTTTATCATTGGCTTGGAGGATGCTGGAATACAAGCAACAAATATAACACAAATTCACACTGACTGGCCTAACGTGGGTGGGAGAAATCATTCTCCATGATGCCTGAAGTAATTTTTGTTATTGCTGTTAGTTACTTTCCAAACAGTTAATTTTCTTTCTCTGAACTCCATGGGATGATTAGCAACATATGGAGACAGAGAGAGATGTCATCAGATGAAACATCCTAGCTTCCAAATAAAGCAGGGGTAGTAAGGGAAGCAGATAATCCAAGCTGGTTTTATATGTTCTGCTCCACTCTCACAGTCCTGCCTCACCTGGCATCAGCTTGCAGCTGCAAGGCTGACAATTCATGGGGCCTTGGTGCATATTTAGAAGAGTGCTTTAGCCCAGAGGTGCATAACACCCATGAAAAGATAGTTCTTCCTCAGCAGTCCAGCTACTAGCACAGCTTCTCACTTTCTTAACACCATGCCTTAAATTTGTGAGGCCAGTTTTCCTGGGGCCACTGGACGAGAAGGTGTCAGGTGAGTGAGATAACTAAATTTCAGCCAGCTTCAGGTACTATGGAAATCAAGCCCTACATGTATGTGACCAGCTACTGGTCAGTGCACCCCTTGAAATGGCAACTGTGGTAAACAGTTGGCTACCAAGGGAAGGGAATGTTGTAAAAGAAAAGACTGTGGGTTGGGTTTTGACTGATAGCACTTCAGAAAGACATGACCTGTTTGAAAAAGAGTACACATACTGTGGTGTGTGGTCATGATACACTGAGTGATGTTCTGAAAGTATTAACATTTCCAGATGACTCTCAAAGCATAGATTTTAATTTTTACAAATTTGCTTCTTTGGATTGAAGGCATTATTTGGGAATACATAGTTCATCTTTTCTCAAACTAGACAGCTTGCATCTCTGCTGAGCTCACATTAGGTGAGATGATGGTTTGTTCATGATCTGACAATGGATAAACAGGGAACAAAATTAAGCATCTGTTTGAACTCGTAAAAATGCATCCTTTTGCAGATATCCCCAATTCCTTCTCTCTTTTTATAAATGTTGTAAGATATTAGCCATACCGTGAAAAAATACGCATTAATGAAGCTAGATAATTATTTCCTAAGCCTAGTGACATTGTAGGGTCAACCGCCTGATAATGGCTTTGGGTTTGCTCTTATTCACTTAAATAATAGCATTCATGGTTTTGCAGATCAGCAAGTGTGGTTTCTCCAATTTTCTTACATTAAAGTAACCTCAGCTTCTTGAAAAATCTGTCATATGCTGAAGATTTTTACAGGTCTTCATGGTATGTCCATGGACAGAAGCAAGGCCATAGGTCACTCCTTCCAGCATTTCTAACAGCTCATTCCCTTTGGAGATCTCTAAGGTGCAGTAAAAATTCTGAGTGGTAGATGTGGGACCAATCTCTAGCTTTTTTCTCTAGGCTTCATCCTATTACAGTCATAGAAAAGTAATAGATGTCTGCTTATGTGGTAGGTGTAGACATCTGTATTGTAGACAAGTATATCTGTTAGCTGAACCTTATCTTTAATTTATGAATTTCTATCTCTAGAATAGATCAACTATTATAGAAAAAAACTACCATTCCTGAGAGTACAACATCTAAAAAAGCCCAAGTTTGCATTGTTTACAGATGATTTAGCATCTTAAAGCTGGCCAAGTACCTGCTTGGCAGATGAAATGAAAGAACATATTTCCCCTTTCTTGATTCATACTGTTGAGTTATGACATTTCCCCACAGATTTATGTTTCTGGAAAGTTCAACCTGCAGTGACCAAAGATATTCATCAGTCAGAAGGGTCATCACCAGACTCCAAGAACCACTTTTGCACCATGCCTTTGAGCTGTTTCCTGGAAACTTTCACCAAAGGAAATGGAGCTTGCTGAAATGCGGAGAGTGAGAATCTTTCCCCGAGCTTGATTATGTGGGAGTGCTTCAGTTTATCCAGTCCATTGAATAACCTTGAGAATTGTAGGAGAGTTTTTGCCTTTGCAGCTTGAGCTTTTATCTGACTCAGCCGTAGGCCTAAATCTTTGTTTGCCTTAGAACAGCAGTCAGTCAAAATCACTCACTGTATAAAAATCTTTTCATGTAGATGTAGTCTTTCACCAGTGATGTTCACTCAGCATTTTAATCGAATGCAGGGGCATCTTAAATGCAGAGAGTTTTCGGTTGGCTGCATGAGGCTTCAGACAAGACAAAGCAATATAACTTCCCAGAAAAGAATGTGGTATCAGCTCCCAAGCTATCCTGAGATAGACAGAGATGCTATAGAGTGTAATGTTCATATCCAGCAGCTTGATTGAGCTCCAAATGCTAAAGCATGTCCAAGAAAGGCATTTACAGGATTATTAACAATCATTAGCGCACAGATGCTAGATTTACATGAGGGCATAAGAGCCCCTACGAATTCTGAAACATCTGGCAAATGGTATCAGGAATGTAATTTTGGTTGTTTTTGACTCATCCACTGAGATGTGGTTCCTCTGAGTCTGCTTGTGAGGTTTATTATGGGTCTAGGACAAATATAAATACCTCTTAGTGCTCAGCACTGGGCACCAAGTGGTTCTGATAGCTTGTCAGGACCTGAGATATCTCATGTTGCATCTCAGTGCATTCGATTTGCCTCATTGCTTTGTTTCATAGCAATGCCAAGTCACTGTCAGGCAGCTGCTTCTGTGTTCCCAGTGGCTTCCAGGCTTTCAGCAGAGTTCTTCAGGGGTCAGTACTGGGACAGGCACCATTTTACATCTTTGTTGGTGATTGGGACACAGGAACTGAATGTACCCTCAACAAGCTTGCTGATGACATCAAGCTGTGTGGTCACATGCTGGAGTTCCACCTGGTTTAGTGGAAGGTTCACCTTTTTCTGGTATGGGAGGTGGGACTGGGTGATCTTGAAGGCCTTTTCCAACCCAAACCATTCTATGGCTCTGTGTTCCAAATGATGAAATCCAAGCTTGCTCCATTTTGAAACCTTCAGGTCAAACTGCTTTGTTATGATCATATTAAAGGGTGAAAATGTCTTACATAGGCTCCCTCTGTGAAGAGCATTTGTATCTGACCCCTATACTAGATTTTGGGTGGAATAATGAACCAAAGTTACAATGATAGTTTTCAATGAGCTTGTTTCTTTAAGGATTAGATTGAAGTACAGCTTTGGTGTCTTCAGCTTGCAGCCAAAGTTTAGGTAAGATAAACGAGATGGTGCCTTTTCTTTGTATTTCCCCCAATCTGATGCAGGTCTGAAGTAAGAAGATTTCGAGAACTACTTGGCCAAAAATTAGTATCAGCTTTGCAAGGGACAGGGTCCAGAATCATATTAGAGCTGGGGGCAGCAGTGCTGTGATTATCCCTTACACTCAGGTTGCTTCACAGATCATTGTTATTGTCCTTGGACTTTCTACTATGATGCCCTACTGCCACAACATGATGTTCTGATCATTAACCAAAGCTTCCCATGACTCTGATCATATCTGGACTGCACATAAATTGAACAACACATAGTTTGTATCAAAAGAGTAAATAAAATCTATTTAAAAGGGTGTATTTATTATCCAGTGATGCCTAACTAACAAACTAGAAGAAACAGATTTAATTTCAAGTGGTTTTCCAACATAAGATTTTAACAGCTTTATGAACAAAAAGCTATTGATGGGACCTGGGAGGCTTTCATATCTTCAGTTGATTATATTGTAAAATAGTTCAGTAGAGAGAGAAATTCTAATTCAGGAAATGTGAAAAGGATTTGATATCAGGAAATACAAGCACTTTGTTGAACAGTGCTTTTATAAACATTCTGACCTTAAATATACTTTTTCAGTTTACCATTAACATATTTAGAAATTACTTTATTCATAGAAACCATGTTAGATGTCATAATCATTAGTTGAGATTCTCCAATTACTTTACACCTGCATCTGTCACTCTTCTTAAATATAAAGACATTTGAGGCCAAAATTTGTTCTACGATCTAATTTTATGTGTTTTGGGGTCACATAATTGTAGAGTGATTTGAATGTACATTTCTGTTTTGCATTCCTAATGTAGTTGAATTAATTACCTGAGGACAAAAAAAAATGCTATTTCTATGCATTTTAAAGAAGATTTTTCTTAAATGTTCTCATCATAATCCATGACTACAATAATGACCATCAACAATATTATGAAACCCATATTCAATTTCAGCATAAAAATTCAAGTAAGTTGCAAGGTTACCCTGTTTTCCAGAGGAAATAGCTCCATATGACCAAGTTCACTAATAACCAGTCCACACTTCAGAGGGATTAGCAAGTAACTATTTGAGTTCTGCATCTGAGAATGCTAAACCATGACAAACAAGGAAAAGCTCTCATGCCATGTACTAGATAGTACAAAAATTTAGGGGAAAATGAAGTTTATGTCACTGCAAACTTCTGAACTTCAGGAAGTCTGTTGTATCCTTTCATGTAAGCAGCTAATTTAATAAATTTTGTCTTTAGAAACTAAACTGCATTAAGTTAAAATGGCAACCAGAACTGAGAATTAAAAAGCTGTTAGACTGATGTTTTTTGTAAAATCAGTGCCAAAAATCTATATTCTACTTCTTTCTTATGTTTTGTTTCTTCATATAAATTTTCTGTTTATCTATTTGGCATTAGAAACATCATGCTGGCTATAACATTGGCTTTGAAGCAAATCCTGTTTGTTTTTTTTTTTAAATAATACTTTTCACAACTTTTACACTTTCTGCTTGGCGAGTCCTAGAGAGTCCTACAAAATATACTATAATCCAGGGTGATTTATTCTGACATATGAATATGACTATGATAAAAACATTGACTATAATAAAAGAAGGATGAAATTAAATTTCCAGAAAAAACGTTTCAGACTATTCCACTTGCATCATTTGTGCCTGCATGTGTTTCTGTCTATTCCCTGCACTGTAACACACTAAAATGGTCTTTCTCTGCAGCTGTGATTCATCCACAATGATCTGTTATCAAAGATTAGAAAATTATCTTCACAGTGACCCTGGCCACCATGAAATGGGTTTCCTACAGAGGCAACTAAATTCCCAAACTAGTATTTCTTTTTTTCAATGTCTTGGTGAGAATGCAAGGATAAATTATCCACATGGGATAAATTATGCTGGGGAGGGGGTGGTACAGAGTGACAAGGCTGCACAAACAAAGGAATACAGGACTTCAGTCCCTAGTAACCAGCTGTTTTACCCATGGAAAGCCCAATTCGACTTAAAGAACAAAAATCATAGAACAATACAATGGGTTCTGTTGCCCTTGCCACCCACTAGACCAGGTTGCTCAGGGCCCTGTCCAACCTGGCCTTTGACACTTTCAGGGATGAGGCATCCACAAATTCTGGGCAAAAGTCTTTACCATGAGAGTGGAGAAACCCTGGAACAGCAGTTCACAGAGACTGTGGAATCTGTGTCTTATGAAATTTTCTCAAGACCCTGAGAAATCTGATCCAAGCACAAAGTTATCCTTATTTTAAGCAGGGGGCTAGTAACTGAAGGTCCCCGCCAACTGAAATCATTCTATTATTCTCTGACTGTCTTTTCCTAGAGAAGATGACAACTGCTTGGAAACTGAATTCATCTTCCTCCAAAAGAGTTTCACCCATACAAAGACCTTATGTGACCTTTCAGACAGTGGTTTGCAATATTTATCAATCCGTGAACATGAAAATGTTTGCTGTGGTGATCCAGATCTTCAGAGCAGCTTTCAATATCTTTGGAAGAAGTTTCTATTATTTCATGAGTTTTCACAGATTCTTTTTTAATAGGAAACAAATGCCACACTGAAAACTCTTGTTATGATGGTTCTAATGAGAACAGTATTGGATCAGACGCAACTGATTATTTTGCCCCACCATCCTTTCTAAAGAAATAAATTTGCACTTAGTAATCTGTGCTCTCTATCTCTTTTCTTTCCATGTATACTTCCCCTAAGTAAACAGCCTACAAATCATATATCATTTCTATGTAGGGAATGCAGAGATCTTTTCTCCCTCAAAATATTGTGAAATGGGAAAAAGAAGCTACCTGGCATTTATTACCAAGAAATTTTGACCACAAAACTTACCTTTTCTACACATTAACGCAGAAAGTCCTATGGAAAATCTATGCGTTCATGGAGAGAGTGAGACTCAGAAATCTATTTCTCATTCTATTTCTCCATAAAAGAATAGAGAAACCTTCATAATTACCTGTTTCCATTTTCCCATCTTGTGCTGCAGGCCCATCAGGAATTACACTCTTCACCTGGAGAAATTCATCCGGCTCGTCCCCACCAATGATGGTAAATCCAAAACCCATGTTGCTTTTCTTAAGAGTTGTGCTGAGGAAAGTCCCCTTCAGCTGTGATGCATCGCGGGTGAAGAGTGGTTTTTCTACATCAGTCAACACAAACAAGAAAGACAAAAGTTCTGATCTTGTCACAACATAACAGGGACATAAGATAATATTGGCTGGCACCAAGTGGCGGTGTATCAAAGACAAGAAAATAAAGAGTGCAGGCATTCCAGGAAAAATATTTGTGAGTTCTTGTACTAATACAAAGCTAAAAACATATTTTTTATCTATGGCAGATCAGCCATAAATAAAAAGATATAAATTCCCTTTGATATTGGAAATCCATTTAGAAGTGGATATTGTGTAGCTAAAATAATTACAGCAATAAAAATGATCTGTGAGGTAATTTAAAAACCTATTTCCCAACCTATAAATTCAGCTTTGTCTACAAAGTAATACATTCTTCATAATTTCCCTCCCAGCCACAATGAGGAAAAGATCTCCTGTGAATGTCTCATTCCATTTGTTACCAAGAGGTGGTAAATATCAGACGAGCTTTTCTCTCCGAACACACGGGGCTTAGGCATCCAACAAGTGACAAACACGGCAGCTGTGCAAACCTCGTGTCCCCTCTCGGTGTGCCTCGGGGTGCAGGGTGGGTGCCGGGGGGGTCCCATGCTGCACTCAGTGAGGGAAGGTTGGGGAAAGTGCAGAGTTGGTGGCTCCAGCTGGTCCCACTGAGGCTGCAGTGGGGATGTACCGTATAGCTGCACTGGGTGAGGAAGGGTTGGGGAAGGTGCAGGGTTTCTGGCCCCAGCTGGTCCCCCGGGGGCTGCAGTGGGGACGTACCGTACAGCCTGCGGGCCCCGGCGGGGTCGCGCCGGCACTGCGACAGGTCACTCACGCTGCGGGACCTTCTGGGGGCGAGGCGCAGGCGGGCAAATTTGGGTCTAGGTAAGGTTGATGAGGAGCTTTCTACTGTTACAAAGGAGAACAAGCCTCATTCTCTGACTGTAGGCTTACGTTAAAGTTCATTTGTCTGTACCAGTACTGCTTGCTGCTTATACAGGTCCTTTTGAGCGCATTAATTGTTATGTTAGCAAGTGGCTGCATTCTTGTAAACTCCTATAACACTGTGCTTGAGGCTTTTAACTTAATTGATGCTTGCTAGATGAGCTAGCTTAGAAACATACCAAACATCAATTAAGAGTAATTTAGAGAAAGTACAATTAAGTATTTCAGTGTTGCCAACCTTGGGTGCTCAAGAGAGAGTTGTACATTACGAGGAACAGAATTTACGATTTTATTTAGAAAATTACTTTGGGAGTCTTAGTGTGCCTTTAGTTTCTCAGCTTTTAGGAAACACTAGATTCAACTTTTCTGGTTTTTCTCCACACTTCTGAAAGTTTTAGTTCGCTGGTGAGTCCTGCAACTATTGGAACTTGGACATCTAAGGGAGAAAATCGCTAAGATATAGGTGATAACCTTTTGAGCATTGGCAACACTACTCTTTTAACCAGACTTTGACAAAATCACTGTCACATAAACAGGAAAGCAGGATCTATCATCTTAACTAAGACAGCTGACATGGTACTGTACCTCGGAAACCTTGGGCCTGCATAGGCTTTGTTCCAAGTTCTGCGTTGGGCATGTTATGCTGCTGTAACTTCCTTTTTGCTTCTAGGACAGGGTTTTCAAATTGAGTTCTTCTATTTATGTGGCTGGAAAAAAAATTGGTTTTGGTTAAAAACTGGGTTCATTTGGGTGAAATGATAATTTTCACAGTAGGGTGCTGTATGTGGCTAAGGTGTGTGTGGTTAGAGAATAAAACCGTGAGGAATGCCCAATGGGCCTCAGCATGTCCCTTACATTCCACACCATTCCACACCATTTTGTTAGGGATAAGAATATATAAACCCATGCCCTGTGTAATGAACAGCACTGAGAAGCATCCTATCACTTCAATATGCTGAACTCTGCTACAGACAAGTGGTTTTGATATATGGGACTACATATACAATAGCAGCACTGCTGAAACATGATACAGCAACAGTTTTTCATGTCTTCAGCTCTGTGTATGATTCAAAGGATCTCAACCAGTGTTGTGCATTATTATCAATTAGTGGTAAGTGAATTTGCTCAATCACTTATGGAAAAAAACCAAGACAACAGAGTGCTTTTATGATGGTAATTTACAAATAAATCTAATATAGGTAATAAATTGAAGATTATTCTTTTTTAGTACTGTGGTGTGTATCTGCTCAGTTGAACAGAAAAATCAGATGCAGAAACTAAATTAGATGGCAGATCAGAACAACATAGATCATATAGGAAATATAAGAAAAGTTAGTACACACATTTTTTCTTGATGTTTTACATCGCCTACTACAGGTCATTAAGTCCATCTCTGGCATTACACCACTACTTTTCTGCATTGTGTTTAGGACTACGATCTGTACTCTTACTGCCACCATACCCTAGATTTTAATTCTTTAAAGCATGCATTTTATCGATCACTGAGCTATCCTTCAATCCTGGCCTGGGATATGTTTTGCATGTTTTCTGAAAGAGGCAAAACAGTGTAGTAGGCTGCAGGGAACATAGCTGCAAGATAGGATCACAATAGAATCACAACAAAGTGAAGGGGCTTGTGCTTTAAACACTGTTTTGGGGAAACAAATACATATGTACAGAAGGGCAGGCTTATGTCACTTCTTACTTGTTCTCACTGGGTTGCCATCTACTGAGGTCTTCTGAAAATCCAATCACAAACATGGGTTTAAACACTTGGACAGGTTACCTGGTAACTTTGACAACTCCAAGATCCTAAAAGCGTCTTTTGTTTTACATTACTATGACCTTTTGTGTCACATTAAGCACTTTTCAGGTCCTTTGACATTTTGATCCTACCATCGCTTCAAAGAAAATAAGTGGAATTGCCATCAGGAAGTAAGGTAGAGGAAAGGCAGCAATTCCTATGGGGGTGCAATACACTTGCAAAATAGGATTTATTGACCAGTGTTAATGAAATGAAAAGACTTTCAGTCATGTAAAAGAATATGTGATTTATTGAGATGAAGTAAACGTGATAAATCCTTAAGTTGCTACTTTGTTCACATGGCTATAACTCATTCAAGTGACTGCTAGCTTACTGTCATACTCTAAAATTTTGATTAATAGCTTTCAGTAAATTTTGGTCCATGCTGCAGACAGAGAAATTCCCTCTCATTTCTTTCCTTCTTCAGACAGGCTGTTTAAGACTGTAGGTGCTCCTTTCCTAGACTTCTGCTTTCTGTTATTTCTAGTAATTTTCAGGGTCTTCAGCACCTTATTCTATTGTAAACGTAGAAACTTAAGATAAAAGGGAGAAAAACTTCACTAGTGAAAAATGGAGAAAGCAAGACTTATGTGCATTAAAGAAGGTAATCATGAACTACTAACATAAGCATGAAAAAAGTAACTATGTGATGTGTTTATCATATGATGTATTTCCATGTTGTAAAGGAAATACTGCTTTTGCCTTTATACAAGACAGCGATAAAACTCAAAAGCTACATAAAGTTCTGAGCACCCATGATCAAATGAAATGAATCTATATGAAAGGTGTTACAAGAAGACCAGTGAAATAGAGCATTCTATTATAGAAGATCAAAGGAGTTTTAGCTTTTTATTCAAGCAGAATTAAATTGATATATAATTGCATTCAATGAATACATTTGGAAGTAAATACTAGAATGTCTTAAAGATGCCAGGATTTCAGACTTGAAGTCTGTAGGCTTCTCATAAGAGAAGTGTAGAGTTAGAAAACAGCTTCCAGTAGGAGGTATGGAGTACAATATCTAGCTTGTTTTATGTTAGCATTTGAAAAAGTTAAAACCAGGGTTGCTACACATGTGGGTTAATTGCTTCAACATAGGGATCATATCTTTCTTTACGGGCTCTAAAGTCTCCTGCCCTGTTCTCCAACTGCCCTCCACAAGAGCAGAGGTTTGCCATGGCTTTTGTGCCATATCATGCAGATGCTATGGATATCCAAGATTACACTCCAGATCTTCATTCTGGACCTTGCATTATGCTTAGCGTCATGTTGCAATTTCAGGGCACATCCCAGAGCTGCAGAAGGGCCCCAGCAGACCTAAGATTCAACTTATGTGGTTCTGTGATACAAAAGAAGTTGGGATTTTAGCTAATCTGTGTTCATGGCTCAGGAAAGATTAATTACTGTGGTAGTGACATCAAAGCTAGAATCCTTCTTCTACTGCCTCGTACAGTTTCTAGGTAGAGTTTAAGTTGTGGTTTGGTCCATTTAAACAGAAATATCTTTGATAACAGCTGTCTTGAAAATGACATTTTGTCCTATTAGATCAGATAGGAAGACTAACACAGGTTCTTGAAGTACCTCATTTTGTTGGTGTAACTTTAATAATTCTAAGCTTCGATTTATTCCCATATTTTGACTGTTTTTTGGAAGTGTGCAATCTCAAAAGCACAATGTGAAATTTCCAACTGATTAAAAAAAAGTGCATTAAATATTGTGTCCAAGAGGAGTCAAAGAAAAGAAAATTATATTTATAACCAGTCATTTTTATCAGTCAGTACTATTCTATTATGCTCCTATACTGGTGATACATGAAACACATCTCTTTTATGCAATTTTAAGTGCTACGCAGCTTCATGGCTAAATCAGAAAAAGTGCTCCTGATGAGTTTACTTGAGAAAGAAGTTATTAATCTGAGTAATTCTCTTGAAAGGACATTCTAGCTTTTCATCTACCTACTTCAATAGCATACAAAATATATATTACTAGCCTAGGCCTTCATAAGACAAGCCAAATGTGAGTTTTAGAGAAGGGTACAAGGAAGTGTTTTTGTGGTTAAAACAGATTTTGGATGGTAGCCAAAATGTATTGCTCATTGCCCACAGGATAAAATTCAGCGGACAATTCTAACTTCAATTTTCTTCCTTTATTTTACACATTATATATTATAATCAAAAATCCTAATCCAAAGCCTAATTCAACTAATTTCTTCTAGTGCCGCTGTGGCTGTGCAGAGAAGAAGGAGTGGCTGGTCCCTACTAGCTCACTGTATCTTAACTGGGGACAAACCCTCAGAGATAGGATTTTCTTCTGAGCTGCATTTACTTGTGATGTCAAAATATTGTCTCCACATGATGAGGAGGTACCATCACCACCAGCCAGCCCATAAGACGTAGACACAGTTCTGCCTTCTCAGCAGTCAGTGGGGCCAGGCTAAGTTGGTTTTGTGATGAATTTTAGGTTAGATTAACTTCAGACAGCTGAAACACATCCTTAGGAAATCTGTGGGTTCTAGAGTCTAATTTGCACACTTTAGTTGATGGTCAAGGCACTGAGCTCTAATAAAATGGTAGCAGGTCAGAGCATGGCTACCAGTAGAAGCATTTTAACCTGTCTCCTTCTCTTAGCTACTTTAATATGTGGGGTGGGTTTGTGGTTGTTTTTGGTTTTTTTTTTTTTTTTTTTTGGTAGTTTTTGCCTATAGCTTTTGAGATTGTTGCCTATTACCCAACAAAGTAATTCTGGGGACCAGGATGCCTATAAAATGGATATTGTAATGCATAACTGGTTAGTGTCTATCTACTCTTTACTTTCTACTCTTTACATATCTACTCTTTACATTTTTCTGTTGGTAACACTTTATAATGACAAAAAGACCTGAGATTACTTTTTCTATTTGAGTAGTAACAGAGTGTTGTCAGAAGTTATAAGTCAAGGAGGTATATTTTTCCAGAATAAATACCTATGGCTAATTTAGCTGTTCTATTAGAGAGCCCATGTCTGGAAATTGAGTTCTGTGTTGTAGTTAATCATCCTTAAAGAGGAAAACAATCTTTTGGCAATTAGAATCCTGAAGGACCCAGTGCACTCTACTGGCTACTTTCTCTCCATAGTCCTGCACAGCTCAGTGCTGTTAGCTCTTAGTTTACAGATTAAGACCAGATTGCATGAAAGTTAAGAAACCTATAGCAAACACTTCTCATTTGCACACTACAAATGAAATCTGGACCTGCATAACAAAGCAAATGAAAATTACAATATTATCTCACAACTACATAAATCCATGACTAAGAGAGGTAGTTTTACTGGAGACTTTTTTTTTAACTGAATTTGCAAATATATTGTGATTTGTCTTTAGGAACTCTAGTAGCAAGAGGTGTAAGTTTCTTTGTTTTGGTTTGTTTTCTTTTTAGCTTTTTCTCAGGTCTCAATATTTGAGCTGAACATGGCTGCCCCTTGTAAGGTGAAATGGAGTCTGCCTGCCTCATTGTTCAACCTTAAAAACTCCCCATGGGATGCAAGTAGCTCAGTGAGCAGAGTACAAGCCTTTCTTTCATGAGTATTTTGTAGGCCTGCATGTAAACTTGGACTGGAAGTTTGTAATCTTGCTTTTCATAATTTACCTACTTTTATGACAAAATTAAGAGAGTTTATTGTAATCTGATTTTATCTGGTTAAAAATGAGCTCATCTGTTGAATACTAGTAATAAAAAAGCTGTGGCTGTTATATATTGTAGAAGGAAAAATGGAAAGCAGTCTTTGTTTCAAACTTATTGATCTCAGACAGCAAATTAAACTACAGCTACATTTTACTGACTATAAATCCCCATGTGAATTTAGCAGGGCTGCAGTTTTAATGCCATACCATGAGCATCCATTCCACTTCTAAAAACCTCAGAGACTGCAGTAGGTTTGATGTATCTGTCCACAAATCTTATCTGTGGTAGGATTAATAAATTTGGCACTAACTGCCTTAAAATACGTAATTATGCAATAACATCTGGGCCTGGCGTCTGTTTACCTGTGGTTGGACATGAAATGCAGATAAATACTTGTTCCTTTTCTGACTCTGCAGTGGAGGGTGAGCCTTGCTGGTGCCAGAATGCCTCGGGCTGCACTAACAACCAACTGGGGTCTCAGTAAGAGATTGATGCACAGAAATTGCACAACACATGTTACACCCCAAAATACACCAAAAACCACTGGGGCAGAAGCTTTACTTACACCCAGCAGCTGCATAATTGCATGTGCAGAAATCTTTGGCGGGGGTTAAGTACAAAATGAAATGAGAACTGCAGCCCTTACCTACTTGGGGACATCATAAAAGAACTCAGACATCACAAGGGGGAGGAAGTGATTGGTATTATGTAGGGACTTCAAAACTTATCCTTTTGCTTGAATCTGGACTGACTAAGGTGACTTGAGCTGAGCAGCAAAGTAGATGGAGCTGCTGCCTCTTTCACCTGAGGGCAGGAAGCAAGCTGGGGACAAAGAAGGAGAGCAGGTGCTCTGGCATTTGGAGAATGGGACAGAAGGGGTCAGCAGAGCAGTGATCAAGCACCATTTTCAGTTATTTGTTTGCTTTGTAGAAGGCTGGGAAACATGCAAGGGCATCCATAAGCTGCTGCTGTGACAGCAGGTAAGAAAGGGTCATCTTACATCTTCTACACCTCCAGAAATAAGATGATTTTTTGATCCCCCTGCAGACCTGAACCCTTGCATAACAGCAGCATACCCTGAAGCCTGGAAAAGCTGCATCTCCAATACCTGTCCAGGGCAATCCTGCAGTCACTGTGTTACTTGGATTCAAGAGACCAAGGGAAAAATTTGAGACACAAAGGAAGTTTTCTATTTTCTATGAAACAACTAGATAAATATAATTCTTGAGCGTCAGGGTTTGAAACATTTTAGGTCAGGGGTCATATTCTCTAAAGATCTCTCTTGTTTAATAAAAGGCAGTAACGGATAGTTGTTTCTCAACCTTTCAAGTGCTGTCTGCACAGTGACAGGAATGGATTTCTCTCTTCTCTCCTGAATAGTGGCAGTAGAGTGTGGAGGGAGAATTGACCCCTCCCAAACAGGTATCATAATCTGAATCTAGATTCATTTTGCATAAGTCTCATTCACTATGTTAAGTTGAAAAGCAGAGGAAATCATCTCTCAGATCTACTTATGTACAAACTGGCCAGGTTCTACTATTCAAACAAAAGCATTTTGTTGGCCTTTGCACAGAGGAAGAAGCTTTTTTTTTCTTGTTTCATGACCTGCACTTTTAAATACAAAATAAACCATAAAATTTTATATGCAGCTTATAAATGACTTCTGGTACAACAAGTATGAACACCTGATTCACAGTGAGGACTACCCAGAAATGGATGTTAACTGAGCTAAAATGATTATGCTTTGCTCTATTCATTGATCAACAAGATTTATACCTTGCTGGATATCCAAAGCTTAGATAGAAAATGCAACATCTCTTTAGTGGATATGTTCTTTGTACAAGTGTCAGCTGGAATGGTACCATGGAACCAGACCCTGGATAAAGAGAGTGACTGAATGCCTGAGTCACTGATTTGGGACACTTTGAATATATCTGGATACATTAATTGCATTGATGACTGAGAATTCCTAGTCTACCCTTAGTTTAACATGCCAAGTAATTGTAGCCATTCCTTGCCAGGCTGAGTATTGCAGAGGATTCCAGTGTTAGGTTATGACATATTAATAGCAACTTAATATTGAACTTGGGAACTTACTCAACATAATAAGTGCCATATATGGGATCATCAATTTTCTCCCAGCCATATGGAAGCTCTGAAAAACAAAGAGTTAATCCCTCTCAGTAAATGCAGAACAGAATGCAAAGATTTCTAATAACAAAATTGTGGATCTTTGCTGGGTGTTGAGGGAAATAATAGTGATTTTAGATAGAGTGACTAAAGCAAATGTCAAATCTTGAACACACCCCATGGTAGCCACAAGTAGTAGTAACTTGGAAATTTGCATGTAAAACCAGCTCTCAGTTTCTAGAGCACCACATTTCGGTTGAACTTCTTTATTGTTCCAACGATTGTACCACAACTGTTGCCAACAATTGTAGCACATCTTGTGTGACATCACAACCAGAGGAAGTGAGGGCATTCTATTTTCATAAATTAGTACACGCACAAAAAATTTTGCTTTTTGAGCTTTTTTTCTTAGGGATCCTAGAAAAGTTGGTCTAGAAGGAATGAAAAGAGTTTTCCTCCTGCCATATAAGTACAGTTAGTATAATGAAATGTTTGCATTATTCTTCTTACTGTGATGGCAACTCCACAATCTCCAAAGGCATCCTGTTCCAAGGGTTAGTTATATATCAGGAACACAGGAGCACAGAACAGTACATGAAAGTACAAACCAAAATAAGATATATTTTCATCCCCTGGACATAAAGCTAACACATTTTTCAGAAACAGAGATCCTTAAAACATTCTAGTCTTAACAATGAAACTGTTATAAATATTAATTCAATAATCTTGAAAATCAATCTGCATTCATTTATAAACCAAACTGCCACATACATATTCATGTACATCCATACTTATTTTATTATCACTAACAATGAATGCTTAAAAAATTATTATACTGCCAACAGAATTTCATCTTGTGTTTAAAAGGCACCGGACAGAGGCAACAAGTATCTCAGTTGACATGAACAGAGTCAAAACCTCAGAACCAGATGTGGTGATTCGGATGGAGGAGACTCACAAAGGGATGGGCATTCCCATTATGCACAGGTATTGATTTCTGTGCAGTTAAAGACTATGACACAATGTATGGGGACAGGTACTGAGATTCTAAAAGGAAATTTGACTCTGGAATTCCTTCTCTTAGATTTATTTTTCTTTTTAAACTCCATTGCACTATTTTAAAGTAACTTTTTGGAGACAATCAGTACTGATCTAGACAGAACTGATTTAGAATATTGTTAGCTTTGAAATCTTCCTAAGTCTACACTCTGAACCACTTTTGTCAGGGCTATTTTGTTATTGTCACTTCATAGGAATAAAGAGAGCATAAGGTATTCAAGCAGGTCATGGAATTACTGAATGGTTGATGTTGGAAGGGAACTTTGGAGGTTGTCTAGCCCAACCCCTCTGCTCAAATCAGGGTCAGCCAGATCAGATTGCTCAGGACCATCTTCAGCCAACGCCTGAATATACCCAAGGATGGAGACTCCACAACCTTTTTGGGTAACTCAGTCTGGACCCTTTTGCCTCCTGTCCTATCACCAGACACCACTGTAAAGAGACTGGTTCTGTCCTCCTTGCACCTCCCTTCATGTATTTATTTAGATTGACAAATTCTCACTCGAACCTTCACTTCTTCAGGCTAAACCATCTCAGGTCTCTAATCCTTTCCTCATGGGAGGGATGCTCCAGTCCCTTAATTGTCTTAGTGGCCATTCACTGGACTCTCTTCTTTATGTCCACGTCTCTCCTGTACTTGGAGTCCTGGATCTAGCACCCCAGCTGTGTCTTACCTGTGCTGAGCAAAGGGGCAGGATCATTTCCTTGATCTGCTGCTGATGCTCTGCCAAGAGCAGCCCAGGAGGCTGCTGACCTGCTTTGTTGCAGGAGCACATCACTGGCATGTCAAGTCTCTAAGCATTAGAAAGCCCTGGTGATGCTCTTTCCAGACCTTCTCAGAACTTGAGTAAAATAAGGTGAGTCACCCTACAACGGCTCTCACAAATCCTGTGTATCTTGGGACAAGACTGTGTAATGTAACCCATAAATATTCAAAAAGAAACCAGCTGATGCACAAATCGTGTACTGTCCCTACAGAAAGTTTCATTGCTAACTCATGCGTGATCAGCAAGGAAAAAATCTGCTATGAAAAATGATGCTCTTACCAGACACTATAATACATAATGAATATAAAGTATTAGCTTAAATACTATTGGTACATTTTATTTTCGTGTAACCTTGCACAGTTTTCTTCTGCTAATTAACTTCATGTTGCTTTCATATCTGTCTATCTAAAATTGTATTTCCTTAGAGAAAACTCAGACAGGTACCAGTGAAACCTGTACATAGAAAGGCACACAAACACACACACATCCCCATATATATACACACACACACACAGGTGTGCATAGGTTTCTTTCCCAAAGTCCATTAGTAGATGCATTTTTTCCAAGTATGAAATAAATAAACAAGTAGATATTTCGTCCAACTTTGAAAGAGGGTATTTTTATGTAAGTATATACACTACAAGTGTATATATGCAGATACTCTATTTAATTTTATGTACTCATAAAAATCTGAAATAATTGAGGATTCACTATTAAGCTATTGGCCTATTTTTTCCTAAAGTAATACTTAATTAGGCACAACTACCAAAAAGGAAAAAGAAAAATTTTATTTACTAGTGTAAAAGTCTGTAAAAATTTAATGTATTTGACATACAAAGGAGAACCCACTTTTAAATGCATGAATTGAATGACTGATTATTTAACATCGTAAGATAGCCATGAGTTCAGAGGAAAGAAAAACAAGATTACTTTTGTGTACCATAATACACTCCATGTAAGGTTTTGCCTTGATTTTATTATTTCATTTAAGATTTGGCTATAAGCTATGTTTAATTAAAATTCTCTGTTGACCAGTAAAACAGAATTGCTAGAGCACAACCCCCAGGCCCCTGCCTGTTGAGAATGGCAAATAAGATTAGTGGAGTGGAGTTTACTACAGAGGTTCTCTAAGAAGAATCTTCTGCTACATTAGCTTTCAGGAGCACTGTGATTATTTTTCATTACATTGAATAGTGGCATCTATTCCATTTTTCACTATTGAAATAAAAGATTAAAGGACAGAAATACTTTACTGCATCATAAAGCAGGAAGCTAAGCATTTGCCAGATTAGGGGTGAGGGCATTACAGTTTCTTCTTTTGATTTCACTGTGCCCAGGGATGATCATTAGTGGGGAAAGTGAACAGTAAATATTTGTAAAAAGAGAATTGTTGTAAAACACCAGTGAAGGAGATTGCTGATGGCCACTGTGATGTGAATAGGGAAAGGAGCTGTATCTTACAGCTGATATTCATTTGGTAGCATCAGCATGCTCATTTGTGTGCAATTTTTGCAAGCACTTGTTCATGGATACTGTGCTATAATATGACAGACATCATCTTCAGGAGCTCAGCACTTCTACCACTCATGTTTTCCAAGTCTCTAGACTGCTGAAGGCTTTCCCCGTACAGAAGGAATAAAATTAAAAATCTGCCTTTTATTTTTAAATCTTAAATATCTAACATCCTCCTATCATCTAGTGCAGGGCCTGTTCAGAAATATTTATAAAATCACCTTTTAAAAATCAGTAATAGTTTGTGCCGTGGTTGGCAATGCTGACACCATGAGGATGTAAGGTGCTGGATAACCTGTATGGTATGTTTATATCCTCCAGTTTTTGCAATGCTTCATTCCTTGCAAGAGAAGCAGCATCTAGCCAACACCAGTCATCCAAAACAACCTTTGCTCAGTAAACATCTGGATGAGCTTTTAATTCAGAAAAAGCTGTATTTCTAAAGGTTAAATGCCCAGTTGTAATGGGAAGGAAGGAGGGAAGGGAAGGGAAGGGAAGGGAAGGGAAGGGAAGGGAAGGGAAGGGAAGGGAAGGGAAGGGAAGGGAAGGGAAGGGAAGGGAAGGGAAGGGAAGGGAAGGGAAGGGAAGGGAAGGGAAGGGAAGGGAAGGGAAGGGAAGGGAAGGGAAGGGAAGGGAAGGGAAGGGAAGGGAAGGGAAGGGAAGGGAAGGGAAGGGAAGGGAAGGGAAGGGAAGGGAAGGGAAGGGAAGGGAAGGAAGGAAGGAAGGAAGGAAGGAAGGAAGGAAGGAAGGAAGGAAGGAAGAAAGAAAGAAAGAAGAAAGAAAGAAAGAAAGAAAGAAAGAAAGAAAGAAAGAAAGAAAGAAAGAAAGAAAGAAAGAAAGAAAGAAAGAAAGAAAGAAAGAAAGAAAGAAAGAAAGAAAGAAAGATGAATTTGAGCAGGTCACTTTAGTAGTCAATTGTAGTGCCTTCTCATCCCAGACTACTTATGATAATGGTGCAGATGCTCTTATTCCGCCTTCTGAAAGCTGTTGCATTTCAGGATGATTTTTAATGGTGCCACTTAACATTCTCTAGGGATGGAGGAAAGAGTACATATTGGATCTCAGTGTACCAAGATGAAAAAGCACACTACCAAGCCTGGCGATTAACTTTTCTGAAGTTTATCATTTACTAACTGAGTTAAAGAGAGTCATAAAAACTTCTCAAGGTGTCAGAACAACAGACAGCATTGTGCCTCTACCCCACAGACAGGTTGGAAAGAAAGATGAGAGCATATTTCCTGATTCAGCTGCAATCAAAATATTTGTATAGTTCGAAGGAATATAGCATGAGAGAGGAAAAGAAAATATGCCTGCTGTTATTGAAAATACTGTCAATAAAGATGTGGAAGCTGTGGAAGTCAACATGAGTTTGGTTCACCTGCCTTGTTATCACCCAGGCACAGGCCAGGAATCATTTTTTAACCTATTTGGGAGATTTTTCAGAAACATATTGTATCTTCCCATTCACAAGCCTGTGGATTTTTTAATTTCTTGCTTTCTCTCTTTCTCCCTGTTTCAAATTCAGTTTTGCCTTTTTAAGTCAGTTACCTACTGCAGAGAGTATCAAAAGAGTTGATCAAAGGTTACAAAACAGAGCAGCCCCATAGTCCAATGCAGTGTCACAGTTTTCCAGTTTCTCTAAAATATACAGTCTTTGCAAATGTTCATGTCTAAGTCTAAACCAGTGTTCCTTGCTGCATAGCCTACACAAAACAATATTGCTTGTAATACCGTAAGGCACAGCACAGAGGTTCCCAGGGGGTGGATGCTGCTCCAGGCATGCTGTTCTGCTCCCTCAGGAGCTCAGGGTTGGAGGTAGTTGGTTTGGATGCTTTTGTTTGTGCAAGTCCACATTGTTGAGCCGATACATGAAACACATTGCAGTTGTGCTGCTGCTCCTGAAACCTCTGATACAGGTTGCCATAAGGAAAGAGAGGATAATGCTACCCAGTGAAAATCAGGACTTAACCTACTACCCCCATACCTGTGTGAATTCTGCTAGGTCACCTATCTGCACTCCATCTGGAGCTCCAAAAATGAACCAATTCAACAGGCATATGCTGTGGTAACACTAAGTGGATGGGGAGACAAAAAACAGATTAAAAAGTTGGAAGCTAAATTATTCTCTCTCTCAGGGAAAACAACAAGAAAGGTAGGACAGACAAATCCACCTCCACAAAAAAAACCCAAAAACCAAAAAACAAACAAAAAAACCCCCCAAAAAACCACCAACCAACAAAAACCCCCAGACTGACTATTCCTTTCATGGAAGATCTGGAAAACGTGGGGAATGTACCAACTCCAAGTCAAGCCATTTAAGTTCAATTTCAATGAAACTCGTGTTCTCCAACTGCTATTCTCATATCAGGAAATTTCACAGAATCATGACTGTTTATGTTCTGTCTGCAATCAAAAAGATTTCATGTGCAATTTATTCTCACAAATAAAAAAAATGTCATTATGCAAAATTTCTCCTTGCAGGATGGAAATAAATGTCTAAGTAATAAATCTGATAAATGCATCTTCTTCCTTCTGTGCAGCTTATTGTGACATGCTACATCCTTAATTATGTAGAACATAGATTACTTAATATTACTATAAATTCAATAATAATTTTCCCCAGCATTATTATCAAGTGAAATACTGGCAGTAGTAGGGATATTTTTAAATATTAGGTGTACTTGGTTCCTCTGACAGGCAGAACCGTGCAACTGCTAATTAAGATTTGCATTAATGCAGTGAAAAAGTGTCAACTGAATTACTTTTTTTATGTTTGTTTTTGTTTTGTTTTTGTCTTTATTTTTCAACCAATAAGAGTCTACAAATGGCTTGTTAGCTTTTCATTCAAATAAAAATTAAAACTCCTAATCAATTAGAAATAAATAATTGTATGTTGACAACTTAGCTAGATTACTGTAGGCAGTGCCTGAGATGGTTTGCTTAATAAAGGCTTAACAAGGAATTCAGTGCTTAAGAGGCAAGTGGGCAATAGGTGAAGTTGGTCTAAAGTACCCTCCATAGGCCTTTTCAAGACAAAGCCAAGAATTTCTGTTAAAAGATTTCAAACAAGTTACAAAATCCTGTTTTCCATATATTTATAAAGAATAGATTTAAGGAAAGCAGGAACATTGAAAAAATATTATTGAAACTTTACATTTTTTTTTAAATCAGATCTTGTTATCCTTTCATCTTGTTCTCTGTCCTTACTCCTGGATTAGTTGTGCCAGATATCTGGTTCATATTACAGAACTTCTGCAGAGAGAGAACCAGCTCCTTGTTGATCTCAAAGTTCCCACTAAAGTGACCAGCATTGTGCTGGGGAAATAGAGATATCTCACATTTTAGCTGCAAGTTCTTTCTCAGGAGCCTGGATAGGAATGCATTCAGGCTTCCTTGGAATAATAAAACAGCAGCGTGCCTTAGTTTCCAAGAAGAGCGTGGTAAAATTTCTGAATTCTTTGTTAAATTACACATCATCTCATTTTTAATATAACAAAGGGTACACATAAAGAGAGTCTCTGCAACACCCTCACAGTTGATAGCTTTTTACTAGCTGACATGGGTGCTGCTAGGAATGAAGTCCCTTCAGAATGACGGACATTTCTGCAGATGCTGGAGGAGCTGGCCCGTGCCCTGGTGGCTCCAGGCCCCTGAGCCGAGGGTGCACCGCCAGCAGGTTCAAGGTTCAGCTGGGCAGTGTCAAAGGCCAGGCTGAATGGGGACTGGAGCAACCTGGTCTGGTGAAAGGCATCCCTGTGCCAGGGGGATTGTAATGAGATGATCTGGCCCTGGCACACCCATTCTGCCTGCAGAACAGGAGCCCTGAGCACATCAGCTGCATGCTGCATTATCAATTTGTATTCCAGAAGTTCAGCAGATTTGCTTCATGCCATGTAGAGCTCCAACATGGAAGATTCTGCCTTTGTAACTGATTTTATTAACACAGCTGTTATATGCTATGTTCTTTAGACTTTGAAAAAAACCAGACTGAAAAGAAACACTCTTTTTGATCTTTTGCATGTTCAAATCTTTCAATGCTTGTATCTCATTACTGACTGTATCAGTTCAGCCTTGATACAAACCAGTGTTTTCTAACAAATGTATGATGTCATGAAGTTAGGCTTTTATTCTATTTGCTTTTCAGTCTCTCACTTTATTTATATTCTTTGTTTTGTTGTTAAATGTTTAACTGCATACCCTGTGAATTTGTGGAGTTACTGAATTCACTGTTACTATAAAACCTAAACTCTCAAATTTGGCTACTGACCTAAGAAGATCCATATAAAAGTATGTAGCTACTAACAGCACAGGCCAAATTTTATGGGAGGCTGCCAGGTATTTTGTCAGTCAAATTCAACAACTTCAGTTACTTGTTCACCTCTTAACCTCTAGCATAACAAATTAAAAAAGTTTATCATTCTGTAACAAACCCAAGTGACACATTTCAGTGCTATTTTCGGTGCCTTTATTAAGGGGGAAACAGGAATACCCTCAGCCTTTGCTCACAGGGTAAGTGCCCCTCCTCTTGCCTGTCTTGGTTGCCGTCTGCTGAACTCCTGTGTATCATGGGGTCCAAAATCTGGATTCAGTATTACAGATGCAGACTAACAAGTCAGTTCCCAGTCTGTACTGTTGCAAGATACTGTTCCTGCTCAAGTGCAGAACACTGTATTTGTCTTTGTTGAAATTCACAGGGTTTCTGCTGGCCCAGTCCTCCTAGGTCCCAATGCAGCCATGCCCTTGACTTGTTGATGGGTCCCCATGGGGTCACCTGCAAAGCTGACTGTTTTCTCCTTCAGACACAGAGATGTCGAACAGGGCACATTTGTCTATAAACTGCTGCAATACTTCTCTTCCACAGGCATTCAGGCACAGTGTGGCCCATTAAAAACTACCCTCTAAGCCTCAACACCCAACCAGTTACTTACATGCACAGTTTGCCATCCACCCAGACTTTTAATGTCTTAATTGTAACACACAAAACTTTGTGACAGAGAAACCCCCCCCCCCCCCAAAAAAAAACAACAACAACAAACCAACCAACCAACCAACCAAAAAAGCTTGAATGAGTCAAGATAAATGACCTCCACTGCTTTTACTTCATCCACAAATCCAGTAATTTAAGTACAGCAAACAAGCTGGCCAGGCATGATTTGCAGTGGATGTTCCCAGTGCAATGGATATGGATAGGATGGAGTTACCTTTCCCCACAGCAGTTCTTATAGTGCTCTGCTTTGCTCCAGTAGCTAGAAAGGTGTTGGTAACACACCAGTGTTTTGGCTACTGCTGAAAAGGGCTGGCACAGCATCACAGGTGTCTCCCCAGCATTCCCACCTCACCAGTTGTCTGGGTTTGGGCAAGCTCTCGGGAAGTGGCATAGCCAGTACAGCCGACCCAGAATGAAAAAAGGAATGTTCTGTATCACATGATGTCTGCTCAGAAATTAAAACTAAGAGAAAGGACAAGGAAGGAGGACAATCATTATTCATGACATTTCTCTTGCAGAGCAATTGCTATGTGTGCTGAAGTTCTGTTTCCTGGGAAGTAGCTGGACATCACTTTGCTGATGGAAAGAAGAGAGCAAAATATTTTCCTTTGCTTCCACAATGTGACCATTGCTCTTACTTTATTAAACTGCCTTTATCTTTACTCATGGTTTTTTCCCCAACTTATTTTCTCCCCCTCATCCAGCTGAGGAGGAAATGGGTAGGGCAGCTTGATGGGCACCTGGTATCCTGCCAAGGGCAACCCACCACACGCTGTCACCACCCTCTTCTTCAAGTGTCCAGAAATGTTCTCAGAGGACTCCATGTTTTATCCATGACACTGTCAGGGTCTGATGTCTGCCTGTGTTCTCAGCTCCTCTGCCCCAGCATCTTGAACTTCACTGATTTCATGGTCACTACAGCTACAGCTGCTGTTGATCATCACATCTCCTGCTAGTTCTTGCAATTAGTTCAGAACAGGTCCAGGTGTGCATCACCTCTCATTTTCTTATCTGATACCTGTAGCAAGAGCTAATTCCCTAAAACTGCCAGAAATCTTGGTGGCTGCCTGTCTTCTTCCTTGTTGCCCCTGCAGCAGGTGTCAGGGAGCTTAAAGTTCCCCATGGAAGCCAGAATCTGTGAACAGAGACTTACCTGAGGTGTTTAAAGCACATTTCCTCACTATCATCAGGGGATCTGCAAACAGACCCCAGCATGGTCTCCTTTACTGTCCCCTCCTCTGATCCTGCCCCACACACTCTCCATCAGCCAGCTGCTCAGGAGAGCTCCACAAAGCCATGCTATTCCTGTGCATGGAGGAAGCCCCTTTGGCCTCACCTCCTCTAACCATCTTTCCTGGTCAAACAAGTTATTTTACATTGTTTCTGAAAGATTTTTAAAATAAAAACACTGAACTTTAATTAAAATTTAAATCATCACTAGAAAACATTCGATTCATGCCTGCCTTTTTCTCACTGGGTCTTGGGAGTCTCAAGTGAATGTTTCAAAATAAATCACATAGAATAATGCTGCCTGGTTTTCTGATGGCTTTTTTTCTGTCTTGCTATTACAACAAATGGCAATTACTTGATTTTATTTGACAGGGCAGTGATGCAAATGGATACATGTATTATAAAAAGAGACAAAAAATATAGGTTCTGTAGTGATAATGTAAAAAAAAAAAAAAGCCAAGTACTACTTTGTATGCTTACAATGAACTGATTATCTGTGGGTGGTCTACAAATAAAAAGCTATCCTGCCCAGACTGTAAAATTTCAAAGGTACAGTACTTATTTGTGATGAGCTGAAACTGCCTCAGAATCACCAGATACTGACCCTGGATGGGATTCTGAGAGCAGGTTAAATAAACTGGGGCTCTGATAAAGTACAGGGCATCTTACATCTCTGTGTTTTATTTACAAGTGACCAGTGAAGTTCTGTACAATCAGAGAGAAGAATCCTCCTCAAGGTACTTTCTATATGATCTGTTTCCATGACTACCATGCTTTTTAATAACATTTTTACAGTTCTGAACTTGGCTGCATATACATAATGCAGATACAGTAGTTGTTTACATAGTATTTGATGAAACAGATAAATCAATACAATTGATGAGAGAGATTACATTGCACTGGGGAAAATTCATGTTAACACTGCACCTGCTAAAGCAGAAATTCTTCATTTATACTAAGAAATAAGATTAAAGTCTTTTTTTTCTTCTCAGTGGCTTCATTGCCTTGTTGAGGATGAGAACTTTAAAGGCCCATTTTTTATTACTTCTTGCTTTGCTGTACAATCAATAAAAAGCTGCTTTGGTTTCATGGAACTGCTTTCTGAAACTTCTTGTTATAACTTATTCATCATTATGCATTAGTGATATTTATGGGGACACTCACTCTGTACTTTAAACATTATGTTAAAAAATCCCTTGGCATTTGAGTGACAAGGAAATATATATGAATTCACAAGCTTATTTTTCTTTATTTGAATTGTAACACCATCTGCTAAAACTCAGTCTCGGTATGGTTCTGTGAGAGCATCAGAAAGGAACTTCGCATGAGAAACAGGTGTGTGGTCCTTTGTTAATGTGCCAGACACAATGTGCTTGCATTCATAAGGGCAATTTGCAATTTTAGTGTCTAATTAATACATCTATTTGTATCAATGACAAAATCAGGTTTCTAAGTCACTTTTCCTTCAACAGTTTTAACTGTGTGGGATAGTAATACAATAAAGATCTATCCATGTTTTCTTCATGTTTCAATGTTCATTAATATCGGCATGTCCTAACGTGGAAGAAAAGTTATAGGAAGTAAGAAAAATAAAAGAAAGGCAAAGGGAATACAAAATATGTGCGTTGTCACTTTTTATGATATTTCAATACGTTAAAAAAAATCATTACTATGGAAGAAGATGAAAGAACTACTTTGCCTTCCTTTTATTTTTCTATCTTCTTTCTCAGTGTAAAACCTCCCTAAGAGTGAATAGAGTAGCAACCTAAAACCTAGAGAGGGGCCTGAGAGGGTACTGTGTTAGTGGGATGGAGACGGAAATGGGACAGAGAAATGGAAAAAAAAGTTATTGGAAGGCGAGAATGTCTGCTCACTTTTTCATGCATGTGCAGCAATAGACTATTTGCATTTCAGGGGACTTTCAGGTTCCTCAGTCATGGCTGCCTTTATCATAAACACCAACCCAGACCGATGAGGCATTTGACTTTCATGATACTGACACATGCAATTTTGGAATCAGCAACTGATCTACTAAATTCCAACAGAAATTAACCTTTTCCTCAGTGCATGCCCTGGCATGGCTATTATATAAATTGATTATTTAAATTAATTTAATTAATTTTAATTGCATTTGTGCCTAATGGTTGAAGGTAAGTCTCTAAATTGAAGCTGTACCAACTCAGTGGCAGAATAAACAAATTTCAATTTGATTTCCTCTTTAAATTTCTGCCCTTTACTCTACTCCAGTCCCTTCAGCTTCTTAAATATCAAGGTCACTACAAGTTCTTTAAATACAAGAGATCTCCAGACTGCTTCTCCTACAACTATCCCCAAAGATGTATGGCCTACCACAAAGTTAGTACAGAACATAGGAACAAAAAATACAAAAAACTGAACAGATCTCTCTCTCACTGCAGTATTTCACTTCAGCCTAGCTTTGTCTATTTTATGCCTTTCTAATTCTTCTGCAAACCAGCTTACAAGTAATCAGATAAAGGCATGCAAAGACATGTCTTTTACAGACTGACCTAGTGACACTTGACTGAAATTTTTTTTAAGATTTCTCCCTATGGCCCAGGAGAAAAATTCAGACAGAGTGATTAGGCAAGGTCCCCTCGATGTCAACACATCCTGTTCAGAAAGCCAGTAAGAAAGGCAGCAGCATGACCTTACTGACTACAGCCCCAGTTATTTACAAAAATACATGTATGAGGGCCCAAAAGATAATATAAAAACTGCTGTTCAACCAAGGCTGTCCCTAAATCCCTAGAAAAGAGTCCGAGTATGTCAGACAAATAAACTGCAGAAACTGCAAGCAGAAGGAATGATAAGATTGATTTTGTTGTCATTGTGTGTAAATATGCATAGCTGTATTATAACCAGGGAAGAGCAAATAAGTACAGAAGAGAACTTTTCGTGGCTGGTTATGTTTCTTTTCAGTCATTTGCAGTCTTCATGAAACTTAATAAACTGTACTGCAGACAGAACTCAGAGGATGAAAATTTATTGAGACTTCTATATTGGACAGGTATAGAGGCTATTATCTTAAAGTCAAGCAGAGCTGAAAGGGACTTGATTTTACATCTCTCTTGATAGGCACTCTACTGATACATAAAGTAGTGGTGGAATTATCAGCCATAGCTTTCAGATGCAAGAGAATTGGAAAAATTACATTTCTTTGTAATTTATGTGCACTTACCAAGAGCTAGTTGTGTTTTTCCTTGGCAAACTTTAATTATTTTGAGCAAAATGTTATATGCCTACTGAATATGTGTGCTCAGCTCCTAAGTTTGCCTTTTGGACTGAGCTACAGTGAGGACTTGTGGATTTAAACTCGTGTCTACTTTCTTCCTCGATTTGTATGTAGGTGCTTGCATGTCACAGACTTAGTCCACATCTGGTTCACTGGTCTGTGCTCACAAAAAAAAGACAATTTCTGTACTATGGGAAAAAAATAAGCCTCCAATCTTTTATCAGAAGCCTTAAAAATGCAGGGAACTGAATGCTACATGCATTTTGGGTGCGTATTTGTCTCTGCTCCACTGACAAAAATAGTTGTGCAAGTGCCATGTTTGTAAACTGGTTGAGTTGGAACACTTCTAACACCTGTGGCAATGGCAGGCTCTGCCAGCCTTTTAGTACACAGTGAAATGATAAAAATGTATTAGCTTTCCACTTTTCAGTTGCAGTGCTAATTACACGAGGCAGCTGGTGCTGCAGGAAAATCTGTACTGTTTAAGAGGAAAGGAGTTTAAGTGGAAGGAGGGAACATGGTGTTGCTTCACAACTGTCTCATTTTTGTCTTTAATCTCTTTTTTCCTTCCAGCATTTTAAAATGACTAGATGATGAGAAAGGACTAAGGGACAGGAAGACTGGTGGAAATATTGACAGAAAGCAATGGTGTGCCTGTGAGGGGAGGAAGACATGGCATGGTAGGTAGGCAATTCTTGCTTGGACTGGCCCTGAATTGTTCATTTTCCTCCAAATATCATGTCTCTTTTTGAATTGTCAATCTCTTTTCATTTGTCAGTACTATTAACTCTATTTTTCTTTTTTTTTTTTTTTTCTATTTTTTTAAAGCTTATTTTTCCCTTTTATTCTTTGAAATTGAGTCAGCAATAAGCAGGATACCCTTAGGTCTCCTAAAAGTGTCAGAAGACAATGGTGTCTCCTGCAAGTTAACATAAGAAAAACTGTTCATACAGTTTGTACCATATAGCCTAAAGAAGAGAGAATGTTTATGTCTACAACTTCTGAATTTGCAGAAACTGAGTCTGTGTATCTGTACAAAGTGTAAAAGACAAGGGGGGTTGTATGATATGATTTTAAAATCACATGCTGGTTGTTCCTTTAAACACAAAGCCCCCAGTGATATGAATATATAACTCACCAGTGAGTGCTTAACATCCCAAGGATTTTATGAAATTAAAACTCATTTAGATGGCAGTCTAAGGTCCTCCTGAGAATATCTGCATTTTCTTCTCTTCCTATAATAAAGGTAATTAATGCCACTCAGTTTTTTTAGGACTACAAGTGTAAACAGGATAAATGTGGACTGTATCAGGCCTGTGAGTTTTAAATTGTCCCAAAGAGTCTGATGTTCACAACACTTAATTTCTCTGTGGTGGGATGACCCTGACTGGATGCCAGGTGCCCACAAAATCCACCCTCTCAATCTCCTCCTCAGCTGGACAAGGCAGAAAAAATATAATAACGGTCTTCCCTGCTTCCAGCATGGACTCCACCAGGGCTTCCAGGCAGATCTCTTCTCCCCATGGACCTCCCTGGGCTGAAGGGGCACAGCTGCCTCCCAAAGGGCTGCCCCAGGGGCTGCAGGGGAATCTGCTCTGACACCTGGAGCACCTCCTGCCCCTCCTCCTGCACTCACCTGCTGCCTGCAGGGCTGTTTCTCTCACAAATTCTCACTCCTCTCTCTGGGTGATGTAGCAGTTGTTTTTTTCCTTTCCCCCTGCTTCCTAGCTATGCTATCCCAGAGGTGATGCCACTGTCACTGACTGTCTTGGCCTTGGCCAGCAGTGGGTCCATTTTGTAGCCAGCTGGCATTGGCTCCATTGGACACGGGGGAAGCCATCTGCCACCAAAACCTTGCCATTCTAACCCAATACACACCGTTTTCTCAGATTTCCAGTATCCTGCACTCTTGTGTTAGCTATGATGATATCTAATTACCTGCAGAATTGGGAATCTCCTGAGCAACTGCAGTACTACAAACATCAAGGTCATTCTCATGTCCCTTCAGAACAGCGCAGTTAAAAGCAATTGGTGTCAGTGTCTCTGAGCTAAACTCTGCCCACTCTTCGATTTGCAGGTCAGACTTCTGCCCTCTGGACATTACCAAGGTTCTGAAATAATTTAATAACGTGAGAAACCAGCTATCCATAGCAATCAAACACTGGCATTCCCCTCCACACTTGGTGACAACATACTGAAATAGCCAATGAAAGTAATGAAAAAGACTGTATTAGTATCAAGGTCCCAGAAATCATCAATTCTCAATTCAGTGTGTTCACACAGCAAAATTGGAAACCTGGAGGCTGTTTTACCCTCAAAATTGCAGGCAACAGCACCTTCTTTGCTGTAGCAATAGTAATCCACTGCAACCAGACAACAATTAAACCATTTCACAGATCAAATTACCCTTGACTGATGGGAGATTATATTCAGCCCTGCTCATGATTCTACATTGTTCTCTTTCGTATTAAAATTTTCCCACAGCCTTTTGGGATCTTTCTCTTAACTGCTGAGAGCAATAGTTTTATTTATTAATAGGTTTGTTTATGAAGAATAAACATTGAAAAATCTTTAAAGGACTGGAAATTTTCTGTGGGTCTATTGATGACAATGTTATTTCATGTAATCACACTTGTCTCTCATGAGGAGGGGCTCTCAATAAAGAACTCAAATTGTGATGCAGAGCACGCAACTTTGATACAGATACTTTTAAACTCTTCTACAATTCAAGGTTACATAAATAAGCCAAAACCTTTCTTCCATGACATTGTGCAAACCTGAGATAATCTGGGTAATTTTATGGCAATGAGAAAGAAGGGATTTTTAGCAGGAAAAAAGGACTGAAGAAATAGAGACACGTAATGTGGGAGTTGCTGCAGTAGGAACATTTCTGTGCATGGGCACATGAATTAACATCTCCCACTGGCAGTAGCTGCCCAGCCCTGGTGGGATCCAGACTGTCCCGTGCAGCACAGCGGGCTCCTCTCCCAAAGAACCTACACCAGTGTCACCACTTGATGGGAAGCAGCAGAGTTTAACCCCTGGTATAAACATTATAACATTTAACCCCTGGTATAAACATTATAACATTTAACCCCTGGTATAAAATAAACATTATCCACTGTCCTATCTTAAAAATCAGAAACTGTTTATGGAGGTGTTTTTTCTGTTCTATTAGCTAACCTAATGGTCAGAGGGAGATCACTCCTCCAGGGAAACTGCTGCTATTGCCTCATAAGTAAGCCACTTCTGTTTTTAATTTTGAGAAATAGCTAAACATTTCTGATATTCAAAGACAATTAAAGACTGTGACAGTAAAAGGAAAAAAATACAATAAAAAACCAAAACCAAGGACATCAGCACTCAGTCTGGTGAGAACGAAATATTGGATTAAAGAAAGGGAAAATTCATTCAGTTACTGCAACATGAATGGTCTTGAGATGCCAAATATGAATACAAAATTCAATTTTTAATCTATCTAAAAGTGTATGTCTGCAGTCATTGATTTAAAGTCATGCCTAATGCAAATCTTATTAAATAGATGAAAATGTTTGAAAGAAAGAAAAGAGAGCAGAATCAACTGCATAACTTTTCCCCTTCTTACCCAAAATAATATCTTGATCTCTTCAGGATAGCACATAAAGGCCCTTAATGTTTTCCCTAGACCAGTTTTTGCCTATTATTATTTTTTTTTTCATTTTAATGGCTATTTTTTATAACCTTTGTGTTATCTAGAGGCCAGAAAATGGGAATCTCTGCTAATGGTTCTACTTCTAGCATTTCACATTCCTTCTCAAAGTGATATATGCTAATTAAATGAACAGAAATAAAACAAGTGTGCATAAGCAGATTTCAAAAATGTCAAAGTACAATTTTCAGTAAGGATAGCCTCTTTTCTGATGTCCATTTCAAACAATAGTAGACTGACAACATCCACAGCCTATTTTGCACATTTTCCAAAGAAAGTACCTTGTAACTCCATTTGTATGCAGTTGATGCAAGACGAAAAAGATGAAGATAACAAAACCAGACAGTGCTGCCATATGTTCCAGTATAGAATCAAATTATAGTACACTAACACCCCATCACGATCATATAAAAAGGCAGCAAAGATAAATGTACCCTAAAAAAATCTACTAAAGAATTAAAAGATGGGTAAGATAAGAGTTTTAAATTAAATAAATCATTTTAGCTCCCTTTTTTTCCTTCAACATTCCTATTATTTTTTTTTTCACTTTTCTTCCCATTATTAATATTGTTACAGGTTCTTTCAGTACTTTATCTCTCTATCATTAGAAATCTTAATGTAATCTTTGACCAGTAGCTTCATGTTTATTTTTTTCTTACAATTAAATCTTCCAGGAACTATATCTTGAATAGCTTAAGAATATGTAAGCTTCTTATGTCTGTTATATCAAAAAATCTCAGCCCACACATTAGTGGTCCTCATAGCATCAAATCATAGTGTTATATTTGCTGCTCTGTCAATTTTCTTTTTTTTTAACTGAAACATGTGACTTGTCTAGTTTAGTGTTTTAATACAAGTCTAGATTTTCTCATTTTGACTGACTTTATTTTTCCCATCAAAATTTATTTCCCCTAGAAAGAAGTTTAGGATTAAGGTAGGCTGTGCTTTGCTTTTCTATAGTTATTGCTATGCATGGGTATCGTTCTGGATTGAGGGTGTCTTTTACTAGGTTAACCTTCAGCTGAATTCTGAACACTTCATGTACTCAAAGGGATGGAGCTGGAAATATAAAAAGGATGTAAAATCCCTGTATTCAAGGTTCTGCTTTCCAAGCATTCACTGGATTCTTCAGTTTCCCTTTTATTTTCAGAAGGAATAATTACCTATGGGCTAATAATCACAATAAAATTCCAATGGAACTACAATTTTCAGGGGAAAGGAGGAGGGCTTTGAGCAACCTGGTCTGGTGAAAGATGTCCCTGTGCAGGAGAGTTGGACCAGATGATCTTTGAAGGTCCCTTCCAGCACAAACTATTCTGTGATATAAAGGATAATGGGTTACATGCAATGTGGACAACTTGTCTCCAGGAATGACAGTTTCTCTACAGACAAGCTAGTTCTTTTGTTGCTTCTTTCACCCCTTCTTTTCCCTCCACAGCTTCCAACCAGTCACTGTTCAGAGATACTTTTTCTCAGTTCCATTTTCATATATCTTCTCACAAATGCGTTCCCTCTTTTCTTAATTTTTTTTGCATATTGCCGCTAATAATTTGTGTTGATTCACTCTGAATTAGCATTCAAAATGAATCAGAAGTCTTAAGAAGTGCTGTGACTTATACAAAATTTGTCAAAAAGTGGCTTTTCTCAGGACTGCTGGTTCTTGGTGATAGTGTAGGTGGGTTTCTTAGCCCAGCAAGGTGTCATTGCGACTACTTTTTCAAAGCAGACACAAGTCTAATAATAAATACATTAGTCATTTACATGGCATTCTTCACCCAAAATAATGATCTTAGAGCATCTGAAGGTCTGTGAACTGATCCAGTGCAGTGTGCAAAACCTCACTGGCCTGACAAAACCCAATATTCTAGGTGGGGAAGGAGGACTCCTTACAGACCCCTTAGGAAGCACAGGCTGGGAAGACAAGGAGGTGGAGCCGCCCTTCATGTGACAGAACAGCTGGAATGCACGGAGCCCTACCTGGGGATGGATGAGGAGCCAACTGACAGCTTGTGGATGAGTATTAAAGAGAGGAAAGGGTTGGTCTGTGTTTTCTATAGGCTGCCTGACCACGAAGCACAAGTAGATTAGACCCTCAACAGAAGAACCAGATTAAACTCTCTACAGAAAGAAGCAGCTCCACGTTTGGAGGCCCTGGTCGTCATGGGCTACTTCAACCAGCCCAATGTCTGCTGAAGGGACAGCACAGCAGGGATTCCTGGAGTGCAGCAGGAACTTTCTCATCCAAATGAAGACAAAGAGAAGTGATCTGCTGGATGTCACACTCACTTGTTGGGGATGGGAAGGTTAAAACCAGCCTTGGTTGCAGTGACCATGAGTTAGTGGAGTTCAGAGGACTCTCCCAACACCAAGTATTCTGTGATTCTGTTAGGGCAGAAGACACGGGCAGCATCTACAAGATCTGAGGTAGCCTAGATAACCAGATAATTATTTGCCAAAAGTATTAAAAAATGCTTAAAGAACTGCATAGAAACAGGCACAAGAAAGACAATACAAGTGTACAAAAAAGTGAAATGTACAATAGTATACAACTGGTGAAATAAATTTAGCCTCTGTATTGCTTCTTCTTTTTGTCCATTTCAGCTTCAGTCTTTGATTCTTGTTCCAGGATGTGTTTCAATACAGAGCCTACTTATGAGGCACACACTTTCTGAAAATGCTTAGGTGTTATTGAATGTTTGCTTTTACCACCTAGATCTTCTAAATCTAAATCCTTTTCACGGAAATTAAGTGAATATTAAAGACAAATTTGGTTTCCTGTTCCACAAAAGTATTCCCTTAATCCTTAATTGTACATGCTATCCCATTCCAATCTAAGCTGTAGGAGTTTTAATCATATTAACATATCCATTAAGTTCTCTCTAATCACACAGGTAACATTTTCTTGACCTATTTCTGTTCCAGCTCATTAAACACAGCTGTTCTGATGCTGAAGAAAAGAGCAGAATTTAAACAAACAACACCCCACTCCTCCCCAATTAAGTGCAAAGGTGTAAAATTCAAAAAAGCAAAATGGCTGATTTAAATTCTCTCATCTGAATTCTCAGGCACAACCAAGCCCTCAGTTTTTTCCTCACCATGAACTGAGGTCTACTTGCAGTAATTCCATTGAACAAAAGAGACTAAATGTTGCCCTCAGTCTGTAGTGTGTAAGACCTCACTGCAGCCACATTTACACAACTTAGGTCCCAGAAAGTCTAGCAATAGACTTGGCACCACAGAGCTGCAAGGAAACTAGATTTATCTTGCTACATCTCATGCAGAATAAGACCTTTAAGAGCTAGTCAGGCATCCCCTCAATGTGTTTTGAAAGCTGGTACTTGATTTGTTTGCTGCACTGGAGTTGTCAAGAGTTTTCTTAGATTATAAATCCTTCTGGGCTGAGATCAGCTAATACCCATTTGTTTGGTAATCTCAAAAAAAGGCTATGTGACAGTTCAGATTAATGATCATAAAGTTATAGTAGCAACAGGTCAAGCAGTGGCAAAACACAGTGTTTTCAGAGTAATTGAAAATTACTTATTCTGTAAAATTTATAAGCAAACACAATAAAGACAAAAAGGACTGTTTAAAAAGTTTTTATCTAAGATACGTAATGACAATATTTTATCTATGATAAACAGAAAATTAGAAAAGAATTCTATATTCTAAGCAGGCTGAGATGGAAGCAGATGGAAAAATTGATAAAATGGGATAGATGGCATTTCAGCTTCTGAGCCATACTGTTGAGCATTTTTGCTTTTCTGAGATTTCCAGGATATGCAGATATGTTTCTATTCAATTAAGCCTGGATTTGCCTCCAGTTACAACTCAGCATTTATTGAATTTAAGGAGCCTTATATTCAAGAGTTTATGTGCTGACTTCAGGTAAATCATGATTCTCAGCAGCATCATCCTTACTACTGAGGTATTTTTTGTTTGTTCTTTAAATTACTTGCTCAAAGCAATACTTGCTTTCCCAATGTGTAGTTGAATTAATTCTTCAACAGCTTAGCAGAATCTTTTCCATATGAAATGCCAAATCTGGTTTCTGTGCTCAGCTTTCTTTTTTTCACAAGACTACTGATATGTGCTTACACGCTACTCCAAAATATCCACAAAGTACAATAACATTATGTTAAGAAGCATTTAGATATGATAGTTTAAACTGTGCTTTTGATTCATGATATTTAAACCTAGAGATTAGCTGATTAAATCTGACAAAATAATGGCACCTGCTTCTGAATGTGGAGCTGTTATTACTGGTGCATAGTTAAAGTTGCTTTGAGATTGGTAGCTGCAGCTTGTACTGAATCCCTTGGACCTGGGCCAGCACACATTACAGTCAATAGAATGGAGATTTGCTTGCACTGAAATTAATCAGAAATGAACTCATGACATTTAGAGCTAGCAAAATTGTATGTATTGTTTACTTAGTTTCCTAGATGCATGGTTGTTTTACCTACAGAAGCAATGGTTGTCATAAGAACTTCTGGAATGCAGAAACAGGGATACTTTCAAAGGCACAATGTCAAGTCATTTGCTCCTAATGAAATTATCTTTAAATACTCCCTTTAATAACGTGTTTTCCTTATGCAGGGGGGTAGAAATACTCAAAGGAAAAGATGGAAAAATTTATTTCACAGGAAAAGCATTAGCTTTATAATGTCTTTTCTTCAGAATATACCAATGTTTTGAAATCTCAAACAAATTATGAAAATACTATTATGTTCATTTTTGGAGCTGGGGATGCTGAAACACACACAAAAAAAGATGCAATTTCTCATAGTCACACATTAAATCCCTTGCAGGGCATGGGACAGATTCCAGGACTGCTGATTGTCTGTGAACCACTAGACTACACTACTCTCAGCATGATTTAAAGAGCCACCTTCAGTCTCAGAAGACAGCTTTGTAAAATATAACTTTGCAAAGGATTCTCTGCTGGATTTCACATGCAGTACTTCTAAGTCCAATTTTTTCCACTCATCCTATTTCCCAGGTTTTTGATTCACAAAATGTTTTGGGATTAGCTTCTGAGAGCCTTGAGTTTTAGCCAAACATGGATTATGGATCAGATAATGCTAATTACTATTAATAATGTGGGCAATGGTATTGTAAATTGAGAAATTATCACAGAATTAATTTTGTCACTGAAAGTTGGAGTGATGCTACAAAAACACAACACCCATGAATAGAGACCAAAGTATGATAAAGATTAATCTTTAAAATATTTATTCTGATCGGAGTTGGATGATAAATAAATTTACCTACAGACCCATAACTATTCAGAAACTGGAAAAAAGACTTGGGATAGATTTGGCTGCTGATATTTTTTCTGGGTGAGATTCATAAGAATAATACTTGTTTAACTGAATGCTGTGTGCAATTACTTTCCAACAAGATATGGCCTTCATGTTCAGAGAAGATGTGATGGAAATTCACCATTTCCCAGAAGTATAGCCTTACCCGTGTTCTCAGTCTAAAAGCAACTGTTTTCATTTACTTTTGCTTTTTCAATTCTTGTGATTAATTGTTTAACAGACTAGAACCTGAAATTCACATATTTTCCTATAAAGGAGCATCCTTCTCACTAGGCTAAAAAATTATCCATACTTTGTATTTTTTACTGGTTGGCTGTGCACAAAATGGAAAGGATTATGCACAGGACACATTAAGAAAGCAATGACGTATGAAGGTCTGGTGCAAAAACCTGTAACTGGGACACCTCTGCCCACACCAAAACTTTACTGGTTATGATGGACATGATTACCAAAACATCCATTTTATGTTTAGTGTCTTACACTACAGTATTGAGGATTTACTGGAACAGGTAGACACATAAATAGGTGCCATTTCTATGCTCACATCAGCTTTTTTGTTACTTATCTCACTGCTAGCAATCATGAGCACCTTTATGAATAGTAAGTCTGAATTAGAAGAGAGGTAATTGTGAAAATTTAGCAATTGACTGCTCTGCTCCTGAAAACTTCTTTCTGATCAGAGTGGAAATTATATCAGTAAAGATTTGAAAATTTTGCAAGTTTTTGTGCTATGTCAAAATTTTAAAATTGACCTCTGAAATAAATGTTCTCACAGAAAATGTGAGTTTCTAAGTGCTGCATCACAATATTTTAAAAAGTATTATTTTGCATAACTAGTTACATGAAAAGTGATAAACTGCTTATTGCCGTTATGCAAGCAGAAAAATGGAACCTCTAAGTAAGGCATTCAATTATTTTCTCTAATATCATTAGATATTTGGTGACTACATGGTAATAATTTCTCAGCTCTAGTTACTGTATATTGTATGAATTTACTACATTGGAATCTGTTTGTTCAAATGAACATTAGAAGCAAATGATGAAGGGACCACAATTATACTCTTTATAATAGACCTTCCAAAGAGGAAGTGATATTTTCTGTTGATCCTGATTCTAAAAGAACTGAAAACTTTCAATATTTAGAACTGATACTTAAAAAGATAAATTCTGATCTGTAAGTTCATTCTCCTAAATTGGAGAAAATGGTAGGCAAAATCATTACTGTGGAAATGTTTCAACCAAGATTTGTACTTGTTCAAATCGCTTTCTTCACCCTTTCCCCAGACTATTATGACAATTTTGTTACTTCCTAAAACCCCTGTAAAATACAATGCTGTCTTGGTTTAGATACAAAACCCAAGACAAATGTGATTAACTTTTTATAGTTTGTAGTGAAATACTGGCTAGCATAAATCTTTTAATGATGCCATTACAGATGTACTGATATTATACTAGAGTGCTTTGTGGAAGTAAAAAACATTGCATGTGTGCTGGATATAAAAATTGTAAATCTGAGCAAGGTTGACCAGCATGTTTAATAACCTCTTGCCCGTTAACAGCTGAAAACACTGAATGATGCAATAGACAGCAATGCCTTTCTGACTTTTTTTTTTTTTTTTTGCTCATCTGTAATTCTTAACTACTGAACTGTTCTATTCCTGGCTCACGGGCATCGCAAGTACACAGAATCACAGAATGTTTCAAACCAGCAGTTGTGGTGGATGCTTTGAAAGCATAGGACCGAAATGGTATTTCACTTCTTTTCAGTACTAAAATGACGTAATAAAGCACCAGTCAAGAAATAGCAGAGATTTTGGAGAATGGCAGGTGATCAAGGAAACTATGACAACAGTATTATAATACATTCATCTCTCAAAGGGCTTTGGAACTGTTTAGGCACTTGGATTGTTAGTGTAGCATGTAAAATATGGAAAAAAGCCCCCACATTTTCAGAACCAAATGATGATGTATTAAGCTGGGCTCACCGCCCCACTGTTACACAGCTCCAGGAGCAGACTGAAGAGCAGCCAGACTGGAGTCTGAACAGAGCAGACACCCAAATATACACACATCCAAGCTTGTACATCTGCAGGCACACACTGCTTTGGGGGTCTCACTCTGGAACATTTAGACATATGAAGCATGATTTCATAATTCAGTGGATGTTTTCACAGTATTATCTTTTTAACACTGACATAGTTTTTTCCCTCTTGCAGAAATAACAAGCTAGCAGAAAATGGCTCTAAGAGAAATGGAAAACCAAACCAAAAGGAAAAAAAAATCTTTGCAAGGCAGTGACCGAGTCTGTACTATCTTACTGAAGAATATATTAAAGGTGCAACATTGCATTACCATCTTTAAAACCTTAAATAACCTCAGCTAGAAACAGCACTTCACTTTTTGCAGTCCTTTTTTTTTTATGAGAAATCATGCTGGAAAACAATCTGATTTAAAGAATTTGAACTCAGTAGTTTTAAACTTCTTTGATAAAAGAACATAGAAAAAGCCAACAAAAGAAATAAAATCCTGCCAGGGTATCTGATGCTAACATCTCTATAATTCAGTTTCTCAGAAGACAGAAATCTACCTGATTTGTCTCTTTAAACTAAATTCAGCTGGATTTCCTCAAGTACACTTAAAGCCTTAAGTGTGACTCACTTCAATTTAGGATCTGGAGAGCAAGGAGAAATAATTGGTCTTGGAGAGAAAAAAAAAACAAAAAAAAAAAAGAAAAGAAAAGAAAAGAGAAACTGCAATGCAGAAAATCAGCAGTTATGAAATGGAAGTTACAGCCCATGATATTGTGGAGTGGAGGTCAGATAAGTATGAATGATCACATGAAGGAAAGCAGGGACAGTGCCAAGTCTGGTGAGTCTTGGATTTAACCAATTACTGTGGCTTCACTCTCTGACCAAGCAAAGGAAAAGTGAAAGTGTCCAGCAAACTTGTCATACAAAGAAATATGCCCATTTTACCATGGTCATGTTCACACTCACACAGGTGGCAACTGTATTTTAAAGCAACTAGCCCGTGATTCTGTAGCAATTGTGATTATTAAAATGTGTGCCCAGAACCCAGGTGGTTCTCCTGGCTATGTTGCAGGCAAACAGGAGAACACTTCTGGGTGGGACATCAGCCTGGAAGAAAAGCTCTCTATGGAGCTCCTTTCTAGTGGCCCCAGAGCAGGACTCTCATGTTGTGAGCACTGCTGGCCACAACGATTGTCACCAAGCTTCTGGAAAGCTCCCCTCACAGCCTTCCTGCTACTTGCTTTGAACTTCTGATAGAAAATTGAAATGAAAGTGGCCCAGCTATTTCCTCGAAAAGGCTCAGGAAAATGTATTTGGGACAATGATAAAAAAATCAATACATCTTCATTTTGAAATGCTATAAGAAAGTTTCTCCTTGGGAACAGAATTTAAAGAGAATGTTTTTACATCAAGCAGGGCCTTTTGTAGACTCAAAAAAACCACTGAATGTTTCAAAATCTGGTCAGGTAAAATTTCTGCAAATCTTGTCCTTTTTAAGCATGCATAAATGTGTCTGCTGATGAGATAGAAATGTGCATCTTCTTATCACAGCTGTACTGCAAACATATCTGCATGAGATAACAGAGGGACAAGTGACAATGTCAGACTTTGTAAGTACTTGTTCTTTCCAAGATCATGTAATCCACAATACTTGAATTTCACCATTCTTTGTCTGCAGGGAGCACTTGTGAGCTGTAGACTATCCAGCCTCTGCTAGCAGAAGGCCCTATAGACCTTACAGGGCAGTCCACAGCCACAACCCATCCACCCTGCTCTCTTCTCACATCAAGGAAAGGCTGTTATTGAAGCTGCTCTTTGCAAAGTTGCAGATAAACCACATGAACAGAAATATTTCAGTGTCATTTTCCCCCACCTGCTTTTTAAAATTTTCAGTAAAATATATGGATATCAATACTAAATTTTTTTATTGAAAACTGAAAATTTAAGATCAGTTCCAGAGTCTTAAACCAACCACCCAAAAAATGACCACCAAATTGCTGTGTAAGAATACAGGTCTTCATAGCCAGATTCAGCAAGAGCAAGTTAAATCAAGGTTCAAACTGCCCCACTTGGCCATTTCTCCCCTCAATTCCTTGCATCAAGCACTTTGCAAAAGAAGCAAAACATCCCACAGCCACAAGTCTCTTCTACAGAGCTCTGGCCCATGCCAGAGTACACGAAGTTCTGTCCTTTGTACTCAAGGAAGAAAGAGCCTAAGTGAAAGATACTCATACCCACATAACAAAAAGACAATATTACAGTCTATATGAAAAAAAGATCCAAACTGAAATCACACAAGAAACCTGAATTTTAATGTGTTTGGATTTTCAGGACTATGTTTCTATCATCTTAACAACATTATGTAACAGTCTCTTTCTCTTTGTGTGTGTTCATGTATAGAAATATATTATCTAGGCCAAAGTTTAGTTCTGTCTCCACATGGATAATAAGATTCCAGAAGACAATTACCACACGGCAATTTTTTCATACCTGAGGTTTATTTCAATATACATTTCACACTGAAATGATCACAGAAAAACCAACTTACTTTTAAAAATCCTAGTTTTCTTCAAAGCTCAAAGGGGATGCAGAGTGAGATTAACATTTTAGTTTCTGGTTTTGATTACTTGGTGGCATAATGATAATGCTGTAAATTAATTAATATGTATACATAAAGATGCAAATAATACTAGTCTGAGCAAGGACACAAATTTTCAAGATTCCTAGAAGACCTGAAGGGTCTCTGAAGGGACCAGAATATGGAGTCACAAAAGCCAAACAGCTGTATATTCCTATGCAGAGTGTCAGAAAAGGAAACTTGACAACTTAATCCATTGTATGTTTATATTAAAACGGGCAATTGAGGTTTAAACAGATTTAAACCAATATAAACTACCACACTACTACAGACTAGTTGAAACAGTTTAAAAAAAATCAAAAAGTAGATTGTGGATTGTAACTCTAGAGATTCCATCTGAAAGTAAACCAAACAGCTAAATAACAAGATTTTACAGATTCTATTACTCAATATCCACAAAAGGTGATCTGACCTGTGAATAGAAATATTGTTAATTAATCTCATTCAGCAATATGCTTAGCAGTTACATAGCAGCAAGCATTCAACAATATAAGTGTAGTTAGCAACTTTAGTAAATAAGTAGCTCCAGCCATCAATTATTTTATTTCTTAATAATATTCCAGCGTCTTTCCTGCTACTGAAGAAATGTATAGACTGAAATAGTGATTTCACAGTACAGTTAGTTAATAAAATTGTCTTCTTGATATTATATTTACTTCTCAGCTGGATAGGTGTGAAAGTATACAGCTGTTGTAACAGGTTCCACAGCATTAATGAGACAGTTTCCCTTGAGCTGTGGCAGTAATATTTCTGGTTAATTTGGTTTAGAACATTATAGAATGAGTTTTAGTTTGTATTTTTGCAGAGAATAGGAAAATCACTATGAAGAAAATCAAAATATCAAATGCTCTGGACAACAAAAGTTTTTTCTTGCCATCTTATCTAGGCACTTCCCATTCTTATCTGGGAAAGAGCTACCCCAAATCCAGCAGAACTAGTGGTCAATGGCACATGCGCTTGGTTTTGGAAGTTGATCAGAATTTCAATGAGAGCTTCATATAGAACTTCTCTAACAAACGTTCCTTGGAAATCTAGCTTAGGCAAAATGTAATATTCTCAAACCCAGACCACTTGTACTTACAATGTAGTGTAAGAGCATGCTTCAGGCAAGGTCTGAGACTGAATTCACCAGCCAGCCATTTTCTTGCCTTCAGGAAAGCTCTAAAAGACTGCTCTGAGGCAGCTCAGGTCTTAATTGCTTTAGATACATCTTGTGTATTTGAGTATTGCTGATGTTGTAACCCTTAGGAACAAGACTTAAGAACAGGTTCAGGAGGTCTCCAGCTGCTCAGGAGCCTCCAGCCATGCCACTGCAGTCCAAGCCATCTGGGTAGGCTACACTGCACATTGTCCTGGGAAGGTCAGACACAGTAAATCCTCCCTACTTCTATTCCACTACTCCTGCCTCTTTTCTGTGTACACATGAAACTGGGAGCCCAGCACCACGGCATCCTCTATTACGTTTCATCTGGAAAAAGCTCTCCTGGGAACCACCCACTGCCACTCAGCTGCTGTGCAGCTCATCAGCTCTGGCAAGGGCACTTAGGTTGAGGAAACTCCACTGCTGTAGGTGCCCCCTTCCAACCTTTCTCCCATCAGCACCACTGCCTCCTGTAAGCATTGGAAATATTTCTAGAAATGTCCTGAGAAGCTGGACTGGGAGCTAGTCCTGGGCTCCTGCCCCTGGAACTCCCAAGCTCATCAACTGCAAACCCAGCTGGCAGGTAGAGGAGAGAAAAAGCTTTCACAGTTGCTTCATCCAACTTCTGTTTGTTGAAGGAGATTAAATGGGCAAACATATCTCCCTACACAATGCAATGGGTGTAGAAATAACTTGAAAGTCTGCCTGCAGTCCAGATGTTTCTCATGCTAGGAAATTTAACTATTATTAAATAAAAAGGTAGATGCAAATTAATTATATGCAAAGGGAAGTTGAAGATATCAGAACTGTTTTAATTTTTTTTTTCAGATAAATATATAAAAATAAATTGAACATGGTTATCTTCTGCACATTTAAATGGAAAACCTAAATCCAGTGAATTTAAGTAACAGAAATAAACTTTTTCTATAAGACCTGATTAACTCAGCACCACAGAGTATCACCAAGACTTAACAGGATTTAAAACAGGTTTAGTAATTTGTAAGTATAATGAATATTTGGGATAATAACTGAAGGAAAAACGTCCTTCAGATTGAGGTCCTATCACAAACTCATGAAGGTTAAGAGGAAACTTCCTCTAATTCAAATTAAACGTTAATTGCCACTCCTGGGTTTCCTGTGCTTTTCTCTGAAGCACGTGACATTGTTAGTGTTGATCAGCAACAGGAGTGCCTATGCTCATAACATTCTGCAAAGTAAGACCACTAACCCAAACCCTCCACAGATTTCTGTACAAGTGATGTGATTTCTACTGCAAGAAATAGCCACTGAGAAAATTGTGTGTGTGTGTGTTTTTGTTAACTCTGTGATTTGGCAGCATGTTGTGGATTGTCTGTATCAGTCTTTTGCTGATAGACTCTCCCTTCCAGGCTACAAAAAGAATATTCACCAGTATTCACCAGTCACAGCAAGTGGGAAAAACAGAAAGGCAGTATACAGTGAGACAGGATGCATCCCTGCAAATAGAACAAAAGGCAGAATTGTGGGCCTGAGTTTCTCTGATATGCTGTCCTCAGATTATCCCTAATGACTGTCTTTAACAGCAACAGTGTTCTGGAAATCACCTTTAATTTTCAGAATAAATTAGACAAACCAGGACATGCAGTTTAAAGGGTTCTATAGCCGAGTATTTGTTGTGTATGCAATTTAAAAATAATCACATTGAAGTTGCTCCCTGATGGCTTTCTTTTACAAGTGACAGAAACTACATTCCAGAATCTTTTTCCTCAAACAAAATTTATATATATTTCAGTCACTGGAGATTGGCTACTTGCATTCTTATGACAACATTAAAGCATATTATTCAGTGGAATTTCTACTTCAGCAAAGGGAAAACTCATTTACCCCAAATTCCTCCTACCATTTCAGTAGATTAGCATTATTCTTTTCACTTCTGATTATAAAATGTTTCTTTATTAGCATTTCATTTCAAAAAGCTGTTTTAATGTACTTTACCTTTCAATACTCAATGAGACTGAAAATCTATTCTGTTTTATTAATCATTGGTAAAATACACAAACCACTCAGATTCCCAGATAAATGGTGTAACAAAACTACAAAAACAATATTATTAGTACGAATCAAATGCTGTAGTTATGACAAATAACAAATTCAAAAACCGCTTGCACTAAGAAGTTTGTGTGTGCCTGTTTATTTTCTCCTTTCAGTGCTTTTCCAAAAATCAGAATTTTAAAGATTAAAATAATTTCTTCTATAGGCACAAATCAAGAAATTAGCAAATCCCAATATATATTAGTACTTATATTTTTGATGTTCATGGTCCCAGGATGTCAGAGTTAGGTTTTGGGGTTTTTTTTCTTAGTGACAGTTTTACTTCCTGATAAATAAATACATTTTATTACTTAAATAACTGCAAAACACATATCACGTATTGACCTAAAAAAGGTGCATTCTTGGGAAAGCAGGGCTCATGCATCTTAGGATACTTTTAGCCAAACATTTTACAAGCAAGCCAATTGAGTTTGATTTATTACATACTGAACAGCTTTACAGGAGCTGAGCAGAAACTCCAGAGACAGCCACTAATCTATTAATGTACACACACATCTTCTCCCACAAACTTTTACACAATTAGGCCAGGCTATAACTTTAAATATAAGTGCTCATTATCTTAGCTACACAAATCTTTAGTTAATTTTCATGCACTATTACGGAATATGGGTCAACCTCATTATTTCCTGTCTACTGAGGATAATTTCTCTTCCTGTTCATAAAAGCTGAATGTCATAACCCATGAATTAAAATACTTGCCTTGTATCCTAGCTTTTATTATTATTACTACTTATGCAAGTTCCACTAGAAACAGGACTTTTTGTTCTGTGCCTACAAGTTCAAAGCCCAAGGTGAAACTTCACACTAAAAATTATATGTGATTAAACTGGAACCTGGCAGAGACACAAACCCAACATGAAGAGTTCAACTCATTAAAAAAACATCAGGCAGGCAGGTGCACGGCAGTTCTGGTGTGACTGAGTCACACAGCAGATGGGGTGAATTGTAAGGGGCAGATCTTAGCTGGGGTGTGTTGCCTGAGCTCTGCTGGCTTCAACAGAGCTGTCACAGGTCACGTGAGAAGAGATATGCCCTTGACTACTGCACACAAAAAGACAGTTACCCATCCATGTGTGTGACTTAAAAGCAATGGCAAGAGGAACAATACTGTAACATGAGGGACAAAATTCCACCACAACACCTTAATATTTCATGAGTAACTCATTTTGCTCAAATGTCAGACTTTTTAATTTCTGCTTTTTAATTTTTTTACATGTAGGTTTTAATTAATAACTCCTTGTTTGGCTGGAAAAAGTAAAGACTTTAGGATATAAATGCATTAAAACTAGGGTTACTCCTCTGCTGCTACAAAGTTTTATTAATAATCAGAAGAAAACCAGTGTTAACTACACATAGATGTGCAACAATATTCCACCAAACTCTGGTAACTTTTTAGTGGAGTGTATGGGTGTGTGCAGGCATTTACAAAACGAGCCTTTTAACTCCTTTCCAAAGTAAGACCTAAATTTGAAAGCTAATTTTCTGCAGTTTTAGGCCCAAATACATATTTTCCTCGATTTTCATAGGGGCCTGTCATCTATAACAATCCTATCTACCCTCTGACAGTGCTCTTGATTTTAAGTTTTTGTCATCCTGGCAACAGTATGCACGCTCCATCTTCCCCAAGTACAAATATTTGGGATGCTAAGTGTCATATCCTGTGAATTTCCTGGGCTCCTGATGTTAGATAAGGGGGCACATGGACACAGAATACTGTTCCTGTGAGGGGTTTGCTGTGCAAAGGGAAAGGGCTGCAGCTGTAGCTGGTCACCAAAATATTGCCCAGGAGGACTCCTGGAAGCACAGGGCTGTGTGTGACTCTGATGCAGAGCATCTCTACAGCTTTTCTCTGTGCTGGGCTCTTGTGTAGCCCAGATCCATCAGTCGGGTGGGCTTCCCATGGGAACATGGTGGGGCTGAGCTGAGAAAGGAGCTGTGGGGCAATGGGAGCTGAGGGTTAGTAAATGTGTGGCAAGAACATGTGAGACTCAGCACATCTAAAGCCATTCACAGAGGAGAAATCCATGCCCAACGTGGACTGTGCTGTTCTAATTGGAGTCACAGGGTGCCTGACAGCCAGAGCCTTCTGCAGCTAATGGGACTTGCAGCTGAAATATGATGATTCAACTGTGAAATTTCATCACTGAGTATGATCCTGCACCATACCAGTCCAAATGAAAAACTCTGAAAAGCGAGTAAAAGTCTTGGAATATGTCAAGTTTTCTTCTCAATAGGGTAAATTGGCACTGCTCCTGGTCACAGTAAGCCAGAGTACTCTGGCCAGTATGATCTAAAAGCAGATACTGTTCATGGCCACATAATGAGCCCGTGGCTGCTGTCAGATTGAACTGATCTGCAGCAATTTTTATTTGTGCAATGGCCCTGTCCTACAAATTCTTAATATTACAAGGATGAACAGAAACCCAGCCTGATTGTGAGCATGGTGTTATGCAGCATTGGGCCCACTGTTTGTACTAGCTGAACCTCTTCTCACTGACTTACTGAGCTTCTTAATTAACATGACCTTGAAGGTCATTATTTTCATTTAAGTGAAATGCTTAATGAGCACTCCCCCTAGTTGTTCGAAAATAATTGGAGCCACTTAAAAGCACAAGAGTCCTCAGGGAAGTACCTGCCCTGCTGTGCCCCATAGGCCTGAAACACTAATACCTTTCCTGCAGGATCAGGGACTTTCTTTTACTCTGACAAGAGAAAGGAGTCTGAAGCCTCAGATATTATCTGTGGGGGCCAATTCCTCCCACACAAATTATGTTAAGGAAGCATCACTTCATCAGAGGCTGAGAGGCCCAAAGCCTCTCTGCCCACTCCCCTCATCTTTCCAGTTACTCTTCTAGACTCTGTTTAGGTTATTTTGTTGGCAAAGAGCAGAATCATGATGTCGCCAAGTTCAGCCAAGAAAGCCTTTGGCACCCTGGCATCCACTGGGAATGACTCTTACTTTCCCTACCAAACCTCTAAAAAGGCCCACCAGCCCAGGGGTGGGATCTGCGGGGCTGGCCTGACACCCATCCTGACAACCTGCAGTGTCTGGAGCTTCCATGGCAATGCTGCTCCTCATGCCCAGCTCATTTTTCCCTGCCTGACTCACAGATTGCCTCAGCAATCCTCAGTCTATATATTTTTAGTTCCATACAGCTTCCAGCTGCTGCACATGTTTGCTGCCCTTCCTGGGAACTGTTGGACCTGGTCACAAAAGGCCCACACAATTATTAAGAGGGATGCTGCCTTTTCCACTCATTTAGCCCTTGATATGAGGAATCCCAAGGCCAGAGGATAGTCTACCCTTAGTGATTTCTTTCTTGGGAGCTCTTCAATTCACAAGTATACCCAGGCAAGTGCAATGCCCACAGTGGACACAGCAAGGCCAGGTGTGGGGTGTGCCTATGGGGAAGGACTGGCCAGTGTGATTTTACTGAGATATTTTAGTTGCAGTGAGGTAAATCTCATCCTTTCATTCATAAGCTCTACTAGTTTTGTCCATATTATGCAATTTCATGTGGAAGTCCCTGTCTTGTTTCTCACATTTAACCTCAGAAAACGCCTGTGCACACACAAGCAGGAGCACCCCACATCCCTTCACCACAGCTGAGAACAGCAAGGGGAGTCAGGAGAGCCCAGCTATGACTGGGGTGGCAGGGCTGTAATAAATCATTACTTCCTTTTTCCCTGGCCAAACCACTTATTCTGTCACTAAATATACTCTGTTCTTTAGATACCCCGCCAAAACTATCCCATGGTTGTTCACGTCCCTGACCCCAGCTCTGCTTCTTCTGCTGCTCCTAAAATTCTTGCTGAGGAGGAGAGAGAACATAACAAGTCACAGTCTTGGCTTCCTCTGAGAACGGTGGTCTCACCTGAAACTGCACCTCCCAAGTGAATAAAGGAGAGAAAACTACTCAGTTAGAGAGGAATTTCCCCCTCCCAGAAGAAGTTCATGTTCAGACAGACCAACTCAAGGGTAAGACATTTGAATTTACCAGCTTGTAACAGGGAAACCTATTGGCATCCATCCTGTCTATGTGCCTGTGTTGATGACCACCACCATCATCTCAGCTACAAGATTCAAATAATGTGTTTTGATCCCTCTCAACTCCAACATCCTACTACGGGCAAGAGATTAATTTTTTTTTCCATATATAATGCATTTATTCTTCACATCCCCATGAATCAGAGATGATGCCAAGCTAATAGCCTCTGTTGGAACTGTAAGATTGAAATTAGACAGTCTGTGGGAGGAAAGGTTGCAGGGTCAAGCATACTACTCTCAAATGATTCCAAAATGGCTCTGCCAGGTCAATTATTTCAAGCTATTATGGTACCTCCTCTCTTCAGCTAGATCAAGTGCAAAGCCTCATTTAAATTATAGATTAGAACAGCATGGTAGTTACAGACTCTACATAGAATTAATGACATACCACAATGCTTAAGTAAATGAGTTCTTTTATGTTCATGTATAAAAAGAAAAGAAATAAGAAATCATCTAAGAATTAAGCTGCTCAGCATCCTGAGCAAACAGATACTTCTCTTCTGGATGTTCTACTAGTGTGTACTTTCACCAGCTGGAAACAGGCAGTACACACAATTTAACACTTATTTGAATCCTTAACAGAAGTATACTGCAGCCATTCTGACAAAGTGAAACAAACCTGATAATTACTTCCTGATAGTCTATTAAACGATAAACATGAGACTCTAAAGGAACCGTCTGGTACAGCATAAACAACAGCTCTGACCAATTAAAAATGTATATTACCAAGACACAGACTTTCATGTGGTGGAATAACTTAGTGGGTTTCTATCAAAGTCTGTCTCACTAGAGATCTGATCAGAGACAGAGATCTGATGAAGCTAGACAGAGAAATATGAGTATCCAGGGCCAAGACAGACCTTACGAACATCAAGAACAACAAATATTAATTAGATGTCCATTATGAAATTTCAGTATTTTGCAGCCTTATACAGGTGGAACTTCAATACTGTACACACCAATTTGTATTTCTCACATCATCTTTTTCACTTTCACTCTTTAGATGATAGCCCTAACTTCTAGGCATGGTGATTTTTCCCAAATGTCTTTTCCAGCTAGTCAGTAAGAAAGACACCAGATAAGAGACAGAGAATGTGGATTATATATTCCAAGGTACATATTTTAAGGTAGCAGGTAACTTTGCTCTGTGGCTCAGCATTTCCATCTGCTGACACATTCGTCTTAAAAAATATTATAAACTGAAAGAATAGCAAAACCCCACTATGGCAAAAGAACTAATTCTGATCTTGCCTTCAGCTTGACTTTGACTTCAGTGCAAGGTACTCAAACTCTCTGGTCATTTCATGCCCTCCAGGCTCACTAAACCGAGCTCTTGGTGGTGGTATCGCTTTCCTCTGCATTCCTGGCAAACTGTCAGACATGATTCTGCTTCCCTTCCTCACTCAGACACACTCTCAGAGGTGACACAAGCCTCCTGTAGGGTACTAGGTTTCTAGATGGGAGATAATTATTGACATTTCACTGAGATTTGGGTGGGGAAGGTTACTAATGTATTAGGGGAGTGATGTGAGGCTGTCTGAAGGGCAAAGAGATGAGATCAAATTTTACTGCTGTAAAGGATCACAGGCTTTGGAAGAATTTTTCCTTTTCAGGGGTAACCAGAACCATACATTAACTAGCATTACAGCATCACTTTCTTTTCAAAGAAAACCAGTCCCTTGCTTTTGTTATAAACAAAAGCAATTCTATGGCTCCATGCAAAGGACTGTGGACCATAGCTAATCAGTGCAGGTTTCCAAATCTGGAATACAAAATATGTGACAAACAGCACCCAGTGATGCTGGATTCACTGGCAGGTATAACCAGGAAGTATCTAATTGATGGATTTGGAGAACATGGGATAGATGTTACCAGGGATTGGGATAGGGGGATGTCCAAGGGATCTGATTCTCATAAATCCTTTTGCAACCCTTTCTGGGTATGTATAGCACAAAAAAGTGGATCAAATAAGTTTCTCTGTAATTTTGGAAGTTTCATAATGGTGATTTTATTTTTGGCTATCTAACCTCAATAGATAAAGGGTTGCATAAGTTGCTCCCTTTCTCCATTTCAGTAGCTGATGTGTTTTATATTGGCGGTTCTGATGTGTCTTTGTTAAAGCTGTAAATACGGAGATGGAGGCACACTTTTCTTGAGCTATATTTATTAAATCTCAGCTGAGACATTTTCAAAGGATCAAATGCAACTCAGGAGCTGGGGAGATGACCCTGCTAGAGCTGGAAGGCAGTAGGGAGACTTGGGAAATGGGAGAAGTCCCAGATGCACCCAATTAAAATTCACCCACCTCTCTGAAGGGAAAGCTGACATGAACTTATCTCTGAAGGGAATTATTCTCCCTTGGGATACTACATCCTCAATTCTAGGGCTCCCAGGCTGAAGAAATAAATGCTGTCTGCCAATATAACTGAGATTTGCTAAGAACTCTGCAAATGTTACTAATTTTGCCTTGTCAAAATGGGTACTTCAGAGTAACATGAAAGTTGTCCAGCTCACATCAGTCAGACTATCAATGAGTAATGACAGCCTGGAGGAGTAAAACCTGAAGATTAAGGACATAGCACTGCTTGATGATTTTTCATTTCTTCTCTAACAGTTTTGAAACTGACATTGACTTCAAAAGGCATTAAAACCCCCCCAAACAAACCCAACCAGAACTGATTTTATTTTGTAATTACACATTTACATATTAAGTTTTTGTTTTACACACTTGCAAAATACATTCTCACTTAGGATATTTCATTTTCTTCCTTATATCACCAATTTCCTTTGCTATGCCAGACTGAAAATGCAAGCAATTGGTATATGAAGACAAAATACTAGTGAAGGCACCTCAGTTCTATGGAAAACTACAATTAAGTGTTTTGAAAAATATTGTGCCTCCCATTGGCGCCAAAAAAATGGGGCACCCAGTATCTGAGAAGCTGCTCCTCAATTGCTAGAACATTATTTTAGTAGTGCTTTGAATCTCTGATAGACTGATAAGAAGTTTAAAGAATTTAATATTATCTTTCAACACAATTGCTGCTGTGGAAGTTTTGTCAGATGCCGAAGAAAACTACTTTCTCTTGACCATAACTCAGCTGTAAATTAACTCAACACCTATGATCTTCCTTTCCAATTACCTTGCAATATTTAGTCATTGCTCTTCACAATGAGAATTTTTCCTTGTCTTTAAAATGAGCAAAACTTGTTCCCACCTTAGAGGAAATGCTGCTAGAAAATTAATTTTCTTTCAAAGAACTTGGACATACTAAAATACACACAAAAGTGTTTGCTAATAGCATTATTTAATATGTTAAATCCCAATTTCAGTGGTCAGTTGAAGCTAGTAGAACTTAAATTTAAAGGAAGACTATGGGTAAAAAAGTGAGCTGAGCAGGTGATAGCACAAAGCACAGTTACTGAGCTTAAGACAGCTGATATATCCCATTTTAAAATAAACTTTAATTGCTTAAAGATTTTGCAAATCTTTAACCACTTAACATAAAACTTATGTGTCGGGTGTCTGCCATAGTAAATGAGACCAGGAATTCTTTTTAATAAACTCATGCAGTTAACACATACATTGATTCACACAAAAAAGGATTGGACTAGAGTGGGTAATGCTGCCTAAATTTTGGTGTTTCCTCATCCCTGGGTGTTTAATGTTGAAAAACCTCTTTATTATTTGAATGCATTTATCTTGGGCACAATTGTGAATTTAAGAGCTGCATGAGTTTTCTTAGAGCTTTCAGAGACATCTCTTCCACCTGAATTCTACAAGGAACTGAAATGAATGTTGGGATTTGTGGTGTGCAGAACCTGCACTGGGATTTTACTCCAAATAGACAGCAAAGGGCCCAGGGTGCAGCCTGCAGAACAGAATGAGGCTTAGAAGTAGTTTTGAATTTTGTGAAAGGGTAGAGTCCATTGAATTTAAAGAAAACTGGTTTGTGCAAATTGGCTTCTCCCCCACAGCGCAGTTTCCCAGGGAGTGGGAGGGGTTTCAGCAGGCATCCAGTGCCTTGGTGCCTGTGGACTCAGGATATGCTGGGAATTCCCATCCAATGCCACAACTCCTGGGACAGCTCTCAGCTCCTTAGAAATAAACAAGGTGCTCCCTCAATGTGAAAATGAAACAGATACTTTTCCCCTAGAATTAGAATTACTGAAAAGTTATTCTTTGTAGTCTTTCTAAAGACTTCGGATTTTCCTTAAAGTCACAGTCAATAATGGAAAAAATACATTTCTAGATTATTAGAAAACACTGCACTGCAAAGAGACCCCAAACATCTGGTAATTACAAAGCATTAAAAAGGCATGGTGAAAACAGGAGCGGCCTTTCTAAACTCTGGGCACAAACCATAAGAGGCAGTTTTATTGGCCTATAGATCCATAGACTCATACAATTTTCAACTTTTCAATAAGTTGGAAAAGACCTTTAAAATAATCAAGTACAAGCATTACCCCTGCACTGCCAAGTCCACCATGAAAGTGTGTCTCTAAGTGCCACATCTACATGTCTTTTAAATAACTTCAGGCATACCTCTCATAATTAGTATGTAAAAAAAAAATACAGAAAAGGAGAGAAGAGAGCAAGATGAGAAGACTCTAAACACATGAAGAATAATTTATGGAAAACTTGCCTTTCTTTTAAAAGCATAAATTTTACAATATTCTCTAAGACCTATAGATTGTTTTTTTTCTTTTTTATTTGGTTTTACAAAAATTATTTCTTATTGTTCGTATAAATAGAATTGTACAAAAGGAACATGCATGCAGTGAGGAAGACACAGTACATACCACAGAGATGCTAAAATTGTCCTGGTTGTATCAAAAAGAAAAAGCTCTTTTTCAAGAGTATGGTGTTACAGAGTGCCTGAGAACTTGCACTGCTGACCTTCTGCATCTACAATTCTGTCTTCTGGAAGATGAAAATGGATTTTCTTTTTTTAAATGTATGAAGTACTAGAGTGCCGTTTGTTCTCTAGCTTGTAAAATTTACTAGAGCAAAAGAAATGAGAGCTTTAGTCAAATGGGAAGGCAGGTGTCCCTCTTGAGATTAGAAAATCAATCATCTCTTGTTTACTGTACAGCGACAGATTCTCCTGCTGTGGCGAAGTTGCAGAGACTGTTAAAACACTGAACAACATTACCATAAACCATATCTAGTTTGCTGAGTGAATTTGGTTGTCCCCTAACACACAAGTGGCTTTCTCATTGCCATATAGTTGAGCCATCAATATTTTAGTCTGGGGTGAGAAAGGCGTATAGGAGATGATGGGAAGAAGTCCAGAAAGAGAAATGTGGATTCTTACAGCAGAGCTTTGCTTTCCTCGTCCTTAAAATTCACTCCTTGGAGTCTGGAGGAAGAAGGGCCCAACACAGACAAGGAGCTAGTGATGTCCATCAGTCATTCTACTCTCTTTGCACCGCACCCGCTACTGAAAAAATCCAGTTTTTAGGGAGGAACTGGAGTACTGAAGACGTTGGAATGGGTGGAGAGCTCTTTCACACTCATCACTTCAGCCTGTATACTGGAATGGGTGGGCTTTGAGTGCATTGGTATGCCTTTACCTGTGCCATAAATGCTATGGGACAAGGTGAGTCTCATGTCTCTTTCGTAATTTCAGCAGAAATTATCACTGGGACAGGAGAGTCTGAAAAAATGATGTGTCCTCTAACAAATCATCAGAACCACCATTCACACTGAGATTAAAAACCCCCCACTGACCAGTTTTATACGGCAAGAGTGGAGACCCCAGACTTACAGATTTGTAATGTTGCACAGCCAAACAGCTCTGCACCAACTCTAATCAAGGTGCCTGTACTTCAAAATGTTCTTGTTTTTCTTCACCCCCTTTTAAATTCAAATTTAGCCAAAAATTACACAAAGTATTTTTCTTGATTTAATTTTTACTGTTTGGAACAGTAAATTGGTAATACTTCCTCAAAGACAAGATTTTTTTGAGGAAAGATGGCTTCTATGGTTCAGTGGATTAGCGAATAATAAAGAAACGTTGGCATATATCACTCAGAGAAAATTGTAATTCTTATTTGCTCTCTTAACTGTGGTTTTAGTCTCTTAAGTGGCAAGTTCAGACAACACATTACCATTATCCTTTGTAAAGGGTATTAATAAAGACTGCAAAACTTGATACAGCAAGCCCACCAAAGCACAACAGTAATGCCTGCAATGCACTTACTAAAATTCTTTTTTTCTCTATTGACAACATGGCATACCACCAAGTGCTAACAATCACAGTGAGGAACTAGACAGGATTTGTTTTCCATTTCCAGTTATTTATTTCTCAAGGAAGACTCTACCCCCAGTGTGTTTAACAAATACACAGTTTTTTTAAACACACTGAATTCTTCACTGAGAAGTCTACTATGTGTGCTTTTCAGATAGAAAACTTTCTGGTTTTGATGTCTGCTTTAACCAGAGCTGTTTACAATGCCAGAAGAATTCTCTTTTGTTGTGATGTGTAACTAACCTAGAAGCATTGGTTATGAAATATCCCATATGCCTAGGCATGGAGAGCTAGGTCCATAAAGCAGGATTTAAGGAAACGTTGTTCAGGGCTACAGAATCTAACATTGTGCACACAGTGCTTAGACCAGAATGCACAATGTAGTTTAAACACCTGGCATTGTCAGTATCTCTGTACTCAATGTTCACTGGCCATTCCAAGGTGCCCTGCCCCAGAGAGAAAATCCAAACAGCAGGAACTACCAGCTGTCTGCCTTCTCTGTACAGCTCAGGACAATAGAAATATAACAGCATCTGAAAAACTGAATGTGCATACAGAATTAAACTAGCTAATAAAAATATTACGCCATTTCCAATTAAACATAAAAAAACTTTAAACCCACTAATTTTCAGTCCTACAGCTAAAGGTAAATTATAATATACTTTCTATAAAATCAGCATTTTCAACAATAAGATCAGGAAAAAAATTAGCTATTCAGAGTATTGCCTTTGTTTTATAAACCAAAAACCTCCTATTTTAACTTTTACAAAAAAAAAAAAAAAGAAGAAAAAGAAAAAAAAAAGGAAAAAAAAAGAAAATATTTTTTCTGCTTTTTTAATCCAAAAGAAAGCTTTTCCTGCACAACTGGACAAATATCTTGATCTTTTGTTTGGTATACATAAACATGAATATTATGTACCTATTTCTGAATTATTTGGTAAGTATTTTTTTTTCCTTCAATAGTCTAAATCACTACATTCTGAACTGATGTACAGAAAAGTTATAAAGTCTTTTTTTCTACCTTGCAGACTGTGCATATTTCAAATTTCAAAATCTAAAATGTGCACTAGAAGAATCAGAGTGGAAAGTCTGCTTTAATTTTTCTGAACTGGAGTAAGTCCTTCGATGTTTTTGCTCTAAATTTTGTCCTCAAAACTATTGAAAAAGAAGACAGGAGGTTTTTTAAACTAATAAACTCTCCTTTACACAGTTGCTGTCCATCATGTTCCCTAGCACTACTGGATCCTGGCCTTTTCCCCAGGACTTCCACGACTTGATTAGATTTGGGGTTCTGAGACTGCAGAGGAAAAGGACCTCTATCAACTCCACACAGCCTATGTAACATGTATTTTAATGTTAGCAAAGCTGGCTGTGGAAATGCTATCCTGAGTTCAGTGGCGGCTATGCAGGGGAATGGATTAATTCTTTAGACAGAGGAGGCAGAAAGAGTGGTAAACAAGAGAAAACTAATTTTAAGAATAATGCTATTTTCCTTATTTTAAAACCATTGACAGTACTAGGATTTAGAAAAACGGTAATTTTCTCTATTGTCTTCTATTACAGAATGCATTTTGTCTCACCTAAGCTAAAGAACATGGAAGGAATTGTGAAGGGGTACCTTATACTCATAAATGCTTATTTGCTGAAGATGAAATCTAAAGGAGGAATGTAAGAAGTTATGATTCTAAATACTAAAAATATTCTAAGAAGCCTAGGGATTATTTATAAACCCTATGAAATCAACTGGAAAGACTATGAATACACTATCTATATTTTTTTCTGAAATCTAGTAGCAAGAAACTGTATTTGCCACATGTATTCACTTGGTGATAGTCTTGATCATTATTGGTTACAATTCTGGCATGGATTAGTGGCTGTGGATTAGGGGTGAATGAGATACAAATCATATCCTTCAAATGCCAATGTTCCTATCTGAAATACATTGTTTCAATGAAGTTTGTGTTTCCTGCAGTGTCAAAACCTAGTGGAAAAAATTTAGAGCCATTCCAAATATTGGGTGACCAGGTAGTATAAAGTATCAGCCGGTCCAGAGGTCATTTAGCACAAACTGGCATATATTGACATGATCTTGCTGGAAGAAGTGTCTGATTGTTCTCAAGGATTGTAGGGAGAAGGTGCACGTTTCCATTGAAAAGCTGGGTTTCAGTAGCAGAGGGTGGAGGCTGATGCTCTGTGGGGTGCTAGCAGCAGGGTTAGGGGAAAGCAGGTATAGTAAATTTAACAGCAATGATTATTTGTGTAGAGTAGACTGCATAAACATATCAGACAGTCTCATCACATGTTCCATACAAAAGGTAAGCACTTGGGTTTATCTGGGCATTGATCAAGGATGAGGGAGTTAAAATACACGTTTCTTTTCCCAGTTGTTTGGAGATTTGGAGTGAGAGACACTTCAGCTGAATTTTAAGCTTATTTTTTGTCATTAAATTTCTTAGCATTCATCTGGCACTAAACAGCCAACATTTTACAAGTCATCATAACAACAACAGCAACAAAACTTTCCTTGTCAACTCCTCTTTAAGGGAAAGTTTCATCTGTCCTTTCTTACAGATGTGGCTACTTCCCAAACCAAGGCCTTAGGTCCCACTATTTGCTCTGCTTATCTGGACTCTCCTCCTTCCTTTGGACAGGCCTCTCTAGGTTTGTTTAGCTCCCTCTCCAACCTGTTTTCCTCCATCTCATTTTCCTCAAAAGAAGGGTGAAATTATGTGTCAAGGGTACGAGGATATATATCTTAGTTTATATTAATTAATAATCAATTGTTTCAGATGTATTTCCATCAGGATTCCTTGATCTTTACTGAGGTAAGTGATAGGGAAAGAAATGCACCATATTACTGATCTTGTGATTTTCTTTGCAGTCCACATATAGAAAGCAGGCTAGATCCATTCAGACTGCCTGAAAACTCTATGGATGCTTTTCCCCCCCCCCAGGTAAATGCAACCAGACAGTCCATGACAAATTCAAGTTCACAGAAGAGAGCAGAGATAGGCTCAGGTACATCCAGTCAGGCCAGGGTGAAAACTGAGGTTTAGACCTCCTCTCTCTGTTGAAGGCTTAATTCTGCTGTATCAGAGACCCAGTGGGTACCATATAATGGATGAGATGAATGTTAAGTGTTTTAGACTTTGGGGCGTACTGAAACCTTCAGAGAAGAACTAATAGAAATACTATTTCTTGTGGAGTATTAAAGTTGGTGGCAATAAATCTGTGATACTAATTCCACCTTTTCCCACTAGGAGGAATAGAAAAAGGCTAGCATTTAAAGAGAAATGGGTTCTAAATGTAGCCCTAGTGAACCTCATTTTTGTGGCTTATGAAAGAAAAATTACTACAAGGTGAAGCAATATTCTGTATTTGTGGTAAGCAAAAATCTATGCCTTAATGCGCTGCTACTGAAATACACAGGAAGTCTGATGATGATTTCAGCTGGAACACAGCAGCACTTTCTCTGGAATTCTGCCAGATCCTAGAAAATATTTGGCATCTGAAAAAACCCAACAAGGTGAAGGGTGACAGTTTCAGGAGCACTGTTACAGAATCAGAAGTGGGAACATCTAGTCCCCATCTATCTCAGTGAAAGGAAAAATCACATTTTAACAGAAACTTCCTTGCTAGGCTTTGTTCAAAGACTAAAAGCTGTCAGCATTATGGCATACCAGTAACAAAAAGAAAAAACTGACAGGAAAATCACAAAATTGACAGAAATGGTATGTCTATGGTTCCTGCTGACAGCACCTGCATCTATTTTCAATGATAAAATTGAAAAGTTTCCATTTCATTTAGGAAAAGGTCAGAATCATACAAAACAGATGATGAGAAAGTTCTAGTAATCAACGAAACAGGTCTTCCTCCCCAGCATAAGCTTCAGTCTATCAACTATTGAATGAGATTGTAATAGAAACCTACTGAATTGGGCTTTTATGTATCTTCCTGGGAATCCCTCCAAGACCCAAGCATCCCTTGTGTAGGTGTGTGCATAATTAAACCCCCCTCATTTCTTCCCCCCTTGAATGGCTGCAGCTTTTGGGGTCTCTCCAGCTTCAGCCCACAGGGAGAGTCTGCCCTTTGGGTTAACAACGTGTCCCCAGCCTGATCCTATCTGACTTCCCACAAGTCAGATCCTGACTGGGGAGTCACAAGACCACGGAGAGCTGTGATACAAAATTATGAACGCATTTATGTATTGCCTTCTGATTTCAGTTTCTGCTTCCAGTGAAGCCAAATAGCTGCTTCCATCTTGCACACCACTCACTTTTTAATATCTTAAAAGACCTCAGATATCTTAAAGATATCTTAAAGCCCTTGCTGATTATTTTCTTTTCACTCTTTATAAATTGGAGTAGATAGAATAAGGCAGCTCATCTACTTTCTTGTATCTGAAATACAGAAGCTCTGCTCAGCCTAAATCAAGGGAAAGGCCATGGCACACATGTGAGTGATTTTCGATTGCCTGTGATTGGCACAGTGCAAATATGCATCAAGGCAATACTAATTACTACTGAGACATAAAAACTCTATTGCTTTCCTTCATTCTAATCCCAAAGGCAAATTGTTCATAAATAATATGAGGTTAATACAGCTATGTGAATCTCTGTACAAATATTTAATCAACCACCAATTCAACTACCAGATAGTGCTGGTTTAACTGCTGCTACTTGGGCACTACTGGAGACTTTCCCTTGAAAGTCGTATTTTCATTATACTTTAATACAGAGATATAATTAATGGATAGCTGTCACAGCTGGTCTATCTGGTGATTCACTAGAAGACGTCTGAAAAATAAAACGTATTGCAAAAATGCCAGCTGCAAGTGGCAAACGGGAAAAATGACATGCTACATTATTAAGTGAAAAATGATTGACTATTCATTGTCGTATGCATTTAGATGAACACTAAGTTACTGGATTAGAGTTCATTGTGATAAGAAACCTGGTATGAAATGCCTGGTTTTCAAAAGTCTCTGTACTTCCCTGTCAGAAGTTTTAAGGATGGGTCTGTGCTGCAAGTCTAGGTGAGAGCTGACAAAACATGTCCTGTCTGTGCTCTTAATAAAGCTGTTTTCTTATGCCAGGATTCCATTATCAATCATCTGATGAAGTCCTTTCTCTCAGGAAGGTGACACCTTCCCTAATCATATTTTTAGATACTCTGTAGAGAATAAAGCACTGGGAAGTGCTGGAGAGCTAAGAAGAAACTCAGGGTACAGTCAAATCTTTGCTTGTGCACCAGCTTCAGACATGATTCTGCCAGATAACAGTTTCCTTCATACAGATGCAAAATTTAACAAGTTAACTCTAACCACCTTTAGCAGGGAATAGGACTTTTGCACTTTCAAGTGACTAAAAGCTGATCATGTACTGAGTAGTCCAAGTTCAAGTGACAATTAAAAGGTTGATATTGCTGAACAGTGGTATTTGTAGTGCCTGAAAGATTTTGGTGCAGCTTTCTACTGCTAAATCCCCCCAAAGTCTGACAATACCAACAAGATGCATTTTGGAATAGCAAAGATAAAAGCATATGTGGGTTCGGACTGCACCTTGGGTGGGAGGAATTTCAAGTAAGAGACTTCAAACTGCTGATACACATGACCTTAAGGATGGACTAAAAGGTTAGGGCTAGCTAGAGTTTAGGACCAGACAGCAAAGTAAATCTTTCCAGTAAAAGATGACAGAGTTTGCAGAATTAAATTGTTGTAAAAAACAAATTTAAAAGCAAAAAGTATAATACCGACATCACTTTCACTCCTCCCCCCTCACCAAGGTTGCACAGCAGATTTATACAAATATTAGTGTATTGATTATCAGCATTATAACAGGAAAGGTTTACTTTAACAGCCCAATAACTTTGGACATGTCACTACATAACAACCAAGCAGGTGATTCTCTTTTTCCAATTGCCAAGCTCTACATTTAAATTTATATTTTTAATGGTGTACAGCAACACCTCAAGTGCCACAAAAGTTGATTTTAAGAAGATGGTGGATTTCTGAACGGATATTTCAAATTTCTAGGCTGATATGGGCCTTTTTCATAGAGACGATTTTCAACAGGCATTTTAAACAATTAAAAGGAACTGGTAAGGATTATCTTCAAGAAGCAATGCATTCATCTATCTTTTGTTAGAACAAGACTATAGGTTTTCTTTTCTTGGAAGGTGATAATCCTGAAACTAGAGCAAGTAGCTTGATAAACAGTGGTAAAGTTTTTGTTAGCTTTATACACCCTAAATCCAAAATATTTCCTTGAAATTATGGAATGGGAAACTAGCAAAGCTAAAATCATACTTTAGGTTTTAATTTGGTCCACTGGAAATCTACTCAACATGCCCAACACTGTAAACATGCAGCCTCATTCCCTACAGAAGGAATTTATGGCTGCCTGTCTAACAAAGACATCCTCTGTCTGAGGACCTTGATAAGGATAAAAAACCCAACCAGGATCTAGGGGAAAAAATATTTACAGAGAGAACAAAACAATTTACAAACACCCAAAATCATTGCAGAATAAATACATCTGCAATTCCTTGTACCTCACTGGTCTGTGCCTGGGCAGAGGCACCTGCCTGCAGAACTCCAAGGTGCTTAGAGTTTGAATAAACTCCACAGAAAGAGGGATGATGGGCAAATGCCTAATTAAAAGGGGAAGAAAAGCAGAAAGCAGAAAAGGGGAATTTAATAAATTAAAAAAAAGGAAACACGTAGGCCAAAGTTATTAAAAACAAAAAATGCAAGAGAAAATAGGCCTACTTCATGATGCACAGCAAAAGAAAAATACATAAATATTAAACTGTTATAAAAAAGATGGAATTAGGGGAGAATTTAATAAATTATATATATAAAATAATCACTGTTTCCTTTCTTTTTCCTTCTGCCTCGTATTTTTCTAATTAGCACAACATTTGTGGCTTTCAGTTTTGTGCTTTTAATGATTAATTTATAGTGTGTTATCTGGGGCATTATGTGGTGCAAATACAAAATAACCATGACTGTAATTGGTTAATAGCTCAAATGCCATCAAACATGGAGCTCTGACACAATGACACGGCGTGGAGCACCATACACCTGTTACATACTAATTCATCATCAGTGGTCAATCTGCAAATACTTCAGCAGTCACCACTGAGGAAGATAAAGAACATGGGGTATAGATTTTCCTTCTTTAAATAGGGGCCTGGGTAAAGTCCATGACAGATAATCTGTGCTATAGGACTGACATTGGTTACTCCTGAATTAACAACATCTTTAAAGTCTGATAAAAAGTCTGCATCTGCAGAGCTATCAGCCTGACATCTTTAGCATCTGCTAGGATCACTTAAAGGGTGAGGAGGGGAAGAGAGATGGAAAAAGAAATAGGATGAATAGAAATGAGGTAAAGGAAGGTTATGAAGATGATAAACAGTTTAAGAGTTGAAGTAGCCCTCTAGTCTAAAGGAAGAAAAGTTGGGCTTTTAATACACACTAAATTACCTCAAAAGAGACAGGTTTAAACCCCATTTCTGAAGATATATCTAATAATACTTAAAGAGAAAAAATATGCTAATAAATCCATGACTAAGAGTATCTGTAGGCACACAAAACTGTTAAATCTGCAAAATCCTCTTAAAAAAGCCCCAAACCAGATGTATTAATAGCATGATGTAGTGTCCTTGTTGTTCCTGTAACCTTGTGATTGCAGTGACATTGCCAGAGCATAAGCAGAGGCAGCTATAAACTTCTCCATGCTGAATAAATTTTACATTCTCTGTTGCTGTGGGGATTTCCCAGTCTGAAATCTGCAGGATACAGGTGACCCGGTTTTTGAGCACAGGGTGGCTGAGCCTGCTGTGTTCTGCTGGCAGCACATCAAGCTGGCTGCTCAGAGCTGGGCACAGCAGCTCCCTTCTGCAGGGCAGGGAGTGCCTACAGTGACAGAGCATTCCAGGAAAACACGGATCCCTCTGAGCCAGGCTGCCCACATCTGTGACCCCAGAAAGAGCTCTGGCCCTCCGTGGGCTCAGTGTGGGAGCAGTGGAGGTTACTGAAGCTGGAGTCTAGGGTACATCCCTCGGAAAACACTCACTTGAAGGACAACTGAGGGGTGAGAGAGAAAGGACAGCTGGGATTCATCAGGAGGTACCTCTTGAAAGGCAGGATAGAATGGGAGCTGTTCCCCACACAGCTAAAGTGGGAATGAGGACTTTTAAGTAAAAAAATCACTCAGATGTGTCCTTTAGGCTTGGAGAGCATCAGCCAGTCTGAAACATGGGAAATCTATTGCTTTTTCCTATTTCAACTACACCTCCTCTTCAGCAGTCAATACTTCTACTTTGGAAGAGCACCAGCTCCTCTATGCCAACTTTCAATGTGGTATATATTAAACCAATGGAGATAGGCATCTTCAGGAAATTGATTTTATAATGAAAGTAGAGCAGCGCTAACTGTAGTGGAACTCCAGAATGGCATTCAAATTGATAATAAATAACTCAATTTTCAGCCCAGTGGTGATACAGCATTTAACACTAACAATTCCTGTAGCCAGTAGACTATGTTATATCTTTGTTTTGCCTTGCCTTTCCAGAGGAGGGAGTGGAAATCAGAGAATACTCAGAATCCAGTTACCGGCAAAAAAGGTAGTACAGAACAGTAGCAATGGTGGGGTCCAGGAAGAAAACAAAATAGGTAAAAGCTCCTCAAACAGCAACCACTTACAGCAGTTCTCTGCAGAATAAACAGTGTGCTCTAACAGGTGTTGCAGAACCACTTACCAACATCATCTTCCACAAAGGGGAAGTTGGAAGGATACTTTGTGGTTCTTGGGACAGTGTGCTTAAAGCTCCTCTAAAAGTATTTCTACAAAATGTGTTATTGAGCTTTGTCCATCTATGCTAACTAGTAATTTGACAAATGAATTTTGAGATTTCAGTGAAGGTTTGGGTGCCACAGTGTGCTACTGATGGCTAGCTGATGTAAACTCTCCTAAGAGGTTAATGGATGAGATTCACAAGGCTTCACATCATTCAAGTGATGAAAGCTCTGTTTTCTCATCACTGATTTAGCAATTTAACTAGAATCATTAAAATAAGACATTCTAGAAATCATAATAGTGTGGACTTCACTACAAGTATCTGTGTTCCCCTAATGGTCCAGAATCTGTAGGTCAAATTCCATTTTGTAAAAGAGACCGTTTCTGTCCTTTTCATTTTGACTACATTACCTTTATGGTAAAAAAACCCAAAAAACCAAAAAAACAACAAAAAAAAAACAACAACAAAAAAACCCCAACAAACAAACAACCCAACTCAAAAAGAAATCAAATAGTAAAATGCTTCATTCACCCTGTAAATATTTTAAATTGCTTTATGAATTGATCTTCCTTTAATTTTACCTTTCATGATTAAATTGTAAACCAGTTGATATACTGATGATACACACTTCTGTACATACATGTGGAATGGACCACTTCACATGAAGGATAGGGAATTTACTAAAATTTATTCCTTTACAAGATATTAGCTAGCAAAATTCAATAAAACATAAGAATGTTCCAATACACATTTAATGTTTGTAAGATGTTTTTAGCAAACTGAATTTTAACAGAGTATCAGTCAATCTTTGGATACCTAAAGATTCCACTCTGTCATTTTTAATGTCTGTCAAATGCCACTATCATTTGAAAAGAATATTTTTATAAAATATCTTTCAATGAAAAGAAACAAAAATGCTGTCTCAATGTACTTTTTTTCTGTTTTTTCGTTTTTTTTTTCTTTTTTCTTTTTTTTTTTTTTACAATTTAAGAGTGCCAATTGCTTTATATTAGTATATATAAGAGAATTGTTATGCAGTCCTCCCCTTTCAAATTCCTGTGCAATAATGATGCAATATTCACATTTTATGTACTATAGAAGGATCCTTTTCTTGCTTTCATCTACTGCAGACATGTACCTAAGTATATATTAAAAAAATGCCTGTCACTGTGAACTGCTAAAGAGTTTTTCTGCTTTTGGATTATGTTTGAATTAGGATATTACAAATCTGTTATTGAAAATGAAAGACTTTTGGTTTATTCTCTCCAAAAAAGACTTGATTTAAGGTCAACATCACAAGATAATGCATGCTTTAGAGAGTTCCCCACTGCAATGCAGAGTTTTGCTAAGATCAGTCAGGCTGTGCCCTTGGCCATTCGGGAATCCCCAACTGGTAATTTGGCTTACAAGCCATTCTATTCATGCCTCTAATCAATGCCCCCTTTTTTCTCAGGCTAATGACAACCTTATGAAGCAGTATTTCTCCCATGTCTCTCAGAAAAAAAAAAAAAAAACAATTAGCCATAGCTACAAAAGCCATTGACACAAATAGATTCTCAAATTGTTTTTGTGATTTAAAACTGTGGATCCAAAAGCTGTCATAAATGACTTTATTGTTAAACCATTCTGATCTTACATTTACTAGGAGACCAGAAGACAAGCTAGTAAAAGAAGTTATAATGTTTAAAGCAGGGCTTGATCCTGAGAGATGCAGGCTAGCTGCAGCATCCATTGACTCTGCTGAAAATTCAGCAGGTCTGTCCTTCTCTCAGTTCTGCACGTAATGTTTCTGTATTCCTAGTCAGCATCAGGCAGAGTGGGCACAAATGGCACTTTCAATAGACCCACCTCATAAAAGCATCACTCTAATACTTAACAGAGCTGTGCATCTTTCCTTAACAAATCTCTTTTGTCAGCCTCTCCTGGATCTTGTGTTTGAAGCATTTACTTTTAGTGAGACTGTAAAAAGCCTTTTGGGAAACAACCCAAAAGTTTCTGTTGGGCACAAAATGAGTCCTTAGATTTTGAGCCAATATTCTATTAGTGTTTCATAAAGCCGATACAGAAAAATAAGTACATCTAGTACTCATCTCATACTTTATATATTTTTATGTCCATGCTCTATAAATGTGTGTATGTAGACATGTATTTCTCTTATAACACTACAAAGCTTTGTAAATAATGAACTTTCACAGATTTCACACTAATCAAATTACTTCTTGCTAATAGGTATCCATGGAGGCTGCTCCCCAGGTTTTCTAATTTTGCTCATTATGTTCTCTAATTTTTCCAGAGAGACAACTCAAGCAGCTATTTGATATACAACGGCTGTACCCAGCTGGCTTTCATTTGAGCAGTTGCTTTGATAGAGCATCACATGATGATACTCGTTACTTCAGATAAATTATTCAGAAACTCCCAGATGCAATGTCCTGCAGTTTACCAAGCTATAGGAGAGTTTCACTGTGATGAAACAGTGAAACTCTGATGCTGGTATATCACAAATGAATATGATTTTCTGAGTATTATATACTTTTAATAAGCCAAAATAACCCAGGTACTGGGTCACCAAGTTGCAATTAAACATTAGCATTATTTCTCGAAAGGTTCCCTAAATGCATTTTTTTTTCCTTTTTCCTATTCTCTGTGCTATTTAAGGTTACTTAGTAGATATAACACAGTAGCAAAATCTTCTAAAGCTACAATTTATATTTTCTGAAATTCTTAAAATGATTAATTTTGAAAAACAGTGGAACATTTTTAATGATAATACAGTATTAATGCATGAAATTTCAAAATTTGGATGAAATGAATTTTTAACTTAGCCCCAAATTTTTATCCTTTCATTCATGTTCTTCAAAGCCCTTAGATGGATGGATAGATAATACCGTGGAAAATTATTTTAAAACTAAAAATGTGTGTGTGTATATATACATTACAAAATTTTCCCTTTACCTGCAGTTTTTAACCAAACACAGTCCTGGCTCCAGGCTCTATCTGAGCATAACAATTTCCTTTAAGAACAAAACACCTAGTAGATTCTAGAAGACATTCTCAAAGCAACGAAGTGAAGCCAGAATCCTATTTCCTAGCAGATCTGGTTGTTGTCCACCTCTTACACAGCTCTTCAGTAGCACAGCATCAACAGGAGTTGCACAAGAATAAAGGACAAGTGTAAAAGGCTCAATGTGTCTTGCAGAAGAAAAGAAAGGTAATTCCTGCTGTTGCTGCTTTGTCAGACCAGTTTTGCTGGAGACCCCACACTAAATAAATTTCTCTGTCCATCCCCCAGCCAAGTTGCCTCACGACCTATAAAGGGGAAGGCTTTTCTTGGAAACTGCCAAGACTGAGGTGAAAAGCATTCCATGTACTTCAAAGACCTCCATGTCTCTCTCACCCAGGGTTGATCCCTGCTGATTTCCTTCAGATCCATCTGGGTAGACAGGGGCGTCAGAAGGAAAATCCATCTCATTTAGCATAAAAGCTAAGGGTGGGGTGAAACATTCTTTGGAGGTGTCTAGAGATACAAAGAGTACCTGCTGTCCAGCTCTGGATTTCAATACCCCACTTTTCCATTGCTAAGTTGGGCCAGCTGGTTTCATTTTTGTGGAGTAATTAAATTCAGCTAATTAAATGGAGCTGCTAAAGCCTCCGTTTCAGAAACAAGATGATTGTATTAACTCTCTTTGTGGCTCTTTTAGCACAGTTTTAGTCCATTTTACTGGTGAATAAAATTATGCAAATAATCATCTTAAGGGATCAAGCATAAAGAAGGTAAATAAAAATTGCCACACGTTCCTTCTCAAGATTTTTGATTCTGAAGTCACTTTCCTGATGCTGGAGATATTGATGAAAGACTCAGAAAGCTTATTCCAGATAATCAAATTAAAACTGCTCTTGTGAGAACCTGAAGAGTAATCTCATAACACTGAGTGTAAGAATGGATGATTAATTTTAATCTCCATAAATGCAAAGAAATGCAGAAAGCGAAAAAAGAATGCTAACTGTATGTACACACATACGTAATGATGGGTTCTAAAGTAGGTATTAACACTCAGAGAAAAGATCTTCAAGACACCAGATAAGGCCCATGGGTAGTCAAAAAGCAATGATAATGTCAGCAATGTCAGGAAAGGAACTGAAGCTAAAACAGGAAACACCATTATACCATCAATAGTGCAATTACACCCTAAGTACTGTGTGTAGTTCTGGTCATTCAACCAAAAAACTAGGTAGCAGAACCTGCAGAGGTGCAGGGGGGGATAGATAATGCTGTCAGAGATTTGGAGTACCTCATTTACCAATGTGAGATTTTTTGGGCTAGGGTTCTCCTGCTGGAGAAATATCATGTAAAGGAGTATGATAATGGAACATGAAACCTTTCCTAGAGGGTGGAAAATTTTAAATGGCTCTAAAAAGGAATTAGACACATTTATAAAGGACAGAGCACAGTGATCCTGGGACCATCACCAGCTCAGAGATTCTGTAACATAGTGAGAGATAAAAGTAGGAAAGTGCAAGAGGAGATTATTCCTGCTTTGTTTCTTGTACACTTTTCTCAACCATTTGCTCCAAGCAGTAATTACGGACAGGATACACGTTAGACAGAGAGGTATTCTGAGCCAATAAAATGGATTTTTTGCTTTTACTATGTTGTCCTCACTACGTGTAAAGCAGGAATTTATTCATCATAAGATTCAACTTTCCTTTATTCATCATAAGATTCAACTTTCCTTCAACTAGAGAATCACAATAAAAGACTCCAGGATTGTTTCTAAATCTAACATCTAATATAAATAAATAGCCCTAATTCACTTAATAATGTATTATTTTTTAAAACAACTTAAATAGTTGCTAAAATAGAAAGAAAACTATGTTTAATTTATCCAGGAATAAAAATTGCTTTCAAACAATGGGTGTGTCTATTTTTTCTGGCCAAATATCACATGTAAGTCTAGACAAAAAAAGACTTCTACACTTCATAATCCAGACATTTAACAAAATTTTTATAGGATTATACCTTCACAGATCTGACCACAGTTCATGAAAAATACTAACATTTAACATGCTTGAAAGAACTGCAATGTATACAGTTGCTTTTAGACAACCCTAGTGCATTATTCTGGTGCTGTAGGTTTGAAGGAGCTGACTTTCTGTATCTTCCAAAAAAACCCCAAATTATATTGAAACACTTTACACAGAAAAAATACAACTTAAAACTGTGCTAATGCCCAGTAGAAAACAACATTCTATAAAATTCAAGCTGAGGTAGCTATACATGATTTTAATTTTAATGATAGCAAGGTATTTCTTGTCTCTCATCAGGGACTCTCATCACAGCATGACAAAAATCCTCATTGTATGAACTAAGCAGCCTAGGAACACCTGATCACAGTTATCCTTTTAGTTTAAGTCCTTTGATGAGCAAATCCCAAAGGCAATGTTTAAAGTTAGTGGAGAAAATATATCTCTGGCATTAAACTCAAAGACTTACAGTGTTGGAAATACATTACACAGAAGTAGAAATTCCAAGCAGAAATCCAAAATTCTTTCAACCAGTTTAAAGCTTATCTTGCTTTGCTTGGTGTTGCAAAATCTGTGTGTCTGAATATATGCAAAACTGAACTAGAATTTGGCTACACATAACGTTTGAAAAATAAAAGCTGTGGCTTAGTTCTCAGAAGGATCAAATCCACAGTGGCATTATTTCAACCTCAAATTCAAGTCTGTATGAAATCTCAGCTATTGGGCACTCAGTCAGGTGAAAGGCAATGTACAACAGCAAAAGCTGAAGGGCAACATTGCCAATTCAAACATCTCCTCTCAGCTGCACATGATACTAATGAATATCAATATTCCTCTTAGATAGCTCCCTACAGCCACATCAGTGGGAGATCTGCATGCATAAGGAGGGCAGGGTAGCAAAGCCCAGAACCTGCAGTTCAGAAGTTATGGTGATTAGAATGGTAGAAACAGCTAGATTAGGTCAATAGGATGAGATGAGCATGCCCTCACTATTGCTCAAAATATAAGTATTAAATGAACCACACCAACAACAGTGAACGCACTCTGAAGTTTGTGCAAATTCACTGCCTCTGTGTAACACTGTACATGCAACAGGAACAGAAAGCACAATTAACCTTCCTGGGAACACAGGTTTTATTTTGCAGAGAAAGACATTATATAAATATCAGCTCCACCTTTCCACCACACAAACATTTAAAAGGTTTTCTTATTGATTTTTTGAAGCCTTTTGTAATTGTAACAACAATGCCTAACTTAATTGCTGTGGCAATAATGGGGCACATTTTCTATCCCAGTAAAGGAATAAGAATCTGCCGTTATGTGTCTTTCTTAGACTAAGAACTATGTAACAAAATATACCTGGACACACTAAGTATTCTAGCAGGCTCACTATCAATCAGGTCATTACTAAAAGTTATTCCAAGGAGATGAAATTTATTACATTTTTTGAACCACAAGCACAAATGAAGGAAACATGAGAAGATCAGTAGTCAGAGATGATGGTAGGCAGAGAAGTGTGGGGGATTAGGGTGGAGTCAATTTTAGTTTTGTGAGTGTCCCAGTAATCATGGAAACAAAGCCAGCACTCATGCAATTTGCCCATCAGTCATTAATTTCAGTGACCACTGCCATAGTCATTCAAAAACAAATAGAAGTGAAAGAAGGAAAGTGTATCACAAAGGCACAAACAATCCAGGATAACCACTGCTGGCACACACATTTCAAATGGGGATTTTACTGCCACAAGAATGCATATTGCTCTCTCTGGAAAGAATATTCATGAGGACATAATTACAATATTTGGTGTTGCATAAACAAAATCTCAAAAAGCACTTTCCTCATCTGAATAGGGAACCCTTCAAGTCAATCAATGACGGAAGCTTATGCTGAGAAAAAGGCAAATCCTCCTTTTTATAGATGTATAATCTTTCCACCTAATCCAACGCTCTTCAACAGAAGCCGTTCAGTGGATTTTGAAGAAGTCCCCTATCACCTTTCACTGACTGAGAGTTTCTTTGGGCTTCTCTAAACAAAAATAAATCAGTAGGGCTCTTTCAAAATTAACCTAAAAAAGCAACAACAGGATTTTCTGCCTTCTCTTGTATTAGTGTCACTTATAATCTTACTTGTGCTTAAGTAAGAGATTAAAGTTTGTTTATTAATGTTTATCCATAGCAATTTATTCTAATTCTGCTTTTGCCTACCTAGTGGTAGTGCAGGTAGAAAAAATCCAGTTCTTTACCAAGGCAAATGTTCCTTAACCTCAGAACTGTATTTCTTGCAGGATTAATATTCGGGGGGAAAGATTATTTGCTCTTACTCCTTGTTAGACCAAATTCTACTTTTTAAACCATGTGTTAGATTCAGTTATTGAAACAATATAGACTTCAAACTGGGAACAATGAAACTTTAACGAAATACCATTTACTGAAATAGATCTAAGACTGTATTTTCCTATCCAGCATTACCTGTTCAATTTGTTTATGGAAATCTACCTGTTAATAAATATCTTCTAGTTACAATCAGGAATTTTATAAACAAAAACTTTTATGCAAATTCCAGCGATCAGTATAGCAAGCAGTATTGTTATACTTGCCATGATTTTTTCATTAGACCAACAAAAGTCCAAAACTACAATTTAACTTTACAAAAATTACATTCAAAGAATTGCATTACATTCAAAACCCACATTCAAAGAATAATCTAAACTACTCAAGAGATGTTAAATATGACCGTATGAGACCACACAGTGTAGGGAAGCCTGAGAACAAAAGGATGGTGACACAAAACTAAAGGTGATAAAATCCTTCAAGAATTTGAAAAAAGAGACAGGAAGGGGACTAAGCTCAGAAAGGACAACGAATTTTGAAAGTCACCTATGTTGTGAACAGGTATACATCATATGTTTAACAGTTTGAAAGACACACACTCCAAAGTCTTTGCATACCATTTTTTACTTCTCATTACAGCAACATTTTATGATTTTGTATATTAATGCAGAACTTGCAAATACAGGTGTATTCTTCAGTTATCAAGAGACCAAGTAAGTCAGATAGTGGTGGGGACACAAGGCCCAAGCAAAAACATCATGGCACAGTAAGTGACCACAGAGAATTGAAGGGTAGAAAATAGGAAAATATCTGTATCTCTGAACAAAGTGGACCATCAGAAAAAAATGGCAAGTTTAATGACTATTAATGGAGATACAACTGGCAACAGCCTAATGGTCCCCACTAAACCCACTGAATAAACAATGCTGAGACTGAAAAGTCTACAAAAACATCTGCCCCCCAAACCACCAATGAGGGCAGTCCTTTCCCAGTTCCATAGCTGAAAGAAATTGTCCTCTAGTCCAGTGGAAGAAAGTAGAGGATCATTTGAAGACCACAACCCTTAAATATGAATGTCTGAGTATACAAAATATAACAGTCCCAAAATAGCTACAGCTGCCTCTGTCCACCCTTTGTCCAAGGGTGAAAATTTCTAAAAAATTACCTATGTTGAAGATAAGATGATGGTCAAGCAAAGGCCACAGTATGAAAAGCATGAGGTCCATTCTGGGAAAGTAGTGGCAGACACTTTCAGATTCAGTAGTTGCACATGACCACAATGAATGCTGAAGTATTTAATTGCTTAATTATCGAAGTGATAAATACTTATTCCAGACACTTTTTTTGAACAGAAGGAACATGAATTTAAGATGTGGGGAAAATGTTTCTATTTCTGTCATTGGAAAAATGGAATGACTGAAATTTTGTTAAAGAAGTGAAAATGGTGAGAACTGTATTCCTCTGTAAGGAAAAACCTTGCTCCCTCAAGTAAACATTCTGTTATAGAGAAGGTAAACTATAACTTTAAATTCTCTAGGCAAAGATTTTCCTTGTAAAAAGCAAAACTCACAGACTACTTAAAAGAAAATAGAAAAGAGAAATCCAGCTGGGATTGAAAGAGGAAAAATTATTTAAAAAAAATAAATCCAACTCTCCTTTAACCTTTGTTCCCTCCTTCCAAAACGACAAAACTTTTGGACAGAGCAATTAATGTCTGTCATGGTGATGCAAAAGCTTAAATATTAAATTAAAAAATTATAATAAAAATATTTCTCAAATTTTTCAGTCTATTTGAGCAAAAGTACACTGAAACAAAGTCCACTGTTCAGTACATTTAAGCATGCAGACAAAATAAGTTGTACTTCTGCTACCTCCAAAGTGAAGCAGAGCAATGTTATCACTGCAGTGACAGTATAGGAAAGATGTGGGTTATCAGCAGTGAGATGTTATCTAGACTAGATAATTTCTCAGACAAAACTGCTAGTTTGAGCCATCGCTAACAATTTTGATAGTAAAATACGACTTTTTTCCCCTCATAGGGATCTTTTCCCCTCCTTCATGCACCAGAAGGAAGAGGATCCAACAGAAGAGCTGGGTGCTTCATCTTTATTAGGGAAGATCCCTGGGCAACCTCCCAGTTTCAGGAGTTACCAGGCCTGCATGGCTACAGAAATATGCACATACTGGTATCTAAGTAAGGCTCATTTGTGTTTATAGCAAGTGACTACATTCATCTGGAATCATTCTGCATTTCAATGGCCTTTTAATTTTTACAGTTGCATAGACAAAAAGATCCAATGCTTCACCAGAATGTGTAATCAGAAATTATTATTTTGACGAAACATTAGACCGTATTCTGTAGAATGTAATTACATATAAAGGTTTGATGTTTAATAGAAACAAATTCTAACATTTCTTGTCAGGATTCCAAAATCCTGTCTGTTTGCTTTAACAAACCTTTTCCCAGGCCTCACGATTTCCTCATATCCAGAGACTCTTTTCCCTCTTCATGTTTCTATGCTGAAATAATTCTAATGCTTAAAGACATCACAAATCCAAATATCTTTTTAGATAGCCAGCAACACATTCTCTACATCCCTGCTTTTTATGCTTTCTACCTTTTATAGGCACTTATTCTATTCCAAAGCCTTCTACTATGAATTCTGCAAAGGCAGTTCCCCCCTTCCCAATAGTTCTGCAGAATTTCCCATCCACACACTAAGTGCCTGTGCCTTCCTCCCACTCAGGCAGATACACTTCTCAAAAAACTTGAAATGTTACCACGTTTTTTTCCCCTGTCCCACAAACAGTGATTATCTGCCACTGGGTCTTCAAGGGTATTAGTCATGAAAGACTGAGGCTTTTTAAAGTGCTGCATTATCTGTCAAATCTTAAATACAGGAAATCTGTGCTCAAACAGGATTTCCCAGTTCTATTTAACAGGGACTCCAGCACACACTTTGAGGATTTTAGGCTGGAATCAAAGACCAGGTGTCACAAAAGGAAAATAACTGAGACCTTTTTAAAAGCATACTGCAAAAATAAAAAGAAATTAAAATCATAAATACAAGGAATTCACTTAATATTAAGACAAAACCCTGAGGTAACTGTATTTGTTAAGCTCAACTGCTAATAAAACAGAAACTTCTGGATACATCTTCTCTTTAATTGTAATGCCTTGTAAGCAAAGAGCAGTCAAGGAATGTTTGGAATTAATGGCAAATACTCTATCTTTAAAACTACCTGCAAAATAAAAAGTGCTGCTAGAGGTTTTAGCAAGTCATTATTCATCATTATCAATATTTCTTAATTGGCAGCAGTGGACTTCAAAATGATTGCCAGGAAATAACCAACCACTCTTTGCAACAGGTCAAAATTTCCATCAAAAACCAAATTGGTTTTTGGCTTCTAAATTTGATAAAATTGCTGACTTTCTAGATGAAATTCAAAATGATTAGATGATTATGAAGAATATTTTTTAAAAAGGAGAAGATTGACATTCCTTTTTCATTAATGATCTCTGTTAAAAATGAAAGCTTTCATAGAAAATCAGAGGGAGGAGAACTAATAAAGCCAAAGGTAGCTGGACATATTGTAATGAATATAATCCCACAAGCCCCTCATTGTTAAATCTATCGTGCTTCATTGCCAGAGACTGAAGGATTAAAGCTGTAGGGAGAATAGGATTTAAAAAAAAGTATGTTGATTTCTACCTACAATTAAACAAGGTGCATACTTCAGAAGGAATTTTAACCTTTTGCTCTTTACCGGCATCAAGGCCTTGTTCTTTGCATAATGTTGTGGTGTGAGTTCTTTTCTGTGAGAAAAGACAGGACCACTCCTTTCAGCTGTCCTTGTAGGAATATTTCAGGCCACCTCTATTCTCACACCACATGTTGTTTGCATTTTAGTGACAAAAAACCGACCTGGTGCTGTCAATGAGAATTTTGCTACTTGCTTCAATGGTGAGTGGAATCCAATTTATAGCTCATTAAAGATTGTGAATTGATAAAACTCTGGTCCTCTTTCTCCTGATGTGTTTACAAAATCTCTCTCCCTCCCTTTCTAAATTTCATTACACATTCTAGCTGAAAACTACTTAAGCTTAGCCATTTAACTTGGCAGCAAAATGAAAGAGAGATGCTCTCAGAAACTGGATGTGAGTTGCTTCAGCAGCTCCAGCAGGAACTCAAGTTACTATGGCCATTCTGTAGTGGTCATGTGGCCTTGGACCATCTTTCAGTAGTAGTGTAGTTTAAACTGTAATATCATTTTTTCTCTAGTGTGCTGGTTCTGTTTTGGGGTATGTCATTGCTGGATGTGTTTATTTTATTCTAAAATTAAATTATAATCTGAAAAAATCTTACAAAATAATAGTGAACCTTTATTGCTTTTAGAAAATGCATTATTTGCTGTGTCTTACACCACTGATGAATGTGCTGTGTTCCTTACAGGTGGCATTTGTTATACATGTTATAATACTTTATGCATAAAGGGCCATTAGCAAAAATAATATTTCTTATCTCTATGAACCTTTTCAGCTGTGAATCTCTGTGCACTTCACAAGCAAATAAGCTTCACAGACACATGAAAGGTGTGTTTACATGGCCCTCTTTCAGAAAACTCAGAAATTTGAAGTGATTTATTTTCATATCATCATGAAGCAGTTAGAATGAAAGCCTGTGGTTTTCCTCAGGAAAGACCATGGGACAAGCTAGTAGCTTCCTCAACCTGCATTTAGCGACCTCTAAAATCCTCAGGCTGCTGGAAGGGTTACTATGGGTTGCCAGTACCTCCAAAGACAGGGATCCTTGCAGGCTGTGTGCTGTGACAGCAGGCAGCTGTGGGATACCTCTGGGTCCCTCCCCATTCAAATGCACTGGGTGACAGTGGGAGCACTGAGGGCAAGAGAGCCAGTTGGCTAAATAATAAAGGAAAATAGAAATTTTTTTTCTCTACTTTTACTCTGTCTTGTCCTTGCAATTACCAACTCTATTTAAGATTAGTGTTAGCACTCTACAGGGATTTGTATGGCTGAGACTGTGAGAAACTGTAATGGTTCTGAAGGCAAAGTAATACTTAGTAGTCCATTACAGCTTAAAGGATTTATCTTTTACTCTGATAAGTGTCCTCCAAGAAAGCTTCACTGTATGCCAGACTCCCCCACAGAGATACCAGAATGTTGCCCAGGGCACAGCCAGCCAAGGTACGTACATGTGGACAGCTATTTTGTCTTAAACCTTGTCCAAGGATGAAGAATTACTCTTACAAGCTGTGTCACCGAACTAGGTTATCCAGAGAAGTGTCTTCTGAATTTGTCCCAGGAAGAAAATCTAATGAGGTGACCCTTTTCTTAGCTTTATTATCATTATTGTGAGTTTGGCGTGGAACGGTGTTTTGGTCAGTGAATGCCCAGATGGTGTTGCCAGCATGAAATGTCCTTCCAAAGGTCATAACAGTTCAAGATTTTTTTTTATGGTTTAATTTACCCAAAACTGAAAATGCAAGCTGAGAAAACCACGTTCAATATGTCAAAGAATGACAGAAAAAAAAATCATTATGATCAATATTATTACAAGTAATGCCAGCTCCATTACAAAACTGATTAAATAATACTTAAAATTGGGGTTAATAATCTGCAAAAGGGAGTTCTAAGTAAAAACAATCAAATAAAAACTATTTGTAGGAAAGTATATACCCTCTACAAGTTGCCATTGGCAGGCATCAGAAAACACAAAGAGTATCTGTGTAAGATAAAAGTTTGCTACATGGCTTCCAGTGAGAAATATGTGTAAGGGAATCAAGAAGTAATTCTTTGCCCATAAAAGCAGCATGCCTATGCCCAAATGCACTGATAAAAATATGAAAGGTTGGTACATCTTACTGTAGCATACTAAGGAATCAGGTAAGCAATGACAAATTCTGCAGAAGAGCTGTGCGGGGCAGTGAGAGCATCGAAGGTACCGCCTGTGACTGCAGGAATGGGGAATATATAACCCAACAAAGTGGAATGGGGCGGGGTTCAATTCAACATGAAGACAGTGAAATGCAGCAGTCTGTCTGCACACACGTGTTTACACAGGTGAATCAGGTGTCTGTGTCCTCTAAGTGGCAAAGCAGATCTGACATTCCCAGTCAATGAAGTATACAGGCAACTCGACTCACCCTACAAAAATATCTATATTTTGCAGTCAAGTTGGTGGGTGTAGAGGAGATGGAAAGACAGATGACGGATGAATGCTAGGTGAAATCAAAGTTTTATTTATAGTTGTAGGCCTACTTGTATTTGAAAACTAGGGGTAGGAGAAAGGAGGTTGACATAAAAAGAAAGAGACGGTTAAGAGTGATAGAGACTACAGCTGGAGATGGATTAGTAATGAAATTAGTGAAATTTTTAGAGGAAATAAGTGAAACTTGACATATCTGGTCCCAGGAAATTTCAAGAGCTGTTAAATCTGCAAATTGGATACAGAAAAAATTGTTGATTTTTCTCCAGAATAAAAGTTCCTTAAAATGAATTAAATAATCTGAAAAAAAAATAATTGCTACATTTCTTAATGAAAAATGAACTTTCTAAAACCTGTGATATTTCATGTCATTACAGCTGACCTGCCTTTCAATATTAAACTACATTACTTATTGCCTTATGGGACTTGTCATTCTTTTCCATATTCTCTCCTGAAGAACAGAATCAGTTAGAAGACCACTCACACAATAAACTTGTAATCATGTAAAGCCTGTGAATCTGCTGTGTTACATGACTTTACAGGAAATTTAGCAATGAGGGAATCTAGTTCACAGATGCAAAGGGGTCAGAACTATAACTTCTCTAGTTCTCTATACATAATAACTGTTTAACCAATTTTGATGTGAAAAAAATCATTTAAAAGTAGTATTTAAATTCAGAAAGCAAAAATATTTAACTTATATTTTCAGCAGGGAAAATGCAATTATTTCTATTAAGGTCAAGATTTTCTGGAGGAAACCAGAAATGTGTAAAAAATTGCAGCTGTTATTGTAGAACTGCCAGCTATTTCTACTTATTGCTATTACGAAACTCAGATTGGCACCATAAAAACAGAGAATAAGAGGCAGTTCTTGCTTCAAAGTCCTGCCATCTAAGTAGGTCTGACAGAGCACAAGTCAAAGTAATTTGCTGAAAGTCACACAGAAGTTCCATGACATAGAGACAGAAATAAAGATCAGCACTTAAAATCTCCTGACCTACAAAGGGATTTAGAGCAGTAGGTGTCATTAAAGAAGAACAGAAGGAGTCCACAGCATGCAGGTGAAGAAAGCTTGACTTGGTAGAGTTTGTCAATCTCTTGGCAAGAGCATGTGAAAATTTTTCAAGAGGAGGGATGTGTTGGGAGGTTGATTCAGATATTGCAAAAGGAAATGAGCAAGCACTGGCATTTGCAGCTACAGAAGCCAGAGATAATGAAGAAATCATATTTGTCAAAGGAATATTGAAGGGCAGAAAGTGGAAAACAGGAAATGCCTGGAGCAGAGGGGGCCCTCAATATCACCAGTCCAGAACATCAGGACTCTGATATCGTACTCTGCTTAGACATTGTCTGGAGTGGAAACCCTGTGCTGGTGGCAGAATGAAGAAGGAGGATTTGGCAGGATTTGCACTGAAAGGAGAACACAAAATTTGGGTTATTCACAATGAAAACCTGATAGCAGAATCTCGTAGATGCTAAAGACGTCATAATGTATCTCAGAGAAACAATACAAGTTTCAGAAGTGACAAAATGAATGTCAGTGAAAAGCAAGAGTTATGCATGTAGTGATAAAGCATCAAGGTAAGTATCATTTCCTATCTAATCACTGATGTCTTTCTAAAATTTTGTATCTCTGAATAAAATACGCCAGAATAAATGACAAAGCGTAACAGAAAAGATGTTTGGCATAAAAATCTACCAAGCCATAGCTGAAATTAATTCTTGAAGTTAGATTAAATTTAAACAAAAATTTCAAATCCCTGTGTACTATAGCAAAGTCCCTTGTGTTGGACCTCCATGGCAAGGTACAGTCATTTTAAGGCATATAAGTGATTTTGAAAAACTTTTTCCTCTGCAGGTATTGGATTAAAAAAAAAAAAAAAATGAATGACAAATCTGAAAAACAGAAGAACCTTAGAAAAGAGAGGATGTTGGAAGAACAATCACTGTAAGAATAAAAAATCTCTCCCTAAAGCCTTTTATGCATCACTCCAAGTACTTTGCATTAATGAGCTGAGCAACCTTAAGAGAACAACATGACCCAGCATACTATAGTGATTCAGTAATCCGGTAGTCAAATAACTATAAAATAATGCTTTTTTAAATGTACTGATCTTCATTTTAAATGGTTTAGATACTTAGGTATTTTTTTAATATCTCAGTGCTATTCTGATCTCACTACACAACAGTTAACAGAAAAATAAAAATAAAGCAGTGCATATGTACTCCAAGTAACTCTGTGCAATGTTACTCCACAGATATTGGTGGAATTTTTTTCCAGCTTTTTCCATTTGTATTTTCTAAGGAGCAGCCTAAGATATATTGTACTTCATACAAGTAACATGAGAGATTTAGAAAGCAAAGCTCCTGTGTCCTTGTTTTGTTTCAGTATCAGACCTCTACTGTAATCACTGTAGAATTTAGTCTGGGAGTTCATGTTGTCCGTGCTAGAATAAGCATCACAAAATCATTCAGACATGTAATTTCTGATGTCAGAAGAGAACGTCAGCATTGCTGCTGAAATAAGGAAGCGATTTTTGGAATATAGCAATCTATCAAAGGAAAGCCATTTACAAAAAATCCAACCCAGAAACATTTTTTACCAAACCACTGACCCTGCAATTCATACAGCCAGCGACTCCACAGTGACCTCTTAATCAGCCCCGAGTTTCCTTTCTGTTAACAGTATTTACATTAACCAAATGAATGTATTTTGGAATATTTAAAATAAATCAGATGCAGTACATGAAAACTTATGAATACATTTAAAATATTTAAAAATGCTTTGAATTAATACACATCGCATGCATGCTCTGTATCTCACAACAATAAAAAAAGTAGCAGTTTTTGGAAATCATAACAACTGACTAATCGAACTGACATGGAAGTATAAAACAATGAAAAAAACAGATCGATTCCAACACATTCTTGCCTTGGCTTTATTAAATGATTTTGATTACTGATAAACTTTACCAGAGAAAAATTAGAAATTATACTGATATGATTTGTATTATTTCAAATCTCTGAATCTGTCAATATAATAATATCTCCTGCACAGCAGCTACAGCTCCTTTAAGCATCCTCAGCAGTATGTACGTTTTTACATTTTAAAGCATTAGCAATGTAGTACCCCCCGAATCCAGCCTTGAACTCTGACAGACACTGATCTCTTTTCTCCCTCCCACACCCTGTTTTATTAGACACTATTTTGTTTAAATTGGCTACTAAATAGCATAGCACTGTACCTTTAAATACAAATCAAACAAAATTCATATTCCCACGGTGCTGCTAGTTTCCCTTATGCATTGAATCGCCTGTAGATTAAAAGCTCAGAATCTGAAAAGGATTCTGTTCTACAGACCAAAGTTCTCTGTAGGAGACGAAGGAGAGGGTCAGTCCCGGAGTCACACACACAACAGGCAGAAAACACACTTGTGATCCTCAGCTTTGGATAGCATCAGAAAGGGGAATAAAAAGCAGAAACACATGGCACACTGAGAACTGGTATCTCTTATGGCTTCTAACCAAAGCAGCAATTAAACACCTTTCATCATTCCCCCAAATGCCTGATTTTTTAAGAACTGAAAGAGACACACACACACACAAAGGAAAATCCCCTCTGAGCAGCGAGGAAAACTTAATCACCTACCATTTTCTTTGCACTCTTCTGGAGGTTTAGCCTTTTTCGCAAGTCGTGGATCCAGCCATGATGTTGTCTTTGTGTTATGGCTGAAAAGGAAAGAGATCACTCTGAGCAGACACATACTGAAAGGAATCAAGTTTATTCCTTAAGAAAAAAGGGTTAGTCCAACAAAATTGCAATCGATACACTTAATTTGCTTACTGGTTCTAAGTAGCCCTGAAGGAGGTGTAAGAGTAATTGTGCAAGGCAGTTGTAAATTTGGCAACCTCAGCTCCCTGTCCTCAAAGCAGCTATTTTTATTAAAATCAACTAGAATGTTGCCAAGTTAACCTCATTGAAAATGCAGAACTCATCCAGAGCAAAAGGAATTTATTACAAATACAGTGTTCTCCCGTTGATCGAGTGCAGGCGACAGGATTCTGTACCATTCTTACAGTTTCAGATAGAATTATTTTCATCTTAAACCTGTCCTTTTCATAAATACAGGTTTGTTACTTCTCTCCAGCAGCAGTGACAAGGCATAGCAAAAGTGATGCAAATTACAGCATGCTCCTGCAAAGTCTACATTTCCGGACAGGGTGATTAATGATACTTTGTTTAACAAACCTTTATATCTCCATATATAATCCTTCTATAGAGATAAAATAGATATGCACAAGCAGAATGAATCATGTGGCTCCTCTCTATGCTCAGAATAGATCTTTGAGAAATCAGCCATCAAAGAGCATTGAACTGGCACAAATTGTTTTCTGGGAGATTATTTTGCCAAATGAATTGATACTTAGCACAGCTAATGAGACTTAAAGCCAGATCCTTTCAATGTATACCGCACCCATAAGCAATTAAATTTGGAGCCAATTATTGCAAATATATTAAAGAAGACCATAAACCAGAAAATGATGTGATCATTACTCCTTGATTTTTTGAGATGCCTTTCCTACAATACCATCATTCAGAGACACTTCTAACCCATGTTTTATTTATCTGATGCATCCTAGAGGAAGCTCATTCCATACAGTACTGAATTATTTAGTCTATTATTAATTTGCTGTGTCATTTTAAAGTGTGGTTACAACTTGTCTTATAAACATTGGTATAAGGTGTAAAAAAACAGGGGACCTGGCAAAAAAATGGATTAGGAGGCAACTGCTTGTTAGTTACTAATACAGTCCATATGATACCAACACCACTGGTTCCCCAAGGGAAAAATAAATAAATAGAACCAATTCCTTCTCCCACCTTGTCTTCCATGGCAGATAAATTTTCCTCTGTCTCTATTTCTCCCTCTCTCTCAAAACAGCGACAGTGTCTACTTCTCAGCATAATTGTCACCATGTTAAAGCTTCCTCCACATTTTGAATGGGAAAGAAGGTAGATCAGAGTTTTACGTATGGATAAAATGGCAACTAAAACGAAAATTGAGGCATTTAATTTTTTTTAAAGCATTCTCTAGTCTAGAACACCATTTATGACAGGTGAAGATGATAAACAAACCCTTTTCTTTGAGAGCTGAGCTATATTTGCAGAGTATGAAGAATGATGAGCCAAAGGTAAGGTGAATTTGAAATTATGCCAGCAGCCTGTGCTTGATTGCAAGTGTAACTAAGACACTTTCTCAGAAGCTCTGGCTGCCTGTGGTCTCCTGTAGGGTGCATTTTTATGCTGCAGTCACAGCCCAACCACAGCTTGTGCAGACATACTTGAGCTAGCTTTAAATTAACTGGGGGAGATGCTCCAACAGTGTCAGTGCTGCAGGATGGAGCTCAGCGTGGGCTCATCACCCCAGCATCCGTGCACTGAGCTACTTGGGTGCATCCAGCAGCACATGCTGAGCTCCACGCCACTGTTAGCAGTGCCAGAGCTCACAGCAAGCTTGGACTTACCTGTGGGAGCTGAGGTTGCATCTCTGGAGTGTGGGCATGTCTGGACAACAGTCACTCTCTCCCAGCTCTTAATTCTGAATTATTTTAGGGACCCCCACTGACTGCAGGGACTAAATTAGAATCACAGATAGTTTCCTATGGCTTTAAAAGAGCCATATATGACTACTACTAGCAACATTTGCTGTGGTATAGAGCAAATCTCAAAGCATTTTACAAAGGAAGTAAAAATAACTACCCCTGTTTTAGAGGCAAGAAAATGGAGTCACAGAGTCATGAAATTATTGTCCAGAGCCACCAAGCAAGCCAGTGACAGCAGCAGTACTAAAAGCCAGCTCTGTTGCAAGTCAACTGGCCAATGTCCACCCATCAGACTAGGCCAATTCACCAGCCCTGAAAACACTCCTATAATATTTTTAGAAAGAGTTTTCAAGTATCTGCAAAGACAGGTGCCAAGCTGAAAACAAGGCCAATTCAATGTCAATATTTAAAAATGTAAATTAGTTGGATTACAACCTTCAAGGCTTCTGTTGAAACTGAGAACAGCAAGAAGTTACCCTTCCCTTTAGCATAAATGTGGCTTCCACGAAGCCAGCAGGACTGATGTCCCATTTTTTTTGAAGGATGGCCATATTCAAGAAAATCATAAAAAAACTAAAAAATCAACAGCTCTTCCAACAGAAGAGTGATCCTGCAGTCTGCAGTGAAATTTCACAGAATGAAGATGATATTTCATTTACATCAGCACTTACACCACTCAATCTCCTCTTCTAGGTGATATCTGTCAAACCTGTTCAGCTACTCAATAAAAGCAAAACTCATCCACAAGAACTTTTGTCTATAACAAATAATTGCAGGAGCAAAGAACCTTTTGAAATTCATCCCTCTTTTCCTTTCCTGTGTCCGTGCCTTTTCTCTTGCCCTGCCTCTCCATAATCTACACTAAACATACAATGCAGTGGGACTAAACAACTCTTGCAACAGGACTTTAAAGGCTTCTAGACAAGTGCTCTAGTGGGTCCTTTCCTGCTCTGAAGGCAGGACATAAAAGAAGAAAGAATCAACCCCACCTGACTTCTAACACCTCCACAGTACCATCGATGTCCTCTTATGCTCTCCCCTGTGCTGTTTGCTTGGATCATCTTAGCAAGCAGATACACAACACACAAACACTCCTTCACGGAGGACAGACATGGCTACTGTCACATTGCTCTCAGTAAGAGGGAAATGAGTAGCCCTGGAGTACAATATCATGCTTTTTGTGCATGTCTACTTCCGCCCTGCATTGGAGTTTTACTTGGCAGGGTATTCCTCCAGTCTCCCTTGTGTCAGCTATTCCCTCTTCAGCTCTGCAAAGGACTAGCATCTGTAAAAGCTAATGGGAGACAACCTTTATCTCCTAAAATGTTTTTAGTGTAATTTAAAGGAAGCCTTGATAGGAAAGTTTCAACTATGGGAGAGGAGACAGAAAGAACAGTAAATTGGTCAAATTCACACTAATGGCAAAAGTAACATTAACACATATCTGCTGCATAGGCTGTGCAGATGGAATGTTTTTTAAGCACTAAAAACCTTGAAGGGGGCATAACCTGCCTACCTTACCACTAGGTCTACTCATGTGTGTCCATTTGGGAAGTCTTATAGACAGACCAGAAGGAAAAGGGGCTGGGGATTTACAGATTAGTCATGAATGAACTGCAGATGAATTGCAGCAGCAGTTGTGGAGTAAATGCTCAAACACCCATTTGGAGTTGTCAGTGACAGAACGAAAGTGAAGTGATGCAACAAAAGCATCCTGTGAGAAATACAGCTGTAGCTCCAGCCACATTTTACACTGACCGATGCTTCATTACTTGGCAATAACTACACCTTATCATTTAAAAAAATGTCTAGAAAGCCCATTTTTACCTAATTTCAATGATTTTGATTACTAGTTAAGACTACTGAGATAAGTGCTGGCAAATCAATGATGCATGTCTTAGAATCTCTCTAAAAATCAACAGTAAAATCACAATTTTTGAAGCCTTGAAAGCAAAGTTTCCTTAACTAAGGATTGCTTTGGTCTTGCTTCAAACAGGTGGAGCATGGAAAGAGCACAACTTTTTAAATTTCATCTGAATTTGTTACTTATGCACAAAATAGAAACTGCATATAGGCCTGAAGTGTATTGCAGCTTTTTTTTTTTTTAAGGTCATTCAGTAAAGCAGTGGAGCTTAATATTTTAGCCAAAAGTCAATAAAATAAGTATTGCTGAACTAACTTAAATCCTCTCTCTTTGCCAAGTGTTTGTACCTAGCAGAAACAGTTTATTATAACATAATACCAGTCATCTGGTATTAGTTGCACACAATTTTAAATATTTGTGGAAAAAATGTTCTTCAGCTGGTTTAAACAGAGTGAAAGAAAGCATTGAACACTTCCCAGAAGCCTTGAATCAACCTCATATTCTTCTCCAGATTTTCTTTGTAGCTCTGCTTTTAAGACTTGACACAGACTGACTGAATGTCTCTGTTCCCTGTTAATAGCTCTGGAGCTGGGTACCAGGACCAGAGGCTTTCTGGGAATCTCACTGGATACTAATCAATATCTTTAGGAAGTAAAAAACACTAGGAGTATGGCTTTTCTTATCAAACAAAATTTTATCTTTTTATTATAATTATTTGTTAGACAATATATTATTTTACTCAAGATTTGAATATAATGGATTTGTGTTAACAACCTGTCAGTTTAAAGCAGTTTGACAGACAAAGTTTCTTGTACTAACAAAGCCTTCAGGCAATCTCTTGAAATATTTTTGAAGGAAATATAAAAAGTACTTACTGACAGAAATAGCCTCAATGTCCTTTAAAAGCACTGCAAACCTAGTCTAAATTGTACATCTGGCAAGGTATGTAACTTGCATGTCGTAGTGAAAAGCGTTTCAAAATGGGCACTTACCAGTGTTCTGTTTCAGTGTGTTTGGGGGCAGCACATGTGGGTTTGTGTGGGTTTTTCTAGTGAACACCTCACATTTAAGCTGGTCCTTGATCTAACAGCTTGAGCAAAGGGGAGCATACGAGAAGAAAACCACAATGCTCTGTAGGCCCCCTAACTTCAACAATGATAACTCCTCCCTCCTTTTTCTTTATGCTGAAGCATTGTGTATCTGCAGAGATTTTCAAGTGGCACAATAATGATCTTCAAGTAATTTGTGTGTGGAGGGACATGGATAGGAAAACAGGTCATTAAAGCAGCAATTTTGCAATTGATTCATTGTGGGATTCTACCTAAACTTCTTCCACACATGCAGGAACAGATACAAAAGGAAGTTGTCCTCTGGCAGTGGTTTGTATGGCAGCAGCTGTGACTGCCAGCTTGCCTTGCATTTCACAGTGTGCTCAGAGTTCATGGTCCTTAAGAGACCTGGGTTTGGGAGTTCCTATCCTGTGAATCTTAGATGGCTTTGGGCAGTAGATAAGCACTTATGCAGTCAGCCCAGAGACAGTGGCGCTGCCTCTAGGCATTCACAGGAGCAGAAGATGCTTATGCAAGACTTTTTGGGGAATATATAAATACCTAAAGTCTCCTCTGGTAATTTCTGCTGTTGAAGTAATTCTCTTTGACTGAGGCAGTTTAAATGTCTGACAAAGAATGGGTTTCATCTCATGTGACTACAAAAATTACATAGCTAGTTGTGTAGGATTTGTCTCTCTTCAAGGGAGAGACACCTATACAGAATAATTTGTCTTACCTATTATCCAGCAGAACCACCTAACCATCTGCTCTTAAGTGACATAATGCTGGTATGTCATCTCCCAAATGGCCTCTGGCTGTCACTCCAGAAGGGTCCTGACTTTGAAAAGTTCTGTCTCATATCTGCCACGACAATGGAGATGTCTTGGGCTGTTACTGTGCCTCTACAGGTGCTTTGCCTTAGATCAGGAGGTCACTTTTCAAATGAATCTCTCAGTTATCTTCTTTTTCACACTAAGCATTCTCCAAGTTTGTAAGCTTTTCACTTGAATTTAAACCAAAAGATGCACAGCAGGAGCTCACCTACTGCACTACATTCACAGGCATGCAGACCATGGCACCCAAAAAGACCTAGAAGCTGTGGCTGCTAGGTCATCAGAACCAAGAGTTTCACTCTGCAGTTTTCTGATATTGCTAATTTAGATATGGAAATGGGATCAGAAGGATCTCAGCCTAGTTTTAACTCAAATCTGGTCTCATGGATGGAGTTCAGGGTCCAGAGGTTGTAGAAAACTAAGTACACTCCCAGAGATCAACTTTCTTTTCTGTTTCATCTGAAAGGAATCCAATGTGGGCACACTGAAATGTGAGCCAAATCACAGTGTGTGAAGACAACCAGAAGATTTCCTTCAAAAGTGTACTCCTGACACAAATTACATACTACTGCAGACATAGTTTTGGATATCTGGAGACATATTTACTAGTAGAAGCAGCTGTATTTTGGCAAATTAATTATGCCCTTATATATGGACAGGATGAATCAGCCTCTGGAGGTAATTATCTCTCTCCATTGACCACAGAAGGAGTCTTGGCAACTGGTTTACGTTAGATACCTAATGCTATATGGCAAGGCAGGTGAGCTGATTCTTCTAGTTCAGTAAATACAAAGGAGAAAAGTTATAACAACACTACAAATATCAGAGGAAATGTGCTGGAAGATTAATTCTGCAGAGCACAGCAGCAGAGACCTTTGGGGGAAAGACAAGAAATAAGAAAGTGAGGAAAGACAAGAGGAGTTAAGCTGGCAGTTTGACCTGGATGTCAGCACAGATAAAAACAGCAAGTGAGAGCAAGGGAGAGAACACCATTAGTACAGACTCATAATGTCTTTATAATATCAATAGACAAGATGAAAAAAAAAAAAAAAAGAATTCAGAATTCCACAAATTTTTTCCAGTTCTGCCATCTTCATGTTCCAAATTAACTTGTCATGAGGCAAGGAAGTGGTCTCAGGAGAAAAGATCCCTCTCAGTTTCTTCCAGCTGCCTGTCCCATTGTGTGTTGTGTTGTAGTGCAAAGTGCATTAGAAATCTGATTTTTCATGCTGACCAAAATTGACAGATCCCATCCAACATATAAACAAAGAAAACAAATTACAGTTATAATGATATTCACAAGACCCCTGATGGATCAGAATTGTCTACACAATGTATCATACTGATACAAGATGGCTTGTTTCCCAAAGAAAAATCCCATTAGAAGTGAATATTATAACAGTATGTGCGAAAAAAAACCAATTACAACACCCCCCCCCCCCAAAAATACCCCCCAAAAAACCAGACAAAAACCAAAAAACCCAACAAAAAACACCCCCCCTGCCAAACTGTTAACCCTAATTGCTACTTAATTCAAGTGGCAGAAATATCCAGACAACCAAAACATTTCAGTATTATGGACTGATACTCTGATGATGCAACGTACACATAGAAGTGACAAACTAACTTATAAAAGTTCCTGCAGTTACTGCAGGATGTGAAATTAATCTTGAGCAGGTAGAAAGGTATGCTTCTACCCAGTACTTTTAGTATCTTCTAGAAAAAATATAATAATGGTGGATCTGGGCTTAACTATCCTGCTTTCTGATGGTGAACTGGTGGAGCAATCAGGAACAACTAAATATATCATGGTTCTTCAGCTAAACAAGATGTTGGGATAAATGTTACTCCTGCAGTCAAAAAACTTTTCTGCCTTAAAACTACTACAAATAAAAACTGATCCCAGTGAAGTCCATAGCAATATTCTTGTAGCTGTACTCTTCAGATATCACCTGAAATTGCACCAGCTGTATTAAAAAATTTAATGGCTTTTTTTTACAGTGAAAAGGAGAGTCCTTGGCAAAGGACTATTTTATAGCTGCTTTTTAGACTTTTATGGTACTTTCATAAAGGAAAAAAATCTTTAACAACTAGAAAAGATACTGCAACAGGTCCAAAAAGCAATGCTGACTATGCTGTTTTAAGAAGTAGGTGTGGAAGTAGTCAGAGACTGAATGTCTGCAAGATGTACTGAAAAGTGGTTTGTCAAACCTTATGTGGCCGCATTCTCCTAAAATTCATCAGCACAAGTCAAAAAAGATGACCCTTTAAAGACGTTCTACAGTGGTTTGCATTTATTCTAGACATTTCTCTACTAAGAAAACAATTAATGTAGTATACGCAAAGGAAACCATATATGCTTTTGGACAGCATGGAGTCAAATAGCTTTAGGTTTCATGTCCTACTGTCCTTGCAGCCCTCTCAGAGTTCTGCTGCCTATACATAGATGGAAGGCTGGAGAAAGACAGAAAACCAATTCTGCCTTTTATAAACAAGAATTAAAATGTGTAGCCAACTGTACAGGACAGTCTATGATGTAATAATGTATGGGTTGCAGCTGGATAGTTGGGTGAGGGCCACATTTCAGGCTGACTGCACATGATAGCATATGCACCTAGAATCTGGGTCCTTTTTGATTCACTTCAGCATTGCACTGGACCGACACAACAAACACTGATTGCTTGGGATCTAACACAACCAGCATCTGCTGACTTTGTGAGGACAACACAAACTTGGGTCTCTAGTATGTGGTTTGAGGGTTGCTGGCAAGGCAAGGTCTGAAGTCTACGGAGAATCACAGCCTTTTCTTTAGCCCTGGGAAAGGGAAAAGCTAAAAATCAATGACAACTATGATTTATTTAACCATGCCAAAATATGCCACACTTATCAGCCACATTTAAAGCAGGAAAGAAGGAGCAAAACTAGAGGGTTTTTTTGATGGCATTCCAATTTATATACAGTCTGTTAATTATTGCATGTTCTCATTAGCATATGTTCTCAGTGAAACCAAATGTAAGAGATGGAGTCTTATTTGTATAGTGTGTGCCTGTATTTGAAAATTCAGATTCATATGTAAGGGAGGCTGGAAACAGCCCTAGAAATGTACTTAAGTAGCTCTTCCTGAAAAACACTGGTATTATGTGGCAAGAAGAGATGCTCTTGTTCTGTCTGTGAATGCTAAAATAGGTAAACATAGGGTCATGCACCTATGTCAAATAGGGAATGAAAGGAAGAAACAGACCAAGACAACATGCTCTAAATTACAACCATCCTCTGAATCATTCAGTGAATCTGGTAGATTATATTTTTTTTTTGTCTTTGTAGTCCTTGAGGCAGAAGAAATTCCTTCCACTGTGCTTTACAAAATGTTAACTGAACCATTAATGATTAACAAATAAATAATCCTGTCTATAGACAATTATCTTTCCCCTTATGAAATCACTTCCTCTCACTGTAAATGTGCCACATTATTCTGATGGCAGTTTTAGTAAGTGAGATCACATCTGAATTTTAGAGGTTAATTTGAGGTGAATGAATGAAAATGCTCTCCTGAAATCTAAGACCTTTGGGTATACCTGTGACAACCTGGAACTTGAGATCATTTAGTGTTTAAAGGCACAAGGCTTTAGTGTTTAAAGGCACAATTCACATGAGCCTCAAATAAAGCAATAAAGATGCTGCCTAGTGTGACTTTTTTTCCTACTCATTGTGATGTACACTTTAAAAATGTTTGGTTTTCATCTATTATTTAATAATCTAGTATAATCTTTACTACTGTTCAGGGAGATGTTGTTAGACAAATAGGTTTTTGTTGTCTTTTTATCTTTCCGTTTTTTTGTGAAAGCAAATGGAGTCTCTTCATGCCATTAACCAAAGTGACTTGTAAACAAAGAGGCAATTTAACAGCATCCCCACAGCATTACATTCCTACTTAACCCTGCGAAGACTGCAATGTGAAAACTCAAATGATCAGAGTTTTGCTAGGATTCTTGTAAATAATGTAGTATTTTTACAGACCTGTAATTGCACTTTTCTGTAAATGCATTGTTCAAGACTAGAATCCCAAAAGCAAGAAGCCCTTACAACAGCCCTCCAGCCCTCCAGTCTGCATCTCTGATTGATTTATTTGCTTTACATAACATTCAGTTAGTGGAAGCGAATGATGAGCTTTGTCAGAACTGCAGTGTGAACCAGAGCATTTCCAGGAAAGGAAGTAAGCTGTAACATCAAAGGAATTTGAGGAGTGCAATGGCTGCTCTGTAGAGTGTCAGGGCTATTTGCATTAACTGTATTTGTTACAAAATATATATTTATTTTCTGTTAAATTACCTACTGCAGTATTGACTACTCTCACAGTTTGGTGTGTTAGTGATCTACCCATCATCCTTTCCCATGTCCCCCAAATGTACCACACAATTTTGTCACAAGTAAAATAAAAGTGCTATATAATTCAGTTTGCTTTCTGTCAGAGCATTCAGTATGTGCAGAAAAATTAAATTTGGGAGTAAGGTAAGAAGGAAACAAGAATTTCAACTATCCCTGAGGTCATCCTAACTCTTGCTTGCTTGGATAAAAGTTATTATAATTATTCTTTTTCTAGAATAAGCATATTTTTGCCCTTTTCAGCAAACACACTTATGTTTTAATAGTTGCTGCTATTTTCAGCCTTGTATATGCCAGAAGCTATAGTTGGCCATGCCAGTATTCATTAAAAAGTCACATGCACAATCTTTATTCTTAACATTTGTTTACACTTCATGTGATAGTCACAACATTTTAAATTAAATACAGGATTTAATGCATAACTGACACCACCAAATGTTATTTTTACTTACTAATAATCAGAATAACAGATAATGCTCCTAACTGTGGCAGTTCCTTAAAGCAAACGTAAATGCTCCTTCTACCTCTGTAGTAGAGTTCTACTGATGAAAATGTTGGTTTTTCCATTCTCTTTTTTCTTTTGTGGAACACAGTGGTATACCAACTCAGAAACTTGCTGTATTTTTATCCTGGTAATATACATTGATCATAGAATCATAGAATGTGCCGAGTTGGAAGGGATCCATCAAGATCATCAAGTCCAACTCTTGGCCCTGTGCAGGACACTCCAATCACACCATGTGCCTGAGAGCATTGTCCAAACATCTTAATTCTGTCAGGCCTGGTGCTGTGACCAGTTTCCTGGGGAGCCTGTTCCAGCACCCAACCACCCTCTGTGCTGAAAAACTTTTTGCTGATATCCAATCTAAATGTCTCTGACTCAGCTTTAGGCCATTTCCTTGAGTCCTGTCCCTGGACCCAAGAGTGAAATTAGTGCCTACCCCTCCTCGTCCCCTTATGAGGAAGCTGCAGACTAGAATGGGTTCTCCCCCTGATGCCTTAAGTTTTAGCTTTCATATTTTTCAGATTCTGTGCTGCCTATTTGTGTAGTTCTGAGCCTCATATTCAGTGTTAGTAAGCTTTCTTCACAGGGTAGGTTGACAAAACAAACCCTGTTCCAGCTTGAGACCAAGGACAACTGTTACAAGTTTCAGGCCCAAAAGAGCATAAACAATGGAGGGCTGAGGGGAGAGAACAGGGAGGATGGTACTTCATAACCTGAAGCTGTAATTGGACAATAAACCCCGACAAGCAGATGGACCAAAACTTGTAAAAGTGTGAAACATCTTGACTGGTTGTCCATTTTGTGACCGTTTTGGGTCCACCTTGGGTGCAGCCCTGGCCAGGCTCTTGTACTGCCCTAGGTGTATTCTTTAAGGACTTTTTCATGAATACCTGCTTTATTCTCTTTGCTCTGTCCAGCCTCTGTTCCAGGCCAGCCTACCCAAGGCCTCACCCCCAGCGTCCTCTTTCCTGGGCTGAATAAACCCAGTGACCTCAGCTGCACCTCATAAGGCTTCCCCTCCAGACCCTTCACCATTCTCATGGCCCTCCTTTGAAAGCTCTCTTATGGCTTAATGAGAGCACAAAGAGCATAAAGAACTTTCATATCGATTACTTCCATGAGTTTACTAATTAGTAACAGGTATCTATAGTCTACCAACAGGGAAAAGTTTCTACACATAAATTCTCCTTGTAGTCCACTCATTTATTTTACTACTTCTATATACAGCATAGTCTCCCTCTACTGTTCATTAGCTAGTTTTTAGTACACTCATTTTCCCTTCCTTAACTGGCAAAAAGCTTCACGCTTTCCACCCCTGTCCACATAAGGAAAGACAAAACCAGTGATTGTGTTATTTTTCCAGCAGAAAGCACCAGAAGAGCAGGAAGGCCTTGCTTTCAACAGAAGAAAAAAAAAGCTTTAATTCCTGCTATCAAAGTAAGCAGATCAGTTACCTATCTTAAAACCCAGCAGGCTTCCATCTAAATCACTAATGCAGGAATTGCCACCAGTCCTCAGGAGTCCTGACAGCCAGAACATTCCTGCTGTTTTAATGAGGAGGAGTGCAATGCTCCGCTTCACCATACAAACCATTTTCCCACCCAGTTAAGTACAATACAGCTATTAAAAATAGAAGAAATAAGACTTACTCAATAAAGTAGACTTCCCCCTTTTCTGTATAAGCCATTTCCCAGTTATCAGGCAGTGGGCCCAAGTCATCATTCTCTTCAGGTTTACTCTGTTTTGTTACATCCGTATCCTCCTTCACTTCTTCAGGCTGACCATATCCTGGTGCAGGACAAGGCTGGGTGGTAGAAGCCTCACCCGAGACAGCTGTACTCTTCTCTTCATGTTCACTTGATTCTACAAGAGAAGAAAAATTACAGGCTTTGGATATTCACCTTAATGCTGAAGAATTTACTGAGTGCAATTCTCTGTGAACTGCAAGCCTTGAAATAAAGAGAAAAAAGTTCTTTGGTTTACAAAAGGGTCCCTCTGATGATGCATTTTATTTGGAACACAGTAAAAGAAAATAAAGCAAGAAAACCAAACTGAAACAAGAAACTAGTAAACCTCTATTATCTCTTGTCTTAACTATACTCATAAACACATATATATACACATTTAAAACAACTACCCCACTATTTTACTACAGACTACAGATCCTTTTCATGTAAAAAAAAATGTATATGCACTAATTGTTTTATCGGTATCCATATATCAAAGAAACCAATGACATCCATCAACTCAGCAATATATTAATCACAGAAAGTGGTTGTGATTTCATTGCCGATACGACCTGTGGGAGGCTTAGTTTCCCACAGCCAATACCAAATGCTTCAACATGTCAACACGGTAGTCTACAGTAAAGTTCAAGAAAATGACAATTTATTAAATGATCTAACAGTGCACCCAGAGCAAGGAACTATGCAGTACCTGTGTGAAACATGTAGGAAGGTGGAAGACAGCTTGGGTGAAATGTGCTAATTAGTAATGCTTAAAAAAGCAAGAAAAAAGAGGAACAAAAAATTAACAAAAACTGTTTATAAAGGCCTAGATTGTAATTAACCCACAGAACCAATACATGCAATATTATGGCAAGCAATGGTAAGAGAAAAAGTTTAGGAGAGCTAGTAAAGATTGAAGAAGCAATACTCAGAATGCAAGTACAAATTGTAATGAAAAAGAAAAATAGTAAATATAATCCAAGATAATTTTAATTAAGTCACAAATTTGCAATGATCTTCTATTTCAGACAGAATTGTACAAAAGGTGAAAACTAGATTAAATTCTTAAGGATGAACACAGAAAAACAACATGGGCATGTAACAGCAAAACAGAACTGTCAGTCTAGAAAGTGGGACAGAGTCAGGACATTAGGGCTAACAAGAAAACTTTCTCTAAGTGCAATAATAACAATATAATAATAATAATAATAATAATAATAATAATAATAATAATAATAATGCCAAAAGCAGACTCATTCTAATGTGTTGGAAGGAAAGTTAATAGTTTATGACGCATAAAAACCCCAAGGCAATTAGTGCTCTTTTTGCCTCAGCCACTAGTACAAAAAACCCACCTGTGATTAAATGACTAACATAATATCAGCAATAGGGCTAAAGAAGGTGGAGTGGGCTGAGAACAGATCAGATGAAACTTAGATTTACCAGGTGTTCTCAATAGGCAGAGCTGGACGAAGTGGAACCTAGGATAAAGGTAAGCGGATTCATGGCAAGTAACAGCAACACCTTCCAGGCTTCATGGGGACAAGAAACTTGGAAAGGACAAACACAACCCTGGTTTCAGCAAGGTATCTATGATTTAGTTTTTGGATAGCTTTATATTCTTAATTTCTGAGTACTTAAGCTTCCTCTGAAATGATTTGCTCAATTCGTCCATTTTGTCCTTTTATAAAAATAAAAATGGAGGAGGAAGACCCATGAAACTGTAACTGCACATCTTTCTTGTTTTAATTCCTAGGATTGGCAGTAAGAATCAAACCACCTACATGTAAACTCTTCAGAGGCTATAAATATTTGTCAAGACTTTTCAGGAAGAAATTGTGTCAAACTAATCTTTTTTCTTTACATGATATAGTAAAAGGTGCTGCCTCTTGGGGATAAATGGTATATACAGCTTTCATGATCTTAAAAAATACTTTTGACACTGACACATCAATCCTTCAGAATAACATGAAAAAAACCCCAGATCCAACCTTGGGAAAGGTAATCTACAGCTCTACATCCACATGCAGCTCATGTTGCTAAATTTTAATTCATGCTTGAATTATGTGGAATTGCAATCATTTTAATGCTGTTTGAAAACATGAATCTAACTGTCTATAGCATTTTCAAATCTGTAAAAGCTTCCTGCAAAGCAGAGATGATATATGGTCCCCACTTCCCCTGAGAACAGGACAATGTAATAATTGCTGAAAAATTTTTGGAGTCTTTTGTTCTTATCTTTGCAAAGCAAAAGTCTTAATCTGTTTCAGGCATTATTAATAGATCTGTGAGTTATATTTCTGAGGCTGCCTGCAGTCTTGACCACATTTCTACTACAGGAAGGAAGGCACGCAGATTGAAATGAATATAAGACATAAGGCCACGTGGCAGATATGACCACAGTAGAACAGATTCATTTGGGGCACAGGTGCATCACATACAATGACTATTGATCAACCAGTTCGTCTGATAGAGCACAGATGTGGTGACACTGCTGTGTCCTGGGATTTTGCCATGATATCTCTAATATTTGTTCTTCCTCAAGATCTTATTTTTAACAGGTCTGATGGGTCAGATTCATGATTTTCAATAACTATATTAACAAATCCCAGCCATCATGATGACAGGAAAAAAAAAACCCTGTGAAAATTGTTTCTATTATTTACAGTCTAATTCTTGAAATTTACCATCTAAACACATTAAGGGGACCATGTCACTTTATTCCTTTATTTTAGTGCTGCAGATTATTCATGCAGAGAAATTCAAAAACGTAGTCTCTTCATCCAAAGGAACCAACTGACCCAAGTAATATCAGCAAAGAAAAAAAAAAGTATTATTAAATACTAATTTATGGGGTGGTTTTAGCAGTTCTGAATAAAAATATTTCATTTCTTTGTACCTTTATTGTATCAATTGTCTAATTTCTTAAATTCTGTACAGAAAAGAACCCATCCTTTTAAAATAACTGTTGGATACAAGAGTAGTTTAACTCATGTTTGTCAATATATATGTGAGTTTTCTTGTAAAGAAATAACCTTGCAGCCTTGGAGTTTTTCCCTTTCCCATAGTGCTGAAGCCATGTTCAGGGCTCGGTGCTTTGGTATGTAGGCACCTCTCCCACAGACTCCTGTCACAGTGGGAACCAGGAGCTGACCTGGGCAAGGAAAGCAAGAGTCATGAGAAGAGGGTATTGTGTGGGTCACAGGATGTGATCTAGTTGTGATAAATGGAGTTTAAAGAATGCACCTAGAAAAATCAATGGATACCAACTTTTGTATGTTTTTAAATCTCATGGCTGTTGGAAGCTTTGTATCTTGTTTTCATGCCTCTGGCTGTCTTTGCTGTGTAATAATAAAACAATGAACTCAACCTGTTGCCTGGGACTAGTGCACTTTGCATGATGATTGATGGCATTGGGACTCTGGTCTTTTGCTCATTCCTAAGGCCTGGAATGATAATTTTGAAACTTTATGTCATATCTTATGCCTCAATTAATTTGAGCCTGACAGAACTTCATTCTCTGGGTGCAACTTATCACTGCTCAAGTACTGTCAGAATAATGCACATACATAAGCATGCTTTCAATGTTAAAGTGATTCTTCTGGAGTTTGGATGATAAACTTCATCAGTCAGCAGTGGAAAACAAATGTGACATGACCAGCACAGTGCCAAATACTGATGCTGGATGTGAAGGAGACCGACTCAATCCATCGCAGACATAAACATTGACAGCAGTAAAAACTGCTGAATGTCTGACAAGTTTCTGGTTACAATTTGATCAAGCATCCTTTTACCTCTTTGGTCAAAGTATCAGTTTTGCAGAAATCATTAATTTCAACACAGCATCCTTCAGGAAAGTCTTCTCAGGTGCAATATCTCTCACCCAGTAATGAGGACAACTGCACTAAGTGTAAGAAACCCAGTACTAGACTTGCCCATCTTAACAGTTAACCTACAGATTATGCCTCTCATATGTACCTTGGAAAATAGTAAGGTTCTTTATTTATATTTAGCCATTTAGGCTTTTCTGTATCTGCAGGCTGAATTAATCATTCTAAATTGTAGAGGTCATCCCCTAAAATGTGTATCTAAGGCAGCTATGCTCTCTTACACTTCAAATTTTTTTTCTTATTATTTTATATCAACAGATCAGAGACAAATAGCTCAAACAAAAAAGTAAGGTATTTAGGCATATAATTTACTAAAGCTGGATGAGATACATCCCACCTCCCAAATCATACTATTTTGTCCTGAGAGAATTTGATCCAGGATGAATGACAGAGAGCACTCCATCCTAAAAGGGCCAAAAGCCCCATCTTGAAGCACTGAGGAGGATTCCTGGTGGCTTCTGGGCTGAGGACAGGTGACACAAATCAGAAAGAATAAACATTTTGGGCAGACAATTATAGTCACTTTGTCCATATAGAGGTGTCTCAGGGAAATTTGATAGATTTGAAGCAAGGCATATGCAAGGTATTAACAAAAAATTGCAAAAGCTCAACACTTGCACAGATTATGCCAACAGACAATGAAAAGTTGCCTGAAAATTCAGACCAAAAGCACAAAGATCTCTGTAACCACAGATATCGCTTAATTGGTCTGATAAGGATGGGTTTCTTTTCTTCAGAATCATCTCAGATCTGCTACAATTTCAGCCTCATGGTCCTATGTGTTAGAGCGGTCCTTTGAGTTGACAGGCTCAGATATGCAGTTAATAAGCCATTAAATTGCTGAGCATCTATAAAAAATGAACCAATGTTTCAGATGTCCCAGGAGTCTTTTAATTAATAAAAGCCTCCTCCTGGAAGTGAAGTATTTAAAATAGAACACACTTTCTAAAAGAATTGGCAATAACAAATGTCCTACCTTTGCTGATTCTTTATAAAAACTAAAATGCTCTCTCCACCAAGACTTTAAAAATAAATAAATTAATTAAAATATTCTCTTTTTCCTGATTGTTTAGAGACACAAACTACTAATGCAGTGACATTTTAGAGGTGACTAAGCCTCTCTCAGTTCACAGAGAAAATGACTGCAGTAACCGGGTCTGTGGGAGCCACACTGCCCAACAAAGGCAACACAGCATGTATGTACAGAGCTGCTTTGCTCCAATCCCCAAAGTCCTCAATCAGTGTGACTGAACAACAAAACCCTGCTTATAAAACCATGAGAGCCAACACAGGCACTGCTTGTTCTGCTGGCCACACCGACAGGATTTACTTAGGGGGGGAGAGGAGGGGGAAGGGGAAGGCTGTCTTACACCCATGCTCATGTATTTCATTTTGTTACACAGCACATGCCAGTGCCTGCTTCTTGGGTGCTGCCTAGTCATTGTTCACGCAGAAATTGCCTGGGAGAAGCATATTATAGGTGTAGAATTCAAGGAAAAATGCAGGTAAATATTGCCTCTTGATCCACTTGGAGCTGAAACACATTGTCCTGGAAATTGCACCTCAGCAATGGTCCCTTATGTGGCACATTTCGAATAACTACAAAGAATGATCTTTCTAACGATTTCTACAATACACATCAGAGACCAAATCCTGCCTTTGCCTCCTTCTCTGTGGAAGTATCCTGGCAACAGCAGCAGCGCTGATGTTAGAATCCCTGGGCTTCATCCTTTCCTGCTTAGCTGTGCAGGGGAGGCACTTAGAGCCAGAGCAATGCCAACAGATGCACTCCTGTGTGGAAGGGATGAGCAAGCCTTGTGCAGCATGTGGTGGCAGTGGCCAGGGAGCAATACTGCAGCCCTTTGGAGAGCCAAGGGGAAGAACCAGACCCACCATCACCCCACTGCTCCTGGACACCCCTGGTAGATGGGGATGGATCCTCCACAGGAATTTCCCCTTAATATGTAATGTTAGGCAATAGCTAAAGAAAAGCATGCAGCAAAACCATTCTGCATGGGAAGATATCAAATTCACTATACTTTGTAATGAAGCAGGAACTTAAAGGGTATATATAGACTTTGCAGTATGAAAATCCTTCTACAGAGCTTAGAAGATTAGGTAATGGATTTTTTGTTTCACAGTAACCTATACATTTAGAGAACTTGTAATATTTCATTTTATGTTCTCATCCATGCGATTGTCACCAGACTTCTTCAACTATCTGTTTCTGAATTTCTAAGTTCACCAAAAAGAATTTACAGCATTATTTCTCAGACATATAAAAATCTGAATTCTTTAATTTTCTACATGAACAACAGCAAAATAATTTCTTAAATTCTATTTCTGGATAAGAATGATTAAATTCTGTAGAATATTGTCTTGCTGAGAGGTTGAGGTGAAGTTGATTACCTGCTTCAGGATAGGCTGGAGTGCTCTCACTCAAGATACCAGTCAGTACCCAGAACCCTTTCTTTTTCTGAAGCACTGTGATCCAAGCAGTAAAACAACAATTGTCTTTTAGGATTTGACATCTGAAACCCTTATCAGCTTTACACAGGCTCTGAAACATTCCTGAAAAGTCTCCTCCAGGTAGTATTGCCAGCTAAGTTTTAATGCCACTCACACAATTTGTTAATGTGGTGACTTTAGCCTTCAACTTTATTGCCGAGTCTTCATGACAGTTTACAAAAGTACATTTCATAAAGTGCTGAACAATCTTCTGAGTGTCATCATTTGAGAACAAGAAAACCCAAAACACAGAGACTATTTATTTGGACAAATTGCAGTTCTCTAGACTCCCTCTATAGTCAACAGAGAGGAACAGGAATTTGTGAATAATTTCCTAACCTAGAAATCTAAACCAGGTCACAATCCATGCTCAGAAAGAAGGTATTTTTCTCTTTGGTCTATAAAGAGGGCTCAAAGAGACTAGTTCAGAGAAAGAAATCTTTACAGTAGCTGAGGTAAGTGAGATGTCTCCCCAAAGTAGAGGTTAAGTAATTTCTTTAGGCTTCAGAAAAATCCTAATATTCAGGATTCCTGCCTTTCCCTCTTGCAAGAATATCCTTACCTGAACATGCAAATTCTCACTACAGAAGGAGGTAACTGAGACCTGTGAATAACAGAAACTCACTGCAAAGTAAGAAGGAAGAACAGACCTGGTGTTACTGTCACGTCATTTCCATTGACCACAGGTCTTTCTTCCTCTTCTTCCTCTGGTGGTTCAATGCCTGTCTTCTCCATATTGCTCACAGACTTATTCCTTTTACGTTTGCCTTCAGCCCCGGGAGTGGCACCTGGGAGGATCTGGTCTGTCACATTTAACAGCAACGGAGCCGGTTCTGCTGGAGGCTTCGGAGTGCCGTAATAGTTGTCTGGAAAGAAAAGAAAAGGAATAACTCATAAGATTGCAGAAATACACAGGATGCTGCTGCTGCTTCTTTTGTCCAAGGTTAATGGATGCGTGAGGTAGGATCTGGCTCATCAGCTAAAATAAAGAAGAGTTCAAAATGTTTTCTGCAAAATCGAATGTTTACCTTTCCTGAAATGGTAATTAATTTTCATGGTGGCAGCACAAGTGATTCAATCATGCTTACAAACATGTATCTTATTAACAATGACTGAAACTATAACAGGTTAAATTTACATTCCTCTCATCCAAATACCTGACCAACTAGTAGTCTACCAAGGCTGTTCTCTTATTTCAAATAATTAGTTAGGACAACTTAGTTTTGCAACATTTATGCCACAAAACAAGAGCTCCTTAAGAATCAAAATTATGATAAGAATATTGATTGTTATTTCATTTTTTATTTCATATTTCTCACCTGCTTATAAAGTAAAAAAATAATCCAATGATTCAGGGATTTGCAGTTTTCAGTAACACTTTCACTATCTTGTTTTTCATATTTGTCAAATTTTTGCTATTCATGCCTTCAAGATTTGTAATAGTTAACGCTAATATATTTTCAAAGAAAGTTGAAACCTTATGCTTTAGGGCTTAACATTATCTCAAAGTACTAAGGAATTCTGAGAAGACTTAAGGTGGCTGACAGATTACCCTCTATTTGCGTTTCCTGAAATTTCTGGCAACTTCCTCTGAGTCATCCACTTTCAGTCAGAAGGATTATTAGATTAGATGGACTACGGTCCCATCTTATCTATCAATATCTGTATGTTTGCATTTCTAGCACATCTGATCTCAAAATTAGTGCCTTACTGATACCACAAATTTTTCTTTAAAAATATGGTTAAAACTGGATCAGTAACATAATTAATATTTTAAAAAGCATGTGCTTTCTAGAAAGAAACATAAATAATAATATAAGATGTAAAGATGAAAATATGGGGTTTATGCAGTTATGCTTTTTCATCAGTAAGCTGTATTGAAGGGCAATAAACATGTTCCTTTTACAAGCAGATTTACAGCAATTATTATGGGAAACTAAAGATACTGTCCAGGTATGAGAAACTTTCCCCCCCTCTCACCTCTCCCTGCTTTCTCCCCCCCAGAAAAAAAAAGAAAAAAAAAAAAAAAAAGAAAAAAAAAGTGCACTTCTGTGAGCATATCAAGCTGGTAACAATATTTGTAGACCTTATCACCATTTTTAAATTTCTTATCCCACTATTTAGGAATTCTGTATGTTCAAATAGCAGTAGCAACCATCAATATTATTGTAACCACACATAGGCATCACAAAAATAAATGTATATGTTATACATACACAGTAAACCCTCATAAAATACATTTTGCAGGCAGAGTAAAAGTTATTACTGGAACTTGTATTTCTGTGTCTTTCCAAGGACTTAAAATGTTCAGCCACATGACCATCTCAAAACAGGCAAGTAACTGAACAGCCTTGCAACTTCCGAATACTCAATGAATTTTTCACAGCAGTTTAGCAAAACAATATTAATAACAGATGTTTCTCTAATTGTAATACACAGTAAAAATGTACAGTGTTAAATGACATAGTCACTCTGGACTTAGGGATGTCTGAAACTTTGACTCACTGCAGATTTTCTTTGGATTTTGTGAGATGGCAGCAGGTTTAACCAAGAGCCCCAGTAGGGCATTGAGATGTGGCTCTGTAGGGGTGACTGTAGGAGCTCTCTGACTGCCAGAGTTAAAGCAGGGGAGAAGGATTTGGGGTCTAAGGAGGAGAAAGGAGATCTATGTTGATCCACTCACAAAACTGTGTCTCCAAAAAAGTCAAGATCAGATCTATTTGCAGTCCAATTTCTATGCTCTGACAATACAGGCTGTTTTGAGAGTATCTGAAAACCAACAGTGCTCAGTTGGAAGTCTACTTTTGTATTGCTCCAAGCTCATGTTACCTTTATTGGTGAGACTGTGTGTCTGAAATATCACACATATTGAAAAAAGGATTCCTCAATTAAAAAGGCTCCCTGGCCTAAGACATTTTGCCAGTCTCAACCAGTGCCTCAGAGGCCTTAAAGCTGACAAAGCTTTTCAAATATGCACTGCTTTCCACTGATTCTATCCATATCAGAAGATATATCCCAGGGATATTGTACTAGTGTGACACAAACTGTGAAACCAAAGTGAAGTACCTTGGCTTATTTCCTTTGTTCTTAGTTTTGTCATTGTCACACAAAATTGAGTGCAGTAGTAATTAGCAGTAAGGCTAATATCCTGAATAGTAGATGAGGTGTTTTAACAGAAAGACACTCTCATGTTATTTTAAAATATTAGACAGTTTTTCACTTTGACTGACTGCATTAGTGAGAAATAGAGATGAAATTCACCAAAAGAAAAAAAAATCTATGTATATCACATCTACAAAAATATAAGAAAAAATTGCACATGTAAGATCAGGGGCCAAAGAGAATTTAACTCATTCTGTTTCAAACAGAAAACACTGCATAATTTCCAACTTCTGTCTTATAACACTTTATGTGCTTTATGATCCAGTAACCAATGATTTGAAAGTGCTCTTTTAAAAGGAATTATTAAAAAAAAAAGAAAAAAGAAAAAAAAAAAGAAGTGTACTAGAAGAAAACATAAAATCCCATGCTCATTGGCAGTCAGAAAAAACAGCAGTTAGGAGTTTTTTTTTAAAAAATGAATGGAGCACAAAACAGAAAACACCTTTATAGCACTATACAAAACCACACAGTACCCTCTTTTTTGTATATTGCCTGCTGTTCTGGTACTTGCCTCACAAAAATTACATGGGGGAACTAAAGAAGGGCAATTAAAGCTTTGAACTGCTTAAATTGAGTTTGAGTTTTCAGCCTGGAAATGGGACAGCTGAGGGGGGATATGGCAGATATGTATAAAAAACAGGACAACCCTGGGAAAGTGCCTAGAAAACCAATGAATGGGCGCTTGGCTGCCCACTACTTGAGAACAAGAGCATGCCCAATGAAATTAGCAGGTTTAAAACAAACAAAAGAAGTGGGGTTGTTTTTACACAGCATAAGAGAATAGTGGCATTCACTGTCAGATGCTGCTAGTATCATAAATGCAGTTAAAAAGCAATTATGCAAAGTCATAGAAAAAAAAAAGACCATGAAAGCCGATTAAATATAAAGGTACAAATTCTGAATCAAGAGTTCCATACAATCAGATTGGTAGACTGCAGAATGTAACCCTCCATGCTTTCCATGTTCTTGTATTTTATGCCTTAACATCTTACAGGTCTCTTCCAATCTCAGTGATTCTGGGGCAGTAGTAGAGACATTTTCCCTCCATTTGACTAAGTGCAGCTGCTCTTTACTCAGGTATCTCCTTGTTGTACTCAAAAAAAAAAATGTGTGTGCACTCACCTGCCAACCCTGCACAGTCAAGAGGTGAGTTTAAGCCTAAGTGAAGTTCTTCGTGCTGGGCCTGAATCAAACCCTCTGTGCAGACAGGCAGTGCAGAAAAAGCACCACTGCTGGATCCATCTGGCTGCTACAACTGATTGCTTCAGTGCTCCCAGCTGGTTCTGAGTGCAGCTGAATACTGAAGATGGTCTGGCCTGACTTGGCTGCCAAAGCAGCTTGGAAGCCATGGCACAGCGACAATTATTACCAATCCCTTGCCACCCCTGAGCTGTATGAACCCTTATAAGCACCCTGATTCTCCAAGGAAGAGTCAGACAAATTAATGGATAGGCTTGCTCTGATGACAGAGGCCAGATCAGGAAGTCAGAAAGTCACAAGAAGCAGAAAAATGAGGAAATAAGGAGGACGAAACAACTTACTTTTTTTCCTAAACTTTAGTTCACCTATGTCAGGATGTAATAAGACTTATTTTATCGATAAAGTGTTTGATGATAAAGCAATATCCTTACTTGCTTCCTGAGAAAAGGTAAGCCTTTGCGGAAGAAAAAAGAGCATTCTGGTGGTAGTAAAGAAGCAGAAAAATCCTCTTGCTGAAATGATAACAAGACTCACATATACTGACAGTGTCCATACTGATGTGCTTGACACCCAGCAACCCCAGTTACTCGGTACAGTTATAAATGTGTCTCCCATCTTGTGCTCTACTTTGTGCTTCATTGCAGGGACTAACCTACAAGCATTTTCCTCTGCCTGACCTTCCCAGTCCCTCTCCCCTTCTGTGAGGAAAGATCCAAAATGCAGCACAGAGTGGACATCTCCGCTTCTGGAACAAGAAGGGAGAGGAAGGGATTTGTGCCAGGTCTGCACTCCAGGCTGTGGAGGAGCACGTGCTCCTTTAGCCCCTGGGCCAGGCCAGCCTGAGCCATCAGGTTGTGGAGAAAGGGGATCCTTGCTGAGAGCATCCTTTGCTCCTGAAGCTCCACTGATCTCATCTAAGAAATTAAAAACTCTAGTTTAAAAATATAAGTGTTACGAAAAGTTAAAATAGTGATGAGGAATTAGGAAATTATAGTAAAATGAACAACCAGACAGAAAACAAGAGGTGTGACAGAGCCAGATGCTTTTAGGATGAATACTTCAGCTGTGGTGTGACTCACATTCTGAGCCCAGAGCAGAGACACATTCCTTTTCACACTTATTTTTACAGTGGGATGAAACAATATCCAGCTACAAATACACACCTGCCTCTGCTTATTCAGCACCCTCATTTAGATTGATCTGGGGTTTTTTTTGTTTATACAGCTTTGAATTGCTGAAGTATCAGTCAAAATTATGTGAGTCAGCCACAACTCTAGGAAATGAAAGACAAACCTTACTTTTCAGTTATGAGAACAATAACTGCAAATGTTATGATGAATATTAAACCTCTACATATTTGCTTTTGTGATTACTGATAATAAATTAAGGGGAAGTACTCTTAAGTCTAATTGTTGCCTAGATTTAAGTTACATTTGATATTTTAACAGTTCATGAACAAATGGAAACGTAATCGATTACAATGGCATAGAGTTTTAGGTAAGCAGAAATGAGTTTAATTTTTAATAAAATAATAATGTGAACAAATATGAATATTTTATAATTTGATTAAAAGAAGATGGCTGAATTTATTTATGACTAGAAGCCAACTGCATACAACAAGAAGCATCTGTTCATGATTTATATCTGTTAACAATCAGTATCCAGATGAAGACTGGTGACAAATGGTGTCCCTCAGGGGTCCATATAGGGAAAAATAGTGCTTAATATCTTCATCAGTGACATCACCAGTGAACTGTGTGTACTCTCAGCATATTTGCAGATGACACCAAGCTGAGTGGTTTGGTGGCACCTGAAGAACAGGATGCCATCCAAAGGGACCTGGAAAAGCTCCAGATGTGGGTCCAGGAGCCACTGGAGGTTTAACAAGACCAACTGCAAGGTGCTGCACCTGGGGTGGGGCAATCCCAATGTCAGCACAGGTGGGGGATGAACAGGTTGAGAGCAGCCCTGTCAAGAAGGACTTAGATGTGCTGGTGGGAGAAAATCTGGACATGACCTGGCAATGTGCATTCACAGCCCAGACAACCAACTGGATCCTGGGGTGCATCCAAAACAGTGTGGACAGCAGGGCAAGGGAGGGGATTCTGCCCCTCTCCTCTGCTCTGCTGAGACCCCACCTGCAGTGCTGCATCCAGCCCTGGGATTCTCGGCACAAGAAAGACATGGTCCTGTTGAAGCAAGTCCAGAGGAGGGACACAAAAGTGATGCACCACTCCATGAGTGCAGGCTGAAAGTTGGTTTTGTTCATGCTGGAGAAGAGAGGACTCCAGGGAGGCCTTTTTGTGGCCAGTCAGTACCTAAAGGGGGCTTAAAAGGATGACTTTTTAGAAATACATGTTGCAATAGGACAAGGAATAATGACTTCATAGTAAAAGAAGGTAGATTCAGACTCAATAATAAGGAAGACATTTCATAAGGTGACATTTTTCACCATAATAAAGTGTATAAGAATACACCTTATTGTAAGGATAGTGAAACACTGGAAGTTTTCCAGAGATGTCCCACACCTGAAAACATTTAAGGTCAGCTTGAACAAGGCTCTGAGTGTTTTAGCTGAAAATGTCCTTGCTCATTTAAGTGGGTTGGACTAGATGACCATTAAAAGTCCTTTCCAACTCAAACTATTCTATGATTCTATGAAAATCAATGATCTTTTCATAACAAGATACTTATTTCTTAACCTGCTTTGGAGTCTGCAAATGCACTGTTATGGTCTATATTCACTCTACCTGGCTCTAAGTGTTTCACTGATGTAGGGTTTAATTCGTATCAAGTAAAGCAAGCATCTTCCAGGAAGTGCTTAAAAAAATATCTCCATCTATAATGACCCCCAAGCCCTGGGACATCAAGCTGATGTCTGCTGCCGTAGGGTCTACACCCTATGCATTTTTGGGATGTAAATTTAAGTGTAACTTTCTGTTAACGTCCAGAAGACAGCAAGAAAACAAGCTCATGGTTTTGATATTGTTTAGGGCAGGCTCAACACACTGGCAATATAGCCAGCAGGGTACCACCATATGAGGTTGGTAGTCTTTCAAATTTTGTGTGAAGTTTTCCTGGACAACGTATCCCAGGAATATGGGTTGCAGATATCTTCTTTGAAGGATTTAGTATTAAAACCATGGAATTGTTAAGACTGCAAGAAACCTCTAAGATCATCGATATAACTGTTAACACTGCCTTGTTCACCTCTAACCCTGTCCCTAAGTGCCACAATTACAAATTTATTGTACATTTTCAGGGACAGCGATTCAACCCCTTTCCTGAGCATAATTTGCATGCAATAGATGTCAAAGACAAGAAGGAATTCTTAAATGCAGGTTCTGTGGACTTTCATGAACCAAGCATGGGGTACTACCATGCTCGCACTTCACTGTGCACACACATTACTTTGCCACAGATGTGTGTCCAATCAATTGTCACCTTCTTATGAAATCAATTTATTCTACCATTTCTGATCAACTTCATATGTAATTTAGAGCATTTTTTGTATGTCTACTTTGTTCTGCAGTAAAAACACACAAGTATAGAATATTGTAACACTGAAAAATCCCCTTCTCTGTATTGTTACAATCATCCTATAAAATTCCTAAAAAGGAAAAGAGTACATAGACTTTGTTAAAATATAATTAATGATGTATTTTAACAAAATCCAAGACAATTACCACCTCCTTAAGGAAGTCTAGCAAACTTCTTTTCACCCACTCACCTTGAGTAATTTATTTTGACGGGTGACTATACTATAATTAGGGCTTTTTTTAATCGTTGCTGTAAGGTTGGGTGAGTAGATTTTGTTCTTGGGTTCATACATTTTCATGACGGTTTTGCAAAGCTGCTTGATGGATTAAAGTTACAGAACTTTTACTGTGACTCCAGAGAAAGTGGAATTAAAATAAGAAACCTTCTGAAGCCTTTAGATTTTAGATTTACGTTGGTGTTATTTTTACTCATGAACTTGTGTCATTAAAATAGCAAAGAAATAGGAAAGGTCATAGTTCAGACCTCCCAGAATTTAGGGGGAAACGTTATTAAATATAGATTTACAATTCTGTTTTTAAACAACAGCTTTTAGCTTCTATTGTGCTCTTTGAAATATTCATAAGCAAAGTCATACTTCTACCATGATCTTTGTGGCTACTTTTAGTTTCTTTTAGACAGAAGACTGAAGGTCCCAGAGATGTCTTTGCTCTTTTTTTACTAGCTAAGCTTTTGAATCCAGATTTCTTAGTCCTCTGAGCCTTGCTGTTAAATTAAAATCCAAGTTAAAAATACAGATTAAAATTTATTTACTTTGGGAGTGTTGTCTGAATGAGTTACACATGATGCACAGAACTAACTCCATACTTGTTGGATATTGACATCCCCAGGGCTACTTGTTACAAACTGTGTTTTTTCCTCTCTTTTCTGTTTCCTAAGTGCATTGGGCTTCAGCTATAAATCAAGTTACTCGAAAGAAATACTTTTTGGACACCCCAGGTTTCTGCTAGAACAGAGGTGTCAGAATTATTGCCTCTGCATTCCCAAGAAACACTTGAGCATTTTCTGGCAGGGGCTACACAGCTGTTTCCCAGGGGCTGGGGGATTTTGATGCCTTGTGTTGCTGTGCCTCTTTCCCAGACAGAATTCTCATTTGGGTTGGTCCCTGCAGCTCCTGCTAACAGACATTAGGCAAATATGCTAACTTCTGTGTCAAGTAATGACATTTTAATAACTGGCTTCAGGATTGTCTATTCATCTACATTAAAATTAAGTCACTAATTATAGCTGAGGATTTTTGCCCAAGAGTGTTCTGGCTCCCAGTGAATGCAATAGCAGAGGAAGTTTCTAAATTCACAAATACAGCTACGGAGATAAGACAGGCTGTCAAACCTTCCAACATGACAGAACTGCTGTTCTCTTACTGTTGGACACCAACTGCCCCCAATAAGAACATATCTTTTCCATCCATACAGACTTGGAAAAACTTCATAAGTAAGGATACTTATCCGTAGCAAATGAATATTCTTAACATTGAGATGGTGACAGAATACAACAGCTAGGCATAGGGCATGGTCCGATTTTCAGAAATTTTGAAGATCCCAAAATTAAGACGTACATAAGTTAGTTCTCATTTTTAAAAATATATTTTACTCAGAGGTATCACTTCAAACTTTAGTGTATTTCAGAGTTCAGACTTCTAAGATTTCTTCATCATAGTTCCACTTTACATCGCTGCTTTTCCTTTTCATGAAAGTATTCTTTTTTTTTCTCCCACCTTTTTAAGTACTAGGGTGGCTTTATCCTATAAATACTCTGCATTCCTTAGATTTTGCTAATTAATGTCTTAGCTGTTTGCCCATCTACAAATTTAGGCACATATGCAAGACTAATCCCTAAAGTTCTATGTAAGAGTACAAGAAGCAAGAAAAAAGAACAATTTCACCTTTACAAATCAGGCACTGCCTGAACTGTTTTCATCATCCCTTTAATTTCTACCAAAACCAGCCGTGTGAACAGATACAATCCTCTTGAACATTAAATCTCTCACAGCTGGGAAATAACAGTTCTCTTGTCAGATGTGGGAATCCCTCGGGTTGAAGGTGTAAATACCTTTCAGATAAAGTAACTATAAACCATCCTGTGTTAAGTCCAGGTGGTGGTGGCTGCTGGAGAGGGAACTGTCTTGCTTTAAGATTCCTCTAAGATTAAGGTCCTGACCTTATTTTTCCCAAATATTCTTCAAGTTTATATTTCTTTCTGAGAAGCAGAACATATCAGTTTTAGATAATGGCCTAGAAGAGAGAGGACTGTTTATCAGATGCAGCAGAGTGCTGAACACACTGTACATCATCACACATCTCCCAACCACCAGCAAATATGATCTGACCTTTAAATTTCATAATTTGATCTTCTGCTGAGCACAGTGTACAAAAAGTGAAAAATCTAGACAGACCTCTTGAGAAGGCTACTCTTAAGGAAAATCATGGACAAAGGGCCAGGACTGAAAAATTAATACAAAATGGAATTTGGACTTCAAAAGTAGGAATCACAAAGGTAGAAACGCAGGCTTTTGGAACAAGATTATGCTACAATACAGCTTGATAAATACATTAGTAACTGTTTTATAGTGTTCGGCACACTTTACAGCAATTCTGTCATCTGACCTCATCTTCTAAAAAGCAGCAGTATAATCTGAAACCTCTGCTTTCCCGGAAAAGAGATATGGTTCAAATACTAAACATTGTGTTCTTTGCTGCAGCTAAGCACAGATACCAAGATACTTCTTCCCACCACACTTAAATTTTTAATTGTGAGCTGGCTGTTGTTGTCTGCAGGGGACCCTTGAGTAATCACTTCACCCTGAATGTGTATGATCACTAAGTGATATAGAGAGTGGGTTTTTACCTAATTTTCATTTTTCCTGCTTAGAAGTTCAGTATCTAAAATACCCCATCTGCTGTGGTGGTGATGTTAGATGAGATTAATTGACCTCTGGAAGTGTACTTGGGTTTTGGTTGTTACTTCACGAGAAGGTCCAGACACCTTTAATCTTACTAAGGATAGAGGACATGATTCAGACCCTTGATGACCAAGGTCCCAACCCACTAAATCATGCTATCACTTTCTTCCTTCATTAAAAGATCTAGGCTAAGCAAACGACAAGATTTTCTGCTTCCCTTTGTATGTTTTATATATTATGGCTGAGATTCTTTCAGAAGTAAAAATCCTTTGCCATATTAGAGAACAACTTGCAGCAGAGTCCCTCCCTTTTGACAGTAGTGCCTATATGGTTTTACACCCTTACAAATTATCTGGAAAGATGACAAAATCTAAGTACATTTCTAGACAAAATTTTATCTAGTTCAGTCTGGGCAACAGAAATGAATGTTTCTGAAGCTTCAGAAGTCTTAAAAAAGAGAAAAAATATAAGTCTAAGGGAAGATTAATTTCATGTTAGATGAAATTTATTACTGATTAATGCAACTCAGCCATTTTGTTGCAAATTACTATTCTTTCTAGAGTCATACTGGCATTACTGCAGATATCTCACTGTATAGCAGCAGCCTCTTTTCTAAGCAAAGCTAGAATCATTAACTGAACTGAAGGAATGGAATGTCATGCAGTGCTCATCATATGGTTAAGAACTTTTAATGCATGTAGCATTGGCCCAGACTTTTTTAAGGAAAAAAGTTACAGAAAATAAAAGTTACAGAAAATAAAAGTTACAGAAAATAAAAGATGTAACAGAAGATAACAAAAGCAAGTAAAATTATAAGCGTCCTATAATAAAAATTAAATGCATTTCAGTCGTACAGTGTCCTGGGTTGAAGTATATTCTATCACCATCTTCATGAACTGTTGAAACCAGGTGAGGCAGTGCTCCCTGCCTCCCCCACTCTGGCTTATCTTCTGTTAATGGGCCCATCAGCACCTTTGCCACACGACTCACAGATAACTCCCTCCTGGACTATCTCCTGTCAATGGGCCCATCAGGCCTTATCACATGACTCACCATCCCATTGTGAGATGCTCCGCCCAGAGGGAGGAACCAAGCATTCCAGCCTGGATATAAGCTGAGACTCTGAACACCAGAGCAGCGCTTACCTACTGGACTCCCAGAGGATAAGAGCTACTGCTGGATCTTCAGACCCATTATTTCTACAGGATCACCACTTCAACAGAACCACTCTGCTTGGACTGCTACCACCATAGGGTGGCAGGTTGTATTCTGTCTTTGTCAGTGTTCTTGTACTACTGCATTTATTTATTTCTTTTAATTTTTTCCCTATAAAATTATAATTCTGACTTATGATCTCCCACTGGTTTGATTTCAAACTAGTACAACAAATTAACTATATTTCTGTAAAATATGGTACGAAGGAAAGGATATACTTAGCCTTTCAGATGAAGTTTTGGTTAAAAAATGGGAATGAATTTCAAGAGCATAGAGTAACTATACCAGACATTTCTGAGAGATTACCCATATGCTAAATCAATCCACAGTTACTTCAGATCTATCTGAAAATGCCATGTGCAGGGAAGCAGGGGCCAGGTGAAGTTTATTCAAAAAATGATACTGCAGAGGTCAAACAGTCATGACAATTGTTTGATCTGTCTTTTGCCTGACATAAGAAGCTGGATTAATGCCCCCACCGCTGGTTTGATCAGTACTGTGCCTTCTTCTCCTTTTTTTTTTTTAAATAGGACTTTAAGCTTGTTTAAAAACCTGTGTTTATAGACACCTTATACATTTCAGAGTAGCATTTTCTCTGTGTTATAGTTGAAAATCTGTCTCCAGCTGCCTTGACAACCTTGTGAAGCCACTACAGACTGCTAATTTCATCTGACAGTTTTTTCAAACCTGAGGAAGAAAAGAGATCCCTGTAATCAATCAGTTTTTGTATTCATTTATTCAAGCTGCTACCAGAGAAAGTTATCTTGTCAAATTGGAGAGGTATGCAGGGAATCCTTTCCTTTTGTGCCTAAAAAGGCATCTGCAGATTGTCCTGGATAGTCATCTTGCAAAATATGAATAAATCAGATGTTCCCTATTGGTCTTCCCTTAAGGAGTTGTCAGAATAAATAAAAATACTTCTCAGAGACTCAGTGATTCCAGGTACAAAAACCAAACAAACTTAAAAAAAACCAAAACAACAACAACAACAAAAAACACCCAAAAACAAACCAATAAACCCCAGACAAAAAAATGATATGGATTCTGTTTTCATCAACAGATTGTTATTTTGCCATATTATTGTGAATCATCAGGGTTATTTTAAGATAATTTGGAATTATAAACACAAAATACTAAGCCATAACTAACACTTAACAGAGGCTCTGTGTTCTGTTTTCCTTAAAGCCAGTGGGATGACTCTTTCTAAAGTGGCTTTTTTTACCTCAATGTTCTGTTTAGCACCTTGCCCCTGAGGTGACTGAGATATAGAGCTTTACCTTTCCCATGTGAGTTTTAATCCATAACTTTACTGCCAATGAGGTCTTGTGCTACAAAAAGGCATTTTAGCTCCTCCAGAGTTCAGTTACCACATAAAGATCTATGATGAGACAATCCACAGCCCCAAGAACCTCCTCTAAAACCACACAACCCAGCAGTGTTAAAACACAACTTGCAGCCAGGAAGAAAAAAGGTTTAAAAACTAATTATTTTTGAATCACTCAGAAAAATTCTGATTAGAAACAAACTAAGAGAAATTGAGGAATGAAGTAATTGATACTGCCTGGGGTGAGTTTATCACATATTAGTAGGGAAAAAAAAAAAACAAAACAAAAAAACACAGAAAGAGTTCTGAAGTTTGTAATAAAAAGCTTTATCATGCTTGATGAATCTTTTCTCCTAATTCTTGCTCCTAAACTGAATAACGAGGCATTCTGGCATGCTCTTCTTCAGGCCCCACAAATTACAAACTTCACTGTGTCATTCTCCCTAAAGAAGGAATGGAGGGTCATTTCTTCTTCATTCAGGAGCTAAGCCCCTCACCAGGAGGGCAAGGTGAGACATTAAGTAACTCTGACCTTCCACCAATCCTTCTCTTTGGACATGAGGCAACCAAGAAAGTAGCCAGAGGTTGTACAGAAAGTCTCATAACCACCATCAGAGCCTGGACGTTTTGTCATTTGGAAAAATTATTTACTCAATCTCTGAGTGTGAATAGGACTGCTGGGGAAGTGGGGTAAAAATAGGTGCTTTCCACTCATTGATTGACTCTGACAGAATTTAGGCACCAATAGACACTTTGGACTCAAGGTCACTGAGGTTTCTGCATGCCCAGTACTGCAGAAATGCGGCAGCTGCCAGTGCTGTCTGAATTAAGTGTTATTGGAGTTGATGGTGGCAATGTTGCCCTTAATTTACACTAGAAAGATACAACAGAAATGTTCAAAACAATGAGAGTTGTAGATCCATTTGACTGACAGCAGAAAGAACAGTTGTAAAAAAGATGAAGAGTTTTCATTTTTTCTCTCAAAGATGATATATAATAACTGCCTGAAGGCCATTAGACAAATAATTAAAAGCAGGAGTAAAGTTAATTAATTGCTGTTCACCAGGTTGACTGTGGGGGAAAAAAAAAAAAGAGGTAGCTGAAAAATCTGTGCTCTTTTCATTCTCTGTCAAGGACAGCCAAATATTTTTGATGTGTGGTCTGCACAGTCATTACAGATTGAAGCCAACATGCACAACTGTCCAAGTGTTTCTTATCTCTCTCTTTCTCATTGACACACTGTGCTGCCCCAGGCTACCTTTTGTTGGCTGTCCTTGTTTTGCCTGCCTGCCTGCTTCATTTCTGATCCTAAAATCCCATTCTCGGGTAAAAGACTTCTCTACTTTGTCATGGATACCTCTTGACTCTGCCATGTGAGCCAGAGGAAGCGACAAAAGAAATTAAATGCATCTTTTTTGTTTTGACTTTAGTTTTTGAAAACTGCACCTAATAAAAATTATCTGGTAATACTAGGCACTGGTTTGATCCTATGAAAAAGTGAAAGCGTTAGCACTCTATGGAAAAGAAAAATCAGTTTGGTATGTTAAATAATTTAGGTAAACTATGCATCTGGAATGAAGGAATCTTCCAATCTCTAAAATTCTGGTACAACTATGCAAATCTCTTCTGTGAAATAAACATGTCATGATCTCAAATTCTAAGTTTATCCAATGTCCTAGTGTTTTAATTATAGTTAAATCTTCAAAGAAGACGTGTGTTTTCCAAAAACTTCATTCCACCACAAAACTACCCTCTCACAAATATCAAGGATTTGATTCCCCTTTTGTGTGTGCATAAATCAAATATTTCCACTGAAGCTAATGGGACTTACTGTGTTATGAAGGAAATACAAAGTTCAAGCATTTAAAAAGTTCAGTTCTGTGAAACAAAGGGGGTGATGGCAAGATTCACTATATTTACTCTTGTAAATGGCAAATAATTTCTCTTTAATTTTCATTCTGGACAGAAAACGGTTGGGAAGAGTCACAAAGTAATAACAACCTTGAACACTTACTCAACACTTTGCATTTCAAACTGCTTCAGAAATGTAAACCAATTAGGCTGTCATTATGATTTATGCTAAGGGAGACAAGAAATATGTAAACAAAGTCAAATAGAAATGCAGGGCTCCAAACTACAGTTCTGTGAATTACAAATCACAGAAAAAGCCTTCCAGGGACTTCCTGGAAAATGGAAGAAAAAACTCTGGAGTAGATTGAGTAGCAGCTAAGACATTGTAACCTAGTTACTGTTGAATGGTCACATCTGTCCATGTGGAACACAGAACACATAAGTAACCATTTGTCTAAATAAGCATTATCAGCTTCATCTCACAAATAACTATCGTTCATTAGCTCATTAGTGAATTTCTTGAGATATCTGATTTACAATGCAATTGCCCCTGGCAGACCTGTCTAAACTGATAGCCAAAGGGCAATTAAAATCAGTACCCATGCCAGACCATTAGATGGTTTAAAGAGTAATATCTATGCTACTGGTTCCTTTTACAAGTACACTGTTAACATCAGAAGCATAAATGTTAATTAGAGTAATGACTTCATTCACCGATTTCTTTTCTACAAGGCCATTTGGATCAGAATTCAGCTTCTCTGTTTGAAAGGGCAAGTTCTTTTTAATTAGGACAGCTACTCCATTGGTACTAGTAATAAATAAGAGGAGAGATGAAGGTTTCACTCACCAGGATTTTTCCACTTTTTTGTTTCTGTGTAGCATTCAGTACTTCAGAAAAACGCTCCAGTTTTAGTCAGAGAAGAAAAATTAAAGTCCCCATTCTCATAATGTTAATGTACATCTTTTACAAACATTTATCTGCAGCCCAGATATTCTCATATCATTGTTTTTGAGATAAATTTTCCTCCCTGCATGTTTCAGTAGGTAGATCAGTAGCTTTAGATCATTGCTATTGCAGTGGATCACCCCCCTAAGGCAGGGGTCTGTGCCGGAGTGAGAGTACTCAAGAAAAACTTCAAAGACAATTTAATTTCAAGCCTTCCCTGCTTTTGTGCATCCCTCGCCCCTCAATCACTCTCTGACCCTGTCAAGGCACACACATGCGACTGGGAGAGGACGGGCTGCTCTTAGCAGTGGCAGTGCCCAGTGCTCTGCCTGCTGCTGACCTGAGCTCCACAGCAAAGACTTTGATTTCAACCTGCAGACATCACAGCAGGAACAGACAAAAAGGTGTAGGCTGAGGAGATAGAGCAGGGAACACAACTGCACTTTCAGGGCAGGAAACGTTTCTCCTCATCATTCTTGCCTAGACTGGCAAAGCCTTATAGACTTAAGGTTGCTGCCACCTTTCCATCCTTAAAAGTTTGAATGCATTAGTATAGAATAGGTTGGATTCTTACAAGTTAATTCCTGGCAATATTTCTTAAATCTGGCCTTAAATCTGGCTGGGCATCTGCATGCACTGGGCATATACCCTTACAGGAGTTAGTGGCTGAGGATGGTCTTGAGTCAAGAAAGGGCTGCAGATACATGGTTACTTCACAAGCCAGAGCAACAGAGTGTAAAGGCTGAACTTCATGTTCTCAGAGCCTCCAAAGTTCTATGTCTTTGCAGGTTCTGAGATCCACACTTCACATTCTGGTCCACAAAAGAGCAAAGAATAAGAAGGAACAGACATAACTGGGAGTACACACGGGTGTCAGTCTTCAGCCAGTTCAGATGGGTACAAGTCCCTTCTGGATTCTAGTGCCAGTCTACGAGCTTGTGGGCAAAGTATTAACTGGCAGATAAGATAATGATACTCGATGGAGCAAGCTGTAATTCCTCTTAACATCTGTAGAGATGGCAACTAGCGCAGCCAGAGATGTGCACAGGAATATACATTTACATGCACGCAGTAGTAATGTCATGCTTATACACTGATATGAGAGAGAGTCATACGTTAACTTGACCCTAATTATGTCACTAGGAGTTACCAGTGGGAGGGAATATACAGAGGCCTTCAAAGAACAAATTATTTGGGCAATACCAACAATCCCTTCCTAAGATTAAACACAGAAAGGAACTGTCTTACTCTGATGTAGACCCAGAACAACATTGCCAAAATCAGTGTCTTTAAAGCTATAAATGAAAGCCATGCAGATTAAAGACTAATATATAACAACAACAACAACAATAGTAATTCTTCCATATGTCTAAAAACAGTATACTCCTGGTACATACATAACATTTGGTCCTACTTGTTCATACTAAACACCCTTATAGCAGGCTTAAATTTCAAAATTAATAAATTTGTCAAAATCTTCTCAGTTCTAAAGATTTTGAGGTTATTATGGCCAGCTGATATCATTGAACTTGACTCAGTATATCTAAAGAGCAAAGTTTAAAGAACTGAAAATTGGCCAGGTTGAAGCTATATCAATCCAATGACAAGGTGATGCAGATGTTTTCCCTGTTAGGACACTACATATATTATAATCAAAATTTATATTAAATCAAAGGAATATATAGTAACTACTGCAAAAGAAGTCAACAGCGTAAGCCTTGCTAATAATGGTCCACAGTGTTAGAAGATCAAAGGTGACCCAGGCATGGAGAATGCACAAGAATGAGATCCTCAGACAGAAGGCAAGATTAGATGATCACTGAGCAGGCTGCAACGAAAAACTTACAGAGCTACTGTCAGTTCTGATTTTTAAGCTGGATGTTCCACATTAAAAATGTCATCCAGAATGATCCTAAAATTTGCTGCTCTGTGCCATTAGTTCAAATTCTGTGTTAACATAACAGTGCTGTGCTAACATCAGAGCCTCCCTAGTACAAAGTTTTGTGTTTTCTTTGGAAATGCTGAATTTCCGTGCACATTTTCTGTTCAGAAGAACTAATGATGTCATTGTCACTATATTCACCAACCTTTCTGAGCAAGACCTATTTTTGTGTGAAGTTCTCAAAATAGCTTTTAGACTGCAGCAGTGTTGGAAGCTGGAATAAATCCAAGACTTGTGAAAGTTGTACCTGATTCCTCTCATCATTGCCGTGTTATGGACCTTATCATCCTTACTGATAGTTCACTCTAGTGCTCCTGGCTGACTTTGTCTGAAGCAGATCAGAGGGCTGTTGAGTACAACCTGCTCTTCTGGCAGACAAATGGGAGCTACAGGAAAGAGAGGGGTGGGAGAAAGCATCAGTGAACATCTACATTGGCCAGTTCGTCACCAGCTGGTGCTGGGCAGGATGTCTGTCAATGCCCCAACAAAGGAGTGAAATCCAGCTGTCACATTGACATAATGAATCCAACTCAAACACTGCACGGTAAAGGATGTAAGGATCTTTTAACCCACTAAAAACCTTTTTTTGGCCCTGGCATTAGCTTAATATCCAACTCTCTTTTGTTCTATCTCTAAATCTCCTTTAGTTTCATGCAAGCCTGGATTAAATAAAGGTATTTCAGGTTAGTAATCAAAAAAGCTTTCTCGATGGAGAACTCAGTGTCCTTCAGATGACTGTAAAACAAAGACCGTTGTACACTGAGTGCAGTGGAGAAATGACTAACTGGAAATGAGGAAACCTGAATGGTAGTAAGTGTATGTAAAGTTGTATTGGGTAGAGATGAAAGCAAAACAATCAGAACTGCTTCAGTCTGCCAGTACCTCTTCAACTTGGAAAGAGATTTTGGGCTTGACTGCTCATAGGTCAGTCTGTCTGTTCACAAAACAGTAGGACTGTTTATGGGAGAGACAGTTTTAAAACATAATTACCTGGTGGTTAGAAACCCTTGGTTAGAAATCCGTTCATAGACTTTATTTGAAGAAAGTAAGGTACGGATGGCCATGAATATGGATGCTTTTTTACCCAAGTGACATGTTTTATAAATTGCCATGCAGATTAATCACTTGACTCTCTTTTTCAGGGAAAAACGAAGATAATTAATTACTTTAAAAAATACTTTTCCTTGCATTTACTTTTTTGTTTGTTTGTTTTTTTGTTGTTTGGGTGTTTTTCTTGCATAATAATGTTCTTCATGGAAGCTTTTGAGCTAAATTTAACGTATCTACTACCAATGCAGATATCAGTTACCAACTGAAAAGCAGACATAGCAACATGTTAATTTCTCTTTTCTTACTACTCCTGACATACCATTTCATTAGATCAAACTGAAAAGCTAACATGCCGAACTACTTACTATGAGGTGTTTGTTATTCAGCTGATTACGTTCTAAGTCAAGTAAAAATTGTTGAACTGAAAATATTTTTTAGAAGGAATAGAAAAACAGAAATGTGAATAGTTTAGCAAAGTTATCCCTATGATTTCATATGCTTGCATTCTGTTATTTTGTCTAATTTGGATTACCGCTTCTTAGCAAATGTATTATAAAAGAAGACATCAGAGATTACAAAACATATTTGTTAAGAACTGTGTTGCCTGTGCATGCCTTGAGACTTACACTTGTTCCCTACACACTGAAATTTTAGTTTCCAAACCACTGATACTTAATTAAACTGACTGAAAATGAAGCAATTTCCTGGCTGATGCTCTCTACAGAGTGGAACAGGAAGGAAGGACAGGAGGAAAATCAGAGGCAGCTTTCACTGGTTGAAGGGGTGAATGCATTGTGCAGCTACAGTCTAACAGACACCTCTGGCACTGCTCCTGTGTTGGGGAGGTGCTGCTCTGACAATGCCAAATACCCCCGGCATTATAAAAACAGAGAGTGCTCCAATGTTCTTCAGGATGTACTGTGCAGATTTAAAATGGATATTTTACATTTTTAGACTAAACAGACGGTGTGTTCTTCTGGGACAGGCCTATCATGCAGTTGCTAAGCAGCCAGAACCTCACGTGCACAAGGCCCATGTGCCATGCGATGCCCAAGCAGAGCGGCTGCATCAGAGTCTAAAGGCATCTGCACAGCTCCTGGCACACAGTAGTGCTCTCAAAAGCTGGCTGGGGTGCAGGGGCCACGCCTGCACCTCACAAAGTACCTTCTGGCGGTGCCACTAACCACACAATCCCCTAAGAACAGCCAGGGCATCTCTTTGTGTGCAGATCTGCCTCCCCCATAGAGTCCTGTCGGCAGTGGTAGAACTCTGGGAATGCCAAAACTATTAGATGGCTCCATCTGCTGTGAATGCCGAGGATGCCAGAAATAGATTCACCTGTGATGCTGTGCAACAGCACTGCACCAGGAAGGGCTCAGACTGTGGCCTAAGCACAGGCAGAAAAAGGACTCCTGCCTCAGGGTGACTCCAGCTCTGACCTCTCCAGCCTGCTGGCATTTGTCTCTGTTGGGAATGTACCAACAGAATCTTGTAGCAGCATTCTGCATGAGCCAGTGTGGTCCAAACCAAGCCACCTCTCTTCTCCCCTGCGAGAATCTTATTAACTGGTAAGAGGGGATAATATCCAGGTTCACAGACTGTAACATATTAGGGTACTCTTGTGAACACATCCACCCCTGAATTAATTGGAATTTGAACTGTTGATTGGCAAAAACAACCTTAGTTTTAAAAATTTAATACAAGGTGTCCCTGGATATCTTATTATTTGCCCCCACTGCTAAAAGCATGTTCTTCATGGCTACTCTGAACAACTTCAAGTTACAGCCAGGGGATTGTATTATACTTTGACTGTGAGACTGAAGAGCTATCTATTACCTGGTATCTGTTTCTACAAACACTGCAGAAATACTTCAAAAATGTGACAAAGTCATCTCTTCGCCTTTATGGTGCTAAACAAAACAGATTCAAGTCTAACTTTAATATTTCTTATGAATTCCTCTCCAACTTGTCATTTCTTGCTTGCACCACATGCACCACAACTGGACAGAGACAGCCAGGAGTGCTTCAAGCAGCTTCATACACAAAGATGATGTAACTTCTCAGGTCCTACAAGCCTATGGCCACTTTATCTCTTTGCCCTAACACCACAGCAGGAGCTCACACCCATTTGATTTGGTTTGCTATGCTCTTTAACTACCACCAATTACAAGAAAAAATATCATGACCTGTATAAATGTGTCCCAGACTAATCATCCCTTCATAAAAAACTTCATGTTTACAACCTACCATCATTTAGTGAGCTCTTCTAATGCAGAACCAGTCATCTGCCTTTTAGCAACCAGCTCCCCACACAGTAAAACATATCTTCACATGTTAGGGTTTTGGTTTCTAAGATGGTGTAGTATACAACCACTCTGAAAGCTATGGTGTCTGCCTATCAGAAAAACAATTCTTATATACCATTTTATACCTACTGAAGCATAAGAAAGATGTCTATGGGGCTGTTGCTTAGAAGGAGCTGTGAGTACTAAATGAATTAAGCTTAACAGTGACAAGCTAACACAGACAGACAAATACTTTCTTGAAGTATTTTGCTTCCTAATAAGCCATTATGACTGAGACGCTTTCAAGAGAGCTGGATATCCACAAGATTACATAACAGGAGGGCCTCTATCAAAACCTTAGGAAACAAAGAAGTGTGTGCGTTTATAAAGGTATGGATTCCATCCTGTTATTGACAGAAACTGCATGACAAACTGCTGGAGTAAAAATGATACATGAGATGATATTAGTTACTTCTACAGCTTTGGAACTGGAGAATAAATGGTATACAACATAGTGAATGCACCACAGACCACTGAAACGCTGTAACCTTGACCAAGCAAGCACAAAGTCAAATTTCAACTTATCTGAATTTTAACTAATGTAAATATGTAAATATGTAATTATGTAAATATGTCACACTCACTTTAACAAACTTTTTTCAAGTGTTCAAGCAAGAGGCATATTCTTATACAGACTTTAAATAATATTTCACATTACAGAAGCTCCCTAGATATTTTGACTCCTAGTTAAGCTACCAAAACAATTAGCTGTTCATCATACATGATTTATTTAGATAAACTCTTTAATAAAAAATATTAAAAATATGCACAAATCCATAAGTTATATAATAAATTATATCTAGTTTGCACTCATCTAGTTGCACACTCATCCGGTTCATAACATATGCAGACATTTGGTTACAGCTACAGTATGTGCTCTGGTGGAAGAAAGATTGGAACTGGAATTTTAATCCTCTTGACCTGCTGCAAGCTACATTGACGTACAGTTTTTATCTGTTTAATGTGACTGGTTAATGAAGGCACCCTTCTAGATTATGCTTAAAACACTCTGTGTCAATCTCACATCAATAAATATAACTGGAAAATGGCAGTTTTCTCAAAATGACTGAAAAAAACCTGAACATATAAAATTTTCTCAGACTGTAACCTGATTCTGATACTCATCCATGAAAAACTGGCTTCCACTTTTCATGAGTAGGAAACAGAAAGAAGGAGATAAAACAAATGTGAAGACAGCAAGCTTTGATGTTAGGAACCTATTTAGTTTTATTTAGGATTCATTGCAGTTCCCGCCCTCTCTAAAAAGTTTTGTGATTTTTAGTGTTCCAAAAGATCACTCAAAACTTATTATTTATTTAGTATCATTCATCTCCCAGGTGCTTTAATGACTAGAGCATCACAAATGAGTGGCAGAAAAAACACATAGTATTATCTACTTCAGCACCTACCAGCATAGATCTTTTTCTTGCCCTGCAGTTATATTGCTTTTCTGTGTCTATTTTAAATATAATTAAGGTATAAAATCAACCTTAAAGAATTCCCTTTTTTAATCCAATGCCTTCCAAATAAGAAATGCATACAGTTAAGATAAATTCTGTTGAGAAAAAAGAAATAAGAATCTCACAAATAATGTAATTTGAAGAGAGCACTATATTTATACCCATTATTTATCCAGCCACCAGATGAATACTCAATTCCTCACAGGAGGTAGGGGGATGTTGCAACTTTACTGTTACAATGGTTCTTTGCTGTCAATGCTTCCTTCCCTTAAAGAATGAAGAAAAAAATATTAGTTTTAGAATAATTTTACTGGTGCTTCTTCAATTTCCTTTTATGTAAGAAACTGAAGAAGTTTAATTCTCAAGAAGATCTGATCACAATGAAAATCTCAAATGAGTTTTAAATGACATAAGGCAATCCAGTGATGAAATTTCTCCTGTCATATAGATTTCATAGCTATAGACTGTACTTGTATTTTTTCTAGTTTTTATTTCTAAAATCATAATTATTGTGCTTCAAAAACTATATATACAGATTTTCTTAAAAGAATTGTGGTCTATAAAGCTGTTTACATGACAGAATGGTTAAAGTCTGTTTAGATTAAGTCAGGAAACCCTTCCAGGCATATGAGGGTACAAATGAGTTTGTACACATACCTGTGAGCAGAGGACAGTTCTGGAAAGACTGAAATATTCCTTGTCATTTCAGACAGATGTTCACCATTCTGCTTAAATGGTGCACTGTGATGCACTACAATGATGCATGGACAGAAAAAAAGTATGGAATATTATCTAAGACATGTTTGGAGAGACCAAGAAGTCTCTCCTATCTGTCATTAACATTTCCTTAAAAATTCTAGCCAGACTTATAAAAAAACCCCCAAACTTTCAGGCCATTCAGGATGCTTCCGAAACATTTGGTATAACTTTTTCTCTTTAAAATTAAAGTTTATGATTTCCTTAATTGTGTTTTACAACCTTGATCTTTTCCTCTGAAATTGTCTTTATGCAGCTCAGACTCAAAGTGACACCAGTGTCCTGCGCACTGAAATAAGAAGAGGCTCCCTGGCAACAATATCAACACAAAAGTTCTCATGATTTTCTTTCTCATTCCTTTGTCTTAATGGATTGAATAATCCAAATAGCAGAGGAAAGCAACATGCATCTGATCCTAATGAACTGCAATAGCTAGAGACAGTAGGAAATCAAGCAAAGGTATTTGTGCTATTTATAAACTACTGCATCGGCTGCTTCACCGACATTTGGAATAATTCATATTATATTCAGTGAGTCATTTAATGAGATACTTTAGTGTGTCAGGCTATGTGCAAAATATTCTTACACTTCATTTTAACCAGCAGTTTGATTTGATAGCTATAATATATTGGAGATTAGGAGAAGCATGGGTTACACCTTTAATATGATCAAGAGATGGGGAAAAAACAGCAGTTAATTAACAGACCACAGAATGGAGTGGCCATTTGGGTCCAATGCTCTGAAGCAGGCTTGAATCAGTTTGTGACTGCTTAACCCTCATCTAAATTCTCCCCAGATCTGTTACCTATCCCAGAATTACAGAATCATTTAGGATGGAGAAGACTTCTGACATAATTGAGTCCAACCTATAACTGAACACCACCATAGCTACTAGACCATGGCACAGTTTCAACCATTTTGAGTTTCTCTTGCCACTTCAGCTCACCCTACAACAGTCATTCATCAGCAAATGGATTTTTCCCATGGTGATGAATGTTGTGGAAAAGAAAAAGGAAATAAAATGAGAAAACCAAACTTTAATTGTTTGGAAAGAGCTGTTATCAGTCTGCTTTTGTCAGGTAGCATTCACACCATCTATTCAGCATTTACATTTACAGATTAGTGTCACTATTTATAAGATGGCTTATCCTATACAGTTTTATCTATATCTATCTATATCTATATCTATATCTATATCTATATCTATATCTATATCTATAGCTATATCTATATCTCTATATCTATATCTATATCTATATCTATATCTATATCTATCTATATCTATATCTAATCTATATCTATATCTATATCTATCTATATCTATCTCTGTATCTATCTCTATCTCTATCTCTATATCTATCTCTATATCTATATCTATAGATATATTTATTTGATGTGAGTATAGCTGAGACATTACTGTGGGGATATGGACCAGACTGGGGATGCTGACAGTGGATGTGGTCTTGTCTGCACAGCTACTTTTATAGCAACCTGCTTTTCATCATTCTTTTTGAGAACATCCAACTAAAGAAAAAAAATACTACTATAGTTTGTGCAAAGGAAACTCTCCCATACTCCAGCTATGACTTACTAACAAATTTCACTCCAGACTGTGGCTACTAACTGCTGAATAAAACAAAGAGCACAAGTTTACCAGCTAAGGAAACTGGAAATACTGGTCTACAATAAAGCAGAAAACAGAGCACTTCCAAACCTTCCATAGTTTAATTCTACAATTGTGATCTAGAGGCATTTGACACACAGCCAAATACTTGTCTGAGATTTTATGTGATAAGCAATGTGTAATTTACAAAATTCTTTGCTGGTTCTTCTGGGACTGTGAGAACATCTAACTGTTGTTAGTATTCACTGGATGCCAAGACCAAATGTATAAATATTACATTACTCAAACATGAATATAAATGAAAAATGAAGTATGTGAAACTAGAGCATGAAGTGAACCTAGAAAAAATTGGCAATGCCAGAAACATGGAAAAAAAAAGATTCAGCTGCTGCAATTGAAAGTTCATTGTTGACATTAGCAGAGACTGAGACTGAATTTTGTAACTTCAGTCTATTTCACTGTGTTGAACTGGGCAATTGATAACTAATCCTGAACCCACATGTCCATCCTTAGTGAATAATCTTCCATGATGTGGAGATGAGTGTTACAGGCCAGCTGACTAAATACAAGTGCCCTCTGCAGCTTTGGGGTCAGTAAGATGCCTGGGGCATTCACACAGGACTGGTAGACTTGAGACAGGACTCCTGGGAGACTTGTGCCCTTCTGGAACAGCAGCTGAAGGTCCAGTGAGATATACCACATCTGTATATACATTTGGGCATTTGAGTTTGGATCAGAAGTGCACATGTGATGCATTGCTCCTATTTCCCATGCACATGGAGCCACCTCAGAGCCCACAAGCTGTACCTTCTTCTGATGGAACACAGAAAATGCCCTCTGCCCCTGAGTGTGTTCAACCTGCAAGACCAGCATAGAGCCTAACCTGCAGGATCTTTGCAGTCACAACTGGAACCAGAGCAGGTGAATGGTTCTCCTTGCAGAGCTCCTCCCATATTCCCATACTACCTACCACAGTGCAAAGGCAGGCTACATTTTCCCAAGTGATACTAAAGGACTTTGCTTTAAACAGCTGAAATCCCCTGGCCTGACACTGGAGGGAATGGTTCAGTCCAGCCTGAAGCTGACATGCAGTGGCTGATCGCTGAATCCCTCTTCAGACTCCCCTTGGCTAATTAACTGGATCTCATTAACAGATAGCAGTGGGACATCAGAATCCTAGACACACATCTTAGGACGGAACTGACTCCCACCATTTGTGTCAGCATCACAAAAATCTTTCAAGGACTATAGTTTTGTTACCTAGAAAATCCAGCATCCCTACAGACCCATCCTCTGTTGGCAATGGTTGAAAGGGTGTGGGTGATCTTGGATATCTGCTAGGCAAGCAAAGCCCTTTGATGCTCTTGTCCCCATCCAATATCCTCCAAAACCTCTACAGTAAACATAAAAAATACCCCCAAAAAACCCTAAAAGTCAAGCACTACTAAAATCTTCAGTTAATAGAGAACAAATTGCAATTAATATACAAGCAAGAGGCATGGGGGCAGGTTACTGGCTGTGGAAACCAAATGTCTGTTATCTGTAGACAGATATTAGTTTCTGCTGTGAATTTTCCTTTTAGCTTTAAATAGGAATTTTAATTTATGGCACTAATCAAAAGCAGCTCCAATCTTTTAAAAATGTAAACAAACAACATGTATTCACCGTGTGAATACTAAGATGAGTCTTGGAAAATAAACACAAAGAAATTAGCATTTTTGGTCAAAAGTACAGATGGGAAAGATTTATTTTGTTCTTAAAGCTGGATTCCAGGGACACTTAGTATAATAATTTCCCCAAATAATTTTCTCAGTGTATGCTTTAGTTTACTTTTGATTTCCTAAAAGAGAATTTTGCTGCTGCTTCTTTTCAAAAACATTTTATAAGCCAAAGGATTTTGCTGTCAGAAATTAACCCTGAGAGCTAGATGAAATCCTTTCTTTTTAAATTTAATCCAGCTATTTTACTAGTTCTGCTCACAACATCTCTTCCCTGCTGACATTTACACATTTCAAATATTTGGGAGTGTGTTTTGCAATCACTTTTTTCACTGTAGTTATATAAATCATTTAATCTTTTCATTATTCTGATCTCTCTGTGCTTGGTAAAAAATGAAATTAAATAAATGCATAAATACTCTGAGTAACTCTAAATCTACTTTATCCACATTATTTACAGCTTACTCCTTTGTCTATTTTTGTTTCCCAAATAACACTATAAACCTTACCTGGAATGTCAACTTTAAGCAGCATTCAATGCACCTTAAGCATCTAACTCACCTTGGCACTTCTAAGATTTTTGCCACAGGTATTTTCAATCATCTTACATAATTTTTAACCTAAAGTAACTGGATTCAAAAGTTAGATAAATCTTCAGAAATTATATCGTTATTTTAGCTAATGGTGAGATAATTGATAACAAAACTGCTTAATACCAGTGATGTGACTCCTAATACAGGAACCTGTTTTTACAGGCTCCTGCAATAATCAAAATCTCTGAAGATATGAAATCAAATGAGAAAATTTATGGGCACCAATAATTATTTTCTGTAGACAATATAGACTTTCTCCTAAGCCTTTGTGGAAAGAGTTTTTTTACTCACTATACTAATAGTCCACTTGCATGTGAAGTAAAATAAACTAGAGAATGTGATCATAAAGATGTGTCTTTCCTTCAATTTTTCAGGTTCTCAAATTTACTCATTCTTATTGCTTGAGCTCTGTTTGTGGGTAACTAGTTTGTGAATAGTTCATTTCAAGGATTATTAAAATTCGTAGCTGTGATTTGTAGTCATTTGATTGGAACAGAGAAGTCACATGTTTTCGGTTATCACAGGAATAATAATATAGAAGTCCTAAATGGAGAACAGTCATGAAACAGCATGTTTATGGGAACACTGCAACAAATATGCACAATGATTATTGATGTATTTGCTTAGATTCAAATAAGATATAATAGAATAAGTAAAATGAGAGTAGAAACAAGTCGTGTACTAGATTGAGGGGGTATTTCAATTAATGAAGTAATAAACACCAAAAGAGATGTCATATTATTTGCTGCATTTTCACTTCTTAACACCACACATCTCAAACCCACAGACTAAATAATATGAATTAAAATAATTTTTGAGAACTAATAGTGAAAGCATAATTTTAACTGATAATGGAACACAAATCAGGATCTTTAGATTTTGGCCTTTCCAGCTTCAGCTACTGACCTGGAGAAGTACATCCTAACTTTACATTTGGATAGCATGGTGATTTATAAGTGACTTTAAGAGGAGAAAACAAAGGCTTATAAATTCCAGCCCCCAAACTTCTAAACCTATCTCATAAGTCATTTTCATGTTTAACTACCTTCTTAGCCCTGTGATTGCCTACTGGCAATAGGATGCTTTTAGTCCTATATTTTTCACATTATTTCATGTAGACTGCATTCAGGTAAATTTCTCAAAATTGTAAGCTATCTTATGGTTACAAAATTTACTTTTATAGTGTCATGGCAAGTTCACCAAATAAATATCCCATGATCTGATTTCTAAACAATCTAAATCCTAACACTGAATTTCTAACACTAAATTCTAACACTTTCTAAATCCATTCCTTGTTGGAATGTGCATCTTAAGCACAGGGCAACATTAAAAAAAAAAAAAAAAAAAAGGTAAGTATTGGGTTTGGAATTAGTATTCTAAACATATATAGCAAAAAAAATTTAAATTATCTGTGAACACAAATCACTTAAGTGAGACTGTCAGTCTCCTGAAGACCAAATCCCACTTGCCCACTCAGTGATCGAGTTGTCTTCACTATCACAAATTAATTTTCTTTGCTGACTTATAAAATACGTTATTTAATAAAAAGGCCTTTCAGTTAGCTAGGACTTTAACCACTTTATTGAAACTCGTGACAATGAAATTGTGAAAGGCAATATCCAATTTTTCTAGCTTTAGATGTTGTACTCTATTCTTCCTAATTATCCAAAACATCAGAGATGCCTCTATGCCCTCCTTAGAACAGACATGAGAAGATCACCTAGATTTCCAAATTTTTTTCCTTAATTCTGAAATGACTGAGGACGAATCAGGATTTTTTGTCACAGTAATTTCATTGGAAGTGTGAAAAAATATCCCTCACAGCCTCCTCAACTAACACAACAGCCTCAGCAAAAGCCTCAGAGTGGACGTATTTATTCTAGCAAAGAACGCCTCTTGCTGGGAGAGTTTATCTTATTCATGGAACCAGTGGGAGTTCTGTCCTTACAAAACCTCTCTTGCTAACATAAGGCACATTTTCTCAGGAATGCTTTACTGATATGAATATATCAGCAAATATGTCTTAGTGTAAGTCTTTAATTCAATTAGCAATTAATACTATTCAAGCCTTAATGCTTTTGCTGCATAAATGAATTAATATTAACTTATATACTAATTATGATTCTTATAATGGTAGGAAAATTCTACCTCATATTCAAACAAAGCTTTAATAACATTCCTGACATTTCCAAAGATATTGTATGTATCTCAGAATTGTCTTGAGATTCAGCATTTTTTATCTTATCTTTTTTAGAAAATAATTTTTCTTATATTGAAAGCCCTTTCTAGAACTTCTAGAAACCTTCTAAGTTATGTCTATACATCTTCCTTTCTGTTTTTTGTGACTGTCTAATTTGTTTTTCATCCTACTGATGTCATTTTAGCTTAAAAAAATTATATTGCTTGAGGGGAAAACAGAAGTATGTTTTCCTAATTAGGTAAATTTGATTTACCTGGCACCCAAATGGATACCTTTGTATATCAGGAGATAAAGTGACCAGATGTAGTTCCCTTTTTACACATATATTTGAAACCTCATTTTATTCCTGTGCTTCAGGAGCAATATTAGCTCAGCCTCATGGATGTCTATTTTTCTGAACTTATTTCTACTGTAGTTCAATGCAATTGCAATCCTTGCATTCCAATTATAGGGGAAAGATACTCAGTTTCAGTTATTTATTCAGAGTTCATGTGGGACCATTCAGGAACGTCTCTGTTGTATAAAAATACATCTTAAACACAGATCTTTAAAAATACTCATAAGTTTTCTAGAGGAAAAGGTATCATTACACAATAGACCACAAAAGGACCGGAACAGATAGAAAATGTAACTTTCTAGATGAAATTTCTAGTCTAGAAATTAAAAATAATAAGTGCAATAAATAAATATGTCTTATCAGAAACTATGAAATAATCAATGACTTGATGAACACTGGAATATTTGGTAAAGATGATGAGCATTTGATTGCATTTATTAAGAAGTAGTTTCCATGAAAACAAAAGCATTAACTGTAGAGAAATAAATTCTTTGGTGATTTAAATTCCTTATGGTTCTTCACAAAACCCTTTACCCCAAATAATGCTGGGGAAGCCTAAAAGTTGCAAAAAGGTAGTGGGCACCAGCAAGCATCATCCCAGACTAACTAAAAAAAAGACAAGAAAGCTCCTTCAGGAACAACTTACATTTGCTGCCATGAAAATAACAACAATGTGTCTAAGAAAGAGCCACAAGTCACTGAAGGCATTCAGGAAAAAGAATGCATTAGTGAAGGACAAAATGAACAAATTCTAGCTAAGAGAGAAAGGACATATGCTGTGCTTGATCTGACTTGCAAATACAATGTATCAGGGGAAAATTTCTGGCATAAAGAAAAATTATTAATAAGTAATGATAGCTGGTACTCAAGCCCCACTGGATGAATAAGGAGGTCCTGGCGGAGAGCATGAAGCTTCCAGGCTGCCCCTAAGGGCAGGGAGTTCTTTCCCCAGCCTTTTTGAAGGGAAAGACTGGAGGTCTTGCTGCAAGACCCCATTCTTCTGAGCAGCAGGCCCGGGATTAAGGGGCCACAGGGACCAGAGCACCATTAACTTGATTTTCCTCTGTAACAGAAACATGAGGCTTTTCTAAACCAATTCTAGTGAACTAAAGCATAGATGCTTTCTGTGCATTTTTTCTCTGAAAAAAAGAATTACTTTTTTTCTGTAATAAGAATTGTCCAAATTTCACTTTTTTACTTCTTATATTATATACTTAGCTTCCAGTCATTCTGCATGAATTTGTGGTACTCAAATTTCAGTTTCCTCCAGGCTAACACCCTGCAATTTCCCATCACTACTAAAGGATAGTTAATTTTAATACCATCTCACTTTCTGTAATTTAATCTGTAAATACCCATTTCTTTCAGCTTGATTCCTCTTCTCCCTTCCTGTGATGCTCTGTAATGGGGTCCCAGGTTACAGATGCCAAACCCAGCCAAGTGCTTTTGAGGAGAGTGTTAAAGCAGTGAAGCTGGTGGAGAAACAACAGTGAACACTGACTGAAGGAGCTGCAGTGAAGTGATATGTTGATAACTTACACCTTGGATCCAGAATTTGAAGCATTTCAGTGCCAAAAAAAAAAATAGGTGGAAAAAAATAATATGAAATAATAGTATCAGACTATATGCAATGGTTCTAGGAATACTTAGACAGTATTGAGGAATAGTTTAGTTAGACTGACCTAATTACAAGTCAGAATGCAGAGTTGGAAAAATCAGGGAAATATGATCATTATCTCTCTTAGGAGAGTCAAACCCAGAGTAAGAAAAAAAAGATTTTGAAAATCCTAGGTGGATACAAATAGGAACAGTGGATTAAACCTGTGCACAATAAAACCTCCAGCCAGGTATCAGGAAGAATTTTCTCCCTGTTGCAATGTAAGATCACAAAGCTGTCTCCCAAGGGAGGTGGTGCAAGGAGCTTCACTCTATGAGTCATTCAAAATTAGACTGAAACAAAGCACCTGCATACACCTCAGGCAACATAGCTTTGTTGGCAGGCAGACAACCTCAATGACCTGACAAGACTTAACCAGCTCTCCTTTCTGTCATTGCATTTAATTTTAGTCTGCTCATATTAAACAAAATGAGAAAAAATAGCATTCTGTGTAGCACTCATGTATTTCTTTCCTCAAGTGACTCATTACAAATGAAAAATACATAAATTGTTGTAAATATCCAGACATTCGATAGGTAAATCTAATGACTAGCTCTGGTTTGTGTTATTATTTAGGAAGTTATTTTAAAACATTCCCCCTTTCCCCCCTACCGAAATGACAAATTTTTCCTCGCCAGAAGGTGAGCCAGCCAGGGGTAATCAAATACATAAACAAGATTTAGTTATACCTGGGATGATTATGGTCAGAGCATTTATTTTTGGACTCCTACGGCTTGAAATATCTACCTTTTCAGACACTTCTTAAGAATGCCAAAGCAGAAATGGTAGTAGCAGAAAACAAGACAGTGCTGATAAGAAAACACTCATGTCTGAGCAGCAAGACCTTCCAAATTTGCTCCCCTGAGTTTTTCAGCATGTATTTCAGAGGTCTGAATACCTAATTTGCCTGCTTTTTTTTTCTTTTTTTTTTTTTTTTTTTCTTTTTTTTTTTTTTTTTTCCCCCCAATTTCAATCACCATGGGCTAAACAGAGAAAGGAGAATACTTAGCCTTAAGCTTTGGGGGAATTTACAGGAAAAGAACACAGAGAAAAAAAGATTAATTGATTTTCAATCCACTTCTGATATTGAAATTCACTTCACTCTCCTCTTTAATATTATTTACAGTTATTTTCCATGATTGAAAAGGAATTAACATATCTGTAATTATACACTGCAGAATGTGGGGAGAAAGCAGAATGGCAAAGAAGAGTTTAGTGTCCTCAAAACAGGGATGACAGGTAACTTCCATGGCTGAAACCCAGTACCTGACCTTTTGGACTGGCGGTGAGGATTTTCAATGTATATATCAAATTTTATGCTTGACGAAAAGCAAATAAAATATCAATCAATATTAAGGAAAGAAGGAAAAATACCCAAGTACACAGTGGCCTATTATTCTGACCTCAAAACTACATAGGACTTTAAAACACACTTTTAAGTCAAAAAAACAGGAATCAGGAACGTGATCTCTCTCCAGTTTGAGTTTTCCATGAACCCTTGCACAGGAAGTGAACCAACATGGGTTCATACAGCTTAGCAGAACAAGAATTCTACATTTCCAGGGGGTGATGTAAGAGTAAAGAGAAAAATTAACTGGTACTTTTTAAACATAATTTTTAATGCCATTTCACACCTTGTAGTCTTTCCTGTGTAGCCTCTAGAAACTATTATGGAAAAGTGCAATACTTACAGGTCATATGTAATATCTTCCAGTTCCACATGGGAACTATGTTGGATGTTAGTCACACTTGAGGATATACCAAAAATTAAAAGGGCAATTATGTTTAGAACATTGATTAGCTACCAAAGTAGAGAGTCATGTAAAGGAAATCCAGTACTGACATAAAAATGAATGATGTTGGCTTATAAGGGGCACAATACAGAAATTAGAGATAATTTTCTACGTAGATGAGGAGTGATGTTCTAGAGCTATATTTTCATATGAAATAAGGACAAGATATCCTATGATTGTGAGATTGGGCAGGTGTCTGGAACCCCTTAGAAAGAACAGAATGATGCAGAATGAGAGAGGAGGTTCTTGTGTCCAAAGCATGAGACAGCGTGTGTCAAGGATGGCCAAACTGAGAGCTTTAAACTGGCAATTACAGGAGAGGCAGAGATTCCTCAAAAAGCAAGTGAGCAAGTTGTGGATGTAATAGGCAAGGTAAGAGCCTGGGGAGATGGGAAGTGACATAGAAATCAACAAAACCAATGATGAATCACTTTAAGCATAGGTCCATAAAGAAGAAGCTGCCCATGGAATGACTTTAAGACTATTCTGTCTCAATGTGTCTGGGTGCCTCTCTGAAACGCTTGTCAATAATGGATATGGCGTGGGCAAACCAACAGGAGGATTCAGAAATCCACAAGCAGTTACAGTCATTGAGCTAATGGAGACATGATGTGATAGCAACTAAATTTCTGAAATGGCTGGGTACAGACTCCTTTGGAAAGACAGGCTGGGAAGGCAAGGTGACTTTTTCGTGAAACTGCAGCTGGAATGCCGGGTGCTCTGCCTGGGGATAATGTACTGGTGCATTGGTTATTCTTCCCCAGTTTTGCTGAACTTTTGCTGAACTTAAACTGCTGAGTTTACTCAGCCTAATTCCCCAACACGTTCAGGTCCATTTGAATAGGAACACAACTGTGTCTACATCAGTCACTCCCAGTTTTGTATCATCTACAAACTTGCAGAGGATACATTGTCCCATTTTCTGGATCATTAGTGAAGATGTTTGAAGAAGAGTATTGGCCAATCAAACCTGGGCATAACACCACCAGTGCCTTACCTCCAACCTGACTTTGTACTATTGATCTCAACCCTCTGGACCGGGCTGTTCAGCCAGTCTTCAATCCATCACACTGCTCTCTTGTCTATATTTTGCCAGCTTGCCCATGACAGTGTTGTTGGAAACAGTGTCAAAAGCCTAGTTAAAGCCCAGGTAGGAAACATTTGCTACCCTCTCATACTTCACAAAGATGGTGACTATGACCTGAAGAGGCACCTTCCAGCCTAAGCAATTCTGTGAGCCTGTGATCTTGAGGGTGACCATTTGTGCGTGCCAGACAAGAAGAGCAGACAGACTGTGGAAATCTGTGTGTCAGATCTCAGCCACTGTAGCGCCAAAGTGGTTGGCACTGACTAATATCAGGTTTCCTGACATGAGTAAACCTGGAACCTGACCCACACCTGTCAGGCTTCTTTTGCAATCCTAGGGAATGTTAGAACTGACTCCCTCTCAACTGATGCTCATCAGGGCTATTGATGGAAATGGTAGCTCATCTCTGTATCTGTACCCAACAGATTGAAACGCTGATATGTTTTCCTGTCCTCTGTTTGATCATCAGCCCTAGAACACAGTCCCCGTTCTGCTAAGGGCCTCTTCTGGCATCTGAAACAGGTCTTCAGTGTAGAAGTGTTCACCTCATCTACTTAACTCCTTCAGCAAGTGCCCTGTAATTCAGGGCACCCAAAGTTAAGCACTGAAATTCTCAATACAGAGAATAAAAAGAACTGAATGCCTCTAGGGGATGATTGGGAGCACTAAAGACTTTAATTTACATAAATATGTATTTAACCCCTCAGTCACCTCTCAGTCACATGCAATTTTTCCTGGTGAATTCCTGACTCATTCATACAATAAAAATGTACAGAATGACATGAAAGAAGGATATTCAATATTTATTTTTATCTGAACACTGTGTGTCTTCATAACATGTATAATGCAAACTTTTGCCATTGATAAAGTAGAGGTGCTGTGAAGAATTTTTTCCATATCTAATCAAAAAATACAAAGAATTCATAGCTGGTTTGTTTTACCTTCTTCTGCTTTGATAACTTATTTGGAATGTCACTCAAGAAAGTAAATGCTCTCTCACAAACCAATGTATTTCTGAGCATCTTTGAAATGAGGAATGGAAAGAATGAGATAAAGCATCAAAGGAAAGTAATTATTTTGTAAATTGCAGGTCAGCTGCATGAAGACCACTATAAAATATATCACAATATTTGTCCAATACTTTTTTTACAAATAAAGATTAAGTTGAAAAGTTATGGCAGTGCTGAAAACAGTGGAAACTGTAACCTGTCATTCAAGAAACAAAACAACCCCCTTCCCTCCTCTCCCCCTCCCTGCCCTAGTTTTTTTATACATTAACAACATTTTGACAGGACAATGTATTTCTATGGGGAAAAAACCTGTCTCAAAAACTTTACTGTCTATATGATGTTTCTTCCTGAATCTTGCTTATTTAATTGGATTGCCACACTCCAAAAAAGGGTCTCTTGAGTTCATATTAGCTGTTTCACCATTTCAAGACACATGCAAAAATTAGGCTCTGTACATGCCACGTGCCATTAAGATAAACACTCCAAACACACTATATACTTACAACGAGGAGAAATGATGGAATTTTCAAAAACCAGAATGTTTTCCTTAGAAAAAGACATAATCTTTTAATCTTTTGCGTGGAATGATTTTCTTTTTTCCCTCCTTGTGACTTTCACTGACAGAAGCAGTAGTACCAAAGGTCAAAAATAGTTTAGGATGCAGGTAATTTCTCATAACTGATAAAACTAAAAAAGCATGGAGAATTTAGGTAAAGACTGCTTAAAACCCAGAAAGTCACAAATGCATGTTCAGCTCCAGTTGATTCAACCTAAGCCTCAACACAGAAGATAATACCAAATTTTTACCTCACAGTCCCTAAAAATATTTTTCTCTGAGTTTTCATTAAAGGTGAGGCAAGAGGATTATTGTGCTGTGGTCAGCTCAGCCTTCTCACAAAGCACCTCCTGTTGACTGTGTTTCTGTTAGTGATTTCTACCTCACCTTCCAGTACAATCCCAGTAAAGAAAGGCAAAAGCACCACCCCTCCTATGGGTTGCAAACCAAACTTTTGCTTTACCCTAATCAACCAAGAATACTTGCCTTTGTCTCAAGATAGAACAATCCACTCTAGCACTGCTGGTAACCCCTTAATGTGGGGGTTGCAATTGAGCACCAAAGGCTGGGAGCTGATACTGTAAAAGCACTGTCAGGTGAGATAATGAAGGGAAATTGTTAAATAGTGCTATAGGGGCAGCTCCTTCACTGCTATCACTTTGATTTCCTTGCTTTCTCTTTTCAGCTAAATTTTGCCACAGAGCATATAATCATGGACATCTTCATACCATCTGTCTTCTTTCATATTTTTACAGCTGAGTCAGTCAGAGTTTTAATTTCAATTTTCATCGATCAGGAGATTTTTATCGTGTCTCACACAGAGAGGTAGAGGTTTTCTGAAGATAATAACAGTTTCAGTAACCTGCAGAAGATTTTATTTCTGTTTCTTTTAGCTGTGGAGTTTCATGCTCAGCAGACTAGTATCCAAATACAGCTGGGAACAATATGACAACAAAATGTGTTCTAGGGATTACCAACACAGGTACCTGCAACCAAAATCTCCACAGGGAGGTGAAACAGAATTTTTCTCAAAGGACTCTCGATTATGAAGCTACAACAGCCGGCGGCGTTTGGTTAAGTCTAACTTGTAAAGAAAAACTTATGTCTGACATATCCCAAGTGCCAGCTTGGTGAGGAGGATGCTCTTTCCCTTTTCACACTCAGTCTATCCACAGCAAATGAAGTGCTCCTCAAAACAGTGATAGTGCAGGATCTGCTCCAGAGCCTGTACCCTCTGCCACAGAGTCCATAACAGGCCTGGCACATACTGGGCAAGGGAGGAGGAAAGACTTGCACATTCTGCTGTGTCTCCGTGTAAAAGCCTTTCAAAGACCTTATCACAGAAGACTGTTAATGGGATATTTTGTGATAGGAAAAAGCCCATCCTGCCTACTGTAGTAGAAAACAGGAAACCAACTTGCTTTGGATAAATCCTTTGGAGTTACGACCACACTGAATATAATTCTCTTTAAAAGAATGTGTTAAAAACGCTGACATAATATTGTTCATACCAGAATCTGTGCTTTAAGGTTTTTTAGTAGTGAACTAACTTTCCTAGTGAAGCTTTAAGTTATGAAATAATTCAGCTGCTCGCATTCTAACACATGGTTATTAAACTAATACAACATATTTCCCATTAAATTGAGCAAGAAAGCAGCTGTGAGTTACACCAGTTCCAGATCTTCCCAGTGGTGGGATCTTCCAGCTCCTCAGAGTGAGAGAACACTACACTCCCAGCTGCAAGAGCCAATCCTCACTGTATTTACTTACCTTTTAGACACTTTGACACTTTTGACTAATTTACCAACAGCCTTTTACTCATCACAGTACCCATCTCTTCCCCTTCCTCACTTATTTTCCATACTGACATTATTTTCCTACTTGCATAACTCCTTACTCAACTCAGCATTTGCTTTACCTTTTCTGTTCTAGTTAGCACCTGCTCTCACAAAATCTCTTTGTATCTCCTGCTGTTCCTGATGTGCCCTCAGGAAGAATTATTTATAGCCACACTATGATGTCACCAACTTCAGGCAGATGAAGTTGGAAGGGACTAGCAGAGATAATTTTGTCCAACCTCACTGCTTAAGGAGGGACACATGGAGCAGGGTGCTCATGGCCAGGTGGCTTTTGCGTATCTCCAAAGATGGAGACTCCACAACCTCCTTGAGCAACCTGTGCCAGCACTTGGACACTTTCACAGTAAAAGCATTTTATGATACTCAGACAGAACATGTGTTTCTGTTTGTGCCCATTGCCTCTTCAATACCTCTATTTACCTCTTTCTCACAGCCTTCATCTCTAATTTTCCAATGTACAGCTGTGACAGCAGTAAAAGTGCTGGTCCAGGGACATCCACTGCTTGGCATTCAGCTGATTTCCCTATTGACTGCTTTCATCTACTGTCCTTCATGTTACAATATACTCATAAATCCACAAAAGAAAGGTCTTTATTTTTTCTCTGCCTCTGCAATACCTAGGCAATGGCTTAAGTCTACACCTGGGGTTCTCTGACACCACATAAATACAAATAGCAACAATTCTTTCATCTAAAGCTCCTAAAACCTTATTAGGGAAGAACATTCATATACACAAAACATGAAGAAAGAACAACAGTATCATTTCCCTACAATCAAGCTCAATGTCTGTGGAAGACCTCACAAACATGACTACCCATGGACAGTAAAAGTATTTGATTCCTGGTCACCACTTTAAAAGTTCAGTATTTTTATCAGGCACATTGTTATGCAATTCAGAAGGCCTTCAAGGTTTTTTTTTTTAAATTGTAGATTTTTTTCTCCCATAGTCTTGAATTCATTGATAGAGTATGCAACATAATTTGGTAGTGAACTTAGATCAAAGCAAGGTTTTTGTCTTTGCATTCCTCTGATCTTCAGCAGCCTTGAAGATGCTCTAAGCTACATCAGATACCAACCTGCCCTGGTCGTGGCTATCTCACATTCTATGTCTTCCTGATGATGACTGAAGCAGATTATTCTTACCCTTAACTGAGTCTGGAAATACAAATCTCCAAAGAGCCATACATTTTGCAGACTGTGGCACCTTTCCTGCACCACTTGCAGTGCTGGTGAACTTTCCTTATGCAGGTGTAGTTTTCTGCTGCATTAGTAGTGACTTTTGAAACTTATTCTATATTCTTGGCTATTTTTTTATCTATGCACAAAATAAAATAGCAGTAAATGTAGGTCATCACCTGTGCTTTATATTTAATTCTCTAGCAGCATATTTGACCTTGATTTCTGATTGCTTCTCCACTACTTTTTTTGAAATACAAGGAGAACCTTCCATTGGCCAAAACTCCCTGTAGTTCTATTTATGCTTTCATTTACACAAGGTAAAACATAGCCATTATTTTTGAAAACTGTGTAAACCAAATATACAGATTTCCCTACATTTGAAAGGTTATGTTCATTTGTTTTTAATATCTTCAGGGGTTTTTTTTGGTTTTGTTTTGTTTTGTTTTTAATCAGAAACTCCTTGCTTTGAAACACAAACACTTCTTTTAGGGCTTGTGATTTTTTGGTCTTTTATCTTGCTTTAATTAGCTCACTTGGGAAGTAATGTAACTCTGTTGCAGAAAAAGCTGTATCAGTAGCTGAATCCTTCTTTTCAATTAACCATACAAATTCAGGCCTTCTCCCCACACTCATACTGTATTATTTCGCACTTGGCACAACCTGCTTCTCTCAAAGTCCTTTATTATTTTAAGGTCATCCTGACAGGATACTTCCTGTCTTACTTTGTGCCAGCAGGCAGAAAGATGCTCACTTTTTTTCACCTGTCTGGAGTCCACCACAGCAACCATGGCCAGGGTTGCATGCAGGACTGCGAAGTCTTACAATACATTGCTATTGAAACAGAGTAATCAAAGTGAGATTTCAAAAAACCCTCACAATTCCCTCCAAGGCCATAACATGGAATTTTTTGTTTCTTGCTGCAAAACAATTTCTGCTGAAAAAACAGAAATACAGAAACTAAAATCCTTGCTGGTATAGAAGGGCATTATACTGATTTCATAGAACATTGTGCAAACAAAGGAAGACTTAAAGGGTCAGTTTTCCTCCCAAGAAACGACTCACTACAGGTGTGTCAGGAAAACAGAAGCATGGACAGGCAAACAAGGAGAAATAGAGAATTATTTCCTGCATACACAGGGCAGAATTAGGAAGGCCAAAGAAAAGGTGGAGCTGAGATTGCTGAAGCATATCAAGAGCAAAAGAAGAGGTTTCTACAGCCACAGCAACAACTAAAGGAAGACTGGGGAGAAGGTAGGACAGTGTGGTAGGTGACCAAGAGATGGAGAGTGTAGGAAAGGATAATGTATGGTAGGGAAGTGTGAAGAACTCAGTATCTTTATTTCCTCAGCCTTAACTGGCAAAGTCTGCGGCTCACTCCCAGGCCATTCGGGTGTTTGCTTAGGACCAAAGGATGGCAGAGACAGGTACTACCATTGTACAGAAGGATCAAATTAGGTACTAATTAGATCAGCTAATGTGAAAGACATGTGATAGTCCATAGGACTAGACAGGATGCATCTGAAAATGCCAGGAAACTGGCTTGTGGTTGTTTCTGGACCATTTTCTATCATGTTTGAAAAGTTGTGATCAAGAGAGCAAAGACTAGAGAAGACAATTTTTAGTCTTCAAAAAAGGCAAGAAGGATTTAGGGAACATACTCAGAAAAAACATAATCTTTTAATTCATAGAAAGATGTTAATAGAAAGGTATTGTGGAAGCTTCAGTATACCTTGAGTTTAGAAATATAATGGCTTCAATATTTTTTGAAAATTATGAGATTGGGAGAAACACAGAGGGGACTTTCTCCATTTGCTTTCAAAAGAATCTCCCAAACACCTTTGGATTGCAGTGTATGGTATTTAGCAGAATACTATTTGATACAGGAAGGTGATATGAAGCTTAATATTGAGGAATATAAAATATGAATGTGGAGTATCCAATAGGATATAAACTCTAGAGCAGCTTCACAAAAACATAACATGAGAAATATATGTAAACTGGATATAACAAACATTGTGTCTTTCCAGTAATGTAATGAAAAATGGAGATCTCTGTAACTGAGAAATGTAGATAAACATTTCCACAGAGCACAGAATGATCTGCAATTTGAATGTTAAATTCTTTTACATCTTTTGTAATACCTACAGGTTCACGTGGCTTCTCAGTGTGATAGCCTGTTAAGTCAGGCTGTACAGTTTGATTTTTTTAAAACACTGTTTGTATTTAAACGAAAGCTACACAATATGTACTGCAGGCAAAGTTCACTTAGAAATGTAACTGAAATGCAAACATGAACTGCTTGTGACCTGTTTTATAAAAAAACCCCACGATCCCTAATGTGTCACACAGCATTAATATATCCTACACTCAAGCACACAATACTATACTATAGCCTTTAATTAATCCTTCTACTAGTGCAGGAATATTTCTACTAATAACTACTTTTAAAATTTCTGAGATGAAACTTGTGTCTACACCTCTGGAGGTTATTTTAGGTTTTAAATCACATCAGTATAAGAATTTTTTCCCCAATATTAAATTGAAATGTTCATCTTCTCTAGCTTCATCACATTAGCCCTGGTTACTTATTTGCCCAACTTTGAATTATCTTTATTCATCCATTGGGTTCACACATTTTAAATTCCCTGAGCTTCTCAATCATTACTCAACAAAGCCCTATCTGATGAGTTCTCTAAATTTATCCCCACAGCTCTCCTGGTAATTTGCATTGCTTTTGCCTGGGCACTTCAGTTTGTTAATACTTTTCTGGTAGCAACTGCACGGAATTCTAAAGATTAGGGCTGAGGTCTTGGGCTGAGCTGATACATGGTCAACCCAGCTTGAGAAAAGGCATGAAGCAAAATTCCCTTCTTGATTTCCCTGCAGTTCAGATCCTCTTGCTGCTGATCTAGGTTTGATACAAAATAAAGTATATTGACAGTTGTTTCAGTGAGCCTGTTTCAGCAGACAGGGTTTCTGGAGCACTCAGACCCCTACAATTTTTGCTCTGTTGTACCTGGTCCGACTCTACATCCTGGGAACACACATGAGCAAACAAGAGTGTTGTCTGCCTGGTGAACATACATCCTTCTGATTTTCTTGGGAAAATTACCAGCCAGTAACATTTGAAGCAACTCTGAACTGAGAATAAGTTTCTACTTGTAGCAGTCACAGAATCTCAACAAATCCTAAATCAGACCACAGACTGAATGTCTGTGCAGCCTCTGTTGAACTACACGGCCCCAGCCAGCAGAATAACAGGTTCTACCAAGACACACGTGACAGTGGCTTAGTCTGGGACCTTGTGCCTGATACGTGATTGAAAGGAGCATTGGACATTTGTAGCAGCATCCCTCCTGTTAGAGGGTAGAAATGAACTGACACACAGACTTCTTGTTTATCACAGCATGAAAAGGGCCCTGGTTTACTCCTCTTTACAGCTCAGCCAGCCTGACTCCAACTATTCATTGACTGTGGCTGCAGCAAGCTCCTGCTGTACGCTTCCCCTGCAGCCTCTGACTGCTGGTTATTTCCTGCTAAACTATGATTGCATATATTAGTTTGCAGGCTCTGAATGCAGGCTTTTACCCAGCTAGACTGTAACTGCAGGTCCCAATAACAGGCTCTACCTGTAGACTCAGACTGACCTCACAGCAGTGATTCACTCTCTTCTTCCCTAAGGTCCCTCAGCCCTCATGATCAGATCCTCACCAGCTAATTCACTCCCTTTTATCACACTTATCTTTATTGGATATAGCTGTTACTTATCAGGGGCGAAGTCACCTGTATTCCCTTCTCCTAGAGACATTGACTCAGAATGAGCACCAGCCAGCACCCTGGTACTGCCAGAAAGTGCTCTGGCCTCCTGGAACCCTCCACCTTGGCAGCACAGCTGTCTGACAGACCAAGTTGGGAGCTCAGCTGAGATGCTGACTGCACCACAGCTCAGTCAAGTGCATCCCACCTAACAGCCTTCTAAACTCACACACAGATCAAGTGTATCCATGTCTATCTGTGGGGCACAGCATGGAGCTGACAGATGCTCCTGGAGACAGAGATAATTCCAATGACTTGGTTTTCTTTCAGTTGAACCCTGTTAGAAGCCATGAGGAAGCCAGTGATCTCTTGGATTCCACTGGAAGTACACAGGGTGAAGGAGCTGTCAGATCTTTGGATAAGGACGCTCCCTGTTTTAATGCTGAACAGCCCCACTCTCTGAATTTCATGCATAAACTGTAGTCCTTAAGCTTCTATTTCCTGGATGCCTGTGGGAATGGGCTTTACCTACACTGGCACATGTGGCCCCAAGGTGACATTTTTTTAATGCTACATTATGATGTACATTTGGGTGTTATCTTTTCTTATTGGTTGCATTCTTGCAGTAGATAAAAACTGACCATATCTTAATTTTTTATGAAATAATACTATTTGTCTATTGCCATGATCTGCAGCCTCAAGTAACTATAAGGTTTCCAGCAGTGTCACCGCTGCTGTGGAAGATGATGACCTGCCATGGACCCACACAGGGCAGGACCTTCTAAACATAAACCTTGTTGCTAACACACCCCAGGAATATCAATTATCAAAATAATGAGCATTTATGCAGCCTCAGAACAGACACAAAGTATACATTCTGCAACACTACTCCCACCTTTCAGAGTTTAAAAAGGCACTGTGGAAATTATGAAAGTCACCCTTTACAATGCAATAGTATAATTTTTAAAAGCAGCTGTTTTTCATACAAAAAGGAAATAATATGTATTCAATTTGATTTGTTACTTATCACTTCCTGGAGAAAATGACAAAACACTTAAATAAATTTTTAAAAAGGAAGTAAATGTAATGTTTTATGACTTAAAATGAATTAAAAAAATATAGACAGGATTCCTCAAACACGTTAATATATTCACTGCCATTGTATTTATGAGCTTCTGACCATTTATGTTCTTTGCATTTCATATTTATTGATGAAATCCAACTCCTGCCTCTGCCCCAAGAGTAAGAGAGGAAACACAACAAAGCCCATAAATTCTTACTAATAAATAACAGGTACAAGAACCGAATCAGATCAAGAAGTTACTGACTGTATCTAAGATTTCTTATCATATTTGTTGGCCTAAATATTGAAATATCCACAGTTACATGCTCTCTGAAAATGGGGGTGAAACATCATATTAAAATGAGATCTACCTCTTCAAGAGGCACTTTCAAGAGTCATATAATCTTTACTATCAAGTATCTCTTTTCATTCTTTTATGCCCTTGAAAACACCTTCTGCTGTTAAAAGGCATGGCTTTTGAAGGACAACTATTTTTATCTCTGTGTATCTATCCTCATGAATCTTTTGTTTTCCATTTTAAATCAGAATATTTCATTAACTACTGTGCTTAGGTCTTAGGAGGGCAGCATTTTATTATCTTTATGTTGATTAATTTCCTTTGTATCCATCTGCTGTGAAGTGCTCAGGATGTCCTGCACACAAGGGAACACTGCATACTGTAAGTGGGTGTAATTTTTGAATACCTTACAATTTTTACAAGGAAGAATGGAATCAAAACTACTGGAATCAAACACCATTTTCATAAAACCATTTTCACCACAAAGCAGTAATTAAAATCTCCATTGCCTACACAGAACACTCCTTAACTAATTTTTAAAATTTACAGATATTAAAATGAAATGTTAATTGAAAATGCATTAGCTGAACAGAAGGGCTTTGATCATTTAGGCTAAATTTGGCTTGAGAGAAGAAATGAAAGCCAATGTAAAACTTAATGTCTTCTCAAGGAGACAGTATGGGGACAGTCTCCAGGTGAGTGGAGTCAGAGCACCTCCTAGTGTTGCTTATGTGCCAGTTGTTGTAAGAGTCACAGGCAAGACCTTGGCTGTGACCCACATTCTCTTCCCCAGTGGAGCTCAATAGAAATCTGAACCCCTAAAACTGTGCCTACAACAACTGGAAGTTTTGTCCTTGAATAGTCAAATAATGCAAAACACTAAGGTTTCACCCATGGGATGTATCCAACCTCTTTTTAAAAGACTTAATAATTGCAGATTTCTGGAATGTTAGGGAAATCCCAGCTAACTCACAACCTTCTGACAAATAATACTTCATCAATGAAGAAAACAGGGGTGAAATTCTGTTTTCTTTTAAGCCAGCTGGAAAATTACCATGGAATTCAGTGGGGCCAAAGAAAGTCCACGACCATGTAAGTGGTTAAATAGCTTCAGTGATCTTGGAATTTTCACCAGTGGATGAATTTGAGACAATTCCAAACCATTAAAAAAAAAAAAAAAAAGAAAAAAAAAAGTGGATTTTTAACAAAATTAATGGCACAATAACTAAAATCATCGCTTTTCATGGAATAAATTAAGGACTATTATATTAAAAGCAAATAAGATGACTTTTACAAAACAACTATTATGGAGATTTTCTGAGGAAAAGAAAAATCTGATAGAGGAAAACTTCTACTTAGTGCATTATTGCTAAGTGTACTGGTCAAATTAGTTTATATTCTTTTTTTTGCCACATCTAACAGTTATGGGCAGGCTTTTTCATGTTCTCACTTGTTGTAGAGTTCCACATTGCTAAAATACCTCTTGTTTTAATGTATTTGAAATACATTTCTATCCTTATGGATGGCCAACAACCATGTTTCTTTTTCTTACAGTATTTATACACTGAACATCTCTTCTTATTTCTGGTACTGCCACTACATACGTCACTTTTAAGAGGCAATTCTAAACATAGCATGCTTTGCACTTAAACTCTTACATTTTTAACACTTCATAATGATGTCTTACTATAACCTTCAATCATGTGCCTTAGCATATCAGGGTTTTGGAAATATTGAAGCTGTTACATTCCTGTTAATGAGTGCTGAAATTCTGAAGCAATATACAGTTCAAGTACATTTTAATTCTACTGATACACTGCACTGGCTAAGAATTTTGCTGATCTAATAAGGAGATGGGAGCAGCATTTGATGTCAGTGATCCATGAAGTCTCCATGCAAGTTTTGACATATTGGAGAGATGAGAGTGTGGTGAGCCAAACTTCCTACAGGAGAAGTTGTAAAAGTCTGTACACACAGAGAGACACACAATTTGTCTGTTCATCACAGATTTTGCTGTTCTGCATATAATAGATTGACACATAGTGTCAATTCAAGGACCATCTTTAATCTTCATCCCTGAAACAAGGACAGGAACGTGGGTTATTTTGCTGGGGCATGTCTTCCCGTGTTACATAAGTCTGCATGGCAATGGCTTTCATTCTGCACAGGAAGACCTCCTCCTCTGGTTTTGTCATCTAAATAGGTGTGTTGGATAATGAAGTTGTAATTTTGAAACAATTCAGAATTCCTTTAACCAGTACAGTAAATTGAAATTCTACTAAAAAGCAAAAAAAAGTGAAACCTTTAGGATTTGGTTGTGCTATTATACAAAGACCTTGAAATAAATGTTTGATGTGCTTCAGGCAAACAGCTCCCAACTCAAATAGCAATGTGCTGGTGTATAATAAATTTTTAATTTTAGATAAATGTGCATAATAAAATTTGTAACTTTATTAAAAATTCAAAACTCAATGATGCCACTAAAGCTGACATCAACTGTTGAAATGAGTGAGAGTGGAACTGCCTCTTGTATCCTTTCTCTTGTTCTGCATTGAATAATGTTATCTAGATTGACAGGGAACTTAGCCACAGGTAAGATGCAAAACATAGTAACTGTTTATGAAACATCATGTATTCTTAAAATAATTAATATCTATAAAGTAGCTTTCTTATGAGCAGTTGCTCAAAAAGACATAAGAAGTAGAAAATGTCAAAATAATAATGTATTTAGACCTACTGAAATTAAATATTTTCAAATTTGTAAAACTGATAAAAAAAGAGATTTGTAGAGTTTTTATCATGAAATATTTTTATCATTACTATTGCTTTTCTACAGCACTTTGGAATACTATAGTCATTTACAGTCGTCACAAAAGCTGTAGACAAAGAAAGGTGTATCCAAAGCCTAAAGAAGTAAGGAGGTCACAGAGTATCCTATTTTTAATTCTAAAGAATTTATAACTTAAAAATCTATTTTAAAACTAAAAAAAAAGTATGCTTCAAAGGGAAAAAAAAAAGAACTATACAACTCTACCTTTCTAAGAATGTATTTTGCTTTCACTTTCAGATTATATCCTGTCCAAGCTGGAATCACAACTGCAATAGAACAAAACATTTCTGATTGTTTTTACTGGTTTTGTCTTTACTATGAGAATATATTGCCCTCCCAACAATATCAGGTACTACAATGAACAAAACAAACACTCAGTTTCAGGTAAGCCTGCACTTGACCTCCTTCTCCTCTGGCTTACCTTGGTGTTCCTGATTTTCTTTTGAATTCATAGAGTAGAAGGTAAATTAACTGAAATAAACCTTCTAGTCAAAAAGTGATAAAAAACAACACACGTACACAGTCTGAATTTTTATCTCAACTGAATGAGAAATCCCATCTTTAAAACATTTTTCTGGTATAGATGAACTGGTTCATAGTGGTTATGGTTAGATAATCAGCATAGACTGACTCAGCTACACTGCATTGAAACTTCGCTGTATACAGAATGATTTTCTTAAAACAAACAAAAAAATAATAAAGGAATCTTCCAACCAATCTATTAACACTGAGAACTATTAAAAAAGAAGGCTGTTTTGTTTCATAAATCTAATAACCAGTGTTTATAAGGAGAGGAAAATTCATCTCACAGAATATGTATGCTCAAATAAGTTGCTCGATCTATGCAAGAATTCAAAAATCATCTCCTCACGAGGGAAACCAAAAATTTCTTTGCTTTGGTTGGTATAACTTTCCCTAGTAAACTTAATCATTGAAGTCTTAATGTGCTCAGGAAAATTTGTGACAGGATGATTAGGAAATTTTTTCCTCAAAGAAGGCATTGCAGTCAAGAATTAACCATGAAACTGGAGGTGTAACTTTGTTATGGTCATGTCCAAAAGACTTTGCATAGGAACAGGAGAAATAGCATCTGTAAAACACTTATATTTTATCATGTGTTACCTATTTTTTTGCCATAAGCATAGCTAGATATTATATTCTCTGATTTTTTGTCAGAATGCGCATCTGGTGTTCAGAAAACCTGGGAATCAAAAACAGTATTCAGGCAGAATTGGTCTGTTGAGTTCAGTTAGCTGCATGTGTAATTTCTGATTTCTTGGCTTCAGTGAACTTGTCACCTGTGATAAGCAAATGATGTGACAGACGTTGCACAGTCACGACTCCGGACCTCACTTCAGCTGGGTCCTCAGCTGGTTTGAGGAGTTATGCAGACTTCCTCAACCAATATTTCACCTTGCTGTCCACTCAGCTCTGGTAGCTGGTATTAAAAGACACATCTCAGTATCCCTAGAGGGACAGAAGAGCACTGTGAATTAATTTACTGCAGCAGTTCAATCTCTACAAACTTGCTGCAAACTAATGAAATTACATGGTCAAGCAATGACAGACTTGTGCTCCATTTAAGCTTCTCTAATGTTACTTTCAAACACCTAAGGTAACAAAAAGACACTTCAAGAAAGGCTTTTTATTAAATCAACCTGTGATAAAAGTAAAATTTTGGTGGTGTATTAATGTTTAGGTAACTTGTACCATTACATGTCAGACAGTGGTGAAAAAAAGGAAAAACCTGAAAGATGACGTACTTTCCTTTATTTGACCTTCTTTAATGGCAATCTTTGTTACAAGTTCTGTATTGATATAACTCTTAATGAAAGTTTATTTACTAGACAATGGGTACTTTGTGCTGATTAGGTGGGAAAGAATTGCCTTCTTTGCTGCTATTTATAACACTGCTAATGATTTTTTTGGGGTGAATAGCTTCTTATTTATCTTCAGATGCTTTTCTTGGCAGGGACAAAGTCAGGACAAAAAAGTTTTCTTTTTTTTTTTTGCTACAAGGTGAAAATATGGAGTTGACTTCCATAAAATGGCTCTACTCACCCAGGTATTCCCATATGCACGAGTCATATTTTTCCTATAACAGGCATTCCCTCTAATTCTGAATTACCACTATCCATTACCCAGTTGTCTTAAATACTAGTGTATTTGCAAGAAACATCTGGTTTGAAATAGTGTACCACTATTCTGGTTTTACTAAAATACCCTGCTATGTAACTGCCCACCTCTTCACAACAGTTTCACTTTCAGGATATCTGTGTTTTGGAAAAGGTTTAAAATCAGATGAATCATCGGTTCTCCTGGAAAGCAGAGTCATGCAGGAAGCTGCTGGCTCTTTGCCCCATAGACAGGCATTTCTAATACAGCCATTAGGACAGCCCCTATTCCTCTGCCATATTACAAAATTAATGAGTTTTTTTCAATGACTTTACCAACCCCATAAGACATGACATTACAAATTCTTCCTCTGTTACTTAAGTAGTGAGGTTTCAACTTCTGATATAAGTGGATAATTGCAGGATCCCACATGCAAAGAAAAAGTGTCAGCCTTACACCTGACTTCTGTTGTAGAATGTGTTTGTCCTTTGTTAGAAAAGCAGCTGTTTGCTGAAATTCTGTGGAAATGTTCTTGAGAATTTGGTGTAAAGGACTAATGTTCCTGTCCTGTATATGCCATGTAGTACCATGTTTCTCTTAACCATTATAATACACTAAAATTGCAATGAACCCATCTGCATGTAGCTTTTACAAATGAAAATATTTTCATAATGGCCATATGGCTCTTCGCAAATTTCTGATAACAGTAGCAATGACACATTTGTAACAGGATATCCCAGTGCAGTTCCATGACATTAGAAAACAGTACAATGGAAACATGATACAAATTTAGCAGTAAAAGCATGCTTACCTTCATATGTTCCACTTTCTAGGAGAGCACCACTTTTCTCCAATTCCATAAAATCTTCAACAGTGATGAAAATATAGTCCACACCAGGGACTTCCCCCTCCTTATGTGGCCTTGTGGTGCCTATTAATAAGAAGAAAGACGCACTGTCAAGCACATGGCCTAAATGTAGAATGATCTTTTTGAAAGCTTCGGAAAAGTCACAAAGTAAACCATTTATACAACATCTTACATAGTACATCTTCCTAGTGCTTTCAAAGCAATCCAGCTATATTTGCTGAAGATGACAGAGGTAAATGAGATGTATCTTTAAGATCATGCCAGATATTATTTGGATCCATATTTATTCTCACTAATGAAAAACTATCATACTGTTCTTCTTTTTACCTTACTAGAAAGACCCTTAGTGACATCAGGCATTCAGAGGTAACACAAATGAAAGTCTTTTTCTACAATTAATCTGCTTAATGATATTTTAAACATTTATTTAGAACACAAAATAATAGTTCTGTAAGTAAATCTGTAAGGGTTATATTCACATTGTTTGTTTCAGTGCCACAAGTGGACTTGACAAATGGTTAGGCTTTAGGGCCTGTGGGGTAAAAATCACCTGCTAATCATGCTGTCAAACTGCAAAGGTGTTTATACTTAGTTATTGCCTCTATTGTCATCTCTGGATGACAGAACTCTGTAAAAACTGACAGATAATATTACACACAGCCTGACAAGTGACTTGGCTTAGCTAGCAGAAGTTGGGATGTTAGCAGGGAGGAGTCTGAAACTGACCTGATTTCCTAATGGTCCAGTCTGTTGTGACCAGACTATCCCCGCTTTGACTGAAATCACTAATTAGGTCTCAAAATTCCATTTGGAAATGGAAGTGTTTTAAGTTCTCCTAAGTCTCAAAGTGCTTGAAACATCTTAATCAATTCTTTATCAATACTGTACTGATTACTTCACACTTGCAGGGTTTGGTTTAAAGACTGTTGACACTGAGAAGTGACTAGAAACCTGTCCAACTTCCTTTCTGTTGCTTGAAGACACAAAAGTGTTAGATTAACTCGATTTCCTGTCATAGAGACTTTTTTCCTCTCAAACACAGCCTGAAGTCCATGGCAAAGACTGAATGAGCCTGTCAAGATAATATTTCAGTGCCTAATATAGGGAATATATTTTGATAAATCTATACTACTCTACCCTCATTTTCTCTGATTCTAATTCCCTTCTCATCTCAACACCACTAAAACTGGCTGTTAATTTCTGGGAATTCTCATACTATTATCTGTACTCTGTCCATTTGGAGTACTGTGTGCAATTCTGGGCTCCACAGCAGAAGAGAGATGTGGAGCTCCTGAAGCGGATACAGTGGAGGGCAACAAGGATGACTGGGAGCTTGAGAATCTCTCTCATGAGGAAAGGTTGAAGGAGTTGGGCTTGTTGAGCATCAAGAGGAGACAGCTGAGAGGGGACCTCATTAATGTGTATAAATATCTAAAGAGAGGATGGTAAGAGGCAGGCTTTGCCCAGTGGTGCCAACCACTAGGTCATGAGGCAGTGTCTGGTGCACAGGAAGTTCCGTCTGAATATTTGGAAGAACTTCTTCACTGTGCAGTGACCCAGCACTGGAACAGACTGCCCAGAGAGAGCAGGGAGTCTTACTCCTGGGAGATATTTCAGAATCATTTGGATGCAATCCTGGGCCATGTGCTCTGGGATGATCCTTCTAGAGCAGGGAGGTTGAAACAGATGCACCACTGCAGTCCCCTCCAACCTGACCCACTCGGGGATTCTGTGATTATTCTTGTGTTTTAAAGATGGTATGGTTAAAGCACTCAGACACTTGGATTGTTGTAAGAATGCTGAATTTATCTTCCATGGATTATCTGACCTCTGGGGATGTAGCAGATCTCCAGCTCATTGTGAGAACTAAGCCCAGGGATTATGCCGTGCCCCTGAGCTCCAGGGTGCTCTGATAACAGCAGACATCAGATGTTTGTTCTGAATGTTCTCTCCTGAGAAATCTTTCACTGTCAAAGAATATTGACATAAACTGTATCTTCCTCACAAAACACTGGCAAATCAAGGCTAGTCGCAGACACAGCACAGAGAGGAAGCTGACATTTAGATGTGTATTTCTAGCTTACTGTTTCTTCATTTTTTTTTAATGTAGACAAGCTTGGATTACCAGTTTATCAATCAAACAGAAACACAAGTTACATAAAATGCTAGTCCTGCTTTGAGCGCAAATTTGGACCAGATGATATAAAGAGTTCCCTCACAATTGAGATGTTTGATGATTTTATGTTATTTAGTGTTAATACACCCTAGTTTGTTTTAAACAAATGTATATTCAGCAGTCATTTATGAGGGATAATGTCAAAGTCTTACAGGAGGTCCACCAACAGACTTGGTTATCCCTGTATTTTTCTACTTTGGTCACAACCTTTGTTCAACTTGCCTAGAAAACTGTAATGGACTAAATTTCAGATTCCAAATCCCTCTCTTAAGTTGGAAGCTAAAGACCTAATCTTTCTACCTTTATATTACTTAATCATGTATTTTTTCAGATATGGTACAGATATGATACATTTTGCATATGCCTTGCATTAGTTAACTATTAATTAAATATTCTGTCTAATCTGCTTAGACAACAGCAGGAGATAGCACTGTCTCTTGGATGGTTCCACCCTCCTACAATACTCAGGGAGCCTATTCCAAGAGTCCTGCACTGCACTGTGCACACAGGGCTGCGGACCTATAAAGGATCAAGTAGTCACTTCCCACAAAAAAATGGAGAAAGGAGCAAACCATGATCAATAGCTGCTTGAATTCAGGGTGACTCTTACCCCAGCAGCTTCCACCCCCAGCTGAACTTTATTGCTCTTGATGAAATCTTGCTGAGTCCCGTTTCCCTCCTGCATCTGTTCTGATTCCCTCAGGCTGGATGACCTGAGATCTTGGAAATGGTTAAAGCAACTCCCCGGTTAATGAAATAATCAATGGTTATTTCCTCTTTTTCACCCTGGAGGAACTGAGTTGTTGCTAATAATACTTCTGTCATCCTTTATAGTTTTCTCCAAGCACCACAAACTTTGTAATGTGCATGTTTACAGAGTTGGACACAGTTACTGGAGCATTTTAAACACCCATCAAGGTCTGAACACTGAGATCTATATATTGGAATCTTACAGACCACAGAAAAATTCTTTCCTTGCTTTTAACTGAGAGCTACACTTCTTAATAGATTTTATCTTTAACATTCATATAGACAGATAAGTAGGCCTAAAAGTTATGGTGATTCAGAACTTAAAACAAAGGACTAATTCCAAGCCTCATATTTCTACGGAAACACATCTTTTGTTATGCAGAATCAAGTTTTAATAGGACACAGTTGTTACTACTTATAATATTTAGCCCTTTATTAATGCAAAATGGAAAAATGAACTCAGTTACGATTTTGTTTCCAAGGTAACAGTTGAAAAAATTATCTTTGAATTCCATAATGAAAGAATATTATACTTTTAGATCTTTCAGGACTGAAATCAACAAGGGGTATTTGCACTATGCATATTTCTGACAAATGCAATTTAATGGTGCTGTTGAAGACACAAAATGAGAAGCTCTCAAGTAACCATGACCAGTCCACTCATGCAAGTGTTGTCACATAACCTGTAGGTACCTTAGAAATTGCAGGACCTTGGTCTACAAAATCTGGACTGGTATTGACCTTCCTTGACTTCATGACCACTTCTTGCATCATTCACCAAACAATCTGCTCTCAAAACCAATATTAAGGTCATTCAGTGTGCAATTATTTTGTTTGGATTTATAGCTTCAAGATGGATAGTTGGTACACTTTAGAGATATTACGGTATATGGTATATCGTTTTATTATTATTATGCCTTAAAAAGCCCCTTTGCAGCTGGTTTCTTCTCTTCTACAGGGGAGTTATGGTGATTTTCCATACTTGAGTCCAGGCTTTCCATGTTCATGTGTGTTGTAGGATGATGCTATATTCCAGGAGAGGAATTAAGTGCTGTTTGCATGAGTTTAAGGCACCTGAGGGCAGGCATTTAGCCACAAAAGAAATCTTTATCTCTATTAAAAAAAAAAAAAAAAAAAGGAGTGTGCTATTTTAATAGCAATAAACTATTTTTGAAATACTGATTTTATGAAATTGGGGAACAATAAATAAATGGAACTTTTATGTTGACTTTTAGTGCAGATTGGAAAAACGGTCAGTTCATTTAGTGTTCAGTCCACATTACCTTTAATAGTAAAAAAGTGTAGAATTATTGATTCCAGAAGAATTCCAGGGTTGGAAATACACCAGTTTGTAGAGGTAGGAGAACAACTAGGAATTTGTGTCTTTTTAATATCAAAATTCAATAACACAATTATAACGTTTTATTGCTTATTTGGGAGCAAAGTGCACAGCCTGACTATGAACATATTTCTCCTACTTAAAGACACTGAGTCTTCACAGTCTCTGTCTAGCTCTGCTACTTTCAAAGGCAGGAAGGATGCTCCCTTGATATGTTGTTGGTTTGTTTTTTTTTTTTTTCCTTTGCTTACTCCATGTAGTTATAGAAAAGAAAAAGAGGCAGATTTATTTATTTATGTGTCAGCATAGGAATATGAATCTTAGTTGAAATTCCCAGAACTATGACAGGAAAGACTCAATACTTTAGACATATTTTAAAGAATACTTCATCCTCGCAATAAATAATGTGTATTTTACAGTCTTTAACAGTGTCACAAGGTTAATATTGTACTAGTTGTGTCCTTGTACAGTCTAGATGATGGTCAGAAAAGTGGAAGTAAAAGCCTTACTCCATGCATGGTCCAGTGCCAACTCACAGACAGGGCTCACAGGTTTCAATGCTCCAAGCTTACAGGCATGTTATAAATATTTAAATTAATACCTTTTTTTGTAAGTTAAGGGCAAACCTGGGACACCCCTATCCAAACATCTTCACTTCTATTTAGCTGCTTTTCATTTGGATTCACAGATTGGTTCCTACTGCGTGAGGTAATTTCAAAAGCAAAGGTGTGTCTTTGCCACAAGGATTTACAGTTTAAGTGAAGAGCACGGGAATAATCTAGTCCTCTTTGCATAATGGCCTACTTCTATAGTAATTTTCCAAATGCATAATATAGTGAGCAAATAATGTCTTGTTTTGCTTATCACTTCCAAATGTAACAAAATGCAAAGAGAAAAATATCTTTAATATATGAAGCCTTTTTATTAGACATTCTACTGAGAATTTGTTCTGTAACTGCTCTGTTCAACAGCTTGTTGTAGAACATGGTCTGCCATGCTGTCATACATTACAGTAGCTGGAGGGATCCCCCCTGCAGAAACAGACTGCTAATCTTTAATAAACTTCAGCTGAGCCCTTGGCATGACCTTGTATACACTCTGCCTTAGAAAAATTCAACAACACTTAATTAGGTCTTCTGTTTGTTTGCCAAATTACTCTGGAACACAATTATGGTGAGGAACTAAAATGTAAGGGAAATTATACCTATCTTGTCAAATTACTAACTGCATTAAGCAGAGAAATGCCACATTTGTCTTGATCTACTGAATTTCCAGCTGAAAAGAATAATAAACATAATTTTCAAGTAAAGTGATTTCAGAAGTACTACAAAGCCAGAAGCTTCAAGTGTTTATGACAATTCTCATAACAACAACATAAAATATGATGGCATAGGTCCCTTCTTGCCAACGGTCATGAAGAATAAAAATGTTTCCCCTTTCCAAGTGTGCAATACCAGCAATTTCTCTGATGCATTCCTATTAAAAAAAAAAAAAAGCCACAGAAGCAAAGGAATGAATTTCAGATTCCTGAAAATGTTTTTCAGGGGTAATAGTTTCAAAGTGCATCAATAGTTGGCAAATATGATCCTGAAGATCTGGATGTTAATCAATTCAAATTTATCAAAGATGCTGAATGCTCTACAGTGAGGCAAGAACACAGCTGAGAGGGAATCTCATCAATGCACAAAAATATCTTAAGGGCAGGTCTCAAGAGGGTGGGGTCAGATTCTTTTCAGTGACTGGACAAGGGTCAGTTGGCACAGACTGAAACACAGGAGGTTCCATCTGAATATGAGGAAAATCTTCTTTACTGTGAGGGAGACAGCAGTGGAACAGGCTGCTCAGAGAGGTTGTGGAGTCCACTCTGAAGATATTCAAAACCTGTCTGGACACAAGTATGTTCAACCTGGTGTAGGTGAAAAGCAGATGCTTTAGCAGGAGGTTGGACAAGATGATCCTCAGAGGTCCCTCCCAACCTCAATCATTCTGTGAAAGCAGGCATTTAGCACCTGCTGAGTTCTGAGACTGCAGCATTATTTGCACAGTTAGCTGTACACTGAGAAATCAGATGCTATTTTGAAAAAGCAGTGTGTTTTTACCATCTCCTGGATTATATGATCAAGTTTTAGTAGAAAGTCAAAAGCACTTAGCCATAATTCATCACAGAACTAAAAGCTTCATGTGTAGGTGCTTAATTCATGTGAACTAAAAAGGAAATTTTGCAATCCCTGGGCATAATTACCATTCACTGAGAGTAGCAGAAATAGCAGATGAACTACATGGCTCAATCTACTGTGCACTGAAATTAGGTGGAGAATTTTATTCATGTCAAAAGAAACGTTTAAAAAGAAAATAAAAGCCTCACCCATGGTTTTTACAGTTTCTCTTACAATTTTGGATCCATGACATTGTTGGATACATTTTGATTTTTGCTGAAGAGGCAAAAGAAAAGACTGAAAAGCAGTCTTAAGAGACTGTGCACTGACTTGTGGAGCACACATTCTACACCACCACATAATTCTTAGGACAAATATTTTATATTTTAGTGTAAAACAGAAAAAACGAATCCCTGAATTTGAGATTTGTAATTCACATAGCAGCAAATAAGCATGTCTTTAATGGAATAGGCATTCTTTGAAAGGTTCTTTAGATCTTCATTATTTCCAAACTTGAGACATATGCATTAGGCAAGCTAGATGACCTCCTGCCTAGTGGTTAGCAGGATTATTAGATTCCAGATGCAGACATCCTTTCAAACACCTTTTTAAAAATTATTTTTAGATTCAATATGCATTCAGAAGCCTCTGATTAAACACAGCCTGGGTTTTCTATTTGTTCTCTTGGTTTCATGCAATGTGACAGACAGTGAACAGCCCTAAGATAATTTATGCACTGTAAAATAAAGTCATATTGGAGATGAACAGACAAGTAAAACTGAGAGATGCAAATGACAGTAGATCTAGCTAAAGACTGTGGGTAGGAACATTATATATTTGTTTATTTATTTGGTTAATTATGAGAGGACCACTGGAACACGCAAGAAGAACCCAGAGAAGAAATGCAGCACATCAGCTGCGCATTCCGACAGATAATTGGAGAGTATTCTTTAAAATGTGGTATAACCAGAGTTACCCTTACATAGTCCAAGGATGTGGATATTGCACTTTGTGCTCTTGTCCTGTGTTAGGCACTGACACGCTGCATGTTTCCTCTTCATGGGTACGCGACATTCCTGGTTAGGTGACCCATCAATTGGGTCACTTTCCTGCAGTTGGTGAATTCTCATGAAGTCTGCAGGGTACTTTCTTCTGAGAACAACTCTGGCCCAGTATTAAGCCAGATATCCAAGTTTCATTGCCAATACAGAATTTGAGGAAATAAAATAGCTTATTTTTCATTATCTTTGCCAATAGCAAATTTCAAAATGTTAACAATAAACTTCAAAGATAAAAACTAAGAGAAGTGTGAATACTCTGTGTAAAGTTAGGCATGGATGACTTCAGAAAATACTTGTAAAAAACCCCTACAAATGCTGTTGCTAATGTAGGTGTCTTAAACACTTAAATTACATTCTTGATAATTCCTGGAAAATGCCAAATTCTGAAATTAGCTGTTTAGGCAACTGGAAGTATAGACCATACAGGGGTTACCCAAGACCCTAAAGGAATCTGATTTTCAATGCTCAAATAGTGGGAAAGATGAAAAGAATGAAAATCAGCTATGAATAATTTTGGATTCCACATTATTGCCTCAAGAGGTTTTTGTGTTTTGTTTGATTGGTTGGTAGGTTGGGTTTCTTTTTTTATATTTTAGGGTAAAAAACTAGTACCAGACAGGAAGCTCCAGAAGACACTAGGATTTTATTAATAAAACATGTTAATGTCTTAGCAAATGCCCCAGCAATATATTCCAATACCTTTCATGCTTATTAGAAAAGGAAAATTACATATCAGCTTTCCAAAAAGATATGAAAGAAAGCAGTAAATTGCCTTAAAGAAACATTGGAGAACAAAACTTTGAAAATCTGATCATTAATGTGTGGTAGATTGTGGTGTATGAAATCTGGGGTTTTATTTTGGTTAACTAGGAACTTGTTGAGCTAATAAATAATTAATAAAGTCCAAGGTCGTTTGTTTTTTTGTTTTTTTTGGAGTTTGTTTTTGTTTTTTGTACTTGCTTTAGACAGTCTCTGTTCTTTTTTAATGGATTTTCACTCCTTCAGGTAAAGATATAAAGTAAAACAGGATGATAAACTTGTACCTCTTTTGTACACTTAGACTATGATTCCCATGGCACTTAGTTGTTTACATACCCATAAATCTTTATTATAACAATAAATATGTTTTACATGGAAATGAATATATGTGCACAAGAGAACTACCTGAATAATGAAGACATACATTAGGGCATAAGGATGAGAGACTCATATATCCATGAACATTTAGTTTCCACACAGATTTATAAAAATCACTTGCTAATGAGATCCAGACAGAAACTTTTGATGTAACTAATAATATAAAAGATCACCTAATTACATGAAAAATGCTTTCTACTACTAGAAAAGCTTAATTAGAAAATGGTTTCTTACGGTCTTTAGAAGAACAAAGTCTTTTCTGGGAAATGCCTGATTTTTGCAGCTCTTCAAGAAGATAGATGATATAGTTAGAGAACTATTTCCATAGTAGTCAGTTGGCATGGGTATCTCTGCTAAACAGTGAGATATTACAGATGAATTTTTTCCAGTACTACCAAATTTTTTATTCCTGCTGATGATTCACTGGATTGGATCATCAGTGGAAATATTATTGAGTGAGATTCGGGATGATTTGTTAAACTGTGATGCCAAAACACCTATTTATACTGCACATCATTCAAATATACCTCCAGAAATCCTGGAAACACACCACTTCTAATGTAAAGGATAACATTTGTGCTATCAGCAACAGAACCTGCTTTTTTACCACTTGATTTTATTAATATTATAAATAAACTGTTATGGATGACTTCTGTTATGCAGCTTGTACTTATTACCACACAAAGCTGAAGAACTCTCTTAAGTTGTACACACACCACAGTGTACCTTGAAAGGTTCTGCAATGCCTGCAATAATAACATTTCAACTCAAAAAACCACTAATATTCTTATTTGCTTTTTATATTTTATTCAAACATAGGAAGCCAGCCACTCTCTATAGTGTCTATTTAATAGAAAATTTTAAAAGGATTTGTGAAGTTGTTAGCTGTTGCTACTAAATCTCTGGAAATATTTAAAAAATATTTTCTAAATTTAGTCTTACTTTGAGAGGCATTAAAAGAGAGACTCTGAAATAGGCTACCATAGAAACCATCCACACATGTATTCTTAACCAAACTCACTTCAACTGTTTAAATTTGTGTCAATAATACAGAACAATTAATAATGAATAAACAGTATGAAGCAACAAAAGGATTTTAAGAGTATCAGGGCAGATGACAGAAAAATGAGGGCAGTTTAGGCTTAAAATAGGCAACTAAATATGTGTGAGTGAAAAAAAATATTTGTACTTAAAATGTGGCAGCCTTCAGATATGTCTGTTCTCTCTCCATAGTCTTCACATTTATATTCTGATGCACCTCTGAACAGTATCTGTCCACAAGGCATGCCAGAAAGACCCAATCCAGAGCACTTTTTCTGAATCAAAAAGTACTTTCAAAAACTACAATGGATGATGTCTGAAAGGTAGAAGAGAGTTACATGTTACTTGGGCTTCATATCTTCCTGTTCATATCTGCTTTGAATGGTTGTACTCCTTTGGCTTTCAGCCCAAAAGTGTCTGTACACATCCAAAACTCTGTACCATTCACCAAACACTGGACTGGACCTTGGTTTGGTGACAAAAAGATGCTCAGATGTAACAGCAGTCATTTTTACTGAGCAAGTTTGAAGAAGAGAATGAGTGGCTGTGCAATACTGTGTGCAACACTTCCAGTAGATTCCCAGCTGAAAGGCCTGGTGGCCAACTGCTATCCAGACAGCAGAGCAAATGCTCTGCTGAGACACAGGGAATGCCAGTCCCTCAGCAGGGATCCCATCAGTGCTAGACAGGATAGACAGGATTTCTTACTGTGGGATGCCACCACATGCTGTGCTGTGGAGGGCTTTGAGCAGAAGGAGAAGTCACACTGTGGGACTGCTTCCCAAGGCAGCACTGCTCTGTCCCTGGGGAAGCACATTTCTCATTTGAAGGTTACAGACTGTTGAAGGCTGCACCTCTCAGGCACACTGGCAGAGCAAGCACATGCTCTCTTGTCTGCTTCTAGAGTAAGACAAAACATCTTGTTCTCTCTTTCTTCCTCTTGCTCTCCAGTACAAAGAGCAAAAGTAGTAAATACGCAATAATGGTGTGAACCCCTGTGAGAGACTGAAATGTTATGGTTAGTAGCTTGAACATTGTTAAAATCACCAAAGGAGGGACCTCTGACCACTGTAGCAAACTGCTCATCTGTGACCACTGAAGCCAAATCCCTCCCAGAACATGTCTCCTGACTGGAAATGGACTGTAGTAAAGCCACCTGACAGGAACTTGAGACGAGATAAATCTGGTACAATTGTCCAATTATCTCAAGTCTAAGGAGAGGTAAACAAGCCTGCAGGGAGAAGAATGTATCCACAAAGGAAGCCTTTCTCAGTAGCTCTGTTGAAAAACAGCTCTGGCTGGGTTCAGCAGGAGGGAAGCCAAAGCCCACAGACTCATTTGCTGAGGCCTGGTTTGCACCCTTGAGGGGGAGGCTCAAACCCTGCAGTCTGGCATGGCGTGGTTCATTTTATAATGGTCACTGTCTTCTGCTCAGGGGTAAAACTGCCCCTGCCTCTCCGGGGAAGGGCTGATGGGGCATTACTGGCTCAACTGTGCTGAGAGGCAGCTGTCATGTCTTAGAAGGTGCCACAAACCATCAAAGACGCCCAAGTGCCCCCAGACCCATTCCTGAGGCCTTCCACCAGATGACTGAACATGACCTAAAAGTGCTGCAACAGATCCAGGGTGTGTTCCAAGAGACACTGTAAAACTTCCCCTCCTCTTGGGGAAGGGTCCTAGGCACCACCACCCAGCCTGAGCCTATTTTAACTCATGGGACTTTGTGTTTCAGGGGTTTCTTCCCCCACCCCCTTTGGATCAAGACCATCACTTTGACCAATGGTAAACTACATTGCAATAAACAAATCTCATTGTGAGCTCTGTGGGTGGTTATCTTTCTCTTTCTCTCTTTTCCCTTACACATTTTCATAAGTGATATTTTTATGCTTTCGTATTGCTCTATTACTAGACACAATAATAGCCAAAATGGCTACATATGTTTCATGCTTTCCTTAGACACCAAACACAACCAAATTGTTCTAAAATAAACCCTATATATATGTTTACAGACACAGATCATTCAGTGTCATTTCACTCTAATGCACCCCAATCAACATAAGAACACAGTTCACCCATTTCATCTGGGAAACAACCCCTAAAAAAAATCCTCATAGAGAATAAAGTTTTCATTAAACTAAGACCTTATGCAGTAAATTCCAAGGAAGCAGTGTTTTATTCTTCTGTTCTACCAAGTCCAGTTTAAAATAGTAGCAGAAAAAAAATCTGTTCTTTCACATCAATGAATGCATCATGAAACATTTCTACCATGTTATTCAAAAAAGAAACCTATTATTTTGAAACCATCTTAGTTTTTATACTAAATTACTTTCCTTAAGAATATTACTTCCCATGAAACACAAGTATTTGAAACAGATTTTTTCCCGTCTGTTTTTAGGAAAAAAACTATTTTCAGTTTAAGCCTCATTAATAAAAAATTAAATATTAAGATAAAACATTCCTCATAACAAGTTGAATAAATTATTTATACAGAAGTAATTATTTTATAGCATACCCACAAACTTAAAAGTACATGATGCAAACTTACAAATTATGACTATTTTCAATTTTTAAAAGTAAATTTAAAAACCCTGTTCATTCTTGTTTTGAAGGTAGAAAAAAAGAAATGAAAAAACCCCCCACAACGTTAGATTTAACTTCAGAGGAGTCAAATACAGTGAAATGGAAGAAATAAATGCCACATAATTCTGAATGCAGGAAGCCCATTGCTATTTTTATCTCCAACAGGATTTATTTCTGAGGTGTAACTATATAACACTGCTGAAGGTTGTTTCATGAGGACTACATGATCCAACTAATGGATAAAATCCTTGTTCTAAAAAAACAAAAATGTTATGTTTGAATAAAGAAGGGCTTGGAACAACCTGAAGGATTTCAGTCCCAAGTGTGACCTTGCTGTTTTTCTTGTATTTGACAAAACTTAAAGAAAAGTTGTTGATGAGTAGCAAGTGTAACTCTGGTTGGTTAACAAAAATTGATGCTTTTCATATACAGTAAGGCTTCCTTTTCTGATATCAGGGGTTCTAATAATCAACCTTGTAACATTCAATTCAGCAGTCACTAGAGAGCAGTTATTTTAGCCCCAAACAGTGTAGCAAAAACTAGCATCTGTTGCTACTGATGATATCTGAGCAAATTAAAAATACCTGTCTCAAACTGAGGCAGATCTAATTATCCTCTTCTTATTTTTATATATGCAATTAATTATTATTAACAAATTTGTGTTCTAATAATTAGTATTAGAAAACCAAATTCCCTGAAATGTGTGGGTCAATGATTCTAGCTCCCCAGCTATCAGAGAACATGAATATTCTGGTTTTTTTATTGATATTCTTTCTTTCCTTTTAAGTATCTTAGGATTTCTGCTTCTTCAAAGTTCAATTCAAGAGCTCTGTACACCTGTGTAGAGTATCACAATTGCTTTTTCACATTAACAATCTCTCTTATACAAATCCTGACCCATTGTGGGTTATTTTTTTGTTTATTTGGATAGAGTTTTTTTCTGGCACCACATGCCATTCATACAGTGGTCGCTTCATCCCAGTACGTAAAAATGCCCCTGCATTCAATAACTGTAAAATTTGAGATGAATTTTTAACTTGTCAATTTACTTCAAGTAGTGTACATGGCATACATACATTGCCTGCTCCTTAGCTTGCTATCTTCTTGTTAAACCCACAAATATGAGCTTGTCATGAAGTACGGGTCAAGTTCAGACACTTCAGTTCTAGGAACTGTTTCACCAGCCAAACTTCTTATTTGAGCAGTGGTCAATCTGTCGAGCTGAACAGGTTTTTATCTCAAATAATGTGTGGGGGAGAGTTCTCTCCTTTGGGACAGGATTGCAGTTTTGTGACCCCTTCTAGGAAAATGTGCTGTCCCCACACCTACCCTGCAGGGCTGCCTTGCTGCCACGGGTATTGTGGGACGGAACACCAGAACAGGAAGTTTATTTTGGCTCAGTCTCCTTCTTTGTGTTTTTGCAGCACATGACATTTGTCACTAAGCTATTCAAACGTGAGTACTGCTGTGCTCACTTGGTAGTACTCAGGATACACGGCTGCACTCAGAATTGCCAAACCTCAGCTAATTCTGGTACAATTATTTCTCCAGGGGAGAACAACAGTGAGCCATTGCTGCAGTTTTTATGGGAACAACAACACATCAACACTACTAACATCAACCCTTGTGCCACCATGCTCAGCAGAAGAAAGGAGTCATTTACACTGTGGGAAGTGACTTTTCTCCTCATTTACCAACAAGCCTCAGGTTTTCCACTCAGTAGGACTTCTTCCATACAGCTGTTGAACCAGCTCACAGGGAGTTACATTCAAATCATGAACTTTCTCTGATGGGTTACCAGATTGAACTTCAACTTTAACTCCCACTTTGTAGGACTAGTTTACCACAAACAGGCATGGAACTCAAGAAATTATGCAGACAAAACTATTAGCCCATGGGAAACATAAATGTACCTCTGGTGGAGCATCTATGTCAACCATTTGACAAAAATAGTGTAGTATCTTCAGTGACCAAGTAAATACAGCTCACATAAAGCTGTGACTTTAATGTCTAATCCCCACAGGTTAACAGTAAATTCATTAACTTATTAACTATTTTGCTTGCTTTTAAAATGTTTGCTTGGTTTTATTTTTGTTTTAAAAGAATGTGTTTCAAAAAATTTAATTTGAATTCTAGTATAAAAGACTCCCTGACATAAAAAAATAATAAATCTAATAACAATTTTTTTTTAGGTTTTGAAAACCTAGTCAAGAACTAGTGGCTACATCAGTTGACCTTGAGGAAGAAAAATTATGAGAACCAAGGCCTTTTTTCTTTCAGCTATAGTAAACAGCTTCTAAAAGTAGAATAAAAAATGGCAGCAATAACAGAGTTTTATGTTTGCTGAACTCTACAGGAAGAAAACTTAAAAGAAAAAGAGAGTTTTCAATACACTGTTTGTTTAAGGCATGAAGCTGTCAAGGGCAGCAAGCATATTTTTATTAAAGTAGTAGATGCATGTGTGTATCTAAATTATACTGGTTGGCTAAATTACATCTAATAAAGATAATAATTATAAATGAAGTAATGCTATAATTACTGCATAAACCCACCTCCTTGCATATCCACTGATTCTAACTTTTGCGATATGTATTGCTTGCACATCAACCTGTATAAGGAGCATAGAATTTAATGACACTTTATGAAGATTTAAGATGTAAGAATTATGAGTGCAAATTGGCCTATTTGTTCTTTAACTCACAGTTGTTATTTATTTTTATCTGCATAGAGAATATCAATTCACCACTGATAGGTTCTGTGATTCACAGGAGCTTCAAGGGAAAAAAAATGGAACCAATGATGATGATATATGTCCAGAAATCTTGCATTCAAGTGCATCTAATGAAACATTTCAACTTGTTGAGATATTATTCAAAATATGTATGCAGTAAAGCATATTCATACCAAATACCACCAGAACATAAAAGATTGCTCAGAGGTTTTAGTAGTCAACATTTTGAATAAGTCATCTTATAAACTCATGAAGATTTTGGAAATTATCTATTAATCACTAGAGGGAGTATGTTATATTTCTATCTGAAATAATCTATTAGCTACCTAAAGTCTGCATCTCTTTCACAATTTTTTCCTGTATTGTAAACCAAGTTTTAAATAAATACAGTCCCATCTCTTGCCATTTTAGAGCTGTCCCAAACTGCCACTAGAAAAGAAGTAAAGGAACAGTACAGGCTGTTGAATTTTTGATCAGCTACAAATAAAGAACGATCAAGTTAAATGGGCTCAGCAAATGCAAATCTCCCAGGAGAATCAATTCCACAGTTCCTGACATTCTGAAGTATGGTTATGGAGCTTTTCTTATGAAATACCTGAAGGAAAGAACAGAGTTATGAAGAAACTAACAATATATAATCATACCTGCAACTAGCATAAATAACAGCAATTTCATTGATTTATACCAGCCAAGAAGTCGATTTGTGGCTTTAAAAAAATTTCATGTAATTGAAATCAAGCCTATAAATCACACAATTTCCTCATAATTTAATATTAATTTAAATCTAAAATTTTGCAATAAATTACAATCTCTCTCTTGCTGCTGCTTTTTCTGTCTGAGAATCCAATAAAGTCAAGGAATTCATTGCAGGTGAATTAGTTCTCTAGTATCACAGAGCACCACTGTATCACCTGTTAAACCTTCTTGCGTTTTTTGTGGGATTTTTTGTTATTTAAAAAATAACAGTAAGCTGTTTGTTATTTAAAAAAAAAATAGGTAAATGGTATGAAATCCATAAATGTGCCCTCTAACTAAAATGTAGACAAGAAAAAATCTTGATATATTGCAAAGTTTGGAAGAAGCAGGAAACTTCACAGAGCAAATGGTAGGAAGATAAAGCAATTAGTATTGCAGAAGAAATTGGTTTTGTATGGTGGCAATCTCAATAGAAAATGCATTTTTCTGAGTGCAAACTCATTTCTCCCAATGAAGAAAAAGCTGAAAGAAAATCTCCTAAGGTGAAATGTAATGGATCCCAAGCTCTTTCGAAAGCACCCTTAGAGGAAAACATAAGAATGGAGAACAAATGTACAGCACCAATTTCTCTGCTGTCACCCCATACTGCAATATCCCAGAAAACCTTGTTTTATAGCAGTGTGAATCTATCTTCATTCTTTGGTTCGCTGACCTTGCGTGTTGCTATGCAGATGTGTTGTTTTTGAAGACAGTCGTGAGTTTATACTGTTGGATATTTTAAACAGTAATTATGACTGTCCTTCTAACAAAGTAAACTGAGTGACATAAAAGTTCCCTCATTGTTTTTCTTTCTTGAAAGAGCTGAGAGTCACAACACTGCAAAAGCTGAAACATACGTCAGTCAAACTTAAATTCACTAACTGCATTTTGGTAATAACACAGGTACAGGAAAACCCGATGAATAGTTATATACTAGAAATAAATATACTAGCCATTAGAGAACAGAAAGAAAAATCAAGAATTACATGCACATTCTTTATCCAAATGATTTCAGAGTCCTTGAAGATTTTGTGCTATTGTAGGAACACATTTAAACACACATAAAGCAAATTAACTCATAATATGTTGACTCTGTTAACGGCAGCTAGGGTATAAAGAGATAACAGGAATGTGAGTGAAATCAGATGCATGTCCAAAGCATGTATGTTCTAGGATCCCACAATGGAAGGATTTAATTAATATTTCAAATTTTACATTATGGAAGAGTGATTGATGTCTCCAATTATATACTTTTTAAAGCAGGAATTCGGTTCAATGAATAATTATGTGCTTCACAAAATGTTTAGCACCATGATGTATCTAGTAGCTAGAAGGTGAGCATTCATGCACAGAGACTAGAAAAAGGTGTATGTTTTTAATATCGAGGCTAATTAACAATTTGAATTATTATCATGTAGTAGATTCTGTATATCTTTAAAGTTATTTTTATATGAATTGTCTTAATTGTTAAAAATGGTTGAAGAACTCTATCCTTTATGTAACAAAGGAGGTCAGACAAGGTGAACATAATGATCCCCTCTGGCTGTAGAACTTGACTCTATGAATTCAGCATGAAGTTAGTGATGATTTTAGCTACAGAAGTATTAGCACATTCATTTTTGGGTAGTGTATTTCTACTCCTCCTCATGCTGCCTCTCATCAAAGGCAGGTAACTGGATGAGACAGACACAGAAGCACCAGCTTCCAATAATATAGATAGCATACCTCCATCCATCCAGGGATAAATGATAGCCTCTGGAAGAGATATGACACTTATCTTGCATACTTAGATCTCAGGGATTTCCAGTCCCAGAGTTTAAAACCTTCTGAGTGCTGATCAAGAATAGGTGACCAATCTCAAATATTTTACACAAGCAGACTTCTGTCACACTCCAGTCACTCTTCCTTCCCTTAAAAAAAATTCACTGCTTCCAAATGAAACTGGACCTATTTATTAAGAGACATCCAAGAATGAATGGGGAATTAATTTTCTCAGTCTAAATTCTCCCCTAATTATTCCAAATATACAGAAAGAAAAAGTAGAAAACACTATAAATTAAAATGTTAGGATGGGAAAAATTACATCAGAAGTAATCAAGCACTGGAACAGGTATCCCAGGAAGACTGCATATCATTGTAGATTCTCAAAGTTAGCTTAACGAAATCTTAACAACATAATCTACTATCCAAGATGGCTATAACTTTGCAGTCGTTCCAGCTGTGAGAGGAATGTTGGACAAAATGATCTCCAGAGAGTCTTTCCAGGCTAATTATGAGATGATCCTATGATAATGGAGTTTATCAATAAAAGAAGTGGCCACTGCTACTGAACTAGCAATACCCAGGAGAGTGCTGTCTTTCTGAAAGTGAAGTTCAAATGCACCAGCAGCACCAGGCTTTGCTTGAGATTTCTTTCTGTGACTTTGAATCTAGAATAAAACCTGCATTTAGGAGGCAACACCCCTATTCCCTTCAGTTCCAGAGTTGGGAACTGTGTTGTCTAACACAACTCCCAAAACATGGAGCAGTTGTCACTACTAACTATGCCATGTGCTCTAAAGTCCATCCTGAATGTTCAATTACAACTCTGCTTTTTTGTCCTCAGCTGGCCTGCAAACAGGAGTACTTAAGAAAGTGTTACCTGATGTAAAAATGGATCCAAGGAATATATTATGTTTTGGTTACAGTAAGCCAGTCACTTGGAATTAAAAATGGGAAATCCAGTTTTTTGCATGTTAAAGAATGATCTGGTTCTTTATGAAAAACAATGTCTATTTGCTTTCTGCTAACAGATATAGTGCCATAATAAAAAGCTACATGTTACATAAAAGTAACGGTAGTAATGTTTATTGAACAAAGAGACAGAAGATATTCAGCAGTCCGCTCTTCTGAAGCCCCACAGGAGCCCTGAAGGAACTCATCCTTGTTAATTGGAACTAACAGAAGGGATGTTACCCACACAACAGGCTGTACACAATTGTATAGCTAAATGTTTTCTGAGGAATGGTGATGTTCCATGATACTCATAACAAGGAACAGGACACAGATGAACCTGAAATCTTATCCTGTAAAGCCATCTCCCTCGTGTTGTGTCATAATGATTCAGTTTTGTTGATCAGGGAATACAGAACTAACACAAGCAGCTTTATTGGAATGATACTGTGATTTTTTTCTTTTTAGTAAAAATTATTTTATGCTGTCAAAGAAAACTAATGACTGGATTTGTGTTTACCTCATATTCCATTACAGCACACTGGAATGAGAAGACCTTAGAGGGAATTTGTAATTTCTCTATTTTCCTTAACCTGCATGAGGGTACAGACATGAAGAAGAAATAGATTTTCCCATTGGCAACACACTTTTTTACTTTGCTTTAATTAACAGACTTGAAATTAACTTTTCATTCTCCATGGACTTTTTGATTCTGCAGCTTATTTAACAAGATACTTTGATGAAGAACCTAAGAATGTTTGTAAAAGGTCATTATTGAGAAATCTACATTCCTGTTAAAAGGCTTTGAATGAGATACCCATTGTTATGTTACTTGTAACAAACTTCTAAAGAGCTGCTTCGCATAAAAACATTTCCCGTACATAAAGAGGTACTTTTCAAGCGTACAACTTTGAGATTTTTTTTGAAATGCTAATACATGGCTATTTTATCTTTGGAAGTGATAATATTTTTGCTGACATTTTGTACTGAAGTAAAATATAATATGGCTAACACTATAAAACTTAACATCATATATTTATTTATTGAATGATTTTTATAGATTTGCTACTGGTAAGAGTACTCTTTCTCTTCTTATTGGGAATTACATTCTACTTAAGAGAAAGGAGATCTTTTAAACTTCATCTTTCTTTCCATTTCACGTTCTAGAGTTTTTAGCTGCATGACACAAAGTGCTATAGAATGATTTTACGTCACATTGTTTTGTCCCATGAACAGCAGGCAAAAATGTAATTAACCATCATAAGTTGCTGTATCACCACACCTGAGATTAAGATCCTTAATTATTTTAGACCCTGTTTGTAACTTTTAAAGTTTAATAAAAGCAAAAAGGACAGAATAGAAACCGGGCAAAGTACACAGCATAAAACTACCAGCAAAATCAGAAAGCAGAAAATGGTATAAAGTCAACAACGGAAGTCCCAGTGCAGGTGATAGTTCATATAAAATATGGACAGTACAACTGATGTAACTGTGTTTTTAGCAATGCAATATTGAATGTAAGAAGTAAGTTATTTTAAATGTAACACCTAAAACATTTAAACTCCAGAGTCCAGAAGGGTGTCGTTAAAGTAGTAGAAGTTTTTCAGCCTTGAAAGGTGAACAATAAATACCACTTTATGCCTGAACTAAAACTTTTTCGTCTACTGTGTTTAGAGGTACACAGTGTCCTTCCCTGATACACTGGGCTTTTTCATAGCATGAGTATTTTTCCCCTTAACACCCATTCCTTCAGAAACATGATGAGTATTCATTGTATAAATTTCCTAGGCCAGTTGCAATATGATCTCCTATATTTGGCTCACAGCATGAAGGGAAATCATTGCACCTTCATGCAATAAAATGTACTATTACACCAATTTATGTCGTAGAATCAAGAATATTCCAGACTTCAGATTGCTTAGCAATATACAAAAACAGGTTAAAAAAAATCCAGATTTTAATCTAGTTTAAGATAATTTACGGTAAAATTAAAAATGAAATTTCACTTCTGATACTTCCTTTTTTTTTATTATTGCTTTTTACAATACTTTGCTACAATATAAAAATACTTGGTACAAATGCCTTCAATTAAGACTTTAAAAGTATTCTGAAAAGGTCATCCTACAGTGGAGTTTGACACACAAACCTTGACCTGAAATAAATGCAAGGTAGGAAATGACACATATACTGCACCTATTATGAAATTACTGTCTATTTTCACTCCGTTTTCTTATAAAAATCTCTCCTTATTTAATACCTGTTCTGAAAACTACAAATGCAATGCACTTCTACACACAAGAAAACAAGAAAACTAAAGCTGCAAAAGAAGAAATGTCTTGTGGCCTTCTGCTCATATGTCCTTGAAAGAACCAACTCTTCACATAGGAAGAGAATTCAGTCTCCTCTCATTAATGTATTGATTTTTTGCTCCAAATGTGATGCTCTGTGTCCATCCAACAGGTACTGGAATGAGCTCACCCATGTTTATCCAATGTACATTCACTGTGTCTCTCTCTCTCATTAGTGAAGTGCTGACCCAGAGGTGACATCCTCATTTTGGATTAGTGAAACAGTTAGAATGTGCCACCTAGAGCCACCACGGCAGATTTCAGCTGAGTCTGAGAAACAGGATAAAGTCTGAAACAAAATACTCAGAAATCCTGTTTTTAAAGTTGTATTTTGAAAATACAGTCCATAACAGTCACTGATTCAGGGATCTAAGAGGTAAATATAGCACAAATACAGCAAAACCTCAAACTTTACTGGGATATTGCTCTACACCTTGAATGCGCAAGGCTAAGTTAAGATTTCAGGTAATCTTTGGATTTAGGACCCTCACATCTGAAAAATCTTTTGAAACTCTGTTCTGTTCTGTTCTGTTGTATTCTATTCCGGTTTTGTTCATCATTATACTATGTCAGTAACAGTGGCAAAATTAATAACTCAGTACTTATTCCCACAGCATGAAAGTGCTAGGAGAGATGGAAAAATTATTCAAGCTAAAAATTAACAATAATGCATTTATGATATCTTCATGCTATCATGCCGCGTTAGAGAAACAATGGGTGAGAGGTAGGAAATACGGGAGCTGGTGTTTCATCACGAGTAAGATCAAAAAAACCACTCCTTCAGCTCCAGAAGCATTCTCATATGATTATATGCATTGTGGTGTCCAGTCTGCAGCCAACATTCAAAAAATGCATTTTTTAATTGTCTATAGTGACTCTGCTCACGTTAATGTGAGAGATTAAGTACCACCTGATGTCTAACTGTGCAAATAATTTGGGGCTGGTTAACTTTTATTCAGATTTCTTTCCCCAAGGATATGGGAGAAGATAATGAGCTCAGAATGACCATGAGATCTGACAGCAGAGTAAAAGACGTAAATTGAGGACAAATGCAATGTCGACAAGACAGACTAACAATTTTCCAAAAAAAGTGCCAAGAGGTGGAAAGGGTGCAACAATTATTTTTGGACACTTTTGCAGAACAACCAGAAGAAAGGTTCAAGTAATATTTAGTAAAGCTCAACAGTTGTACTATACATCTCATCCCCAAGACACCTCAGCACTGTCTGCTCACTTCATAGTAGCATATTAATTCACTAAGGATAATTTAACATTGCTACTTCTACCACCCTTTGCAAAGATGCATACAGATTTTTTTCATTCATTATCATCAAGCTGAACATTACAGGGGCTGTGTAATACTTATGTTTGAATTTTCCATGTTATTGCTGATTTTACATGACAGATTTTTCTGCAATATATGTATGCACATGTGCACACACATATGAATATACACTAAGTATGTATGTTATAAAAATATGCCTGTAACACATAACAACCTTTCCTTATTTTTGATTTAGTTTAAAACATAAATTCTGCTGATCTTTCCTGAACTTTTTCCACTGTGTACATGATTGTCTGCTTTCATCAGGTTGGATTTTAAATATTTAATCATTTGAAACATACATGAATCACCCTGAAGGCAATTCCATTTAGGGATTCTGCATCGACCATGTAAAAATATTTCTCCTGAGATTTTAAAAGACTTTGAATGCTCTGAAAATAATTCCACCTACTGAGGAAGAGAAAGAGGACTAATTTCAGATTCCAGAGGACTAATTTTCATGTCTATGGCCAGTTATAGCAGCAATAAATACACCAATTTATAGGCACAAATAGCTCAAACTCTTGAGAATGGGGGCCTTGAGCATGCAGTAAGGAAGAAAGAGTTGACTCTCCTGTAGAGCATTTCTGCAGACATTTACTGTCATTGCTGTAATTTTTGAGGCGGCGCTGCTTCACCTCCTCTCTGTGACCTCTTTCTTCTGAAGGAATTAAGTATCTACGTGCTTGTACATTCTCCAACTCACAGAAATGAGAAATTTAAAACACTGATGTTATCTTTTACTGCAGAAAATGTGCTGAGACCAAAACCAGGAACATTTCAAGCTAGAGATAGCAGACAAACATGAGACAGTAAAAATAACAATAAGAAGACAGACTGTTTGCATTTACAGGGCATCCTCTATTATCACTCAGATCATTGACAGACTAGCCAGGAAATGGCTCCAGAGGTGCAGCTTGTGCAGAACCCTGCCTACTTTCATCCTACTTGTTTGCATAAAGTAACATTTTAGAGTTTGAGATGTCTTCCGGTATCCACAAACTGCCTTAGTCCTAAATGTTTGTGCTACCTGTTCTAACAGACTTGGGCAGACAGCACTAAATAAATGGCAACACACAAAATTCCTCTCTAAATAGTAATGGACAATTAAGTCCCTGCAGATCATATTGTCTGGGTTAGACTCCTGTTAAGTTTCTGCTTCAGCAACTCTCTTTTACTTATCACAATCTCAACTATAAATACCCTTCACCACTACTTACCCCATTTCTTCCCTTTTCCCTCCTCCATTTTCTTTCTCACCTAATTCCTATGGCCTTATTATTTTAATTTGTAAAGTATCTGGAGAAATAGTGTGCAATAAAGACCATAAACAACTTTGTTTTGTTTTACACTTACATGAGTTCTTACAAAATTTGCACACTCATTTTGAAACATTCATCCTATATTTCTAAAAGCACACCAACAGTTCATAAACAGCCTTCAGGGGATGAATAATTGTCAAACATTGATGGATTACTGTAGAATCACAACTCAGCAAGGGCTAATATGATACTGCTAAGAGCACTACCTAGAACATTTACATCAAAATTAATTGAGCAGGCACATATTCAGTTGCCTCATTTCTATTTCTGCCTCTTATCCCTTAACAGAGTCTCTGAGACATACAAATATCACTCACAGTGGCTCAGATTTCTTGGTAAGAATCCTTTACATTGGCAGTCTCAAAATCATTTCAGAGACTTGCAGAAGCTCAGCTCTTTAGCTGGTTTCCTATCTTGTGATGCTATTTCCATTTATTTACTACTGACTGAGGAATTTACAAATCTATCTAATCTACTTGCTAAAAAGATGGAAGTAACAATAATGCCACTCCCCTTGCAGAAGCAAAGACATTTGCCTAGATGTACTGAAGTGCTGATTCATGCCTTCATATATTGGCCTTATCCTATATAGCAGAAATCAGTTTTCTATTTCCTGGAGAAGCAGGAAATCAAACTCACAGTCTGGTATGGAAGAGATTACACGGTTTGTGGGAACTCATTGCTCTGTAAGAAGAATCTGAGAGCTGTAACAGCTTTTAAATGATAATGTATAAAGGCCAAATCCACTCCTAATGTAAATGTACTAGGTTCAAAACAACAAAAACTATTCAGTCCATGAATCCTGCTTTCCTTTAATATAAATTACATTTCACATATCAAACAACTGCAGCAAGTCCTCCTGTGGGTTCAGCTCAGTGCTTTCAAAAAAAAAATTTGCCTTCCACTGAGATTTAGAGCAGGCCAGATTTTCACAGATGGAAATGTATAGTTGCAAACACCTGACAATATTTTACATTAATTACAGACTGCATCTGTAGTCCTCACCAGGAGACATGACAACAAAAACCTTCAAAACCAGTTTTTCCCAAACAGGTGCATGCACATCTTTAGGTTTTATTCTCAAACAAGCCCACTGCTCTTCTGCTGAGAAAACCATGTGTATGAACCACTGCAGAAGAGAAGATACCAGTATCACAGGTCCATGCGCAGGGTGCAAGCTAGGTGTTAAAGAAAGGCAGAAATCCTTTGGGGCAGGCCTGACTTCTCCTCCATCTCCCAGAGTCCCACCCCAGGCACTGTGGTGACCCGGTCTGGGCTCTGTGATCATATGGTCTGAAAAGCCTTGGAGCACTTATGTCCATCAGCACTTGTCTGTGCAACTTGTGGCTGTGTAGGTTTGGGAAAATACCTCTGAAAAGGTTTCTGAAGGAGTAAGGACTTCAGTCTGAGCTGTGGGGTGACGGTCAAGGTTTGCAGCACTCTGAATTTCTTAAGTGGATGCTTTCACCTTCTCTTAATGAGAGATGTATGTTGATATTGGTCACTGTGGGTCAGATCCCTGCAGTGCAGAGCAGAGCAGAGAGCACAGGAAACAGAAACCAGGAAGGATGACTCCCTTCCAGAGCTGAACAAATTCCCCTCTTGGACATCAGCACATGTTGTTATGCCCCAAGTGCTGGGACTTGCTTACATTTGCTTCTGTGAAGGAAAAGTTACTACAGCAATTCAGGAAATGAATGCAGGTGCAAACACACACCCTGCATATAGACACGATTTTCTTCTCTGTTCTTCTATATTTTTTTCTCTTTATCCTACACACTTAAGACACCTTAAAATGTCTAGATCTAATAGCTGGAATGTAGGCAGCAAGAAAATACCATCATCCCTCTTGTGCAAAAGGAGATCACCCAGCAGCTCAGTGAGACTGCCTGGTGAGCTCTGGGCTCTGGGACTGCTGGCTGAGCCACTGCTAGGGACTACGGGACTTTTACAGCTGTTTCCTCTGGCTAGATTTGTGTTCCTGTACTTGGAATTTTCAAAGCTAGATATATCTTGTCATGATGAAGCTTTTTTTACACATGTATTACAAAGCTCAGCTCTAAATACCTTCTGCACCAATAATTACACAATTTCCACTGGCAGAATATTTCTTTGTATAATTGTGTTCTATAAAGTTTATTTCTACCATTTAAGCCTAAAAGACTAAGCCAGTTACTCCTAGTTATGTGTTCATTAATTAAAAAAAATAATCAATCACTCTTTATGGTATTTTTATTTATTGGTAGATAATTTTAATGCTTCTCCTCTGTATTTTCCTCCAGTGAACATGGCCAGATCTATAACCATCCTTGTCAGTTCCTACTTTTCAAGTCTGTTCTTTTATATAATGCTTTTCGAATTGATACTCCTTCACCCTCTTCTTCTTCCTTTATTCCATATGGACTGAAGACAATGATAAACTTCCCATGATTTCAGCAGTTCAAGATCAAGACATGGTTTGCAACACTTAGCAGGGTAATTAAAAACAAAATTTGCCATTGCTGATTGCACCATAGATAACTTGTTTTTAATGCTCAATTTCTAATATGTCCTTGAAATCACAGAGCTCAGCAAAAGAAATGTGCACAGTTTGTGCACACATTTCTCTTTCAAACATAATTCACCTTTTTCCCAAAACCATGTAACAGCAATTGAATTTTCATACATAATTGACTCTCCTTCTGTAGCAAAGAGTAGGATATTTCTATTACTAAAATTTGTATTTTTGGAAGTAAATAATATCATACCATACCACCCACAAAGCAGACAAGGGAAAACTGCAAACCATCATGCACCAAAACCTTGATTTAAACTATAGTTTTGAAGTATATTTAAAGTATATTTAAAAACATTTGAAGTATATTTTTGAAAAAATCCAACAAATATTCTTAGTCAAAATAGTAATTAAAAGGGTTGTAGGCAAAGGATACTATTTTTAACAGGTCATACTCATTATTGCATTTTATTTCAGGGTTTGATTTATGTGCATTTTACAGAGTCTATAAAATAAAGACCTCTACATGTTACTTTGTGAGCTTATTTAAGTAATTGATTCAGATGGCATTTTCAAACTTATCTCTTCCACACACATGGATCTATTTTTATAAATCCTGCAACAAAAAGCCCAGCTAAAACTATGTCTAGAGCTCAAAAACACCACAACTGAATTCTCTTCCTAAAAAAAAAGGAAGAAGAAACAAAGAGAACTGCTACACAATCATGAAGTAACCTGGCAAAACCAAAGACTTAACTACTGTTTGTTTTTAGAAGTCCTCAATACAATGGATGTCCTAAGGGAGCAGACAGGACTTTACTATCCATGCAAGCCTACTGATTCCAAACAAAAGGGAAATTTGAACTCAGGATGCACAAAGACAACTCAAATGATCTCATCTGACCAGACAGGATGTCAGACCATAGCTCAGTCTAGATTACTCACAGATTCTGACAAATTTTCCGATGTCATTTATTTATTTATTTGTTAATTATTGTAGGATGATTGAAATGCAGGCTCACCCTCCACTCTAAGATTACAAGACAATCAAAAATCCATATACAATACCAACTGAGGCGGCAACTAGAAAATTGCCATCAATTCTCTATCTAAAGAGCAAGGCTTTGTTTACTAAAAACTCATTTTTCACTAACAATTTAGAGATTAAATATATAAATGTATGCTTTTAATTTGATGATTTACTCTTCCCGATCTATTTGTGAAAAAAAAAATTGCACAGATGACATAATATAAATAGGAGAAGTTTGTAAAAAGTCTGCACAGAAATGCAGTGAATACCTGCTATTAATAGTAACAGATTCCTCAAAGACAATCATAAAATTTATCAGCTGGTTTCAGTCTCCATAAGATCTTGCACTGGATATGAACATTTTCTTTGGATCGTGTTTAAATTAATTTCCCCCTATTTTTACCTGTTTTCATTTAAATCCTATTTAGGTTTGATCCATATTTTTAGTGACATTAAAACAGATCTCACAACTGTTTTTTATAAGTAAATGGAAAAGAGAAACAAATTCAGTCCATTCAATTGTAGATTTCCCTAGGCATAATTCACCTTGATACAGTTGGAGTAATGTACAGGCTGGAAGACCTAAAATATGGGCAATTATATTATTCCATTACTCCATATGATTACTTCCGACTATCCATAACATTAATTACAAACTGCTCTTACTCAATACCTCATTCAGCAGTCTTCGAGATGGGTTAAGATCTATTCCTTCTATTCACAGAACTGCTATATCAAGACACAGACAGATGAAGAGAGATGCCCACTGTTATTCATTCTCTAAGCAGCTAGAAATAGTCTGAATCCTGTGGCAGAATTAAAAAGAGAATTTGTGCTTTTGATGAGCAGGGTTTTGCACCGGAACTGGAAGGACAGAGATTTCTCTGAAATATGATGAGAAGGAGGGGAAGAACAGGAGGTAACAGCTATTTTGTTGATGGGTTAAGTCTAATTGAAAAAATTTTGGCATTGGTCGCAGTGGAATGTTTCTGAAAGATTGCAGTGGAATGGCTGATTTTTTTAACAAGAGATATTTCTAATAGCAGCAAGACCAGGCGGGCTCTGATGCACTGGTGAACTCGGCGCGACAAATAAGCCAATTAAACTCACATCACATATTCCACTTACTCAAACCATGAGCATGCAGCCGTAATAAATTTAATTACAATATGATGATGTAAAAGACAAAGGCTATTGTTTATATAGGAGGCCAGAGGCTCTCTCTTTCTTATTTTTTTTCCTTTATTTTTTTTTTAGATTTCTTCATTTCATTTAGCCAACCCTCATTTTACAGCTTTGTTAATAAAAGAGAATCTGAGACTGCTGTCTCTTCTAACACACTATATTTCCTTTTGTGGAAGCAAAAACATAAATGGAATGAAAGAACCTTTTAATTTGTAAGCTATCTCATGCTTTGTAGTATAATCTCCTATAAACAGGTTAGTCCTCTTAAATTCAAATGATGGTCCTTCAAATTAAATTTTCAATGATCAAATAAAACTTTCCCAAAACAACAAATGTAGCACTGAGACACAGCACTGCCTGTTAATACTGCAGAAATCATATTTTAATCTCCTTTGTGAGATTTTCCCAGGAACACTAATAAGGGAAAAGGAAAAATTAGTATTGTCTCTTGAAGTTCCATTCAAGGAACAGAGTGAAAAATTAATTAAGCCAGTGAAGAAATGAGATTTGGTTCCTTCAGTTTACGCGGTGGTACTCATTCTCATCTATTTTCAATATTTCTAGTTTTCTGTTATGAAAAAAGTCTTATCAGAAAAGAAACATGGATGATTGTAAGTCAGGATATCATAGTTCGCAAATTTTCACAGCTACACCCACTACCGTGAGAATGGCAAATTGTTTAATAGCCAGATGATTGAACAGAGTATATAAGGGTCTTAAGATTATGTTTAAAATTTTCTTTAAAAAAATCTCAACCACAGATCTCTCCAGTCTCAAGTTTCTCACATGTTCCCATATTTCTGGAAGGATGTTGATAAGGTAAGAATAGTTTGTTATGTTTTGGTTTTGTTTATTTGGGGGTTTGTTTGTTTTGTTTTTTTACTATGAGCTGTTAGGAATTCATACTGATTTCATCTAAGAATCCCAAGTTAGATTTAATAGAGACACACCTTTTTTTAAAAGAACTGGTAGTGGGGTTTTTTGCTGTTTTTTGTTTGTTTGTTTGTTAGATTTTCGGGGTTTTGTTTTGCTTTTCTTTAAAAAGAAACACTTTGAAAGAATAAACAATTCTCAAGAGTATTTTAACTGGAAAATGAAGAGAATCTTAATTACTACAGTGGAAGATTCTTCAACTGGAAAGACAGCTTCATTATAATCAAAGGGCAATGTCAGAACATGTCAATTTAAGAAATTGCAACAAATGTGTGGCAATGAGGCATTAGGATTTTACTATTTCATCCTTATTCATTTTGGCTTATGCATTATGATATTATTTTATGTACGTAATACTGTATATTTGCTATTGAAATATTCCCAAATACAACCCACAAACTCATCAAGTTTGACAATTCAGTCCAACTGGAATGAATGAAAATACCAGGATCTATAGTTTTACATATGAAAACTTCTGTGACTTGCACTAGCACTAACAAATAATTAGCTCTCAATTTTAATGAATATGTTTTCATCTCCAACTTATACGTGATTATGTAAAATCCAAATGATCCATTGATTAGTTTAATTCATTTAAATGAACACTGTACCACCTGCAGATTGCTTTCACCAGATGGGAGGTGGCTTGATGTTTGCACAAATTCTGATTCAGGGCCCTGCTTTGAGTCCAGCAGGACTTTGAGATTCCTAATGCATTCCCAAAAAGCCCATGAGAAGAGAGCAATAAAATATATGGCAACAAAGTGCAAGTGCCCTGTTCCTGAAGGAAGCCTTCTGTTGACTGAGGATATTAACTACCACCACTTTCTTTAAAAACTAATAAGGTGCTGAGTATTGCTCTGGGAGAGCTTCTGGCACAGCTTAGGCCGGAATTCTTGAACCTGAAATTAACTTCACTATTTACAACGTTTTTCTCAATAGAACATCTTTACTTCTTCAGAATCATTGTGCCCTGATATCACTTAGTCTATGGAGCACATAAGAATGTCTTTATGGTAATAAACACTGTGTCTTCCTCTCCAGGGCTATTTTTCCACACTGACATCCATCCTTGGATACTTGCTTTCATATGTCTAAGATTAACGAGGCATTTATATTCAGCTTAGATGCTATGGAAGTTAACATTTTTTCTCTTGTTATGGAACATAAATGAGCTAATTAGTGACCTTCAGATTTTGGATTAAAAGTGATTTTTTTTTGCAACTGGAAGCATAACAGAGCACACAGAACCAGCAACAAAAAATGTTTAAAGACCAATTGACGTATAACAAAACTGTAGCACAGTTCTCTGGGAGGAAGGAAAGGAAGGATGGGAAGTTGAGAAAGGAAGTTCAAATAGTTAGAATTCTGATTAGAGCTATGAAAATAAATTGACTTTTCATGGGTGAATTTGAAAACTAAATGTAAAATAATCCACTTTAACACTGTGGGGATCAAGTACTTATTGTTAATCAAATAAATACGTGATTTTGCCTTCTAAGCTTACAAGAGTTTTGAAAAATATCATTGTGATTAACTTTTGTTTTCCTTTCAGTATAAGCATAATTTTGGAATAAAATCCTTCAAATATTTCAGTTAAAACTTTTGGTTTTTTTCCCTTTTAGGCTAAAAGCTTTCTGTGTCATTTCATAAATGGCTAGTTTCAAAGTAAGAGGAATTTTTCTACATAGAACTAAGCCTAGCACAGTTAAAACCAACCAATCAACATAGAGAAAGAGAAACAAAAGAAATAGTGAAAGGAACAGAGATGGAAAGAAAAAGAAGGGACAGAAGAAAATGGAGAAAAAGCAGAAAGCAGATCAAAGAAAGTCAGAAAGGAGAAAGACAGAAGGGAGAAAAAGAAAAATCCATTCCAACCTCTTTTCAGAGTTTGCTGCACTTTTTTCTCTGTGCTGTCTAGCAGGTATGAGAACTGCCAAAGCGAGACCTGCAATGTCCAAGGCAGCTTCAGAAGCACTACTAAAGAATGTGTTTTGATTGCCTTTCTATGGAGAATTTTCTGAGGAAATTTGATGAAGAGCTAAAGATTTTAGATATAATTATTGTGTAGCTTTCTAAATTTCTCTGAATGTGTTAAGAGCATTTCCAAGGACAGCATTCTGTTTTTTAAAAAGTTACATAATTTTCTTAACACATTAAAAAACCTTTTTTTTTTCTTTTTTTGCAATATTTTTCTAAGCAGTAAAGTGAAAAGCAATTTTATGGTTTATAAAGTCCCATTGAAAGAAGTTTTGAATACAAGGTGATCAAAAGTTATACACCTCCTATGTGCACTGCAGGGACAAATAATTTCAGAATCAACAAACCGATGCAAAAATAGTCTAGTATTACAGGTACTAGTCAGGTTAGCTGAGATGTAGCACAATCTTAGTCTGACTCAGCCAGGCTGAAAACCACAAGAACTATTGACTATAATCTTCCAACCACAAGAATCATAGACTGAAAACAGCAAAACTGTTTGCAAAAGGAAAATTACAGAAGTCTTGGAGAACCTCGGCTGGGTCTGTTCCCTTCTTACAGTCCCTGGTTTTTATTTTGTGGGTCGTTGGTTCTTTCATTAGTTTGCTCTGGGTGAGATTGGAGGAGAGAAGGACTGAAGGAGGGAAGTAGCCAAATCTGGGGGGGAATCTTTGGCTCAGCCTGCAGATCTGAGCACACATGTGGTTCGGTGTTACTGTCATCTGAAACAGTGTCACTCCAGCAATCTCTTCGGCAACTTTGGGGACAGTCAGCTGGGTGAGGTTACAGTTATTCTGGAGAAAAAAAGTCCCAAAAGCAAAGCTTGAGAGCTCAGCCCGGTGCTAATAAAATAAAACTGCATAGGCAGGACCAGTTCAGGCTGCATAGAACCAGGGGATATGTACCTCACAATCTGCAGGCTTCTGAGGTCTTGCTTTAGGTCTTCAGCTAATAACTGAGAGCTTTTTTTGATGATTTATCACCTTTACATCAATTTCAGTCGACTTGAATGAAAATTTAAATACCCTGATATTACAGGAAAAGAGTCAGATGGCATCACATAACTAATTTCTGTCTTCAGTAGGCTCTAACAGACTTTTTTCTCCAAGAAACAACTCACTTCAATATTGCTCCACTAATGCCATTTTTTGTGACAAATTAGCTTAGTATATTTGTTGTAACTGAAATGGGCAAAAATCAGTAAATGTGCAGCATTAGTTTAAATGTACTTTAAGGGTGAAAAATTAAAAATACAGGGCAGAGAGGCCAAGTTTCATGGTGGAGGTTTTCTCCGATATGAAGCCTTTAAAATGAAATTAGGGTGTAATGCCTATGAGAAGATGAGAGGTTCAGGCAAGAAACATTTGTAGAAGCCTGGGTTTTGTGTCATGTAGTCAGACATGACGATGATTAAAATGACCACTTCTAGTTTGCAAATCAATGAAGAGTAGGTCTGTGAAAATTTGTAGCAAATGGACTTAATTACAGAAAAAGACCCAACAGAGAATCCAACAAGCATGCATGACAAGGACTGCCACTGAATGTCTGAAATATCTTAAGTATCAAATATGTCAAATATTTCAGACTATTTAAATCAAACCAAATCAAATCTACCCTCACCATTTTTTTATAATTTCAAAGTACCTTTTTCTTATTCAATAGCGTTGTTAAGCACTTCAGTTATTTCTGCTAGTGTTGAGGGAAGTACAGGAAATACATCAATTCAAAGCTTCAGGAACTAACTGAGTTCCTTAATTTTGAGTTGATGCTACATCCTCACTTCTGTTTCTTATTTCCCAAATGCCATTGCTTCTCTTTGAATAACAAGGGTAAAACATGGAATTGTGTGCAATTTTATCCAACAGGTTCTGCTTTCATGGTTTTAAGGAGCAGAGTTAGCTCATCTTAAGAAATTAACAGCTTTTAGATGGAAACTGCCAGTGCTTGGATGAGATGCAATAGCTGAACCTCTGGGTGTTCCCAGCCTGTTGCAGTGTGAAGAAGAGGGGTTCACTTAAGCCATTGGTGTACTCAGTACTGATGAGTGACATTTATTTCCTCCCCACACATGAAATTTCCCAATCACACTCTTGCATTATGATTAAATTCTAATAATAATGCATTTAATTCCCACGAATATACTTCAAACTTACTTTAATATCCCAGTTAAGTTCCCTTAATTATCACAGCAAAGTAAAATCTTCTCTCTAACTAGGGCTGAAAATAATTTTTTGCTTAAAGGTCAACCATCCTAAGCAGTCTAAAATCTGTGCAATTATTAGACTTTTCCATGGTTTGGAGAAGGGAGAAATGGACAGAATTACTGATCCTGATATAGCATCATTTGAGAAAGTAAAACTGAATCAATATATTCTAAAAACTCTCATTCTTATTCCCACCTTCAGTCTGACCTTCAACATTAAAAAAAATCTTACACAGGGAAGAAATATCAACAGTATTATTAAAGGAAGATACAGGTTTTCTGAACTACTTCAGGAAAGCCTGACCTCAGCCCACAAGTCCTATATTTTCGAAAAAAAAAAGATTCAATTTAAATTTGGGAAACTAGGATCTTACACTGCTACTTCTGCTACTTCCAGTCACACACTAAGTTTGACATCACACTGAGATGTGTAGAAACTAAGACATATATTCTACACACTTCAATTGAGTTGGTCATTTTGCATGTCAGAACAGCCCCATAATATTGAGAGACTGGATACATAAGAGTGAAATTAGGTATATATTTCCATATCTTGACTTTGTTTAGAAGTTTCTTTCCATGTATCCAGTGGACTTTGTGGCTCAGCAAGGAAATACGAAATCCTAGTACAATATTCAAATGAATACCTTCTCTTTCAAGAGCTATTACAAACAACTCCAACAGTTAGTTCAATTATCCCAGCCCTATTTATTTTTTAAAGACAGAAAATAATAGTTTTGTCTACATGTGCTGTAAATGGATTCTGAAGGTAAACAGAGAAAGAAATAGAGAAAAAAGAAGCTGGTTTAAAGCAATATTTAAAACCTCATTCTAAGGCTAATCTGTTCTGAAGTGCTCACCAGTGACTCTTAGGAAAGTTTAATTCTGCAAATAAATGACATGTGGTCAAAAATACCCACTTACACCCTTGATGGCAAATATGAATTCATACTGCTATGATTCCGCACGGAAAGACTCACAAAGATACAAAGAAAAACTTTCTACTCTTTATGTGTTTAACATGCTTTTTTGAGTTCTGAAAAGTGATCACCTCTCACAACTTACTCTCATGCATGGCTCTCTCTCCCAGGAAAATAAATACCCTGATGAGTCTGTAAGGAGAGGTGCTTGTACAGAGAAGGACCTGGGGACCTCACACCATCAGACACTATCCTTCCCCTTATCAGGCTTCAACAGCCCCAACTAACAAAGTAATTTGAGTTCATAAACTGTGAACAGTATTTTTAAAAAATAACATTTAAAAAATAAATCCAGAGTACTTCGCCTGCCTTTTAAACGTTGAAATTTACAAATCTTCATTTTTGTTACACGAGAATCACCCATCTTTCCTCATAATCTAAATTTATGAATAATAAAGACAAATAGGATAAAGTCCTATTTTATTTATAAAGTCCTGAATCACTGGACCTTGGATTTTGGGGAAGTGCTATTTAGTACATTCTTTGAATTTAAAATTTGAGGAAATATATATTTGACCACCTGTTTTTTCTGGAAAAAGTCATGTGAAATAACAGACTAAAATTCCTTACTCAATGCAGCTCATGACATTAAAGGTACAGCATTTTTATGATTAACAACTTGTATATATTAGTGTTTTTGTCTAGTCCATACTTTCACAAAAACTGGACTCTATATTGCTTTTAATTGTTTTGCTGCTGATTATACATCATACCCCATTCTGATACTAGTCTTTTCTATGTTTAGAACCTGAAACAGGATTCAAAATCACTCATGGCTTAAGAGAAGAGTCCAGTATCTGAAATTTGAAAATGGATGAAGTGTTATTACTTCTCAATGTTCCATAACTACTTTTTGTCCAAATAAAGTTTAAGGTAATCTTCTAATCCCCATAACCAGAAGAATACCAACTTCAGAGAGATGCTGGAATAGAAACATTGCTTCAGAAGATGCTACACAGGCATGAGCAAGATTCCAAATTAATATCCTCTGGTGTAAATTTCAAATAGGCCCATTGACTTATTCTAACTCCACTAGAGTTTCCTGCTGGAGTGAAACCAGGGTGAGGTAAGAATCTGGCAGTTCATTATTGAATGCAATCCATGTCACATGCTGACTGCTTTCTAAAAGTAACCCCACTGTAATATGGTCAGCAGTGTCTAGTGCAAAATACACACTGTCTGTCTATTGTAAGCTTTGTGATGGAGCTGGTTTGTACCTTCAGATTTAAGATTTGTAGTGAGGCTTAAAGGTACTTTCGAACATTTGCCATCCAGAATAATAATTAATTTCAATATTCATTTCAATTGTCATTATGCTCTCCAGTCCCCAAACAATTAAGAAATATGTTGCCAAGCCTTTTCATGTAGTCTCACTATTTTTTACTGTGAAGCAGCTCCTCACCTCCACCTACCTATCATTAGAACAAGATCAGATTACAGCAAGACATCAAGCTGATCGAAAAACATCTAGTTGCTACCATGATTTACAAACTGATTGAAAACCAAACTGACCTAAGTGTAAAGCAATGTAGTTTAAAGAGTGACTTAACATCAATTAGAGCAAAAGGACTACTAGCATTGTTCTGCCGTTTAGGGTTTACCAGCTGCTCTGTTTTGTCTTGAGCCAAACCCCCACAGGAGTCTTCTTTAAAACTAGTAACTAAGGGAAAGAAGTAGCAGAAGGGAAGGAAGTATAGAAAGATTCGCACCTGACATTTCTATGCTACATCATTTATTCCCCTTCTGCTGCAAAAGCGCTATTGAGGGTTATCTCCAGACCAGGACTAGCCAGCATGTCTGGGAAACAAAGTCAGAGCAAGTGTTACCATACTGCAATAACTTGGGCCATTGTTAAATGCTCCATTTTTTCAGTGATACTAATAACTGAAAGAAGTGCTAAACACTGTCACTGCACTGTTAGAAGTCAAAAATATTTTATTGTAAAAATACACAATACAAACAATGCCTGCTTTCCCCCCTGGAGCCCTCCACAGGATGATACCACACATAGTATCCAGTGAGTGAACTCACAACTTCATTGTGCTTGTTTCCTATTTTCTTTGGGTACAAAGGGTTAAAGCCCAGCAAACACCTGCTTGTGCCTTATTCATACACATTGTCTGTATATGATAGAAACTTAGTCAGAGACAATAAATGTTCCTATACTGACATCCTAATCCACTTATTCCATTCCCCAGTATGCTTTATAATTTTCCACACCAAATGTGTTTTCCATAGAAAAGACAAACAAATCCCCACCAAGCCAGAATGGACTGCTGGAGAAGGACTGTCAATATGGCTGTAGGACACAAGTCTCAAATTTGACACAAAGACACTACCAGCCTTTGGGGAGAGATACACAGGACTTTTTCCAACACTGTAATGTTCTGATAGTCATCCTAAAATACTAATTAAGCAAGATCTATGATAGTCATAAAGGGATGTTCAGAGTAGCCAGTTTTTCCCGTACTGAAATATTATTTGCATAAGAAGAACAGATGGATTTCTAAAACCAGTATGATGGCTCTTTCTGCACTTCACTGCCCAGATTCTGGCCAGATCATATCCTTTTGGCATGGTTTCTACTACCAAAGCTCAAATAAAGGGAGAATGATGGACACCGACTAAACAAGAAATCTCCAGTTGATCTGTGGTTATCCATAAGTTCTTTAGTATTATATAGATGAACTGTTTAGCAAAATACTTTCGGGTCCATACATACAAATATGTATAGAGCCTCTGAGAAGCTGCAGACATGTTAAATGTGAAATTTTGATTCCACACATCATAAAAAGTTTGACATTTTCCACGGAATCTTTGCATGAAAGAAAACATTTCCATACATATTCATTAATTCAGAAGCCTTCGAAGTATATCTATTTAGAAATTGTGATTTCAATACAAATACTTTAACAGATTGTATTTTATGTATATATCTTTTTATGACATAAGGAACTACATTCAAATGTGGAAAAACTCTGCTCTGGGTAATTTGCATCCTTATGTCCCATTATAGATTTTCCTATTTGGAGTTCCATCTGGTCTTCAATATCCTTCTGAGTTTATTACTTTAATGAGATCATCTTGGGTTTACATACCTATAATTTTATTACTATTTGGAATTAGTGTTGCCTGCTTACCTATCCATAGACTCTTTAGTCTTACCTTCTAAGCATTACAATGAGCAATGCTTGGGTGATGCTGATACAGAATGAACAAAAGGACTGTAAGTGAAATAATCTTGTTTTGAAGAACCCCTAATTAGGAAAAAAGAATTCATGCCAACATCTTTCATAACCATTCATACCCTGTTCTGGAAAAGTAATGACACTGTACTTTACGGTTTGCAACTAAAGATTGCCATTTCTGTCTAATGGACCTCCAATGTGATCTTTGCCACTGGCTTGTAGTATAACCATGAGCAAGCTAATGTGTTTGGGAAACTGTTGGAAAGTCAGACAAGTCAACAGAGTACTTTGAAAACCTAAGCATTAAATAGCTACTATGCATAAATAATTCTAGGAATAATTTAATGCTTTTGCTTTGCCAAGTTCCAAGCAATTTGGAATAAAAACACTGGCAAGGCATACAGTCAAGGCAGACACTATCTATCTGCATTTATGGCTGCATATGTAAAACAAGAGAAATGACTGAAAGAGTTACCAAATCCACACCACTCTTGCTGGACGACAGGTCCAATTTTCATTTTCATAATTCCAACAGCTTCATTTTAAACTAAGATTTTACCCTTACATTTCCCTCAGAAAAACCAGTCAGGCACTGAAACTCCCTGGAGTTTGAGCCCAGATGACCAGACCCGTTTGAGTTTCCTCAGGACTCAGCCCGACGGCGACTTCATGGAGAGAGGCAGCTTCAATCAAGTTGTTCAAAAAGCAATTTAATAATAATACAAAAATTAACAAACAATAACGTGTCCACTGTGTTGGAACGAACCAGATCAAGGCAGTAACAAGGGGCAAAAGGCATGAGGTCAATGAGCCCCGGTCATGGTCAGACAGGTATTCATACATCCTGGTGTGGGAGGGGAGTTAAGGTGGGGTCTGAGGGAAGGGTCCAATGAGGAACAATGGTTTAGAATATTACAATTCTTGCACCAAAAATTAACCTATGATAACACAGAGAACTAAGAACTTTCTGGTAACAATTTGCATAGAGAGCATGTCAATAAGCCTTTTGCTTATGGCACTGAAAATGGGGTTTCCCAAGGCATTTTTCCAGGATTCTCTTCTTCCCCGGGAAACTGCCTTCTACATCGCACCTTTGAGTAACGGGGCACATTTTCCAATTTTCAGCCAACATCTGTTCATGGCCAATTTATTCCCATTTATCCTTGTGCCAAGATTGCACTTCCAGTAAAGTACCTTTTACCACCTTTGTGATTGCACCTTGGAACAAAGTGATCATTTATCAACACATTTTTTTCTTTGTATCAAGCTCTTTGTCTTTCCTGTCATGAAACAGTCTCTCATTACGACTGGCAGAACAATATCCTTTTCTGTTCTTAACACAATTACAATTTGTCTTCTCAAATATTCATTCCCACGACTATGCATAAAATTCTAGACACGGTCACATCAGTTTAATTAGTCTATGCTGTTTAATCCACGCTGTTTTATCTCCATCAACATTTCACATTGATGAGTTTCCAAATTATAATAGAAATATTTAGTGCAAATCTATGAGATTTTTAAATAAAATATTCTTAGGTTTCATTTTACTTGTACTCTTCTATGATATTCCATTCATCCTTTGTACTGAAAATTCCTCCGTATTTTGTATTTTACAGCAACACCACTGAAAAAACATTACATACAATTTGTTCTAATAATGGCTCTTATTAGTTCTATTTATAAAATCTCTTTCATACCAATAGTGGCCTTTTAGCAAAGCCTGTTGTTGTTAGCTAGATTCCATTTTGGTCCACTACCCCATAATCCTTTTATTAATTCTCATTTTCTAATTTACCTAATAATTTCCTACGTGATACCATATTAAATGCTTTCCTGAGATGCTGACAGATTAAATTAAACTTTGTAGTAAGTTACTTGCTTTTGTGTTTCAAAAATATCAGTTAGAAAAAGACAACCTTAGCATGATCAACCTGATGTAAACCCATGATGCATTTCTCATTTAACCACTAATTATTATCTAACCCTAATTAATATTTCTTTTCAAAATTTATTCATAGTTTTTGCATGTTCCTCTACATTCCAGGTCTTGTCTATATTTAAATTCTTGGCTCTTCATTCCAGTTGACTTGAGGAATTGGCTTTCTTAATCTCTCAGTCTTCCCTATTCAAAATTAGTGTTTAACTGCAGATCAATTTTGTTTATACTTCCATTCAAATTAAATTGAATAAATTCATGAACATTCAGTCTGTTTTCTATAGGAACTTCTGTAATATTTTGCTTAAAGTAAGCACAAAAACAATAACTTCTTCTTCATGGGTTGTCGACTATTTGGTGACAAAAGGGGCATAGCTGAAGTTTGTTGTTGTTAGTAAGGACATGCTATAGTTGGACATTAGCCATATTCCATTGTGACCAAAATTGCTGCAGTTTTAACCCCCACAGTGCAATGCAGAACTTCTGCTCTGTGTCTCAGTCCCTATCTGACTGTGCTCACATTATGTCCTAAAAAACGGCAAGAATTTTCTCTCCAAATATATGTACATTTGAGAGCAACTACTGCAAGTATAATAATATTCTGATGTGTGTGGGCATCTCTAAACAATTCTGGTATAGAAGGGAATAAGTAACTCCTGAAATAGACATCTTTTTCAAAGAATGTTATAAAGAAATCAATATGAAATAAACAGTACAGAGTGACTACAAAGTATCATGAGCTTCTCAGGAAACTTGAATTTTTCTCTCTTTTCTAAAAAAAAAAAAAAAAAAAAGATTTCTTATTAAACTCTCCTTGAAGTCAATGAAGGAAGGTTGCTGTTTGATAGGATAATTTATCCTTGCTGATAACTTCATTTCAACTGAACAAATAAGCATGTGACACTTGGACTTAGATTCTTTTTCTACTGATACTGTAGTGTCATTTCACTAGATTCTTCTCATACAGAATGAATTAAAATGTGGACTATTACAATTCTACATACTAAATTATGGTTTTGAAACATAGTCTCAAATAACTTTGCTTTTAGTGAGCATATTTCTGAAAAAAATAGATAGTAAATGCAAATAAGCTACTTTTGTTCTGCTCAGAAAACCTGTGCCCTAAATTGACATCTGCCACACTACATCCTACAGTACACCAGCCTGAAAGGGAACCATCTAGCCAAAATAACTCCAAGATGTCTTTGTTTTCAACAAAAAGCTGTTCTGACTCTCTGCAGATGTTCTTCAAGGACTCTTTAGAAGCTGTTTCTTAAGACTTTCCTGAATTGGATATGGAGGGTCATGAAAAATAAACATAAGATTGTGCTGCTCAACCTTGCAATTAAACAGAATGTTAAAACTTTATGGAATCTTTGTCAGGTAAATCAGCTGAGAAATGAGTTTATGGAAGAGAGAAATGTGCTTGTGCACTTTGTCCTTCCAGCTGATCTTCTCTGAGGTCCACTCAGGAAGAAGTTAAGATTCAGGCTTTCTCCTGGGGAAATCTGATGGGGGTGTAGTGCCCTGTGTGCTGAGACTCCCGAGAACCTTTCCTCCTGCCCACCACTCCAGAACCAAGGAGAATACTCTATTTCTAGGAGAAAAATCTGCTTGGAAATCCTATGGCCTTACTGATCCACAATATAGACAAATAGAAGAGAGGAAGAAAGGGAAGGGTGGAAAATTTTGTGCCTGTTAATGTATACCCTATCACTTATAAATATTCACTTACAAATTTTATAGAAAGAAATGACCCTTTCATACATGTCTTTCACTCCAGTCCTCAACCTCATACAAGGATCTTCAGAGGGAGAACTTCCTATTCCCATTTTTCCTACAAAAAACCTAAAAAAACCCCCAACAAAACCAAAACCAACAAACAAAAAAAGACCCAACCAAAAAAACCCAAACCAAACAAATCATCCCCCCCAAAAAACCAAAAACATAAACAAAAACAAAACCCAAACTAAAACAAACAAAAAACCCCTACACCCTTGCAGGCTTCAGTGGTGCCTCTTGCTGTATTTAGTACTTCAGCTTTTCCAGAGAAACTTGGATTTCCCAGTCCACCATGCAGAGGTTTAACTTAAAAAATAAGCTGAGTACAGAATCTAAATCTTGAGGATGAGAAGCAAATGTGAGCAATGGCACGTTTTCAGGAATATTTCTTGAAGCAGATAAGGTTTATTTTGCGGAACTGTCACACAGCAAATATATTCAGAATGTCTTCCATCGTTTCAGCACAAATGCAGGGGGATAAACATGAATCTACGGGTTCACACAATTCAGCCTTGCAATGGGAACCACAAATAATATATTATTTGTTACTAGGCACAGGACCAATTAACTGTGTGAACTTGGCAAGGATCCAACTTTCTAAAATAGGGATTATATCTACTTTAAGCAGATTTTAGAAATCCTTAGTGGATAACATTCAAAAGAGAAATTCAAAAATAGCTGAAATGTACTGCATTAGGATCACTGATTAAATTATGTTACCAAGTTGATAGGAAATACTTACCATGATCTATTAAAATATCTTTGCAAAGTATCTTGTTATTGTGAAAAATGAAAACATAGAATAAAAAATGTTATATACCTTAAAAAGAAGGAATAACTTCATTCTAGATAGAGCTATTGGCACATGGAAGTACTCATATGGTTTTTTGTTGTGTTTTTTTTTTTTTTTTTTTCAGAAGATGCTCTCTCCTGAATACAGCTTTGTCTTGGACAAATTGTTTGGAATAGTGATAGAAGCAAATCTTGTTAAGAGCTGAATGCTAAAATAGGGGGAAATCCATAAAAACTGTAGGGGGAAACAATAAAAAAATAGGGGGAAAAGGATGAAAAATAGCAACAGAAGTAATAGAGGATTGCAGAAGCATACAGCATGAAAGATGGCATGGGTAAAGATAAACTTTCACTGATCTATCATAATGCTGTATTTTATTTGCGATAATTAGATTCTTGAAAGTGCAAATTTGTGTTGATAAAGCATCTAGATACAAACCAAATACCTCATAAAAAGATTTCTGAGAATTTACTGAAAGCCTGAACCATCAAGGTCTGAGGCACTGCTTATATCAAGTAAAATATACAACTTGTATTACTTGGCATATTATAATTTTCATACCAGTACTGAATGTTACTCATCTTCAGTGTATTCCTTTGTACTTTGCAAATGTCACCAAGGACATGAGATTATTCTCAAGAGGAAAGTCTGTACTGATAAGGAATCGATTACCAGTACAACAATTTCATAATTGCTAGGCCATTTATCTAGCTAACTAAAACAGATCAACAAAGAATATGCCTCCCCAAATAGAGTTTTTTATTTCTCAATAAAAAAGTTTTCATGCAATTATTACAGAAACTTGGGATATTCTGGTTTTTGTTGGTTTGGTGTTTGCTTGGTTTTTTCCCCCTGCAAAACTAAGAATAATAAATGGTGACCTGAAAACAACTTTTGAACACTTATTTAGATAAATTAATTTAAGTCCTTCCATTAGTGACTCATGTTTCTCAATAGAAGAAAAATAGGTAGGGAACCTGTTGCTAAGATTTTTTTTTTTTTTAATATCAGGAAAAGAAATATTTGTTATAAAGAAACCTCAGAAATGTGTTCCAGGTACATTACTACTGTATGTAATTCTAAATAACCTCTTCTACATTTCTCTACTTCTTATCCCTCCACCAAAGCATAACATCAACAAAAAAATCAGTATTTTGGGTGTTTAAAGAACACATCATTCCCTGCAAGACATCTGTGTAAGAATAAGAGCCTCAGGGCAGATTTTGATCTTACTAACACCAGTATAAATGAAGTGTCACTTTCTTGACTTCAGCAGATTTACAGTTAACTGTGATCAGAATAAGACCTTAAAAATTCCGGTTTGGACTGGGACGACCAGCTGCTGCAGTTATCCCTGCAGACAATGTTTGGGCACTAGCACAGGTGGCCCAGAGAGGCTGCAGAGTCTCCAACCTTGGATAAAGTCCAAGGCATCTGGCCATGGTCCTGGACAACTTGGCTGGTCCTGTGTAGCAATGTATCTGAATAACTTAGGCCATTCCCTGTACCAGCCAAACTGTCTATAGATAAGAAGACACCTGCAGTCTTGTTTGTCAGAATTCTCAAGGATTCGTCAAGGCCACGGGAACAACAACAGGTCTAAAAATAATGAGCAAGAGCTTGGGAAAGTATCTACAAGAGACGCAAAACTCAGACAGAAGACACACAGTGTGGTGATGGACACTTGACCAATTAGGTTCCCTGAAGGATGTGTGCCAGTCTGATGGACAAATGACTTAGTCAATTGAGAGACTCCTGCAGGTGTGAACAGTAGTGCTAGAAACTATAACTGTGGCTGAATGTAAACAATAAATGGCCTCTATTGGAATCATATTTATTTGTTTATTTCAGTAGCCCATTTCCCCCTGCAGTCCTGCTTGAGCAGAGAGGTTGGATCAGATGACCCCTAGAGCTCCTGTCCAAATTCTGATTCTGTAAAGTCTCATCACGGATTTTTTTTGTTCTGTAATTGCTATCCTGTCATTACAGACAGATTTAAAGTGATTTCACTACTCAGCCCAAATGGAAATGCTTCAAAGGAAAGGCTCATATTGGTTTCCCATCACCAGGAAAGGAAAGAGTGCACTGGAAATCATACTGGTGAGTGATACCCAATCCAGAGGGCTGGAAGAACTAATGGTATTGAAACCGTGAATGTGGATTAAGGAAACAGGGATGTCTGTATCTGGGGTAGACTGAATGGGAATGCAGGATAAACATCCAGATCAAATAAGATTTTTATACTCTGCCTCCCAATTGAACAGCTTGTTTATTATTTTTCTCCTGTGCAGCAGAGATATGTACTGATCCATTCTGATTCCCCATAAGAGCTAATATTTTCTGATGGTTGTGCCTTGAAATGAAGAACAGCTCTTAATGACAGTACCTGTAAGCCAATACTGCAGTATAGACTGTTGTATTGAACCCACTGAAGTAAAGGAAAAGCTTTAAAGATTATTTTAAAATCTTTTAAAAGGTTTTTTAACACTTGTTTGCCCTTGCTTACATCCTGCCATTTAGCAGTCCTCCTCTTCTAATGTGCAACTCAAAAGTGGCCCTGGTCACTGCTGTCCTTGTTAGTACGTGGATGAAATGTCTGGCTTCTCTGGCGGCAAAATAGCAGAACTGAGGCATCTAAACCCCAGGATTTTAGCTGGTTAAAGTCTTTTTGCATGTACGTAAGAGCAAGATAATGCTTATAAACATAAGTCTAAATCTCAGAGAGAAAGACACATGCCAGAAAAGGTTTTTAAAATGCTGTCTCCCATGATGAAAGTTTGGAAAAAGGAGCTACACGTAAACATTAAAGTTCCCAAGACATATCTTGCCCTGCCCCAGCTCCCCTTCCCTTGGTCCAATTCAAACAGCTGTGTAGAGGAAAGAAAAAGGAAAAAAGAAGGGAGGAAATAAATCAAAGAAACTCAGAAAAGTGAGGACATTCCCATAAGCTTCTGCTTTTATCCCTGGAGACACATTCTCAGCCATTCATCCATTCAAGTGTTAAAAGAATCTTCTTTAATGCTTTGCTATTTACAATCAGCTTTTCTATCACAATTCGGGTTTTTTACTTGTTTGTTTTCTCAGCACGAAACCACAGCAAGGTTTATGCTGGTCTTCCAACTGATCTACTCTCTTTGAACATGTCCAGACAACAGGAAACTGGTTTCTTTGGAAACAGGAGCTATGTGAAATCCTTTAGTCTTTGTATTCATTTCAAGCTGTTCATACATACATAACAATAAAGAACCACACCTTTAGCACGTGATTCAACTTCTCCAGGCAAAGTAATTAAGGGGAACACCACAGTGACACCCCTGGCTGGTAAAACAAATTCCTGCAATTTGAATTGGAACAAAACAAAAATCTCATAATCGAAACGACCTTTTCTATGTATCACCGTTCTTAGTGGTCGTAACAATACAGAAACCATCAGAAACAACCTGGGTGCCATTTGTACTGTGCAATGTGGACATGTTACATCATCTCTCTGATGATATGGAGGCAGCAAGGCCACCTATATTGAAAGCTGATTTATGGAGAACAACACATCAGTCACTGATGGTACTAATAAAGCTAAGTTAAAAATATTCAAGCCAAATGGAAGACTTCTTAATTTCCCGTTAATTCTGTTTTTGACTTTTAAAGACTGAAGCTGGACACTGACAGTCTGTCTTGGATACAGCTGAGACAGGGGAAGGTGATACCAGTACTTTCAGTCCACTTTGTGCTCTGAAAGCAATTACTAGTCTCAAAATTGTCATGTCAGAAGAAACACATACCAGTTTCCAAGGCACTGCCATTCACAGGGTGGTATTACCATAAATCCCAGCTTAAGCTGCTTTTAGACAAAGTATAGAACTGTGAATAGCAGCAAATGAGGAATCAGCACAAGAATATTGCTCCTGCTTCAATTGCTGTTGGAACTATAACCTTTAACAAAGTTGTGGGCAGAAAGCATAGATAGAAACATCTTATTTTGTATCGCCTAAATTTAAACCCCCCCTATCTCTCAGAGCTCAGTTTCCTCACTTCCTCAGAATTTTTCAGCAGACAGCAAGTTTCCTGACTTTGCTGACATTTCCCACAAAATTCCATGACATTTGGATGCGCATAAATCAAATTGTTCCTGAATTGTCTTTGATCAAGAATGTGCAGAGATTTTTCACAGTGCCTTCACACTTACATTAGAACAGCAGGACTGTGCATGGCAGATAAAAAAGAGATAATGGAGACATCCTTCCCCATGCTTTCCCACTGAGGGATTCCAGGAGGGAAGGAAAGTTAGAGATTTTGAATACACCTGGCAGAAATAATCATATTTCAATCAGTGAAGACAAAAGCAAAGCATTTAGTGATGAGATATTTTAATTGTGATGACAGAACTGGATTTTATGAGGAAGTTGCAGCTATTTAGGTATTGAGATACAGAGGTGGAAAGGGACGACGACTAAGGAGAAAATAGGAAAACAATCAGAAATTATGTCCACACATCTGATACAGAGAAACAGAGACAAACATTATTCAGACACACAGATACATTCATGCAGATATTATACAAAAAATGGTAGACAACCATGGTTCCAAATTTGCAGGTGAATACTCCTTAAGAAGAATGAACTTTTTTCTAGTAATACTGCCTGTGTTTCTATTTCAGGGTAAGATTCTGTTAAAAGACATGAAAACTTCAGAAAAATAGGACCTGGTAAAGGGACACTGACATGAGAATGCCTGGCAAGAGGAAACTACCACTCATCTTAATAAGAAGAGAAAACAGAGTCAGCTCAATTTGCCTTTGTTTGCTAGCTTCTCTAAGCATTTTAATATCTCTTGATGAACCAGGGTGAAATCTGCTATAGACCTAAAAGTATGTATATTTGTCCTTAATAACAATTAAAAAAACCCCAAAAAGAATATTCATTGGTCTAATTAAAATATGTTAAAAATGTTCTTGAGTTTTTGAGGTAAAAGTGAGGCAGTTACCTTACTGAAGTAGAAAAGATTAGAACTAAGACAACAGTTGGCAAGACTACTAGCTTAGAGTGATATTTTCTTGAGCCATGGCCAGATTATAGACTGTTTTAGCATTGCCAGTAGGTTGCCAACATTGAAGGAGGTGTTGACAATCACAGCTGATTGGAGTCTCAGTTACTTTTCACCATTTTTTCACTAAGGAAGCCATGCAATCACTGGCAGTTTCTCCACTGCTTTCAGGGCATATGTTTGCAAAACGTCTCAATATAGTCAAAGCACAGGTACAAATCTGAAATGAAGCAGTGGTTTGGGGATTCAAAAAAGCTAATGACAATTGGGAAAGAAAGTCAGGTATGTCCATTGAAAAAATGCACTGCTCTTCAAAACTACCTCTGACATGAGCTACTGTGCTGTAGCTACCACAGAGCAGAGAGTCCTGCCACTCTGGCTGTTCTTGGAGACAGGGTTTATTTGTCAGTGCAAAAATCCTTTCTCACCAGGACAAAAGGCAGAGGATTAAATCCATCTCTTCGCCTGATTTCCTCCACTATAAAAGACTGAAAATCTTGCTACCACAAAGGATTTTTACAAAGAACCAGGAACCATTTGGAGGTGTCCAACACCAGTCACAGTACATATTTGAGAAAGAGAGATAAATCAATGGTGCTTTTCTTGATCTGGTGAACTCCAGGGGGGAGGCAGGAATTTTATACCAAAATGTGCCTATAGCCTGAGGCTTTATTGTTTGCCAGCTTGACTACATCTAGGGAGGTTCTCTCAGGCAGCCACAGGGAAAGGATCATGACAGCATTTTTTCTCCTATATCTTTCCTAATGCAAGGACTGCAGAGTTTCTTCAAGAGAAGAATGCCTTCAGTCAGACCAACTCCTACCAAAAGAGAAATTGCTTATGCCCTCAAATCCAGTTGCCTCCTGCTGGAGTTCACCCTGCCAAATAACCCTGAACTCCTAGTGATCAAACCTTCAGATGAAAGCTAGCAAGTTCTTGACCCTTATATTGGAAGCTCATTTCAGATCCTCATTCTTTGAATAATTAAAACCACCTTCTAATCCTTTTAATCCTCTGACTAAATTTCATTCTTCATAAGTGTCAGAAGCAACTCCTGATCAGTGCTTAGATGAGCCAACAGTTCAAGGACCATGATGCTTCCAACACAATTACCTGGAAAAAATCTTGAGGGGGCAAAGCTGGGGTATTTCCTTTGATTTAAGGACATACAAATTGCCGGGGGATAATCTATGCCATAGGTGTTCACCAAATACTATTTTATACTATGCACTTAACTCTCCAGTTCATTTTCTGCTACTTACAAGATCTGTCTTTCCTTTACAGTCTTCTCCTTTACAGCCTGGTAATTTTATAAGCACAATTTTATTAATGTACTCCTGTCAGTAAACTGGAAGGTTGACTTGTCTTTGAACAATGATTACTTGACATTAATGACAATATGTGCTATTTTTTTTTCTTTGTTTCAGATGGCACCATATTTTACCATCATGGTCCAGAATATTCTAAGGATTAAGCCTTGCACACCTTTTATTAATGAGCTCTCATTTTTTTGGGATTTAGGAGCTAAATCCAGGAAGCCATTAAGAGACAAAGGCCAAGAAGGGTGGGGGACATATGGCAAGCATGATCAGTCTTGAGTTATGGGGAACTGCAACACACAGAAGATAATTCTCATTGTTTTCGACAATGGTTAGATAGCAACAGGAACTGAAAGATCTTAAGTGAGTTACTACTACAAGGAAATGTAATCTTTCAATTTTCAGCCTCTGGATGACTTTATCCACAGTAAATAAAACAAAAAAATCACTAATGATGAAGAAGAAATAATTAGTTTTTAATAACACATTCAGCAGATAAAGAGGACGTAATGACAACACCTTGTGTGCAAAAGTCTGTGTCAGCACACAGATTCTGCTCATATAAGATGTTTTATGAATAGAGCTTAAAAAAGATCATTACTACATCATAGAGTTCTGAAGAAGCTTATGACATTTATTTTTTCCATTATTGCTTGTATTTCTGAAATGAAAATGTTCATGCATGTTTAGAGAGATATGGAATTGGATTATTTAATTCCTCCAAAAGTGTCATCCTTGAATTTGTTTTCTAAGAGAAAAAGCAAATTGTTGTTTTGTGCTTGCTTTTTATTCTATAGTAAACGGATCCCTCTTTAATATCGCTTGTACCTATAGTATCCTGAAATTACATGGAGTATATTCTTCTATGTTATATAAGAGTACACAAAGTCTTTGAAATTTAGTGGAATGGGTATCATTAAAAAATGTGTCCTTGAAATGTGATCAGGAGGTAAAAATGGATAATTTTAGAAACTAATCAAAGATTCTATATCTTTGTATGACATTTTTTCTCATAAAAATTAAGACTGAATTATTTCTGCAGTAGAAACTATGCCGGATGTTTCCAGTACTATTTGTTCTCAGCTTACTGAATTTGTGAGATTTCAATAAACCATAAGAGAGACATTTCTACTCTACACCCCAAGAACCCTACAGGCGAAACCAAATAACTACAAAACAAGACATTTTGAAAACGAAAATGAAAATCAGGGTGAGATTTGCTGTATCCTCATTTTCATGATACAAATTTGATGAGAAGTTTGCATTTGTTCTGAGAAATGCAGCTGTGCTTTGAAACAAAAGTCTGCCACTGATTTCTGCAGTGCCCAAGACTGGCAAAATGTCAGAGGCTTTCATGCATTCTCCCATGTTTGATCCTGATGCAAATGCTTAATTCAGCAGCCCTTAAATAGCCTCAATACCTCAATGGTGTTTGTAGAGTCAAGCTCATGGATGGATCCTTGTGGGACTGTGTATTTTTGCGCTATGGATATTTCATCTGAAAAATGAGTGATACTAACTGCCAGCTTTGCAGTGTTCCCAGGGTGGCCATGCTAATATTAGTTTGCACATTTGAACTTGCAATGTAGCTATGGCAAAAAACCTTACAGCAAACAATCCCAGAAAGGAATTAGAATTCCAGTCCTGTGCAGCTAACATTGTCCAGCAGCTCTATAAATTTTAGTCTAGGTAACAAAAAATCCTTTACTTATTAAATCTCAACAAAACAGTAAACCATTACTTATGTGTTCTTTCTTTTACTCTTCCATTCATTTGACAGTATATATCAGAACTCTCTGCAAAACTTAAAAGCAAATAATTTCATTTTCTTAATCAAGAGAAATACTATAAAACAACCCTTCAAAGGCAGAAATACAAGTAGAAATTATTTAGATTTTTAAAACTGCCTTAATAACTATCAGCAATTATAAAATCAGACATTTAAGATTCAAAATCAATTAAAATATAGTATAAATATGGCATAATATAGAACAGATTTAAATTTATTTCATTACTAAGAATTTCCTTTTCTTATTTATCTGCTTCATCTGGCTTTTGCTCAGAAGCCTGAGTAAGCACCTCATTGGCAATTCCAGCAGAAGTTCCATGAACCCTCCAGTCAAGGCTGGAGCCAGTCACTGGCAGTCATTCAGTTCACCTTTAAAGTTTGAGGCATGTACAGCAAACCCACACAAAGCTCAGAAGGTGTCTGGAAGCCAGAAAGCTAAATACACATCTTCCAGGCTGATTTCCAGTGGAGAACATGTATTTCCTGTAACTGTCCCCCAAACCTCACAGCACTGACACTGCTGCACTGCGCTGCCTCCCTGAAATGAATGAGCTCTGTTCCTGGTAATTATGCAGCCCTTCAATCCACTCACTCCTAACTTTCCTTTCCACTGTGCTATATTTGACACAAAATGTTTAATCAGGTTCATTTATCATGACTGGAACAGCCTGACTCATTCCCCATTTATAATTAGAAAGGATTTCATCTAATAAATGTTGAGTGCTCTCAGCTACCAAACTCAGTGAATGAAGAGTTTGCTCACCACCACTCAAGACCAAAGGTACATAAAACTGTTTTATATGGAATTAGAAGATTCCCAGGTTTCTTCAGAATTTTTTCAATATTTGAGGCAGTAAAATGTTACTTAGGTTCTATGTAAAAGGCCCCAGCTGGGAAATATGGAGGTAGCAGGTAACTTACCTTTCTGCCTTGGTCAGTCTCTACATAAAATGGTGGCAGTGAGGGCTTTTTTTCCTCTGTTAGAGTACTTTCAAAGTCTAATTAATCATTCTGTATCTGTTGAATATTTAATAGCAATTTATTTCCTAAGCAGTTAATATCTTGAACTCATAAGAAGAAAACTGTAATAATAAATTTAATGCAAACTTAACTTAAAAGAACAAATTAAAAATACGCAACATGTTGCCCAAATGTCAAAACAAAACAATTGGAGATTTAAATGCTTGAAGGTATTGAGGTTGACACATAAAAACCTGCCCTTCTTTACGTCTGCAGTCTAAAGCCACTTTGCATTTTTTGTACTTTTTATGGTGCTGTGTTTGCCCTATATAATAACACTGAGCTGTGCTGATTGCTTTAACCCAACTGAGAAAAGGTAGATCATAAACCTTTTCCAATTAATTTAAACACTGCATGGTCAGCCTTGAAAAAACATGCCGTGATTCCCTAAAATGGAGAATCCTCATCAGTTCCCCTTGTAAAAGAAGAGAAAGAGAACTAGAGTGGAAAAAGAAAAGCATAAAAGAATAATGCAAGGAACAATGGGTGAATAATAATGAATAAAATGTCCCCACTGCTGTATTCTCTCTGCCTGAAGGCCTTTACTGGGGAGAGAAAGAACATGAAATGTGTCTGCTAAATTTCGAAGCTGTATAAATTAGAATTTGACATCTAAAGCTGGCTAAACGAGCTGAACTTCTGTGCTGGTAGGTATTTAACATATATGGGGCCATAACTTTAGCAATGAATCTCATAAAACAGGAAACACTCAGTAAGAACTCATATAATGAAAAGACAAATTTATAGAATATGAATACCTAGGAAGACAATAAGAATGGAGTACATATGCTAGGAGGTAAAATTCTTCCTGCCAAGACATTCATTTCTTGGATACTTTTAAGGAGTTCAGGCACTTCCTGGAATATGACTGCTTTACTAAAGACCAATTCATTATTTAACTTTGGTATTTGACCTAACAATGCATCAGTTAAATGCTTAAAGCTATGTAGGGTGAATGTAGGCCATATTACTTAAGATTTCAAACATGTTTAGTTAAAAATAAATAATAAATATCTTGTTATAAAAAGACCACTGATCTTCATAGAATCATACAATAGTTTGGGTCAGAAGGAACATTTAAAGGTCATCTAGTCCTCTGCACAATAACCAGGGAAATCTTCAACTAGATCTGGCTGCTCAGAGCCCCATCCAACTTGGCCTGGAATGTTTCCAGCAATGGGACATCTACCACCTCTCAGGCCAAACTGAGCCAAAACTTTTCACCACTCTCACTGTAAAATAGTTCCTCCTTTTCTCAAATCTGAATCTACCTTATTTCAGTTTAAAATCATGAGCCCTTATCCTATCACAACAGGCTCTGCTAAAATGTCTATCATCCCCATCCTTCTGGTAGCCATCGGTGTTGTGGTATCACCCCAGATGGCAACTAAGTATCACATAGCTATTTATTCACTCCCCCCCAGACCCCACAGTGGGATGAGGATGAGAATCAGAAAAAGGTAAAACCTGCAGCTTGAGATAAGAACAGTTTAATAACTGAAATAAATTAAAATATAATAAAGTATCAATAATAATAGTAATGAAAAGGGACATAACAAACACAGAGAGAAGAACAAAACCTAAGAAAAACAAGTGACACACAGATGTGATCAACCCCTTCCAGCCAACTCCACAGAGTTTATATACTGGGCATGGTATGGTATGGTGTAGTTTTGTGGTATGGAACATCCCTTCGGCCAGTTGGGGTCAGCTGTTCTGGCCATGCTCTCTCTGGGCTTCTCGTGCACCTGCATGCTGGCACAGCCTGAAAAACTGAAAAGTCCTTAGAACAAACAGTACTAAGCAACAACTAAACCATCAGTGGGTTATCAAAATTATTCTCATACAAAACATAAAACACAGCACTCTGACAGCTACAAGGCAGAAAATTAACTCTTCCACCCAAAATGAAGACTTCAGTGTTGAAATGGCACAATAAGGTCTCCCTGGAGACCTTCTCTTCTCCAGGGTAATCAGCCACAACATTGTCAGCCCGTCCTCATAGAAGAGGTGCTCTGGACCCCTGATCCCTTTTGTAGCCCTTCTCTGGAACACAGAAAGGCAGGGGGGAGTGAATTTGGACCCAGTCCAAAAAGTCCATATCTTTCCTGTGCTTAGGACTCCAGAGATGGGTGCAGCACTCCAGGTAAAGTTGTACCAGGGAGGAGCAGAGGGGCAGAAACCCCTCTGTTGACCTGCTGCCCATGCTGCTTTTGACACAGCTCAAGACAGGGTTGGCTTTTTGGCCTGTGAGTTCACACTGCTGCCTCATGTCCACCTTTCAATCCACCAGCACCCTCAAGTCCTTCTGTATAGGGCTGATCTCAGTCCCTTCATCCCCCACCCTGTACTGGTACCAGGAGTTGCCCTGACCCAGGTGCAGCACTTGCACTCAGCCTTGTTCCACACTGCAAAATTCCCATGGCCCATTCCTCAAGCTTGTCCAGGAGTGGCATTCCTTCCTCCAGGCTTGTCAACTGTACCACTCTTCTTGGTGTCATTTGCCAATGTCTATTTTAGGGATGAAGATATTAAATGTACTGGTCCAAATACAGACCCCTGAGGGACACCACTTGTCACTGATGTCCATTGGGAAATGGAGCCATTGACCACTACCCACTGGATACAGCCACTCAAACATTTCCACTGAACTTATCAGGTCAGTATCCCTTCAATTTAGAGAGAAGGATGAGGAGGACTGTGTCAAAGGCCTTACAGAAGTCCAGATAGAATAGACAGCTCTTCCCTTGTCCACTGATGTAGTTAGAGATATTATTTAAGTCTGTTATTCAACCAATTTATTTTATAAATTTAATGCAATATAGTATAGTTATTTTCACTGACTGGTATTCTGACAAGGCAATTATACCCTGCTCTGAAGTTGATGCAGTTATGTCCCCTACTTTAGTTGACTCTCTGACCATAATAACTTCTTCCCCACCTATGGCTTCTTACAGATTCTTGATCTTCACTTCAAAAGATCAATATTTCATTGCCTCCACCCAGGACAATTATCTATCCATTTCTGACTTCACTTCTCCCACTTTTTCTTCCCTTTGCTTTTTTCCAACTATTATGCACTGAACACATTTCCTGCCCTCCCTCACTGCTGGCCCTTGTCTCACCAAAGTCAAAAAAACCTCTCTTCTAATTCTCAGTACAAGTCTTTCATGCCTATTGCATTGAATTCAGGAGGCAAAGAACAGAATTAAAACCCAACTGCTAGACAGGTTATGGTGTCTGCCAACCATTGTGCTACTTCCGAGCTCAGTGCTGCCCTGTGTTTGAACAGTGATTTCCATAAGTGACACCACCCCAAAGGGCCAACTTAATCTTACTCATTACATCCTAGGGAATGCAGGAATGCACAGCTGTTCCAGGCTCTGCAGTGCTGCCCTGCCTTGACCCCTGTCCTGGGTGGGGCAGTAAAGATGGGGACCAAAAAAGGCTTCTTTCTGCCATCCTAAATCTTTTAACACAGAGTAAAACACAATAAAAACTTGCCTCTGTATGCTGCATACTGTTGCTGCAAAGCAGATTACTCAAGGAGAGTATAGAACAGTTATCTAAATATTTCATTTTAGTAGAGTAAAATAACCCATGCAATTCATAATTAACACAACTATGAATTATATACTGTAGGTCATTCCAGTTGACAAAGAAGATTTTAAATTATTTAAGACAACAAATCTATGTATAGCAATTAGAACACACAAATTAGCCCTTCATTTGAATGTATTGCACAGCCTCATAAAGCTATGCAAAGCACTTGTAAAGATTTGGAAGTATAAAAACTTGCATATTTTCCCTTCCAATGAGCACCAAACAAGGAGAGACTAGAATTATAAGTGAGAGAAGTGACATATTCTAATGGATTTGTCATCAGGAGATAATGCAATGCCATTAACTCATCTCATTTCAGATTCTAGCAACTGCATGTCCTGGTAGGTAACACAAGCTGCCTCAAGATCTCAGAGAAAGAATCCAGATGGAGAAAAAGAATTTGCGAGACTATGGCTCATGGGTATATGTCACCCATGGTCAGCAATGTCTATTTTACCTTTCTTGGAGTTCATGTTTAATGAGCATCATATTAAAGAAAGAATAACTTGACTCACTAGGTCCTCTTAACTCTATTGAGAATGAAGAGGATTAGCTGAATCTCATTATTTTTGTATCATAAATATGCACCAGGAGGAAAGAATGCTGATTTTTAAGTGTAGAAACTCAAAACTGTCAGAATTAGAGCAGAACTTGACCAAAAGAAAATTGCCTTCCATACAGCCTCACAATCTCTCCTTTAGGTTTCATCTAATAAAAGCAGTTCTGACAAACATTTAAGGAAAAGAATAGCTGAATTCATATATATTCTCACTAAAATCAATGCTATTAAGCACAGGTAAAGATCGGCTTTTCACACAATAAAATTAAAGATAATTTCCTCTTTAGTATTTGCCTTAATGGCATTATTATTCATTTAACATAAGTAGTACAACAGACTAGACCATAAATACATGCATAATATTGATTAAAACTTAAGCTACTATACATGTTCTCCATAGAAATTTGTAACAATTTACAGCAGCTAAAGACCTTCCCCACTGATGCCTCTACTATATGTTTATCTCTGTCTCTTAAATAATGTAAGTAATTATGTACTTATGCAATGTACTGGAATGACTTGCAGCAGTTCTAGTCTGCTGGATCTCAGTTCAGTTCAGTTTAATATATGATAAATATAGGTTCTATAAATTTCTTTGCTTACTGTGTAAATGTGTTAAAATCAGCCATTAGAAAATAAACGTTAGTGGCATTACAAGCCGAAAAAACCCAGATGTCAGTGTCTTAGTCTGGGTTTTCAAACAAAAACCTCCCATGTGTATGATTCTGCTGACTCCCAGATGAGGTTCAGTGATAAAGTAAATCCAGCTTTAGGGTTCCTAGTACCAGATAAAAGATGCCATAACCATATGACTCAGAGCTCTGATCCTGTTCTAAAACACATTTTCATTTCAAATACATCAAAATATTTTTGATAGCTTAATTATTATCGGAAGCGCATTTCCCCCCCCAGGTTAGGCACTGGAAGTCCAGGTATTTTTCTGCAAGTCTAACATGTTTTAAAAGCAGCATAAACTCAGTACTGCTTGGTCTTGCTAACTCAGCGTAAATGCAGTTGTGTAGCTACTCTGGATCAAATATGAGTTGTCAAATGACTTAAGAAAGCACAAATCTGACAACAGAAAGCAAGTGATTCTTCCTTGAAAGCCCTCTTGAACCAGCTTAAACTGTGGACTTGAGCCATCCCAATCATCTCCACTGAGTTACAGACACAATACCAGTAGGCTGAGGTCTCACTGCAGAAAGAAGAAAGAAAGAAAAGAAAGAAAGAAAAGAAGAAAAGAAAAGAAAAGAAAAGAAAAGAAAAGAAAAGAAAAGAAAAGAAAAGAAAAGAAAAGAAAAGAAAAGAAAAGAAAAGAAAAGAAAAGAAAAGAAAAGAAAAGAAAAGAAAAGAAAAGAAAAGAAAAGAAAAGAAAAGAAAGAAAGAAAGAAAAAGAAAGAAAGAAAAAGAAAGAGTAGCCTACATAACTAGTTTTAGCCATCATTTTCAAAAAATGTCACCAATTCTGCATGATTGGCAAAACATGGGACTTGGAAACTTTATCAAATTATAACAGATTTGGCCATTTTTAAATATAAACATAGGTTTTTAGACACCTGATCCTGTATGCAGGGATACTAAATTGAGCCTTGATTTAAGTGTGTATATCATAACTCAGACTCAGTTTTTCCAATGTCTCAAAATTTTGGCACTAACATTTTTAAAATAGTAAAATGAAGTTCATTAACATAAAAAAGTCTTGGAGTTTCCATTCCTATTTCCAATTTCACTCATTTCATACCAATGCGATAAGGAGAATATTGCTGAAAATCAACACAATAAATTATGTTCATTTTTAATTAATTAATACTTGGTTAAATACGGATATCTGAAGGCACAACTATGGATCTCTATGTTAGCTGAAAATTACTGAAATCAGTCACTAGTGAAAGCAGATGTGCAGAAACCTTTTCAGCATATTTTTCTCATGCAATTTTCTTGGCTTTATTTGTAAATCTCTTTCTTAGATTCAGTATGAAGAATAGCAACTTGATACCAATGTCCAGGTCAAATAATAGCATGACAAGAAGTTATCTCCTTCTTCAGGTATTTTTGGCACTCCTTAGCAATCTTCCAAGAACTCATTTGGGCCACAGAAGCTATCTGTTCCTCTTTGGAAGTGGTTTGTCAGGGCTGACATAGAGAACAGTGTATTAAAACCCAGACCCACCTAAAGCTAGGGTGTGTCTAAAGCCTGGATAAGGATATAATACTGTGCACATCAACACAGATGCAGAAAGCTCTGGAAGAACGTTTGAGATCTGAGTAACTCAAACCCTGCAGCCACCAAGACACAACAGCCACTCCAAGCAGCAAACTTTGGCATCAGGCAAGGTCAACCCAGCACAGCTGAAGAAAAAGAACTGTGGGCTAGAAAGCAACAAAGTAGTTACTCTTCCTTTTTTGTCCAACACAGGCAGCTAACACAAGGAGGAAAATACCAAAGTTTTGCTTTACAGGCATCTGAAGAACAGGATAGTTCTTGGAGCTTGCAATGGGGAAAATGGTTTATTCTGGAAAGCTGAAAGGTAGCTGGCCAAAGGGCACAGAGAAACTTTATGTCACTGTTTGGCTTGTAGTGCCCTGTCTTCTGCGCAAAGTTGCATGAATCTTCTAACTGTAACTCATGCAACTGACACAAAAATTGTCAGACTTTTCCAAACACTATGTACCTACCATTCAATCAGGTATCTTTAGCTGGAAATAAGATTGGTGGTATGTGGAACCTCTTTCATACTCTGCCTGTGTTTTTTTAAAGTCACCTAATGTGTCAAAACATTCTGCTTCAACTGATGTAGGAAGAGAAAAATGTTCTGGTTTTTTTGGTCTTTTTTTAATAGTTCAGACTATATTAGTTTCCCATGTACAAGTAATACCATCTTAAATATTATCTCATGGTACAGGAGTTGTGATCCTGAGTAGTTCAGCATAATTTTTTTCATACCAACACATGGAATTCTCTGTGTAGTCATAGAATTTGGTCGCCTGCTCACATTTTAGTTGTTTCTATAATAAAAGCCCAAGTTCCCTAAGTAACTAATGAAGAGCAAGGAATAACTTCTAATGTAGCAGTAATAAGGAGACATAAATGGTAGGTCTCCAAGTAGACCTTCAGATCTTTAGAGTGCTTTAATGGTGGTATTACTGAAGTGCTTATCTAGATCGTTAGAATTTTCACATCTTATGGGTTACAGAGGAAATGTTCCTAATGCCACAAGGACTCAATAACGACTGCAGTATCCTTTTTCAATTTACTATAAAGTTGTATTTTAACAGTGCTATAAATACAACATGTGTTAAAACCTACAGGAAAAATGAAATATAGGTAATGTTTTGAAGATCATGTCAGCAATAGGTAATATTCCTGATGAAACAACTTGCTAAGGACAAGGAATGTAGAGTAGATAATATACCAAAATAATTATAAATAACGATAGTGTACAGCAAAATGAAGGCAATCTCATCCTTAGTCTTCTCAACTCCAAATTCCACGAATATATGAAGTTAAAAAATCCTGAAATTATTAAAGTAAACACAATAAAAAATTATTCATGTTCATTTAGGTCCTGGTTTTTTCAACAAGGCCCTGGTTCTGCATTTGCCCACAATTGGACAGGCTTCTGGACCTGTGGGCACTCCTTAAGTCTTTAAAAAGGCATCTGATTAGGTGTGTCCTTCCAAATAACCATCACTTGGAAGACTGGAGCCCAAACAGGAACAAAACACGACCACTGAAAACAGTGTGAATGTCACAATGCTGTAAGAATATTCCATATGTACTTTTACTGCTGCTACACAAAAATACACTCTAAAAAAACAAGATACTATTTTATTACACAGCTCCTTCAATCACAGGCTTATTGAGACTACTATGATTTTATGCTACATGCACCTGAGCACCAACCGACTGATAGAACCTATTTTAAATAAGCAGTATATACACTGAATACCAATAAACACCAAAAACACTGAGACTGATTAGACCTTAAGTCTACACAGAGATGTTGACTCATCTCACATAAGATAATGAACACCTGTGTGCCATTATTTTATGTGCTATTGCATATTTTAAGTGAAAAAGCACTTTTCATCATTAGTTTTTGCTGAACTACTTGTGAAATGTTGACCTAAACATCAAATTTATTTCTCAGTCTTTCTCCACAAAAGCTATCAGGTTCCCTCGTCAATTAGTATTTTTAATTAAATAATGCTGTAATGACATAATAAATAGATTTCCTATAAGAACAAAATTTATTGAAAAATAAACTGTAAATTACAAGAATGGTTCAATATATCTGTGGGAATGTTTGATACTTCATAATATATTTCATTAATTAAATTTTCTTTTCAAGGAAAGTAATAATAATAATAGTAATAATTCTAAATAAAACATAAGACACAAAAAAATATAATAAGCAATTAATTGCAGAAAAGGGATCCAACAATCCAGATTTGCTAATGATAGCACTGTCGAAGACCTTAATGAGTCTCACTTAATTATGAATGAGTTCAATAATGAAAGCAGACAATTTAAATAATTACACAGAAAATGAATGAAATCCTAATTTTAAAGCACACACCAGGCACACCTGAGCAAAACAGAAGTGCTTCACTGAAGAAAAAGTTGAATGAAGTCAAAGAATGTTTAATACAGCTTTTCCTTTTGTAGCTGGACTAAATGTCTTAAAAAAATCTTTCAAATATCCATTCAAATATTTTTGTGACAAATAGGAATGATACATCATAATTCTGTTAAACATATCCTTCAGAAAAGAAGGAACAAAGGTTCCATTTATGATGGCTGTAGTGAATATCTTTCTTGAGAAACTGTACCATTAGAAAGCTCTTAGTGTTTCTCTTCTTTCAAAACCATTCTATTTGAACAAAACAATGTCTGAGTCATTTTCTCTGTGTATTTATGCTTCTTGCCTCTTCTAGTACATTATTTGGGACATTTTTATCTCTGGGAATATTGAATAAAATGGTTTAATTCTGAAAGAGTGTCTTTCTCTCCTATAGTTTGCCCCTAGTTCATTTCCCATCTGATAAGATTCTCTTTCTGAAGGCAACACTAAATTCTGTTTTACGCAATGTGATGATCTAAATATTGCCACAAAGTTTGGTAAGGAGGAATATTTATTCTTAGAAACATTATCATTAGACCGAAAAATATATATTGAGAAAGAAGGTAATACTACTGGGGTTTTTCCTGACTCCCCAAAAGATAAGGAACATTCCTGTCTCTATTTACAGGGTTTTGGTGCTAAGGTGGGGCCCTGGCCCACAAAGAGACACATCAGCTATGATGATCAGACACAGTATGCATGCAGACACACTCTGCCCACCTTTATCCTCAGAGCACTGCAGTTAACACCCTCCACTGACTCTCAGGTTTGCAAACCACACAGTATGATTTTGTTGACATGAATTCTTTTAATCCAACTCAGTCATCCCTACTCCATGGGTTCTTGTGATGGATGTGGCCTTAAGTACAAGGAACAGCATTTTCACCTTTAAAAGACTGCAGACTGATGGAAAATCATTCCTTCTTCACCCTGTCTTATTAACAGTGGATGAGTCAGAAAGAAAGATAGAACAGGCTACCAAGTTGGAAATTATTTTGTCACAGGCACTTTCCAAGTTTTCCACATGGTGTCAGTGGCTCCTCTCACTTTTTTGAAAAGAAAAGTTAGATTAACATATTTCTAAACTCATCTATGGTGTCACATTGTCAACTGTACATTGACTGTGTAAATAATGCTCAGGTAATACTTCAGGTAATACGTCATTGATGCCATGCACCTTAAAAATTGTTGTTTACACTTTAAATGAAGAATTTGTTATTATGTATTTGACTAAACACTTCCCTTTAGTGCATATAACACTTCTCTTCAGTGCCTTCCTCTTAACCAAATCTCCTTATTTCCTAAGAGAGGCAAACACGCAAAATAACAAATGTCCTTCTTCAATACCAGCCTAGAACTGAACAAACCTTTTATCCAAAAGACAATCCATTGACAAAAGCACTACCCTTTTCACGCACCCAGGAAGTCCAAAATAGATGTTTTACTTTAATTGCACTAAATCAATAGACTGTCTTGCAGAACATTCTTATTGATTTATGACTCATGACATATATTACAGCCACAGCTATTTTTAGTGTCTCAGTAAAAAGGAATTATGACTTTGTTCAGAAGACAAGCAGTACAATACTATGTGCATTGCAAATGTTAAACTTGAATTTTAGATTTATTTCTTATTGAAAATTAATTGCCCTTGGTTTCTTTATATAAAAAAACCAAGTTGCCTTTTAAAACTTGCATTTAAAGTGTCAGTCAGTGAATATATTGTGCCTTTATTACTTGAACTTTCAAGAACTTGGATGAAGAGAAAGACAAGAGGATTGCAATGTCATTTACTGCTCCACCTGCATATATACACTAAGCCACCTTAACAGTGTCCTGCTGCCACATTTTCCCCCTGGTGATGAACAAGCCTATTTTCTTCTGAGGATAATCTGTATCAAGGATCTACCTGGCTATGTAGATGCACAGCAAAACCAGTTTTAACCACAGTTTTAATATGCCCTCCAAAAGGCAGTTTAGGCACGTGGTAATAGGCCATATTCCCTGTTTATGTAGTTCTTACTAATATTAAAAGTATTACTATTACTAAAATGCTCTTTATTCTTCCCTTTAGTCACCGACAGTAGTGACTGAAGAACAATGGTCACTAGAGAGCACAGGCAGGAGGGAGAATGTCCTTTCCCTTTAACAGACTCTAGAGATTCCTGAGAAGAAAGATTGCAGATATGCTTCCTAATGCTTTTTTTTTTTTAAATTTCTCTCACTTTTTTCTCTTCTAAGGTAGCTTTCAGTGAAATCTCTGAAATCAAATACACATGGTCACACTTGCCTAGATTTACAAGAAAGATCTTTTCTTAGGCATAATGTCCTTTAGTTTGGAACGCTCTGCCTAGTCAGTCATCACTACCATAACACATGAAATACTTCCTCCAGGTGTCTTAAGATTTCTCATTGAAAAATGAAGAGCGCAGAAAATGTAGACAAAGTGCAGGCGTCATACTGGCACCCTGCCAGTTACATCTAAATCTTCACTCACAGAATCACACACAGAATCACTAGGTTGGAAGGGGCCTCCAAGATCATCGAGTCCAACCCATGCCTAACACCTCAACTAAACCATGGCACCGAGTGACACGTCCAGTCTTTTTTTAAACACATCCAAGGGATGGTGACTCCACCACCTTCTCAGGCAAACTATTCCAGTACTTTATTACCCTTTCCATAAAAAACTTCTTCCTGATAGCCAGCCTATATTTCCCTGGGCACAGCATAAGACTCTGTCCTCTTGTCCTGTCAGTTGCTGCCTCGAGAAAGGGAGCAACCCCCACCTGACCACAGCCACCTTTCAGGAAGCTGTAGAGAGTGATAAGGTCACCTCTGAGCCTCCTTTTCTCCAGGCCAAAGAACCCCAGCTCCCTCAGTTGTTCCTCACAGGGCTTGTGTTCCAAGCCCCTCACCAGCCTCGTTGCCTCCTCTGGACGCGCTCAAGCGTCTCAATGTCCTTCCCAAACTGAGGGGCCAGAGCTGGACACAGCACCCAATGTTCTTCCAAAACTGAGGGGCCCAGAACTGGACACAGCACTCAGGGTGTGGCCTCACCAGTGCCAAGTACAGGGGAAGAATGACCTCTTGGTCCTGCTGGCCACACTATTCCTGATCCAGGCCAGGAGCCATTGACCTTCTTGGCCACCAGGGCACACTGCTGGCTCATGTTCAGTGAGCTGTTGACCAGTATCCCCAGGTCCCTTTCTGCCTGGCGCTGTCCAGCCGCACCGTCCCCAGCCTGTAACGTTGCAGGTGGCTATTGTGACCAAAATGCAGGACTCAGCACTAGGACTTATTAAACTTCATCCTATTGGACTCTCCCCATCCATCCAACCGTTCCAGGTCTCTCTGCAGAGTCCTTCTTCCTTCCAACAGATTGACACATGTTCCCAGCTTAGTGTCTTCTGCAAGTTTACTCATGAAAGACTCAACACCCTCATCCATGTCATCAATAAAAATATTAAGGTCATGCTTGGAGGAATAGTCCAACTGGCTGTAACAGAAAGGCATTTGTTTCTTTTGTGAAATTCTCATGTCATACAGCTTCCGGTCCCTTTAGGAAACCAAATACTGTCACGCACATACCAAAGTCATGCACATGTACTCCTGTCCTCTAGCACACCCACAGCAGCACCTACTCGAATAGACAGAGACAGCTCCAGCTGCACCAAAATGAGCTACAGGCTGGCACTGAACCATCAGAGAAGCTTTCAGAAGTCTGTTCTATCACTAATTTTGGTTTTTCAAAGGCGAATACACTCTGATTAGAGTCTTCTTCTGTGCATAATATGTTTTAAATAAAACACATATCTTTGCAGTTTCTGCAGCTGGGAATTATAACAGGGGAATCATTAGCACTACTTTTAGTGTACAGAATGTTCTATTATGAAGTATAAATATAACCTACACCTTTGATACTGTATGCAGTACATCACTTTTTACATTAATTTTTTTAATAGACTATCTGTCACTTTGTGAGAACTAGGAGAAATAGATTCATGAATTGATAGCAGATCACAGAGTATTTTTTTTTCTAGGGTAGTGCTGGAAAATCACTTCTATTCATAGCCTGCATGAAAGGAATTAGTGACCTCAATAAGTTCCTGAAAAATCCATCCAGTGCTGAAAAGTCACTATTGCATCTATTATTATAATTAGCCTTACCATTACAACATACCAGCACTGGCACATAAAGAGATAATGTAGAGTGTGATCTAAAGCCAGTAAAGGAAATGTAACAATGTTGATATGTTCTCTGTACCATACTGATGACCAGTATTTACACATGGTGGCCATATTTTTCAAAGGTAAGCACCTAAAGGAAGGCACCTTAGTCTGTATTCACATTTTTCTAGAATTCTGAGCATTTTCCAACTACAAAATCTGAAGAAATTTAGTATATGTAAAATCAGGGGTTAATTCAGGAAGGATTACTGATATTTGACTCAAAATATCGATAACTGAATGGTCAGAATGTTTCTGTATCTTTTACTTCAGATTTTTTTTGAACGAAATTTCTGAAAATAAGAATGTTTACAGTATAGATTAACATCTCCAGTAATACCATGGAAGGTGAGCTGTACCCTGTATTTCACTGCAGTGTTTCCTACTTTGAGAGATTATTTTGCTCAGTTTCTCAGGTATATAGCTTGACTTTTATTTTGTAACAGAAAATAATTACAAAGCAAATCTCCAAACCCCCAAAGTTATAGATATTCCCAAAGGTTCTTGATGAAAGGAATAAATTTATGAAAACTGAGCTGACAATATAGTGTTGCAACCTTTAAATCCATTACAGATCAGTTAGTCAGAAGGTGGATACCACTGCTATTAGTACAGCTTTCCAACAAAACTGCTACTAGCAGTGACAAGAAATTTCCTTCAGAGAGGGAAATGAAAAGTGAATGTATAAGAATAAATTAACTGTCTAAAGTAGTCTCTCATTTACTTTCTATACATAGCTACATATATTTCACTATGGATATGATGATGTCCATAGAAGAACTGTACCGAATCATGGATAAGACACGAGAAGAAGTCACTACCTTGGAGTACTCAGTTATGAAACCAGCATGACTCCAGAGTGAGGAAAAGGACAACAGGAACACAGAGGGAGGACACATCACACAGAACAGAGTTCCATGAGAAAATACGTGGCCAACACTGTTTCCACTTTGCTCTCTGCAGCAAGTGTGGAGGAATTGGGAAAAATCCTGATTCCAGGAATTAGGAGAGGCTGTGCAAATACAGTGCAGATTATCCCTTTTAACTGGAAATGTCCATGCAAAAAAAAAATAATCTAAAGCTTTTCAAACAACACTGGAATATTCCTGTTTTTCTACCTTTCCTGAGGGCGAATGTACAGAAAATAATTTGAATTAAAATAAAATTATACATAATATCTTTTTCATCTCATTATGCAATCACCACCTAAAGTAGACTAGAATAATAAAGGAGAAATCTACATTATTTTAATCTCATCTTTCTGTGTGTGCACCTCTGCACACTTACTGTGTACAGCAGAAAAAACATTATTTTTGAGTGTGTCCTAAACCAGCATCAATTTAGAACTGTACATTCATAGGATGTATAATTTTACTTTCCTCCTGTGTTTGCAAATGGAAGCAAAAGAAATACACCAAAGAAGAAAATGTGATTCACTAAAACCAGCTGCCGGTCTTAAAGAGCTCACAATTTACACAGTAGGTCTTGTAGGCAGTGAAGGCTATAATCTACCTCTGGATCTTGGGAAAGGAATAAAAATCAAGGTCTCTGGAAAGAGAGCTTCACATCTTTGAAATGTATTTTCCAATTTTAACAAGCTCAAATTCACTGCAGAAAATACACCAGGGCAGCACAAGTTTTCATACAGTGAAAATATGAACGAAATAGAAAAAAATAGTATGTTAGATTATTGACGTGGTTGAATCTGCATTAAAAAATAGTTTCTCTGAAGCTGGGGGAAAAAAGCCATGTTTCAGTCCATTTGTGCTATAAACCAGAGTACTCAGGAGCTAATAATACAATGTGCTACTGCAGATCGTACAGTCAGATTATGACTTCCCCTTACGCATGGCTGAGCTGTTTCACTCGCTAGTACTTCTCCACAAACAAAGATGGATGGCTTGGAAAGACACTGGGCTTTGTGTTTATCTCAGATGAGTGTAAATCAGGAAAACCTACAGCAAAGTCAATGGGATTGCTGTACTATAAAATGGATGGGAGAGCAGGACCCAGCTTCCTGCCTGCAACACACAAAGCGGCATTTTAAAGCCACACTTTTAATGCAGCAATTCCTTTTGCTAATCTGGGATCATTTAAAGATTTTTTTTCCTCCCCTCCCCCAAGCATGACTCTGTGACACCTTACTTCCTTGCTTTAAATGCCCCAAAGTCTGATTTAGCATCACTGAAGCTTCATTAGCTCATCATCTGCCACTGAGCAAACCACTGCCTTCGAGGTGCCCCCAGCCTGGCCCCGGGGGCCACGTGCTCCCACTGGCACTCCAGATGTGGCCTAACACAGCATCAGCAGTGCACAAAAATGTTTCTGCGTCTGGTTCCCTGCACAGCAGCAAAGCCAGGGAGTGGCAGAGGACCCTGCCATGTCCTGGATGTCCATACACCTGGATGTATTCCTCTGTAGTGCTGGGTTTACAGGGGCTGTGGGAAGAAGGAACAATGAGGGGATTTTAGTGGAAAGCATGTAGTGGCAAGAGGGCAATGACACAACTGGCATTTCAAATGCAGTGAACAAGGAAAAATTGCATTTTCTTATTAATGACATTTTAAGGAAAGGACACAGGCAAAAGAGGCAGGGAAAAGGGCGTATTTCTGCCTGTTTTTGAGCTTCCAGAAGAGGCTCCTCCATTTAAAGATGTGGCACAGAAGTGAAAGGACCATTTTATTTTCTGCTTATTATCCTACATGTCCACTGTTCTGCTGCCTGCAGTACTGGGATGGGCTGGCATCAGGAATGCACCCTCACCTTTACATCATCTTTAAAACAAGATACAAAGCCTTTCATAAAGATATGCTCAGATTCTACCAGAGGGTCTTAGGGCTAATAAGGTTTGCTAATACAGCAAGGAAAAATAATTCCCTCTGCTTTAGGGATTATCAGGTGAAATTCTGTGTTTAAAGGAATGCATAAAGTTGGACTCGACCAGAATGGTCATTCCTAGCTATAAATATCTATGCAACTATCCCTCATGATCTGTCTAAAGGCCAAATAATGCATTTTTGTAATTAGGATGAATTGCTAAAACTTTTAAAACAGGAATTAATGAGAGTCTTTGAAAAAAACATACAAATATTAGAAAGCATTCCATTTTAAAATCAATAGGACAATGTATATTGAAGATTGTTGCTTGAAGTTCTCAAAGGACAAAAGATACTAAAACAAAACTCCAAAGAATACAACACAATATTTGGAATGAATTATGTATCTGGCATTATAAGGTATTTTCATGTTAACATCTCATTTTGATAGTCACGGCACAGGCTTTCCAAGGGACTTCTACCATAACTTATAAAGGAATTGTACCTTCCTACTAAAGAAAATCCCATGTTTACTGATATCAAACTTGCATTGATCTATGCAGCGATCTGAAAAGGAAGAATGGTCTTGCAAACAGGGTGGGTTAGGGCTGGATAACATGGATAGGTGAGAAATGGAATTGATAAAAGATGCTACCAATTTGTGCCCATTTCTGTCACTTGATGCTGTGCATGTGCAGGACTTTCAGCACTACCATAATCCCAATTCAAAAATGTAAAACCTTAAGATTGGAATTTATTCCTGGTCAGACAGGAAATTTGGGCAATACTGAAGGCTGAACCTAGTCCTCCAAGTTCTGCACCTGTGTCCCTATTCTCAACAGGTTAAGTTCTCTCAACAGGTTGATTTCTCAGAATACATTGTAGTGGAACAATCTCCTGTGCTAAATATAATCCTGAATTTTGCATGAGACTTCAGAAATCACTGCTGATGTCTTGAAGTATCATGGTAGTATGGGCTTTTTTGTAAGGTGTATTTAATAAGGGGCTTTATGGACTCTTTCTGGTCTCATGGGAAAGTACAGGCATCTCTTTGAAAATGAACGAACAATGAAAGCTTTATAAAGCAGTGGAGAATACTGCATTTATTCCCTAGGGAAAGGGTACATCTTCCTTCCTTCCTTCCTTCCTTCCTTCCTTCCTTCCTTCCTTCCTTCCTTCCTTCCTTCCTGCCTGCCTTCCTGCCTTCCTGCCTTCTTTCCTGCCTTCCTGCCTTCTTGCCTTCCTGCTTTCCTGCTTTCCTTCCTGCTTTCCTGCTTCCTCCCTCCCTCTGCACAGAACACACACTCCCCACCTGTTTCCCAAGAGTTTTCCAGAGTTTACTGAACTCTGTGCACAAAAACATTAATAAAACTATCATGATATCTCTCTTATTAACCATTGTTAACCATTGTTTATGGTCCCTAAAGCTCAGCATGCAGCAGAATCAAAGCCATGTTCACCTGTTGGGTTATTCCAGGCTATAGGCCAGTTTGCATCCTCCCTTAACCATCATTGTAATGGGACTTCCTCCTGTATGGGCACTGACAGTGGTTGCTGATTTTAATGATCACACCTTCCTGCTTCCCCTTTCCTGTGCTCCTGGCAATGGCTCACATGGCATCTTGCCCAGGGAGCTGGATGAGTGTGGAGGCTGCCGTGCCTGCCAAGCCACAAAACATGTTTGAGAGGAGGGCGGTGGAGGCAGCCAGCACACTGGGGTCTGCCCACACAGGTGGGCACAGTCAGAAGGGAAACAACCACTGGTGTGAAACTGGGCTGTGTCCTATGAAGGAACACGTGACACTGCAGGAGCTGTGCTATAATAAAAGGGTTTGTTTGTGTAAAGATAAGGACTACGTATGCCTTGGTAACTGCCTTCATATCTACTCCCAATTTGGCAGACTTTAGCTAAACCAAATCAGTCTTTTGGAGGTTAGGCCAAGAGCTGCTTCAATTTCACAGGCCATGTTGCATTTCATATGATACCTATTTATAAAATCCTAGCTACATTTGTAAAGTTAGTGTAGAAACAAAACTTCTGGAGAAAAACCAACTTTACAGGAGCCATCTGTGTCCCTTCCCCCCTTTAAACTCAGAATCACAACTTCAGCAAGTTTCTTAGCTCAGCATGAACCATAATAAAACTCCAAAGTTGAAGACCTCCAAACTTTTATTGACCTTTTGCCTAATGAGAGAAGACAAATTCTGAAATTTTTACTAAGAATAGGGTTTCTGAAGTGATGTTTCTTCATGTCATTCTATTGGTCCACAGAGTTTGCTCTGTAATTATTCAATTCAAACTTGTTCTGGTGTATCTGGTATAAAAATAAGAAACATTTATTCATCCAAACCCATTCTCATCTACAGGCTAGGAGTGCGTGCAGAGATGAATGCTATTACCAGAGATATTGAGCTGAAGTCTTTACTCTCAGAAGATCTGACCAAGCAGTTATGTTTTAGATTGGGATTAATGTACACATCATGCTCTTCCCAGCCATATTTGTCTGCTCTGTTTTCTTATTATGGGGATAATGTGAAATGTTTGAACATTCTATCTGTGTGACAACTTCACAGAACAGGACTGTAGGATTTTTGCATATCCCACTTATCTGCCTGCCTGCAGCAACAAAGGTACAGGGCAGCAAGGGAGCAAAACTGCTTATGTGTATGCACTTACTGTCATTAAAAGTCAAGCAGTTTTCTGCAGTAACTAGAATGTTAAAAAACAAATAAACCATAGATCTATCTAAAATCGAGTTAATGATATTTCTGCAAACTGCTTGTTAGATCCCTGATGAACCCATGGATGGAACAGCTTTTGGATGCAAGGTACAGTGCCTTTTAGTAAAAGGCAATTGAGGCAACTGCTTAGAGCTTGTCTGATGGCTGCATGATTTTCTATTACATACACACAATGACCACCCTAGCTTGACAATGCCATCTCTGTGATGCCACTGGCATCAGCATCAGATCTTTTTGAAGTCTATATGAATTCTATCACCCAAATTCTCTGCTAAAAGGACTAGCTCTCTCAAGAACAAGAGGCTAGAAGGGGGAATATGGGGATTGCCCTCCCCATTTGACATCAAAAATGAACAGGAAGTTCTTACCTTCTGACAGCTCTGAGCAGTTCAATAACTAGACCGATTTGTTATTACTGCTGCCATTCCTTCAACAAAAGCCCTTTGCCTCTTGCACCTTTTCCCTTTTCTTTCTGTATTTAAGTAAGTAACAAATGAGGAAAATAAGCCTTAAGTACGAATGCCTGATCTGCGGTGTCAATAGTACTAGGAGCACATATTTATCTACTGCATTGTGCTGGCATTTATCCATTAGAGAACATTAAGGGAGAGATCTGTGGAAGTCTGGGGAATATTAAGTCCTCAGGCAGCCAGACCTGTTCAGCCTCAGACTGGCAGTGGCAATTACAGAGCTGCCTCAGGTGAGGAGCACTCATTTAACTGAGCTCCCCATGCCCTATGTGCAGCTTCACGTGGATCTCCAGACACTGAGCATCTCTTCATCATGCCCATGCAGGTGGCAGCTGTTAAAACAGGGATGAAATGGCCTTTCTCTCTGTGACCTTTCGGCACTCTTGTTCCATGGGTCCTCTTCCCTTTGATTATGTCTTAAACCTAAAGCTAAGCTGTCCTTGGGATCTCCAAAGCATCTCATGCTGGCAGCTGCTATTCAGTACTGCCAGCATAGAGGGGTAGATGTGTGCACAGTGGATGGAATACCAACCAATTTCTGAGGTTTTGCAGCCTCAGGAATGTTTTACTTACTAAATAAGAGTCATATACTCAGCCACAGAGCTTACATGAACCCTCAACCACACTGGCTAATGCAAATTTCCTCTCGCTCAGTGCCCTTCCTGCCCGATAGATCTCCATGCCTAGGAATAGCTAATGTAATTCACAGGAGCAGCCACAGAAAGATAAATTAATTTTAACACTACCAATGATTCCAAAGAAAGAAATACAGTCAACAGGCAGAAATTCACACCTTGATCTTCTGTTTCCCAGCACTGCATGCTCACCCCTGAGTTTACCCCACCATCCTGCCAGGAGTGCCCTGGCAGCCAGGGGGACCAACCCTGCCCTGGGGGCATCAGGCACAGCATCACTAGCCAGGCAAGGGAGGGGATTTTCCACTCTGCTCTGCACTGGGATGGCCTCACCTCAAATCCTGGGGCAAGTTTTGGGTGCTACAATATAAAAAAGATACTAAGCTGCTATACTGTGTGCAAAGGAGGGCAAGAAAGATGGTGATGGGCCTTGAGAGGAAGCAGTATGAGCAGCTGAGGGCACTTGGTTTGTTCAGCCTGGAAAAGACTGAGGGGAGACCTCACTGCAGTTACAACTTCCTCATGAGGGGAAGAGGAGGGACAGACATTGAACTCTTCTCTCTGGTGACCAGTGACAGAACCTGAGGGAATGGCCTGAAGTTGTGCTGGGGAAGGTTTAGGTTGGATATCAGGAGAAGGTTCTTGACCTAGAGGGTGGCTGGGCACTGGAACAGCTCCCCAGGTCAGTGGTCACAGCACCAGCCTGACAGCGTTCAGGAAGTGTTTGGACAATGCTTTCAGTTACACACGTGTAACTCTTGGGGATGGTGCTGTGCAGAGTCAAAACCTGGACTCGACAATCCTGATGGGTCTCTCCAAATTCAGTTCATTCTATGATTCAGTGGGATTTCTTTCAGCTCTCCTTTCATCCCAACCTAGTACGAATTGTTTTAACTCCTTGTTTTTCCCTTGTTCTAGTATAATTCTGTCATATAAAAATCTGTATCTTGCAATTAAAAGTTTTCACTTAGGGAAGAGTGTGCAGAAATATTCACCATTTTTTCACAATTACAGTTTTTATGTCAGTGTTTCATTACAGAGTGTCTTTAAAAATAATTTTGCACTTTCCAATCCTGCTGACTTGCTGAGTTTTCCAGCCTGAGATGTGATGAATCAATACTACGTTGTTATTACTAGCACCTACAAAAATATAATTACAATGCTAAATTTTATTTCAATGCTTTGAAAATCTCATATCCATTTCAATCAGCTGCCAGCTCATGAGAAGGAGGTGGTGACTTATTGGGAGAGCAGAAAGGGCAGCAAATTTCTCACAGTAGCTTGGAATGATTCACAGGAGAGCAATAGTGGAATTGCAGGGCTCACAAATGATGATCAATAGACAATCTTGAGAATGAAGTCCTTTGTGGAGCCACAAGATATCTATATCTATATCCCACTCACTGTGGGAGTGCCCTGTGTGAAGCCATGAAGCAGAGTGTGAAGACTGGGTCATGGGCTGAAAATGGTGTGAGGCCCACTGCAGAGTCCTGTGGACACACTGTACCAGAAAGCAGCACGGATGGGCTTTGTAAAGCTTGCTGTGTTCATAAATTACTCTGGAGTATCTAGACAGGTAGACTAGATTTAAGGCATCCAAAGAAAGTGTGTTGATGGCCCTGTGTGGTTTTGCAGCTGTATCTGGCCAGCCTGCAGAAACTGAACTCCCAAAGATACTAAAAAATAAGTTGGAAGATTTTCCAAGGGCTACAGACCCATTTCCTCAACCATTTGTCCCTCTTTAATGTTTGAATGCCTATAAAAACTCTGTCAGTTAGCACTGATTTGAGTCTCACTTCAGTCTGTCAGAGTCCCTGCAGCCAATACATGGGAAGCAGGGTTTGCTTTGGATATCTCCATCTCCGACTGGCACACAGGAAACAGTGTGAGCTGTTGTGAGTTTAATTTCCCCCACTGTTTCCACATGCCTGAAGATGAGTGGGATGGTGGCCTCCTTTCCACATTGCAGGAAAGGAGATGATAATCCTTCTTCCTCTGGCCAAATGTAAAGTGACACTGCTTGAAAAGACTCCCCTCTAGCATGAACCATCCCTCAGTGCATTAAATTAAGAGCCCGGCCCTAAATAGACAGTGTTGACCTTTCAATGCTCTCATACTGTCCTGCCTTTAAGAAATATGACTCTCCCCCTTTCTCTACTCTTATTTTTTTTTTCCTAATCTTTATGTTTTTTTTTCTCCCTAAGCAGATTTTTACAGGTACACTGAAGTAGTGAGTGCTACTGTCTTCTCCAGATGCAGCTTCTCTGAGTCAGGCAGAGGAGCTTCAGCCAAAGGTTCAGCCTCCCAATAAAGCAAGTGTATTCTAAGATAAGTGCTGCATTAGGAATTGTGGATTTTCTCTTTTCCAAAGTTGATGGTTAATGCAGAAATTTTGTTGGGTTTTTTTTCCAGCTAACTTTGGAGAGAAAATGCTGGGGAAGTTTTGGGTTCAGCTCTGAAGCCTGAATCTTCCTAATCCTACACCACAGGTCCTTGAATATGTTGTCAGGCTTAAATATTAATTTCAGATAGCAGCAAACTGTGGCAGGGCCTCATGTGGATCCCTAAGCATGGGACTATCTGACTTAGCAGACTTTACAGAGAGGCAAGAAGTTCCCTAATCACCGAGACCAGACCAGCACAGTGGATCACAGCTGCCTTGCAGACAGCTGGCTGGAGGATGGAAATGTTTTATAGAAGTCATATATAAATGCTGCAAGGACAGAGTTTGGACAAAAATTATTCACAATTTATAAAAGTTGAAAGAAATTTCCATACCAGAACACAGGAATAAACAACTAGAGACTCGAAAGTGAGCCTGGGAGGTTTGGGAAGCATCAAGAAAGGGAAGGGTGACCACCTGCTTATCTCCATTGCAACCCCGTGTAGTGCAGCAAGAATTCATCTCAGGGCAGTAAGGAGACAGCAAGGGCAGGTTTCACATACCAGCACACTCAAAAAAGGCATCTTTGTGCATGTTTTGTTTGTGGCAACATTGAAGGGATACAGTGATTTATCTCTGTGGTACAGACATTTTCTAAATTACTACCTAATTTGAAGCAGCATCCCTAGAAAAGAAGGAACACTGGTTCATGAACAATGCTTCGAGTGATCCCCTGCTTGCTGCAATTTTAAAATGCCTATTCTTTGAAATGTTTGCTATGGCTGCAATATTTTTTATATGGGGAAAAAATTGTAGGGTTGGCTTGTGCGTTTTTAGGAGTTCAGATTCCTGGTCTGTCAGCCTGGCAGAAGTCCCTTTAATGAAGTCAAGACATCACATCTACACAAGTTTTTTGCACTGGATGGGTAGAAAACAAGCAGAACATTTCCAGGGCTCCTCCAAAACTGCCATTTCTATAGGCTGTAATTGTTATTTTAATAGGCATCCTACCAAGACATTGTCTTTTAAAACAAATCTTTTCCTTTTAACAAATAGGCTTCTGTCAAACACTAATCCAGGCACTTTTGTGGGCTGAAATGGTGACTGCTATTAGTGACTAGACACTTCTGACTGCATCTTAGTACTTTGTTCCTCAGAGGATCTTTTCCAAAGCTGTAAAATGGGATGCCAGATTTAGTTTCTAAAGCCAGAAGAATAACAGTAATAGACAGTAAATGGGTGTGAGTTGTCACATACACCAGCATCGCAGAGTTAGTGCTATGTCTCAATTAGCAGCAGACTGAAAATCAGTGGGAGCAGACAGTATTCTTTCTGGTTTCTGTTGCAGTTCTTGAACTGTAAAAAAATTTTTAAAAAAGGAGTGCACGTTTACTGGTGAGGAGAGAAGCCTGTGACTGCAGTGCAGCAGTGAGCAGTGTCCCTGACTTGCCTGCTTGGGGTTTCTGGGTACTTGCATGGATCAGTTTATCCCCACGCACAAAGCTGAACACAAACACAAAGCTGAACTGACAAAGGCTAAACCATGACTGTTTTCTAATGCGAAAAGCCAGTGTAATTCCTGCTGGATAACAAATGTTAGGTGTGGGCGAAGTATAACTTCTGGATATTCCAGAAATTAACTGATGCTGCAGCTTTTGCTGGTCCCATTTCATATGCGTAGGAGTATGTCAGTCCCAACTCTGTAGAAATCATCTGAAGTTTTACTACTGATTTCCAGGGGGCAGAATTATATTTTCTCAGGGGTGAATTGTTTCCCAAAGCACAATGAACTCATTTGCCTGCTGAAATGAAGCAACAATTACCAGAGATTACAAGGAATGTGAAATTACATCAACAGTTTGCCAGTTCACCCTTGTACAATGCATTGGCAAAGGCCTTCTGAGAGGGATGCTCTGACTCATGAAGTGCTGTTGTTTAATGCATCTGAAACACATTTATATACAGTTTACACAGGCAGATTGCTACATATAAAGATGACATAACCTTCTCTATAACTGAACTCTCTGATGTCATTTTAATACTGACACAGGACTTGAAATCAGTAAAATTATGAGGTACTAAGAAGATACGTACCTCATCTAAGAACGATATTTAAATATACTTGTCTTGAGTCAGGGTTCATAGATATATTTTAAAAATTTCAATATTTAATTACTTTTAATCACAGTCTCCACAGTTCAAAAACTTCTATCAGCCACACAGCATTTCTGTTGACTAAAGTCCAGCTGTATCAGATAGGGAATTAACTGTCATTCTCTAGAATACATTTCATTGTTTCTAAAACTCCCTTTTATTCTCTGAAGCAAGCCATGGAGAAAAGTGCATTTCCTTTGAGAAGCACATGCATATCACTGGCAAAGCTGATAAAAGGGTCTCTAACAGTTGAAAAGTACACTTACATCATCGAAGAACAAAAGCTGAATGGATGAAGTTAGTAACAATGCAAATAAAGCAAATTCCATCAAATATACTTAATCATTATTTGTTCATTTGACCCTTATCTGAGACACTGATGATGTATTAATGAGAATGAAAAGCAATGATTTAAATAGGCAGTTGCTATGTATTGCCTATACACATGTATCCTCTTAGGCATTTTTAAATGCATTGATACACCCCAAATTAAGCAGAATAAGCATTAGTGAACATCTTTCATATCAGACATCCGTGCAATACAACCTGAAAATGGAGAGAAGCAATTACATTAACAGAAAAAAGATTCATGGACCAGTGATCTTTGGTTAAGTGGAACAGTCACTCCCAAGTCTGGGTTTGTCCTCACTTAACTCAGTTCTAATTAAACACACTAAATATAACTGTTCAAATGATTTTTAAACTTATCCACTTTATGGCTTTGTGTAAAAACTGATAACACCAAATCAAAAACCAGCATACTTTCAGGTTTTTGGGGCTAAACTGAGAGCTAAATAGACCTCACACAGAAAAATTCTTTTAGCATAGCAAGCTTCATCCACAACTGAAAACATCAAAGGAAAGATGCCCAGAGCCTTTGCTGTATCCTTCATATAATGCCTTTGAAGTACCTGTGTTTACACGACCACTGTAAATATACAGTGCACTGGTGGCATCAGCCAGGGCTGAGGAGTAACATGCCATTTGTGTCTGCTGGATATACGTTGTCCCTGAGGCTGGGAGGGAGATGCAAAACCACCCACAGTGGCTTTCACTACAGCTTTCCTTTACCAGCTCAGGTGCATGAACACACCAGCCATCTCCCAGTGCAGCACTGAGCCTGACCTGGCTGGGAACGGACACCCCCATTTATCCCTTGCCCTGTGCTGCCAGAACAAGCTCCACACAATCCCACTCTGGATCCTGCTCTGGATCCCGCTCTGATCCTACACCCAGCCCCAGGGCTCCCTGCACCCCTGCACTGCAGGCTGTGCCATGGTGCTGCAGAAGTACCCAGCCATCAGCACAGTATCACCCAGTGCTGTTCCAGAAGTCCAGCTCTGGACCAGCCCTGAAAAAGCTTTTCTGGACTCATTCCAGTCACTGCAGCTATGGCAAATCTTGCTAGGCACAGTTTGGCTCTATAAAGGAGTAGCTCAGTGTCTCCCTTGCTGTTGAAATGTGACCATATGTAAAAATTTAAAATCCGGCAGGAAATATAACTTTCCAACTATTTTAACATGACATATAAATGGTCTTTGCTGATTTTTTTTTTTTTTTTTTTTTTTTTTTTTTTAGCAGGTACCAATATCATGATGTTACTCTGGTTAAAAGTCCATCTGGGACATATACATATCTCCACTTACTAGCCTAAATACCCATGTTTTGTTGCTGTTTGGAAAAACTAAATTATATTTTAGAGGAAAATGAACTGGTTACATTTCCCCCAATTTTCTTTTTAACTGTCTCTCATTGTATTATCACCTCTTTTTATAATCTATTCATGTCAGCTTGCACAGCACGAAGAAAGCAAATGAATGCTGCCAATAAAATACGCCAGCTTATCTGGTGTAGTCCTAAATCTTTCTCAGTTTTGAGAAAAGTTAATCTTTCCATTCATAAGGACAAGGAAAAATAACACTTTTCTCATATAAGAGGCCCAAAGTATGCTCTTTCCTTAGAGTGAGAAATTAGAAACTCACTACTGTTTCACTGATTTCTTTTGTTGGTGTCTGTACTCTTAGGCCACTGAAACATAACATCATACCTTTGCAGTTGATAAAGTGTAGCAACATTAACAACACCCCAATAATCACACATTAATGGAACATGAAGTGAGAAACATTAAAAAGTAACACCAAATTGGAGATGTTTGGGTTTAAAGAGATTTGAAAGTTATTAGCAGTAGGACTTCAAATTTTTGTCTTTTAGTATAAATTGATTTTTAAAAAAAACCCTGTAAACATCACTTCATAAACATCATTGTCCTTAAATTACTGATATACAGACAAAAAGAATGTCCAGTGACTTTACCCAAGGTCAGAAAACAAGTTAATTGGAGTCAAGGAAAGTGTTCTAGAGAATTCTGATCCACTAATTCAGCATGTGGTTAAAACTCTTCAGACAGTTTGAAAAGCAATCAGTACATTTGTGATACTGGATTTGCTTGTTTTGATTTAAAGTTTTGAGGGCAGTATCTTGAAAGAAGAAAGATGCTGCAAGGAAATGAACACCTTGGTACAATGCTTTACAGACATATGTTAGGTAATTCCTCACTTTGAATATGAATTCAGATACATCAATTAGCTTTAAGTTCTCTTCTGAGTATTTTCAACACATTGATTTTAGGCATAATTGGATTTTTTACCCCTGAAACACTTAATCAAGGCTAAATCAAAGAAAAACTTCTCTTTCAGAAGAATTCTGCATTATACAAAGAAAATACTTCTCTATTTGCAAAAGATCTGCCAGCTTTATTAAGTTTCCTTCATTTAGAGACTTACTTGTTTTTCCTTTTATCCAATTAATGCATTAAATCACTTTGATGTGTTGCTTTTTAAATACGCAGTACCTGCAGTTATAAAAAAGTACTAGACACATCAGCAGCATTCATTTTCCCAAAGTGAGACAACACTATGCTCACCTCAAGTACAGAGATGATTTTAAGGTGACTTGATTATTCCCCCAGTGTTTAAACAAACCTTTCATCAGTTTTAAAGCTACACAGCTGAAGTGTTTTCTTCCCTATAGAGCAAGGATTTCTGTCATCAAGTTAGCATGAGTCAAAGAGATCCTGAGGAAAAATCAATAGAGAGCAAGTCTTGTAAGATGAGTGTATTTGAGAAGTGCAATCCTTTTCTTCCATCTCACACATTTTCCAATACCTTCCAATGCAGGAGAAGCTAACATATGTGAAATCTGAGTGCAATTTTGTTGTAAGTAAGCTGTCTTCTCCCTACCCTTGAACATCCAGAGGTGGATATATATGGAACTTGCTATGCACCTGACAGAAGTGCCAACAGTCTCAGGAAAGGTACAGACAAAAATAAGATGTCAAAACAAGCAACAAGGAACAATTCAGCAACAAGCCCTAAAAAATGAGGTTTATCAGTGTTTATGCTTCTTACCTGTAAGAACCAATAATTCTTATTATTGATAATAAAAACCAGGCCACTTTGGAAAAATGCATAATGGCACAAAACCACCTAATTAGATCTCTAATTTTAAGTGTGTTGCATAGAAGGACCGGCATAGTTTTCAATCTCTGTATTTCACTGTCAAAAGAGTCAAAAAATCAAAGGCATTAGGGACTTAGGAATGAATATAGACTAGACTATTATTAAAAAGGACCCAAATAAATCCAAAACTCATCAGAATCCCAGACCCATCTCCAGTGTTGTCTTTTCTTCTAGGAAGCCAAATCACAGCTTGTTCTGTCCAAGAGAGTTCAACCAAGTTACATCTGTCAAGGGCACAATAAAAGGAGTTGCCTCAAATATCCAACTTTGCCACAAACATTAATATCTGTGTTTGTATTGGTGTATTTGGATCAGTAATAATAGTAATAATTCCAAGATTCAGGAGAATACACTTAGCAAAGCAAAACCTAGTTGTATGGAAAGCTGGTGAGTTCTATTGCTATCCAGAGCCCATGTGAACACATGGGAAGTCAGATTTTTACTGATATAACTACACAGGACACACACACACACACACACAGATTCCAAAACCTGTCCCTACCAAAAGTGGTTTATAAAACCTCCAAAATCGGATGCAGTGCTCAACCTGTGTTTGTCACCCACTGGGAACTGTTTCAGTGGAGGAGGTTCAGGAACTGTTGCATGCCATTGCCATGGCAATGAGGATGTGGCTTCCAGGGTGACGCAATCTGATAGCCCAACTGCTCTGTGAACTCCCGTTCTGCCTGGAACTAAAAGCCACGCTGAGAAGGATTAGTGCTTTCATTTCTTCAGCTCCATAGTTGAAGAAATGAAATGGGAAAAGCTGGGACAGCCTTAATTCTTCATGAGAAGCTTTAGCCTTAAGTAAAACCTCTAGCTAAGGTTATATGAAGGTTCAAGAAGGAATATTGGATGTTTCACAATGAATCTGAAAACGGTGTATCTCTAAAGTTATAAAATTTCAGTCACAGACTATGGTTAAGTCTTTAAGGAGAACAAATAAAAGATTTATGTGAAATCCAGCATATTTTCTAGGCTAATAAAATGTATTTTAAATCTTTTTCTTTCTTTCTGAAATATGCTTCAATCTTTTGTAAGCTTTTTTGTGCATTCTGTACTTGATGTTTTGAAAAATAAATTTGCTTTATGAGTGACTATCAGCTTGTGTCAGCACTTTCACAGTGTAAACACAGAAAGCTTTATATAATGCAGATTATGTTTAAAATAAAAGTGTCTTTCTCAAACTCCCAAACATGCCTTTTTTTTTTTCATTAACTATATGAATCTTAATCAGATCAGAATCACTGTGTAGAACAGCGGTAACAATGAGCTGAGCCATTCCATGCCTCCTGTTTCTTCCCACTCTCGTTTTGGACTGAGCTCTGTTTCAGTTGACACAGTCATATACCCAAATATACTGCCCCAGTAAGGGCTTGGCATAAAAAGACAGCACAGTGTAAAGTGCTGGCCACTGAATCCTTTCCTTGCAATTTCCAAAATACTGAGTTAATCCTTACAGTTTTTTCCTGATTTCAGTGTGTTTAGAAATGCATGTCAACAGGCAGAGCAATTTCTACTCATTCCTCCAACTGCTTAACAATCTTTAGAGATTTTGTTTTCACAATAATATTTCCTTTTCAGATTTGGTTTCTGTACTAACCCATCATCAGGTTAATGCGAAAAAATAATATCCTTATTTTAGCAATTACACAGCTTCCTACTATGCCAATCCCTTTGTTATTTTCTAAGCAAATGCACAAGATTTTTCTTTATTTCTCCATTTATCACAAGCTGTTTCACAGGTCCTAACACTTTTATTGGAGCGACTTTATACCTCTTTGATTTCTTTTAGTTTTGAATCAGCACTCATAAATATGGATGTACAATCCTTGGATTGTTGTGTTTTGGTTTCTTGTCATTTCATCACATTTCTTTCCTGTTGTATTGGTTTTGCACAGCCTGCCACAACCAAAAACAAGTTCACTCCTGGGACATCAGCATTGGTTGGTAAGCTACATGGGACAAAAAGCATGGCACACACTCCTCCTACTTAGTATTACATGTGTGAAGAGTTTTTTAAACTTCTTTTTAATTTCCATTTCTAATGTCAGCTACAGAAATCTCCCAGTAATGTTTTGTGTGTGTCTACCGAAATAGCAGCTTTCCAGGGCTTATCAAGCTATGCTCTGTTTTGGAAGTCTTATGTGAAAATGTATTTCTTGTGAAGAATTCACTGGTCACAGTGGTACTTCTATTCCTCAGTCATCTCTTTAAAGGCCATACAGCATTTCTCACAGGGAAAAAAAAAAAAAAAAAAAAAAAAAAAAAAAAAAAAAAATAGTGCTTCAGGAAGCTAAAAATCTTCACCAACTAAATGGGAAATATAAGAATTTTCACTTTAATTTTCTTAAGTGCTGTGGCCAATAAAAGTTTGTCATCTGCTTTTATGTATAAATTCTAAGTCACTCATCTCTGTCATGAAAGACTAGAGCACCCAGCTGCCCATATGTGGGCATTTCTTACTTCTGTTGAACCTGACTTTAGCCTGCTCTCCCATCTGTCAGTCTCCTCTTGTCACTTCAAAAGCAGAATCTCAAAGCATTCTGGAACGTGGCTTTTTCTCAAGTGACATCTCAGGGTTGAGAGACACTTGTGAACATAGCTAAAAGTTACCACTTCACTACGGAGTTCAGTCTCCAATTTCTCTGCAGGCGATGCTGCTGGTAAACTGACAAGTGGTTTGAGTCCTCCTTGACAGAAGGCTCTAGAAATGTAACAGCCCAGAGTCACAGCAGCTCATCATGGCCAAAGTAACACTAAAGAGCTACCTAAGTATTCAAGAAACAAAAGTTACCTCTCCTACACAGAATAGTTTGTTTATGTAATAGGATTTATGCCACAAACTGCTATTTTAAGAGCAGGAAATTCTTTTTTTTTTTTTTTTTTCTCCCACAGGATTGTGTTAGCACAGTAACTAACTTAACTGCTGTTTAGAAATCCAGATTTTTTTCTTTGTTGCCTGTCTGAATCTTTATCTAGGCAAGTCCCATATTGATGTAACACATGCTTTTGCAATTATCTCTTTCTTTTTTTTTTTTTTTTTTATTAGAAGAAATACACCCTGAAAATTACTGGTTTGCTTCCTATCTTGTCAGCTCCAGGAGGAGATCAAAGGATGACTATTAATACAAAGAGTTGGGTGCTCTATAGACAAAAATTGTTTCTTCATTGCTGTTTCCCAGTATTCAAGAGTTTATTCTAGTAGTCTCATGGAATGTTAATTTTAATTGTCAACTACAGATTTTGTGAGATCCCTACAACACAACAGTGTAGAAGAAATGGCCTGTATTAATTTTCTAAGAAATTCCTTTATTGAAAGTCTGGACCAAGCAAGGTCACAGGAAGAATGAGTTAAGAGAATGTTGAAATGTGGAAGCACAAATAATAAAATTAATAAATGTGATGTGATTACAAGGGTGTGACATTTCTCCTTTAAAGTTAAAATCATGTAAGACTTAATACGAACGCAGAAAAAAAATCACAATTAAAGGGGCTATACCTAGTGAAATCTCAGACATCCAGAACTGAGAATGCAGCAAATACAGCAATCATGTTTATACATGAGGGTTGTTCCACTGATCCATCATTACCACAGATACAACCAGGAGTTCAGAAGAATATTTGGCATAATGGAAGTCTCCCCATCAAGCATTTTAATGATCTCCTCTTTTGTGTAGTACACGCCTTGATTCAAGCACCAAGGACAATGCTTGTTTGTGTTACTAGATTTGTATTATTAGATTTGTTTGACACAAACTGGATGTGCACTGTGGCAACAAAAGTTAAACCAATCTCTATTGTGAACTAAATTTTAAAATAAATGTATTTTTAAAGCATAAATTAGAAACTATTCTAATAATTTAGAATTGACTGACACATCTGAACATCACCCATTACTTGATATTATGACTATGACTTTAAAATAACAAATAAAAAGGAAAATATTCAGTAGAAAAAAATATGATCACAATGCAGCTAGACAGGTGGAAGGGAATAAGGCAGCAAATCTGGCTGCTGGATGAGAGATTATTCTGCAAAATGTCTGTATTTGGGTCAGTGAAGGTGATATGCCTAGTTAATTGGTGAATAGAGCACAGCACAGAAATCAATGAAAAACACTGATAACTGAGTAGAACGTAGTTGGTGCTCCACACATTGAGTACAGAAAAACTGATTTGCTTATCCAGGAGATTTTATGATACTGTTTCCTGTGATTATAGGTGATCTGAATTCAATGGCTAAGAGGTCTCTTCCAGTTCTACACTTCTGGAAAAATGGTACATGTATTTTAATTTAAAAAAAAAATGCAATCCCTGATACAGTGTTATAACTCTAGTAATTTTAACAGGTGGTCACTATTTTGCTTTTCATTAGCAAGAAATTGTAAAAAAATTTAATTTGAATGTAGAAAGGCTTCCGGTTTGGTCCTTCCTATGCCAAAAAAAAAAAAAAAAAGGTGGAAAACTAAACTCTTATATATGAACCTCTTAGTGTCTCTCTATTATGGATGGATGGATGGATGGATGGATGGATGGATGGATGGATGGATGGATTAATAAGTTCTTAGAAATGCTTTAATACTGCATGGTTTACACTTCTAAAAAATAACCTTTGTCTTGGTTTGGAGTAAAACGTGCTTTTATGTTAAGAATTCTGAAATCCTTGAACAGTAGAATACATTGTACAGCTACAGAACATGTCAAATGTAGAAGTGCATGTTCACAACCCCTTTAAGGTGGACACTGAATTTCTGTTTATAAATGTGCACAAATGATACTGATCAAAATTTGTGGTACTTACTGCATCAGAGGCAATCACTAATAAGTTAATAGTCATCTTAATGAGGAGAAAAAGGAATTATTTGTTAAGGACTAGTAAATAAGACTAAAATAGCGCATGATATTAGTGTAAAAAAAAAAAAAAGATGATGAGAGGATTAGGACTAACGGTCCTAGAAAAGAACTTTTTTGATTATTTCCTGGAATATCCTCTCAGTTTGACACTACCACCTGGAATACAGAACACAGTGCCTAAGCAAATGAAATTATTTACCTCTTTTGTGCATGTTCAGTCTTTGCCTCTTGGCACTTTAATATAAATTGCAACACTGACTTTTCATTAACTTCTTCATTCACTATCTACACCTCCTCTCTGATAAACCCAGGACTTCTGTCATTATTACAAACTGACAAACCTTGGACCACCCTGACATTTAATGCATCTCTAACTATGAAAACAGAAATACTGGTAGCAACATTTCAGAGAAAACTAGCTCTCCATGTTTTTAATATGCATTCCTGGGTTTAGGGAAACACTCCTAAGCATAGAATTTAAAGTAAAAAAATATGTATAAGTTTTGGCTGAAGTAAATTTTCTAGAGTGTAACAGAAGGTTTAAAACATAATGATTTAACTTAATTAAGTATAATTGTAAAATGAAGGTGATACTTAATTCTAATCTTCCAGATGAAAGTAAGGGCCAGCACCACATTACAAGAAGTTTACAGTGCCAATGATTTAGAAGGAATTCATCCCTCTGCTTGGGAGGAAGGGGTGAACTCCCTCTCTTCCACTGCTAGGAAAATACTACTGATTTTGAGTTATTTCAAATTTACACCACAGTGCCTTAAAGCAGAGTATAGCTTGTAATAAAGCTTCAATGTGTTTCAGAAGTGAAGACACTTCTTCAAAGACTTTAAGATAAAGCATATGTTTTAGATTTTCATTTAACCAGGTTTTACTCAGGCTGAGCTTCAAGGAACCTGAGTGTCAAAGTGCTAGAAGGTGACTTTCTGTCAAAACCTACAGTTTTCTCTTGCTCTCATATAACATTATATCACAAAGCAGACAGGATTTTGGACCGTTTCGCTCACACTGCTGCCTCTCTGCCTTCTCTCATGAGTAGGGATGCTGTGTAGAGGCCACAATGACTGGATTTCTCCATCTTCAGCTTTCCACCCTCTTCTTCCTCAACAGCCTATGGTTCACCAGGATGCTGAAAACCTGCATAAGACGTTTTTCCCCAGTGATAACCCTGACATCAACCCTCCCCAAACTGCAGCGGGGGAGAGGAGCCCAGTACAACACACCAGACGCTGGGTCCTTCTGGAGGGAGGAAATTGCGATGGTGGGATATGGATGTTTTAGAGCAAGAGGGGAATGGCATGAGCATCAGGAGCAAGGAGGAGAGCCTGGGGTGGAAGTGAAGAACCTCATCTCCCTGAAAACCTTAACACTTGGGGAAGGAAATTTATCACTGGTTTAACTCTCCTTGGACACAATTCAGCTCACAATTATTTTTCTTTTCAAAGACATTTTTCTCCTTATTCCTCAGTTTCCATAAGGCAAAAGCATCTGTTTCTGTTAAGTAGCATGGTATGTCAGTTTTGAGTTAAACAGGAATCATAAAGAATGCCTGTGAGAGACAATAACTGTTCTTGATGTCAAGTCTTTCCACAATGGGGAACTGCTTTTAAATAACTTCTTTGAAGAATAAAATAGCTTCCTGATAATTGTTTTATTTCCATGGAGAAGTGAAGGAAAAGCTGTTGGGCTTATATTCTTTACCATGACGGCTTGAGGATGTGCATAAGGATTCCTGTTTCTGCCATCATTAATTTTAATTTTTCTTTCTCATTTTTCTTAATTTTTGTTGTTGTTGTTGCCTTCTCTATTTCTCTGTAACTTGTTGACTTTCTTTCCTTTTTGGAGCTTTATTCCAAGCCCTCTGCTCTCAGCTCCTCTCCATGCCCTGTCTTCCTCTCAGCTCGTTAAACACTTTCCCTCCCACTGACTTCTTGGTGCAGAGATAGTTGGTTACAAACCTTTGTTGACAATGGTCAATTCTCTCTGTCAGTGTAAGATGTTCACACCAAGGTTCAAGGATAGCCATTTTCAGAGAGAGGGTCAGTAATTTTAAGGGCAAACCAAGGCTGTCTCTTACAGACAACTTCACTGCACTCAAAGACAAAAATGCATTTGTTCATCGACATCTGCTTCAATCCATTCTCCCCTTACACCTTTGGTGAAGGGTGGGAGAACCATAAAAAGGATGAACAAATAGGCAAACCAAATTAATATGCAAAGGGGTAAGATGAACTCGCATTTCAAAGGCATGCCTGCAAAAACAAAGGGGGAAAAATATTCAAATATTCCCGTACCAGAGAAGAGGCGATTTGATGGAGAATACTATGATCCCAGAAGAGGAGGCACATTCTACATCAGACACCTTCCTAGATTTTTTTTTTAATTGTAATTTCCTGAAAAAGAACTTATTCTGATTTTTTTTTTAATTATTATTACTGTACTTTGCCTTTGCCAGGCATGACTCATATGGACAGAAGTGTCTTTTTCACAAATGAAACACATTTTCAGATTTACATGCTGACTTAGCCAAAACTTACAGCTTTTGACTTTTAAAGTTTTAAAGTATTTCTAATGATGGCAGGAAGGTCTGAGGTGCTTGAAGATATAAGACTCATCAACAAGGCAGCAGTAAGCTCGGGTAAAGGTATAACAAACCCGTTTTCCTCCATGACTGGGTCACCCTGTACTGAGGTGTAAAGGTCTGGTTACATACACACCACTGAGCATGTATCCATGAGAATAACACTGGAAATGACATTTCTTCTGCATTGTGTGGCCACATAAATATCAATTTGTGCTTAGAACAAGAATGTCATATCAGTTGGAAAATATCCTAGTATCTTGGTGAGCTATATTGGAAACTGAGAGGCATAAAAGGAAAGCATTACCCCACATGGCCTGGTGCTGCTACTCTATCCCAGTGTGAAAAGCAGGATGCTGGGCCAAATACCCTGCTGTTACTCCAGCTGGGGAAGCAAATTCCATATCAAACATTTAGGATATCCTACCAGTAATTTTTGTATTTGCTGTTGAGGTGAAATCTGGATTATGTGACCACATATTCTTATTACAGTGGGTAATTCATGTATACTAAGCTTTATACACAGAAGTGATTGAAAAACACAGAGTATGATAAAAACATAATGCTTGGTAGGAGGTAAGAGTGTGTTCTCTACCTTCAAGAAGTGCACCAACATTTGTAGCAATTCCTGCAGACTCAGTCACCTGATGTGGGCTGAGAACCTCAAACTGAGAATACCAGTGCTTCTTAAAAGTCATGGTCATTCCCCTGGGAGACTGTGGGAGCATGTGGGACTTTGCTATTAAAATGAAAATATGAAGAAGTAATAAACAGGACAAGAAAATATTCAAGAGCTGGTCACATTGCAGTAAACCTCTGCCAAGGACAATCTGCACCTTATCTCCTGGAGGTACAGAGCAACAAAAACTTTCTCGTGGTTCCTAGGGCAGCTGTAGGCTACACATCATTTTCCATGGACTGCTGTGGCTGTTGCCAAGAGCTGTGGCAAAGGAAGCACACTAGTATCCAGCACTGTAATGCTGAACTAGCAGATAATACCAAAGCACCTATATTTTCTTGTGCTCTCTTTTTATTTTTTTCCTGCTTGTTATCATAACTATGCCATGGAGAGTTTTCTTTGAAGCATTCTTTGAAACACAATAGACAGCATACATTATTTATCCTAATGGAATAGTGTGCAAGGCATCCTTCCCCATATCTCAGTTCCTCTGAATAACTTCAGGAGAGAACAGAGCAAGATAAAAACAGGCTACATTTTTTCAGTCAGAAAGTGATGAAACTTCACAAAAGGCAATTCTCATATGGATGAGGTTGCAAAAGTAGGAGCAGCAGGAGATAGAAAACCCAACTTTGTTTTCTCCTGTGCTACTGAGTCATTGGGGGAGCCAGGTGCAGGTACTTACAGACCGACCCACATAGGAATCCAAAAGCATTGTGTAATTAAGACAACTCATTAGGAAGGGCCCTGAGAGAACTACTATCTCTAAAAAGATGACTGACAGTTACTTCTGTTTAAAAATGATTGTGTATTTTCTCTGTCTCAGCCTCCCAATTTATTTTCACACTTACAAAGAAGCAAACCCCTATGAATTTTTTTAATAAAATTAACTACACAAATGTAAACTACTACTTGTAGGAGAGAACTGTAAACACTGGGAATTTGACTTCTTTACATATTAGCAATAAGGGGTTTTTTTTATACAGGTTCCACCATTTAAGGGGCAGAGAGCATTTACTAGTATAAATGAACACTGCTGTTATTCTGTTGGTATGAAAACAGCAGCAAACGTTTCCTCAGTTTAGTTTTGAATTCTGAGCAGAGCTCGTATTTCACACAGTAATAGTAACTTCCACGGACAGGGAGCATAATTACAGTGTCCTAGCTCCAAATGGCTGAAGGTTGTAAAGGATAATATATAGCACCTGCTGAATCTGCAGAAGGAAAAAACCTAACACAATAAAGAGCTCCCTACTGGCACACACCTCCTTTTTCAGAAGGACTTTCCAATAGTCACACAGGCAGGTGTTTTTTGATGGTTATGTCGCTGCAGTTGGTTCGACAACAGCATTTGACAGCTGCAATGACAGAATGGGAACAGACTATACCCTCAGTTATTCCAGGTTTTAAAATCCAGCCATGCAAAATCTAGGAAAGTTCGGAGTTACCGTTTCCTTTTGTGTGGCAAATTCCTCCTAGTGCTGTCTGAGGGATATAGCTACCACTCATCCCATAAGGATTTCTGGGGTGCAATGATACTTGCATTTCCACAAACTTTTCTCTTGTGTTTTCCAGAACCGCCTTGTATTTCATCATCTAAACAAGAAACACCAAAACTGCAGTCTCCTTCAGTCAGTCAGGAGCTGCAGAGGTCTGAAGACAGAGGCATGCACGCTTCCAGTTGCCACAGTCAATTATGTGATCAAAGAGTGAACAATTATGATCTGATCAAGCTTATTTATTCAGCCATCTACAATTCTCCCCAGATGTTCTAGATTTATGGAATATTCCAGGGGCTGGTGTCATAATCGAGCTTTGCTTTTAGATGTTCTTGATCCCAATCATGTGATAGAGAACCCTAATTAGTGACAAAGACACTGTTCCTCACGCCTCTTTGGATTATGTGCGCTGTTAAAATACAAAATGCTGGATTGTATCTGACTGCATAACATTACAGGGTTACCCTTCAGAATTTCTTCCAAGAAGCTAATTCTGAAGGTGAAAAATCCTTTAATGAAAGGGAACTCTGCCCTGAAGGTCCTGTGCCTCCAGAGGCAGGACCAGTTTCATTACAAATATTATCACCTCCTGGACTCATCATGGCTTTGCCGTCACAGAGATGAGTACAGTCACTCCAATAACTTCGGCCAACGTCATGAGCAATCCTGAAGATTTAAGCCAGGACCTTGGGAGAGGAGACAGATGGAGAGCAGGAGCAGCACAGGAGTGCCAAGGCTTTGTGCTCCCATCAGAGCAGGTTTCTCAGCAGATGACCAAGTCTGAAGTTACACAATCCATACCCAATTAGTCTGCTTGAATCAATCCAGACTCGAAGAGTTCCTAAATCTTTACAAACTTCCAGAAATCTTTAATTTCTGTTATCTAGGACAGACTTTTATAGCTTACATCTTCTCTGTCATCAGAAAAGCACTCTAGTGGAAATAATTCTTCAGACTGTACTTCACTGCAATTTATTTATTTGACTGGAAAGGAAAGGATAACTGAGAAAGAGAGCTTTTATTGTGATGTGTTCTCTATTGTAATGCTTCCCACATCCATGCCCATTTGTATTCCATCACCTCTGGGTTACGAGCAATTCTGTCAATGGGGATTGTCATGGCTGTAAAGACTTAACTCCTAATACCTTCAGATTAAAGAATTTTTCCCAGGCACTTTTTTTGTTGTTCATATTTTCATAAGGGATAACAGTTAGAGGGTTTAGAGGTTCAGTTGATCACTCATTATCAATCCTATTTGCTTGTTTTCTTTGCCAGGAAGATGATAAAATGTATTTAACCTGAACTCATCTGCAAGATCAGATTTTCTCTACTAAATGTTCTCTTGACTCATCTCTAGAGTGAAACTTGGGACCGATTTCAGCAGAGGCAGAACCGAGCCATAAACCCCACTCTCCTTTAGTACCATTCATATTATCATACAGGTATTCAGGATACAGATTCAAGTTATAAAAATGTCCCAAGAAAGCCACCAACTTTCATTGCTCCCTTCAGAAGTTTGAACCATGGGAATACAGGCTAAATTCTTTCTGAAAAATAATTTCCTTTTTTGTCATAGGAAGACTGATGAGATTGAGAGCATTGTATTCTGTAGGCATCTGGATATGCACCTCTGTATAACCTAGTCCCCCAGCACCAAATTCTGACTTCACCTGGACTAAAGAAAGGCCTGGTGGCAGAAATGGCTTCTCACTGTCCCAGAACATGGAGTTGGGGCAGAAGGGAAAAGTCATAGATGGTTGGTAAGGTTAAATCAAAGAAGGTTTACATAAATAAAGAAGTTTGTGGAGAGTCAGAAAAAAAGTATGAGAGGAGGAATGCAAAGAAATTAGAATTGTGACAAGAAAAAGATTGTAATGTCAGGTTAGAAGCATCTTGCGTGTTTCCAGGTGAGAGTGGTTTCCTTTTAGTTGAAAAAGTCAACCTAACCTTCCATGGTTAGAGAAAGAACAAACCCAGCCAACTTTCAGTTTACAGTTTTCAGGTAATTCTACCATTGATATATTGTTTTCTACAAAATAGTGGGCAGTCTAAACATAGGTATCCTTTGTACGGGAACACCAAAGGTCACCAAAAGAACCATCCTCCTCTTTATCTCACAGCATAATGTAGTCAGAAAACAGTTACTACAGTGATCAGAGATCTCTCTCTGAGATTTTTGTTTGGTGCTTTTATCAGACATGTGGGTCTGGGGTATGCTATATACATGAGGAAGCAATGACAGAGGAATAGGAATAGGAAAGGGGATGTTCTTACAGGGGGGGAAAAAAAAAGAAGTAAATTAGGCTGACCATACTCTTTTCTTGGCCCTATGGGCTACAATCAACTCTGTTATAGTGACATCATTTACAACAAACTTGATTTAAACTGGTTGCATTAGGGCAGCCAGGAATACTATATGGTTTTTAATGTTCTTAAGCGGATTTTTCAGTGAGAGCATGATGGTTTCTGTATAGGCATTTGCTACTGAAATGGGAAATAGGTGGGCTGTTTGATGAGTCTGTCAGCTGGAACACTGGCAATTGCTACTTGGGACTGCTTCAATGTAAATATAATTTTCTCAGACTTCAATACTCTGGGTCTGAGTCTTTTTTCCTGTTAGTATATACTAATCTATCTAATTCTTGTTACTATTTATTTTCATCACAACCAGAAGACAATCCTGACTTTAAATACATCCACAGGATGTATTGACACAGCTTTCAGAATGTGATAGTGAGAAATTTTCCTAGTGCCACCATTTTATTTCTGTTTCCCCTCCCCCCTTACAGAGGTCCAGTGTGTCACTGCTGCACCATGAGAAATTGTACATTTCCAAGCAAAGTCCCTGGGCAGTTTTCATTTTGTAATGACAATAAAAGTCAAAAGTCATGCTTAATTTCCTAAATCAGATTTTCACTGTTAAATCCCACTTTAAATAATGTTGTTGTTAATAATCACATAATCAATAGACAATGCTACTAGTTGGATGTGTGTATTTCTTTAGTTAAATTTGCTAATTTAATTTCTTCTGAAACTTTTCTGCCTGTAGTGATCTTCAATCCAGTTTTTCTTAATGTGTAAAGTTCTGAAATCTGATTTGTTCCTGTTCAGTATTAGACACCCATTTTATTCTGAATATGTACATACACACCTGAAAATCAACCTGGTTTGGCTTACCTTCCAAAACTGCAGCTGCATTCCAGTGCTTTGTAACGATGGTCACTGTGAAAAAGGCATCTGGAATCTTTCTGTCACCCAAAGCTTTTTAACCCCATTTATCTGAACATCTCTCATTGGCATTTCTGCTTGTCTGATGCTTTGCAAGATGTTTGTTTTCTTTTCCACAATCCCAGTGTGCAATTGTGTCACCTTCCATGAAGCAAGTGTTTACTACTGTCAAATTATCTACCTGCCCAGAAGGAGCAATGGGATGTGCACGCAGTGTTAAAGTTCCTTTTTTGCCCCTTTCTGGAGGTAGTGGAAGCATTTAGGTCTATGAAAATTAATCTCAAAAGACTGTAACAAGTCTCGCAAGTAACATTTGGGGGTTTTGTAAGTACTGCACACAACATGCTTTCTAAGCACCAACAAAAATAGTAGGCACTATTAAGCAGTCACAAAAAACATGGGCCACATTTTCTGGAGAGGATCCATACTACTGACAACTTCTCACAGCTACCCTTCAGACTCCTACTTGCCCTACTTTTGTGCTATGGAGCCACCTTATTTGAGGGAACATTTAAACAAGCGGTTTTCACTGGAGCGGAATTCCCAGTTGCCCCATGAATCCCCTGGCACAGATCCCTCTGGAGAAACATGGTCCCCTTCCTTGCTTCCCTGCAATCACCCCACAAGTGGACAGAGAGAGGCTGCTCCCACCTCTGGGCTGCAGCTACTGCTCAGGAACGCTGGAGGAGAGCTGCGGAATCAGCCTGAATGGCCATTCCATGTGGGGCTCTTTCCACCCAGCACACTTGTAGTATAATTAAAGGAGTGCCTCCCCTGCTCCTCCTCCCCCTCTCGCTCTTGTAGTACCTGAATGTGAACTTCTCCCTTGGATAAACAAACACTTGTACCCACACATATACTTCTGGCCTTTAAGGACTTTATTCCAGTGCCTTTTGTTAGGATTTTCAGTTTTACCTGTCATTGCCGGCTGGCATTCCTTTTTCACCTGTATCGTGGGTGGCACATTATTTAAGACACATGCTTTTCAACCCACTTACTAATTCCAGCAGAACTGGCAGAAGCTGCTTTATTAGCAGTATTTATACAACACATTTGCAATACACACTTTTAAAAATTATTTCTTCTTTGTAAGCAGTAGTATTGGCACGAGGTTCTGATTCCAGGTAAAACAACCACTGCCCACTACAGTCCCTCAGCCAGTTAAACAGTCAAAGAAAGCAAAGCCAAACAAGCTAGTCAGACATTACCAGAGAGAATGGTGATTATAACAAACAACAATACAAGTGGAAAATGCATGGCTATTCAGAAACAGTCTTTTGGGGATTGAAGAAGAGATCTGGAGCCATTTTTCACTAGGTTCACGAGAAAATGTCAGCACACAGATGCTACTGTACTGTCAGATTGCATCTTAATTTGGCCAAAGGGGACCCAGGCAGTCACCCCTTACAGACATTTTTAAAGGCCCATTACAAATCTGATTTATTGGTTGCTAAGAGTCTTCCTGCTATAGTCTGCAGATTTTGCATGACATGGAGCTGAAATCCAGTTACAGATAAATGTCTGCTTCTCTGTATGATCTAAATCCATCTAAATTCAGTATTTCTTGGGCATCGGTCAAGCCTCTCCCGGTTTGCCCACCCCCTCTCTTCCTAATACCTTTAGGCAGTTTACTTCAGAATGAAGCAGAACATTAACCTGTATAAAACTGCTAATTTGTATATAACTCTCTTGCTGCCATTAAAAAAAAAAATAAAAGGAAATGCCTTTTGTTCTAAAGAGGCAGGGAAAATTTTCAGGAACAAAAGAAATGCATCTGCCCAATAAAAGAAATGAGAAATTGCTGGGATATGTTTTAGATGTTTAGGCATGCTGGTGTTAACAACAACCATTCAAATAAAAATGCTAATTTGCTCCCGTTCTTCGATATTTTTAAAAAATCTCTTGGCTTTTTCCTCAAAAAAAAGAAGAAATTCCTTGCCTTCGGTGAAAAGCCAAAGATCATACGAGTGAAATGCATTTGGTATTGCTGAAGAAACACCATTCAAACTTGCTCTACTTGAACTGCCCATTGTTACAATTCAGACAATGTACAACAAGCACAGCTCAACTTCTAACCATGCCCACATCACAAGGATTTCAAAGTCAACAGCTCTTCCTATTTCCATAAACTCACCTCCAAAGCCTTCATTTGCAGCTTCTCTGGCAAAAATCTACTAGCATTGGAACAGTCATCTGACAATTTGTTACAGAAGCATGCCGCTCGTCCTAAAGCCTTGTATTTCGTGAAGCAACTATTCTAAACAAAGACAACATCAAAAGCTACAACAAGGATCGCTCACAGCAAGTCCAACTCAGCCTAAGTTTGGATTCAACATCTGTCTGAACACAGCAGTGCCTCCCATTTTGGTTTTGTTTTGGGGGATTAAACCCCATCTAGTCTCTTTAAGTGACCCTGCCTCAGGTTCCAGCTGTACTGCTTTACAAATCCAGAGAGAGAGAAGGAAGAAAAAAAAAAAAAAAAAAAAAAAAAAAGGCAAGAAAGAGAAGGCAGCGCCTTATCCCACCTTTCCATGGCTCTCAGCCCGTCTGTCTTCGCATGATCTGCAAACCACCTGTACTGGATCCAGCCCATTCTGGGGACGGAAATTATCTTCCCGGTAGATGTAGTCTCAGCTGTGCTTTGATTTTTCGGCACGAATGTCTAGAATCTTCTGCTTAAGCCCAGACACGGCAAACACAAAACTGCAGCTGAGCTCTTTTGTTTTCCCTCTCTCCAGGGCTGAGGCAGCGGCGCTCCCGCTCCCGCTCCCTCCGCCCCCGGCAGCGCTCGGCTCCGCCGCCGGCCCCCGCAGCCACCACCTACCCCAGCCCGAGCCGCCGCCGAGAGCCCGCCGTCAAGGGGCAGCTTCGGGGGGCGGTCAGGTGATCTTCCGGTTAAAAACCGAGAGGATGCTCGGGGATTGAGCGCACGGATCCGTGGTGGGATTCAAACTAGCCATTTACATTACAAAGCAGGCAGGGAAATAGGGCTCGCAGGAGATCATCAGGCATCCTTCTGCTTTCCAGCTCTGCGCTGGCAATCCGCACAAGAAGGTACAGCGCAAAGATATGCAATTAAACTTTTCAGTGGCAATAATCATACATACTTTGGATACCATGAAACTCCTAAATATTTAAAATTAGGGGCGTATTCCTAAATAAACATGATATTTTTTTAAGATGCTTTGCTGGTTCTGTATCCCTTTACAGATTCTTCCCAACTGTATATTTTTTTCCAAGACAATCTTTAAATATTTATGCTGAAGCCATATTTAATTTCTCATCAGCAAATAGATGGTACTCAACTAAAAAACCTCCACAATTATTAGTTCTTTATTCATATTATTATATTGCAATTCTAAGTATCTTTGATGTAAGGTCCATTATGTTTAAAACTGACTCTGAATTGCAGACTACCCAATGGCCCTGCTCCCTGGGATTACCCTGATTAAAGCTACCATACAGTGCAGGGCTTTGGAATTTAGGCTATAAAAGACTGATAGAATTCAGATTCTGTGAGAATCCTAGTTATTGCCAAGAAATACCCAAATATTGTTGCAAAAGTCAGAATTACTTGCAAATGATATGTTACAAGAAAATCTTATAGGAAAAAGACTGTGAATGTTGATAAAATACTGCATTTTAAACCTCAGTTTCCCTTTAAAAAATTCTATTATGTTCAAAGACACCACCCAAAATACTCCTATGCATTCACTGTAAAATGGTAACAAACAGGAAACATCTGCAAAACAAGGCACAAAGAGTAAAGTAGGCATCTGCATTTTATCAGTCTTTCTGAGAAACTAAATGTGTAGATGTAATGTACCATCTATTTCAGAAGAAATCTAAACCCATTTTCTTATGACCACGTTCTTAAAGACTCAGGTTAAAACCAGAAAGCCTACTCATCCATCCACCATCCACCACAGGCAATTCTAATACTTTCCAATGTTTCCAACAATACAACATTTAACCATTTACTTATGTTGTATTAACTGCGGATCTGTTCACAGACACCTCAATTTCTCTGGCACTACACACAGAATGCAGATTTCCACCTTTTACTTTCTCTACTATCGCTCTTATGATGTAAGGTAATTCTTTTGATAAGTACACAAAGGAGCAACCTGGATTTCTTTTAGGATACTGAGGGAAAAGAGTTACATGAGACATCATGGATTAACTTCACCATATTATTAGGCTATTATTATATCTACTAGACTGATACTAACAACTCTATCTTGCTCTGACTTTCAGAGACTTAAGGTTTTTAACCCTGACACATCCTTTTCAGTAATGCTCTAGTAAGAGTGCTTCATATCATTCCTATTATAGCCAAAATTTTTGCCACAGTCCATGAGCTTTAGGCAGAAGCCAAGACTGACTCTAAGGGGCCGGTAAAATTCCCATAACTATAAGATAGATAGATAGATAGATAGATAGATAGATAGATAGATATGAGGCATTATTTCAAACCAGTCTTCATGGGAAAAAATCACTCAACTTTTGTTTTGCCACATTTCATTTAATTATATATTGAAAAAAAATGTCAGAAGTGGGACACTTGTAAGCATATCCATGCAGAAAGGTATCTAACAACTACTGCACGCTGAGCACAAGAACATGTTTAAGATGATCCCAGCAGTGAAGACCATAGGAACCAACACAAGACAGGAACAAAGCAACTTCAGCTCAGTTGTCTAAGTTTCTGGTTACAGGTGGAAGTCTGCAGTTCTTTGGGGCACTCTGTGTAGCCACATGTAGTTACTCTATTAATAAATAGTTTTTTCCTTTCACCCTCTGAAGCCACAATATTGCAAGCAGAGTTGGGACATTCACTGGCTGCAATGGGTCAAATATGAGAGAGCCATCTGAGTAAGTCACCTGGAGAGGCTAGCAGGGCCAGCCAAGCTACAGGTCTTCAGAACTCAGGATTGTATATATATTGGAGTTTTCTAACTTGGATACTGTCAACCTTTTTATTATTGTTGTAAAGTCAACATTAAACTTGGTTTTAGTGGAAAAAAAAAGGCCTAAACTATCATTGCTGGAAAGACAAATAGACACAATTTATCCTGCCTGGTACTTAAGAGTAGCTACAATACTGTGTAAATCATGGGACTGCTCAACAAAATTTCTGATGTAGTCAGCTACTAGAATGCAGTTGTGTGATTCTACATGGGACTCCCACTGAATGTGATGAGTTTCTTGATAAGCAAGAGGATTACATCTTATGCACTCTTATTACAGACATCAAAATGTTCACTTTAGCAAAGCTGAATATAGTAGAGCTTTTCAACAATGAAATGCTGCGATCACCCTTCTACTGCCAAGTATGGTTTACAACTCTCAAAAGAAAGTAATTTTGTCTGTACGAAATACAGCAATGATTTTAGGCTTCCAAAAAATGGCCTTTTATAATGTCTGGGCTGCCATACACATTGACAAGAACAAGAGATCCAGACTTTACATGTCCATGTCATAAAAAGTACAGATCTAATCCACTGGAAGAAACTGGAGGCTAATCTTCCATCTAAAGGCTGTATGTATACATGCAAGTAGGTATGTGAATAATGTGTACAGACATGTACACATAATTAATAAGACCATGTAATAAATATGGATGAAACCTATCTCAACCATGCAGATAACAATTATGTTTTGGAAATTGTGTGCAGTAATATTTGTCAAAATAAAAATCAGTGCAAACTGATACTTTACTCAGGAAATTAATACAGGATTTTTTAATCCTTAAGTTTATCTTCTGTAATCTTTAGAGAGGAATTTGAGAGTTTCCCAGAAGAATCACTGGTTTTAAATCACACTCTTTTAAAAATTAGAGCTTTAATTCAAACAACAACACAGACATAATCAAATTATTGAGGCATGACAAAAATAAATTAGTGGTCTAGTTTGTGATAGAAATAGTCTCAATATTTGCAATGTTAATTTCAAAACAGTAAAAAATGCATATATCTACATAAAATAACAATAAAAATCCCTATTTTAGTTATAATAATATCAGCCTTAAGGCTGGATTTATTCCTAAAAGAAGACATAGAAATAGGTTGCATCTTTTTAACAGTTCATTTATATGCAAGTCAAAAAGGTATATCCTTAAAAATGAAACTATATTCAATCAGTAAGAAAATGGGTATGTCATGTATTTATGAAGTCTTTTTGAATTTGTGCAGCAAACAGGCACAAATAGCTTTTTTTCCCCATTAATCTTCAGATGTAGAATTTGCAAGTGTATGTTTCAAAATTAGTGCCAAAGGAAGAAAACAGCTATTGACTTCAGATCCTTTACATCAATATTTTTGATGAGTGAAAATATCCAAGTGCCTACAAGTTACACACATAATTTTCACAATGGGGCAAACCACAATAAAAATGGCATTTACAGTATTTTAAGTATCTTCCACCCTTAAAAATACTGTAAATTATAATCAGGAAATTTAACAATTCTGAGGTAGATTTGGTTTGGGTTTTGAGTTTTTATCTACAGTCCTTTGTCATCACAGGTTAAAGATTGCAAAGAAGAAAGTGAAAGAAGGCTGAGACAGAGACATGGTCTGAATCCAGTTACAGTATAAATAAGCCATTTGACGTGTGGTCTGTGACTCGTGCTAGAGAAAGCCTCTATAGAAGGCCTTTCCACAGAATGAATTAGTTATCATCTTTGACTTTAAAACAGACAGAAAGAATGGAGAGATGATTAGCTACATTAATACAAATATCCTTTGAAATTCATGACCTTTCCTTATCAAATTATGGGAAGCCAGAAGAAGAAATTATGGAAACTTTCCCTTCTTTAAAAAGCAGGTTAATGATAAAATAGAAGTAGCAAAATTCCTTTGACAGTGAGGAGAAAGTCACCATCAACTCTGCCAGAATGTCCATGCTTTTTTCCCTTCTGAGTATGTTCCACATTGCACAGGACTGCATCCAGATTTTTAAAAAATTATTTCTGGTGAGGGAGACTCCACAACTTCTCTCTGTTCCAGTGCTTGGTCACTTACACAGTGAAGAAGCCCTTCCTTGTCTTCAGGTGGAACTTCCTGTGAATCAGTTTCTGCCCTTTGCTCTTTTCCAGTTCTTGGCACCACCAAAAAGAACCTGGTCCATCCTGTTGACACCCTCCCTTCAGATACTTACAGACATTCTCAAGGTCCCTTATCAGTCATCTCTTCTCAAGACTGAACAGGTCCAGCTCCCTCAGCTTTTACTCTCCTTATAAGAAAGATGCTCCAGTCTCCCAGTCATCTTCACAGAGCTGCACTGTACCCTCTCCAGGAGCACCAAGTCTCTCTTACACTAAGGAGCCCAGACACGGCACACCAAATGCAGCCTCACTAGGGCTCAGTAGAGAGGAAACTTATTCTCTTGTACAAAATTTGTACAGGGTTCAATTAAATTCCATAGAATTCAACGTCTGGAGGATTTGGGGAATGGAACGTGAGGCTTCCAGCAAAACTTTAACAAAACTACTTTGCCAACCAGTTCTGAGACTTGTGTTTCAGAGAAGACTGAGTGTCTTCATCTAACTGCTAAACACAGTAACCTTAATAACTTTGGCAGAAGCCAGTGGGTAGCGATGGGAAAAAAAGTCCCATAAAAATGTCTGGGGTTTTTTTGATGATATTAATTTAACTTTCTTGGGATAGTTCAACTCTTTCTCTTTGAGGTTGTAATATTGCCTGTTCAGGCTCATGAGGAGAAGGAGAAGATAATTATAGTCCTCTTCAGACAGTGTGTTCATTAAGTGTGTTATTTTGGATAAGTAAGTTTTTTAATTGGTTTCCAGTGCCTGTCAGTAGGATAGTCTATGGTGTCATGGCAGTGAGGATCTGTGCCCCTACTGCTTGACCCTGTTGGAGCTCAATACAGTTTAATTGAATTACAATAGGCGTAACCACAAGATGTCAATTACTGGCTTACTCACAGTGTTCACTCTTCCTCCAATGGCACTTGATTGATTCACTCAGCACACTTCTCTTATTAGAGGACCTCTTCCCAGAGAATAAGTATTGCACAAAGATGCCACATTCTTTATTAAACAGGAGCATATCACACAACTCTTGTGGCACTGACTGAAAAAATTCAAGCTCCACCTGGTCTGAGTTTATAGCATGTGACCTACTTTATTTGAAGCTAGAGTTGGAATGTCTTCCTGCACCTATGACTTTGCCCATGTGTTGATAGTTTCCCTCTCTGGAGATGGAAAGATACCATTTTTTGAATTATGCAAAACTATCTTTTGTTCGATAGAAAAAAATTAATTTTGTTTGTTCTCTTGAGAAAATACAATGTTTGAAAAGAATCTTTCTAGATTTCAAGTGTTTAAGTTATGTGAAAGAATTAAATAAAAATAAATCCTTAGTCTATCTTTCTGCTGTTCCCTAGTGCTCCGTCATCCAATTTAAGACGTGAAACCATAAAGACACCAAAAGCACTTAGTATGTTGCGAAGATAATTACCTAAATCCATGGAAACTGTTAAAAAATTTTGCCAATTCTCCTTTTATGTAAATAAAATCCTGATGAAATACAATTTAAAAAAAAATTGCAATTTTGGATTTTTCTGTTAAACAGCCAAACGTAATAAGTTTTGTAAAACTTTTTCATGGAGAAAAATAATTTCTTGATCTGTAAATGTAAATTAAAATGTAAATTTGAAAAATCACTGTGGTCGTATCAACGTTAATATGACATGACTATGTCTTCTACTCAAATGTTATTTCACCATGATTTAAGAAGAGCTAAATTACATTTTAGCAAACATTCTTTAATCCTGTGTGCTACTACTAGAAGGAGTGAAACAGAAAGAGTAAGAAAAGTTAAATTTGCAGGAGGAATGGATGTAATATTACAAAATATCAAGACTCTTGACTGAGCCTTCTCAAACTAGTATTATTGCACTGTGCTTCCAAGTTATTACCTGCTAGAGATTATTTGCTCAACTACATGTTTTCTCAGTCCTCCCTAGTCCCTGTATATGATACAAACCACTTCTAAAACAGTTCTCAAAATATCTATTGCAAATTTTGGATTAAGATAATGCTAATAACAAATTAAGAAAACCAAATTTTAAAGCATTAAGTCTACTAATTTATTATATTCCTAAAAATTGTAATAAAAAATGTTTTTTCTTTATTTAATGTCATATCAAAATAAGGGAACCCACAAAAGAAAGCAAAAGAAAGCATTTCAGTATTCTGCTTTTATATACTATATTAAGATATCTTGTTTAAGTCATTTTCTTCTGGCGTTGCTATAATACCTTTGCAACAGAAAATGGAAGGTCCATACTTTTTGTGCAAATAATCCAATTCCACAGCTTGGTATTAACAGAAAGGGTACACATTCACTATTGTAATTCCTAATGGTTACTGACCAAAGACTATAATACTCCTCTGAAGCCAACAATATTTTACTGGGAAGTGGCTGATTTTAAGTTTCATAAATGATTGTGCTGGGGAAACCTAACATTTGGAAATTATGAAACATTCTTCCTTTCTCCCACTCCCACTGTGTTTTATGGGAAGAGGAGGTAATAATTTTTCATACAATTGCTCTTTCACTCTAGAACTTCAAATGTGGGGAACTCATTGGGGCTTCTAAAAATTAGGAGTTTAATCTGAAATTCTGGATTTTTTGTTTCCTATTAACAAAAGACAATCGTTAAATTACTCAGAATACATATAAAAGAATTCTATCTACATGTAAGTATGAGGTATGATATCTATAATCTTAATTATTTTATTTAATCTTTCTTGTACTTTCAGCATTTTAAGTAGATATTTTTTATATATTTTTATATATTTTTATATTTTCTCATAAATAAGAATCTGCTTTTATTATTAACTATCCATCTCTGTATTCATGTAGTGTTTTAAATGTTATGTTTGCATGTCATGTGCATTTTAAAAGTCCAAAGAATTGTATCACTTAATTCCTACATGCACACATAAAACTCACAGTTTTTTATTTAAATCAATTATTGGACAAGCGTGTAAGGGACTTTTCTGGTACCATTTTGATTTTTTTCTTTCTAGGAGATTTTGCCTAAAAAATAAAGCAAGCCTCATATTCCTAGTGTACATAGTAATATTCCATCTAGTCATTAATAGTCAAACACTTGCACAGTGGCACATCTGACATAGGCAGCTGAGTTGGGAATTGAAGCTATAATAATTAACAATAGATTTCCTGATCTCACCGTGACAAGTAAATGAAACACTCTGTAGTGTGCTTGCCCACTGGAAGAGGGAATTAACTCAGTATGAAAAGCAGAATGAAAGCATATCTCTGATTAGATCTAATGCACAAGGAATGCAACAATGGGAAGCTTGTGTCAGCAGAACACATCAAACTTTTTTCTAAATATTGTGCATGAGTATGCAAAAACATGCACATTCCCCATAAAAACCACAGTGAAATGCACAGGATGTACAAAACACAATCCATACTGCATTAAGAAAATAAATAAATAAGTAGATCAATTAATTAATTAATGAATTAAACTGCTGAATGTTCTTACTTACACCAAAAATTTAATTCAAAATTTAAATTTCTTCAGTAATTTTGGCCCCATTCACTTCAAATCTCCTATTTAAATTTCCTATCTCTGTTCCTGCTGACCAGCCTGGCGGCTCTCGCGTTCAGGACCCTGGAGAGCAGCAGCGCCCCGAACCCGCCGGCAGCAGCTTTCACCCAAACGCGCACAGCCCTGCCCTCACCTGCTCCATTCATTGTTATCCTCTCTTCTTAGTCTGCGTCTCTTATGACTGCTCCATATTTGCCTTCCTCTTCCCCAAATTGTCTTTTTCTCTTATATGACATTTACTGTTGCAGCAACTTTTTGTCTGAAACAAAATGCTCTCCCTTTCATTCTTTAAAGTGTGTTGGTTTTGGGGTTTTGTTTTGTGTTTTTATTTTTGCTTTTGTTTTTGTAAGGCTACCTTATCTTTAATGTTGACAATATCATCATGGGACATTCGATATAATTATTGTATCAAGCAATATAGTTTTGTTATTTTAATATGTACCTAGCTGGGTACACTGCATTCTTTTACACTGTGTTTTGCTAGAAAACTTATTTGTAGTAATATAAAGGAGTTCAGTACAGCAATAACAACGCAGTTGTAGTTACAAATCTTCTTGCATGAATTAAAAACATTTAAATATTTCAGATTATATTCAAAACTCGAAAGAAAAGATAAAATTTAAAATCATAACTAAAAATCTGATCCTGCAAATACTTACAACGGTGGATAATCCCAGTCCATTCACTGGACCATTCACCTGCACAAAGCCACATGGTATGTTCTTGCACATCTGATCCTAAATTATCTCATTAAGCCTCAGAGTTTAATTAACTCTCAGAGAGATACAAATCAAGAGTGATTCCCAAAAGTCAGTACAGACTCACCGGTGTAGCTCAGTGAATTCTTTTTTATTTTGGTTTCTTAAGGAGAATCAAGTTTCTATAATGGCATTATGAGAGGGAGGCAAGAAGGAAGGAAAGGAGGATGTGGGTATGGCACATACAGAGACATGCATTTGTCTCTGTGTCCTTCAGCCTCTCTGACTATGTTGGAGCACAGTGGCCAATTTCAAATGATTTTTATTAAACAATAGTCATCTTCAACCTACCAAGCTTTTAGAATTTTGTGAAGATACAAAGGGGTAGGGGGATTCAGGAAGGGTTGAATAATAAGCGCATTCTGGAGATCAACCACAAGACTCATAAGAGACCCTTTTTGTGGATTTAGCATCATGGAAGCATTCTTTCTTTCTAAAAGCCATGAGAGTTCAGACAATATATTTCATGTCTCTCTTTCAATATGTGGCTTTGTAAGTTTACTCTGCTATGTGGAATTCAGAGTGCATCCTCAGCCCTGGCTCCATCAGAATAAGAAATAGCCTCTCTTTCTTCACAATAAACAAAACACTCATGCAATGTTCTTTGGAAGATTCAGACACATGAAAAAAAAAGTACTCAAAACAAAACAGTCAAACTGTTGACATGCAGTGATGGACTGTTTATAGTGGCTCCAAGGCACCTTTTAGCAAAGATCCACTTTCAGTCAAAGCACTTATCAATACACAATACGAAAATCAGGTGATATAAAGGGGGAGGTCTGAAAGGTAATCCCCACATATATGCAAGAATAAGGACGTGTCCTTTAGACAAGAATAAGTCGACGGTGCCTACAAATACAGTCACATTCAAACACCATCAGTGAATCATAGCCTTACTCTGGATCACTCAGAACTCAATTTGGCTAACATATAGGTCATTACATAACCTGGCAACTGAAGATAAAGAACAATGTGTCTGGCAGACAAACTTCAGAAGTCTGAGGTGAAATTTAGACTCTACAAAGCTCATTGGGGTGAAGAAGCTCTTTCTTCAGCACAAAATCACAGATCCTACTTCCATATGCAGTGAAAGAGGAAGGCAAACCATCTTCATTGCAAGGAAGGAGCTGTTATCATAACTGAGATCCCATGCCTTCAAATTCAGGAGCAGAGCAAATAATGTCACTCACTCTGTAGGCACTGACTGTCAAATGGAAACCAAAACTGGTACAGTATGCTCCTAAAAAAAGAGATTTCACTTCTACAGGTCTTTTTTTTTTTCCCTCCCTAGCACAAATAAAAATCTTTTCTCTAGAAGAATCTTTGATAACTTGACTCTGATGGAAATCAAAACTTATTTAACCTCCTAAAGAAGTGGGGTTTTTTTCTATAAGGATTCTGGAATTAAGAAGCCCCACATTTGGCAAAAGAAAGTTGACAAGGAAATATTTTAAAGGAAATCTGTGAATTCAAATGTGAGCTAAAAGTTAGAACTGGCAATAGGTAGTGACTGTTAGCAATAGGAATTCCTAATGTTCAACTACAGAAAATTAAGGTTTCTTAAGTCTTACATGCTATGCAGTGGGAACATAAGAAACAGTTAAAATATAGAGGAACAATTGCTGTTGTTATATGTGGAAGTCAAAAATAAACACTGAACACCCAATCTTTAATGCTACTTCAGGTGGAAATGTTATGATTTACAATTATGAGTTGGCATCCCAAGCACACAGCTTACAGTCTCCTCAGAAAGTAGGTAGCTGCAACTACTCATTTTCCAGAGTGTCAGGTCTGTATCCAGTTGTCAGAATCAACACCAAGAGCCTAATTTTACTTTTTCTCCTACTGTATCTTTCTGCATCCTGTGGAACACCATTACACATGAAGAGAAAACCCATTTTTGTCATACATGTCAAGATTTCTGATTTCACAGTTTACCTCACTGTTCCCACTGACAAAAAAAATTCTTGTGAACAAAGTTTAGATATACCAAAACTCAGTGCATATTCATTCAACCCTTCTAGTTTCTTATACGGAATTTGATAAAATAAGAACTAATTTTTGAGTATTGTCAAAATCTTGTCGCCTAACAAGCAAAAAAACAAACAGAGTATTGTATTGCAAATAGCTCTAGCTTGCTACTCCATTAAAATATGATCCAGAAGGATTTTTCATTTCATCAAAAGAGTAGAATAGGAGCAACTTATATACGACTACTCCAAAATGAGAGCTGAAACTTTGACTAGATTACAGATCTTTACTGCTGGTCTCATGTTCCCTAGAGGAGTCATAAGAAGACTCGTGGATTTTTTCCTTGCACCTGATTCCAGGGATGGAACAGGCAACGATTTTCATATTTAAAATATTAAGGGTATTTTTAACTGTGAATAAAGAATACTTATTTATCAGCACTGGGATGTACTGCAGATGCTACATCAAGCTTCTGAAATTCTTTTTCTCTGTTCAACTTTTTCACGTCATAGCATAATATTCTATTTTACAGGTAGTCCCAGATTAGGAAGAATTCCTTAATCAGTACAATGATCTTACTGCCAGTAGCATGGGCTATTGAGTATTATTGGCATTCCATCACAATGGCAAAACAGATGACTGAAATGGGGAGAACTCATTTCTTTTAAACCAGGCTACAGTCAGATAAAGTGCACTCTGAATTGAAAACTAGATAATGAATGCTGGATTGCTTCTGTCCTCTCTTATAGAAGGTAGAGCAGGATGTATCAGGAGAAAATTCCTTCCTATTTAGGGCATGGTTAAAACTGCCATCTATGCATCTCATTTAATGAGATACATATTCCAGAGGGAAGGAAGAGAACAGTCAGAGATGAGTGATGAGGCAGACCACCACTTCTAGGAGTAGTGACAGAAAGTATCACAATATGTCCTTTTTGAAAACTATGGATCTGTACATAAAAATATGTAAGTCTCATGATTCTAGGATGAATCAAAGCCTAGGATTTTCAAAGAATACCTGTATCCCACTGAAGAGCAATGGAAAATCCATGAGACAAGTCATAAGAAAAAAGCTCTTCAAGTAAATACTAAGAGTAAAAAATCATGTTATATAATTCTTGCTCACATTCTGGATGTGTTCTTCTCACTTCCTCTCTTTAGAAACCCACTTGCCTTGAAATCTGATCACCATGCATGCTTCTACTATAAAATGTATTTATATTAATAATTTAATGATAGCTGAGCCGCACAAGGTCATTTGTGTTCTGTGAGGTAGAGGTTATTTTACTAGATTTAAAAATGAAGGAATAAAAGAAGCATGACATGACTCAGTAAAAAGGCTTCTTTACTTTAGCACCTAAATATTCTAATCAATAACACTGTGGAATCATTTTTCCCTGAGGAAAGAAACAAATTAATAAATAAATGTATTTAATTGGCATAATAATTCCTTAGACTCTTACATTTTCAAGACAGAGTTTCTTTGGCATAATTGGTCTTTCTTGTTTTCATTCCTTGACCATAATGTCCATCTTTCTCCCTTTCTGGAGTATTACCAATAGATTAATAATTTTGAAAGCCAGCCAAGCTAACAGTGGTGGTGGTAACAGTAGATTTTGGTATTTCCTTGGAACACTGAGTTGTGCAGCTAGTTAAAGTGATTTGAGAAATGGTAAGATAATCTAATGGTATGTAGTCTATTGTAGTTTCTGATATTTATACCCTCTCTAAAAGCAAAGAGAAATAAAAACATATTTGTGAGAGAATACAAAAAATAGTCTCAGGAAATATCTTAGGAAATAGTTAAAAGTCTATGTAAACAACAACAACAACAATCTACCAAGTAAGATTACTATGTCTTTAGATACCCAAATCTCAAAGCAGAACACCTAAGCCCCAACAGTCTAATAACTGAAGTACAGATAGAATAAAAAAAGATGACACCTCCTCTTCCCATCAAATGAATTCAGATTCTGGGATTGCAATTACTAACAATACAAAATGAAGTAGACATTTGGACCTTGGTTAGGAAATGTGCAGCAGAACAAACAACAGTATTAGGCATGCCTGAAAATAACATAGCTTACATAATTACAACAGAAAAAAAAATTAAAGAAATAAAAACCACTCATGTACCATGGAACTTATGCCTCAGCAAGTATGAGATCAATGCATTATATGGCTTTTGAAAGCTTTCATTTACAGTTAAATCCAAACTGAAACACCAGAGCATTAAAGCCAGGAAAATCCAAAGGTCAGCATTTTTTTTCAATGAACAAAGTATTAAAAATACTCTCTAAGTGAGCACTTCTTTGTTATATAAAACCCTGTTCACTGAACCGATTTCCTGTTAGTAGACTGAACCATGGATTAGGTACATTTGATTTGAAGAATGTCACTAATGAAACAAATCATCAGGAAAGGAAAGAGAATTTTAAAGCGTGCTTAGAACACTGCAGGGTCAGAGTGATGCAGTTTTGCAGAGCAGGGTGGAAACTCAATGGAAAGAAATAAGGGAAAATATGAGTGTATTAAAAGGGATTAATGATGTGGCCTTAGAAAGCTGAACCTTCTGAAAGAGGTACTTGGAACTGAGGTAGCTGATGAAATATAAATGTCAACAACCATTACAGCTTAATGCAAGTGAAACATTTGTAGTACAAAGTTATAAAGAAGTCCGACTGTAGTTGAAATTGGCCTGGGTTAATGAATGTTGAATGTTCTTAAAATTTGGACTGAACAATTGGTAGTCAGAGTTTCTGGCTTGCACAATAATATTATCATTAAAAGCGTGTAATTTTAAGCAAGTCATGACTGCAATGCCTCAGTTTACCTGTTTATGAAACCAGAATGGCATTTAACTGTGTTGTGGGGCTTAATTATGCTCATAAGGTACAGGGGATCATTGTAGGAGATGTATGCATGTGAATTTTTATGAGCATAACATCTGTATCAACAGTTCTTTGAATAATAAAAGACATGTAATATGCAGGATTGGAGGTGTTAATGGGTGTTTTTCCCCGTCATTGTATAGTAAGTTACACATAATCAGAAAAAACAAAACTAAGATAAAATGGGACAATTTTATAATTGTGCTGAGAATCAAACAATCATCATCCCACATGTAAAAATCTGTAACCTTCTAGGATGTTTTTCTGATATTAGTCTGGAAGGTAGTCAAGGTTATGCATCAAAATTTAAAAGTCCATAGCTCATCATGGTGTCACAGACACAAACCATGACTGGATCCTTGCTCCTGTGCCAAATGATAGTTTCAGTTATGACATTTACCATAAAACTTCAGAACATTGTTACATATATCTTTCTCTGGATACCATCATGCTGAAGAGGCAACTGCATCCTCAGCACCTTTCTAAATGTCCTTGCCTCTTCAGATAGTGAGAAATTTGCATGTGTGGTGCCTTTGACTCACCAAACGGTCCCAATTAACTTCTAGTATCCTTTCTTCTTTTTTTTTTCTTTCTTTTTTTTTTTTTTTCTTTCTTATTTTTTTTTTCTTTTGGTTTGGCTATCTTTGTGGTGTTTGTTTTTTTTTGGGGGGGGGGTTAGTTGGGTTTTTCTTTGTTTTCTTGCTGTAGGAGGATTCTATGTTTTAGTTAGGCCTTCAATCTTAAGACAATATTCCTTATGACAGAAATCAGATACAAACCTATATCCTCCTACAGTAAGAAATTACATTCTCTGATAAAAAAAAACCAACAAAACTTTGTTAACACACATTTAAGACTCTCCTTAGTATCTCTTACAGAGCATCACTTCAGAAAAATTAAACCTTCTGAAAAGCATAAAATAAAGAATTACAGTATATGACAGCTCAGTCTAACTCACTTCAATTTTACCTCTGCAAAAGCCACTGGGAATATCTGTGACAGCCCATCTCCAAAACCAGTGCATGACAGGGCAGAGTGGTAAAATATAGAGTGAGTTAAAGGGAAAAAAAGTGTTTCTGTGAAGTAAGTGAAGTGCTTTTTCCATGATTCTTTTATATTATCTGCAAAAACAGAATGCAAAATATATATATGGCAGGCCATGGATTAGCAAGGGCAGAGCTAAGGTTAATTTTATATCTTTTCATTTCCCACAGCTTGATTTTGACAGGTCAAAGCAGTGGTGGTTAGTTTGTGAATCAGGCTACAGCAGGAAATTTATAGATGTGAAGGTAACTCATATATTTCAGTTAATACATTGGACTACTTTCCATAAACATTAATTTTGTTGTTTTGAAGATGTGTGGATGCTAAAATATGAAAGCAACCCCATTTTTATACAAGATTTGAAGCTGATTTAGGTGCACAAAGCTATTGCAGAAGTTGAAAGCTGAGTTACTGCTGCAATTAGGCAGAAGGAAGTTGGGGCTTTCTTCCACTCCTGACTACATTACTACAGCAGAAGAGTAATCATCATTCCCATTATTTCTATAATTCCCATCACTGGATGCTGGAGTTACTAAGATACTAAGAGAGATGGATTGTTAGTTTTTCTCAAACCTAAATAGCATCAATCTCTGTGTGCTACACTGCTTCTAAGCATGAAAAAAGAAGGCAGATGTTTTACAGATTTATAGTTTTGAAAGAATATGTACAGGGCCAAAATTTCCCAACCTCAGGCTCCTTGCAGGGGGTTCTTAATGATCATCATGAAGGGATGATCACCATTCAGCAATGGTGAAGGAGTGTGCTGGGTTGCTGGTTTTTTTTTTGTGAAAGAACGCCCCTGGTCCCTGAACATGAGCAAATGAACTGCTTATTATTTAAGTCATAACCTGAGCTGGATGATATGAAGCAGTGAAATATATAAATATTACTTGATTTCCTCCCAGCCTTCATGTTCATGACTGAAATTATTTGTTTCTTTTTACGTGATTTTATATGCCTGACCCTGGCCATCCCTAAATCTTTGAACTTACCTTTTAAATTTTTAAATATTAAAAAAAATATAAATCATCAGAAATAATATAGTCAGCGGTTGGAAAAGAAAGTTCTGGACAAAATTTTAACTAAATGGGCAAAATGTATAGAGTTTAAGTAGCAAAAAATTCCTACATTTTATGAGAGCTATCTCAAAATGCTTCATCCTATCAGTTTTTCACCAAAAGACAGACAGTGAAGTACTGTATTTTTGAAAGAAGAGATAAAAACTACAGAAAAATGTACTGGGGGGAGGACAGATGCATTCTCACTATTGTCAGTTTCTGCTGTCATGAAAGGAAATGGGGCAGACTCAGAAGGGGACAGTTTTTCTAAGAAGATTGTTTCTACCATAATAACCAGTTAAGGGTTTGTCTTTTAGAAAGTCAGCTCCAAGTTCACTCCCAACTTTTGCTGCATTTGGGGATAAGATTATTTAGAATAAGTAACATTGTGCAAATTGAAACACAGGACCTATGCTTTAAAACCTATTCAACATAAGATGGAAAACAGCAAATCACTATGGGCCTTCTGAATTAAAGATAAAATTAGATGTCTATACATACTCAAGAGAGAGCATACTATTGGAAGAAGCACCTATTCCACAGGAAATTTAGAATAAGAAATTAAAATATTTGAGTTTATCTAAAAAGATCTTCAATCACACTATTTGGGTTGCTATATTCAGCAAACTGCAAGCTGATTTGAAATGGAAATATATATCTTTAGAGTAAAAGGAGTGTGCAGATGGTCTTGGATGACTGAGAAACAAAACGAGTACTAGCACAAAATGAGCACAAACTGTTCATTTTATGAGTTGTCATGGAGAGAATTATGAATGGAAAATATTCTTACTCACTAATGAAGGCAGGAGAGCCCTGAAAGCTGCACTAATTATACTGTAACTGCATTACTTCAGTATGGACAATTTGTTGAATAGTATTTCTTATTTCAAGTGCTGACAAACTACTGTGTAAAATTTCATGCAAACACATCAGTTTTCTGAAGAGCAAACCAAAACATTTAGATTTGAAGAAAGAAACTGGTTACATGGAAAAAAACTTTTGCTCATTCGGCAAAAGTGAACATGCTAAACCTGAGAAAAGGTAAGAAAGGAAAGGAGTGCATTTAATTTTCATTCCAGGGCAAGAGACTAAAGGACAAACAGAAATCTCTGTGTTACTTTCTGTAAAGACAGAGGTGGATAGGTGATGCAGAGAAAATTAACTAACACAAGTACTGATAAGAATGACCAAGTAACTGTAGTTTGGGAGGTTAGGTGAAGTAGCAGTTCAGGTATGATATCAGTATATTACTGATTGATGAGGATTCAGTGATTGAATAAGTTACTAAAGTTATTATAAAGTAAATTCATTCATTTAATAGTTTATCTGATAGAAAGGAAGATTTTCAAACAATATAATGTGTCACATTTCCAAATTTATCATGAGAGGACTTGCAGTAGAGGGCTTAGGAATAGGATTCTCTAATTCCTTCCATAACTAGGAAGGCAAATGCCACAGAAACCAACTTTTGAAGTGCTCTGTTACCTACTCACTAAAACAAAAAAAGAAAAATTATGTATTTAAGTACTTGAGATTCCATGAAAAATCAGACAAATTCTAGATCCTTTAAGATCAGTAGTAGAGATAAGTACAGATGAGGTAAAATTGAATGTAGAAGCTTATGTTTGAGACAATTCTAAAGTTAAGGAAAATAAATAATAATAAAAAAACCCCAAACCAATATTGCATTTCAGTCATCAACTGTGAGTGCCTAAATCACACTTTTACTGGTCATGTACATCTCAAGATGTTCCTCACCTTCTGTCACTGTGCTGGCAGGACAGTAGGATCACAGGAGAAAAAAAGCCTGGTTCTCATTTGACAGCAAAAACACACCAGTTGGGATGCAGCATAATGCGGGTTCCAGAGGTAGTTCCCTCATGTAAGGTAGTTTGCAGATTTTGAGATAATTCTGTATAAAGCAAATTCCTTTCAGATTGCCACATCCTTTAGTCATAATTTGATGGATACACAAAGAAAAACTCATTATCTGCTTTAATTAATGATACTGCCATTAAGAGTAGTGTAAAAACAGGTTTGTGTATTGGGGACATACACTTTTTTTTTTAAAAAAAATCAATTCACTGAGAGGTTTGTTACTTCAAAACTAATGGAACATATAATGTTATCTCTGAATAAGGAATAATGCTTGATTTTCTTACTCTCCAAGCAGCTCCAGAAGCAGCTTATTTCTCTAGCTGAACTCGAAGAAAGTAATATACATAATAAAATTAAAATTCATGTCCCATGATTATCTTTCTGCACCATTTTCTTCAGCTATTTTATTCAGTCTGAATAAAATTCAGTATTTTCTTTATTTCTCATCCTGTATATGAGAGCTTGTTATTTGCAGTCTCTGCATCAAAAGAGAGATGAGAGTTCTTAGATGCATACATGTGGTACACAGACAATACAGCACAAATTTAATCTCAATATTTGTAAAACCTTTCTTGTTCACTAAAGATTTTTTTTTTATTTCTTTGTCAGTTTGTAGTTTTCATGTCAAGTAGCCAGCCAGTAACAAGCAGTGGATTTTACTGGTTAAACTCATCAGGTGCAGGTGCTTTATTTATGTTTCTATTTGCAATAAGTCCCCATTTTGTGATATGAAAAAAATAAAAAAGTTCTTTTGATTCTAGCAAATATAAAATGTTTTAAATGATTGTATATTCAAATGCAAAAATACAGGTATTTGTGAGGTAACTAAGGGACTGATTTTGAAAGTTCTCCTTTACTGTATTTCACACCACAAAACTATTTCTTCTTTTCGTAGGTTTCTTTTAATTAATTATTTTTAGGAACTTACATAAGATTTTCAATATTTTTTATAAAGTGCTTTAAAACCTACTCACTTATATTTAATTGCCAGTCTTCATGGGTCACCTTGGATTTGTGGTTCATTGGAAGAAGGAAGCAGGTGTTTTGGTCTTACATTGGGTTGCTTTTTCAGAACCCAAGAAGTTTATCAGTGAGGCTCTCCCCCACTGCCTGATCAAGGTCTCTTCAGCTGTTTTCTGAGGGGTTGAGCAATAATGCTTTCCACTGACCTTAGCTGACACTTTGGATGCTCAGTCTTGGTTTACAAAAGCAAAATTAAGCATTCACTGCCTTTTTGTTTCTTTGTTTGCTTCAGGTTTTTTGTTTTCTTTCTTTTTTCAAATGCGCCCAGTAATTCACACCATCATATAATGAATAAAACCTAAAAGAGTTGCATGGTTCCTCACAATGTTTCCCCAATCTGCCTCTTATCTGGCTGGAGAAGAGCTGCTTGAATTAAAGTGGAAGTGCACCTCAGCTTCCACACCAAGTCTATAAGGTTCATGATCTCTTCATATTGCAAATTCACATGAGTGACAATGACTCATTATCTTGCATGATTTTATTTTAAGAGTGATAACTGAGAATAAAGAAATATTTTTTGCTCTGATATCTTTGTTAACAAATGCAGAAGTCTTCCCTTTAAGCAAATTTTACTAAAAAAATAATTGGATAAGGTTAACAGACATTGACATTCTTTAAAGAAAAAGCATTACAGCAATAATAATGCATTACAATATGACAACTCTATCCACATTGCTCTTCCAAATTTTTAGGGGGCCTGCACTTTATTCAAACTAGCTCCAACAAAGACCAATTTCCAGAATGCAAATGAATGCCTAAACCAAATATCCCACTACTTAAAATTCTGAGGAATATTCCAGGTAGAAACAACTGCATTCCAATCTTAGCTTTCATACAGAATGTCCTACATGACAGTGGCAAAGTCAAGTAAATTCTGGACATCTGTTTCTCTCCTAGCATGAATAGTTCTTACTTTTTGTGATAATTAATCAAATTATATGTTCCTTTTCATTCATGTAACATCGCCACCAAGTCTGAGGTCACCTCAAGAACAAAGTATTTTTTCTCCAGTGTATTTACAAAAAAAAAAAAAAATTCTCACTTTTATACATAGATTTCTAAATGTTATACTTTTGAATAAAAAAGCAGCAATATTTAGTTTCAAAAAAGTTGAAGGGAAATATTTCCCTTCCCTCTCCGTAATTCATCTAAGAGCTGAAAGCAAAGATCACATGGAGTTTAATCCATGAACTTCATTTTTCAGGAAACATACTATTTATTCAGAAAAAAAGTCACCAATAGCTAAGCCTATTACTATCACTTCCTTAACAGTGCCTTGTGTTATGGATGTGTACGTTTATGTGAAAAAGAAGAAAAAAAATTTTGCGTTCTTACAATTTTGTGCTTATACTTGGAGATTTGCGAATTTTTCTAAGACTGACATTTTAAAAATACATATATTAACATGCATCTGCAGATTTTAAAAATACGTATTTTAAAACCCAGAAACTCCTAAATTATAGTATGCAGGAAATTGTAAGCAAAAGTAATACCTAACTGCTCTGAGTTGCTCTCTTCAGTCAAAGATTTGTTTCATTTCGTTTACAAAATCCATTGTTTCTGAGAAGTGTTCTAATTAACAGCTTAGGCACAGTTATAAAATACTTTCCATGCCAGCTGCTTTTCTCTGGTACAAGACAGATAAGGAAAAAAATAGGTTTGCCCTTCCAGAAATGCAGTTAACCCTTTTAAGTCAGCTGATCCATTCCAAAGCAATTTCCCTTGACATAGGCAGTACTTTATCCAACAAAAGAAAAACAAACCAAATTCAACTGAACATTAACGTAGGTTTCCTTCTAGCTATCATTCTAATTAATCACACAATCGATAATGAATATTTCTAACCTTGTTTGTAACAAAATATAGATCTAGATACACTACTTCAAAGGGAGTATTTCTCTGCTCAGTAAAATTTAAAACAGATATGCAAAGTCGAGCTAATGGAAACACTTCAAAACTGTCCTGTTTCCATGTGAGAAGTGTGCCTTTGCTAAACTGCTGTTCCTTTCAACATTATTGTATAGTGTCAAGTGATTTATACAGTGAAAGATAATCACTCGGTAAATACATGAAAAATAATTTAGGGTGTATTTGCAGTAGGAAAAAAATCCTTGCAACTGTGCCCACTTACTGGTCTAGTTCCTGAAATCTTGCTCTTTGATTTATTCCTATTGTTTCACACTGAGAAAGGGACAGCAGTTTATGTCAGTGCAGAGCAAATTTGCCATGGCTAGATGCTCTCTCTCTTCTTCCATTCATTGTGCTAGTTCAAGAATCTGATCTGTCCCAAAGATGGCCAAGGTACTTTTACAGGAAAAAATCCTGTCCCACAACCAGTTCCCAAGCTTACTTACAAGCCACACAGTCCCCATGACAGCACAAAAGAGTAGGCGTTCTTTAAGATCTGACTATGAACTTAAGCATAGTTGACTCTTCTACCCCCAGAAGAGTCTATTCTGTATTGCAGCAGCCTGTCCACAAAGAGTGCTTTGAATTTCATGGACACCTGCTAAGCAGGATGCTTTTGTTGCTTCATTATTACCCTGCACATTACAGATTTACCACAAAGGCTGGACTTTGGGTGGCTTATCACAACTTGCACCAGCAGTTCAAGGAATCTTCAATCCACCTTGCAGTCCACTTCTCTAATCCATACTTAATCAGTTAGTCTGCTAACTAATATAGAGGACAATGTGGGAGACAGTGCTGAAAGCCTTGCTAAAGTCAAGGTGTACATCATCTCCTGCTGTCCTCTCATTCACCATGCTAGTTATTTTACTGCACAAAGGCATGATCAGGCCTGATTTCTGCTTCATAAATTCGTGCTTATTATTTCCAATCACCTTCTTGTCCTTAGTGCATTCAGTAATGGCTGCCAAGATTTTTTGCTCCAACCCTTTCTCAAGGACTGAAGTGAGCCAGGCAAGCCTGCAGTTCCCCGGATCCTCCTCCTTTGTCTTTGATATAGGAGTAATATTTGCTTTCTTCCAGTCCTGAGGAACCTTTCCAGACAGCTGTGACCTTTCAAATACAACCAGCAGCGGCCTTGTGGTGACTGACCAGCTCCCTCAGTACTAATGGGTTAAAAAACCCTTCAGGGATGCACCCATACCTGTGTGTCCTATCCTGGCTAACCTGTTTGAGCGTTCCCCTATCTGGTCCTTCTTCCCTAAGGGCAATTCTTCCTTTCTCCAGACTTTTCCCACTGGCTTCAGGGACCTGGAATTGCTGAAAGCCAGTCTTACTAGTAAAGAACAAGGCAAAGGAGACACTGGACACCTCATCCTTTTCAACATCCTTCATCACCGGGTACTCTACACAGCTCAGCACCAGAAGCACATTTGCCCTATTTTTTGTTTTTTCTACAGATGTATCTGCAGAAGCCTTCTTATTGCCCATCATGTTCCCTACTGGATTCAAATCCAGAAGGGCTTTGACATTTCTAACCCTGTTCCTGCATGTTCGTACACTGTTTCCATATTCCTCCCAGACCACGTGTCCCTGCTTTCACCAGTCAATACTGGTTTTGGTGCAAACTAAGGTTACTTGCAGAGTTACAGTTATATTTTGTGCGTATATAAATTTTAATTCTATTTAGTACTTTAATACATTTTTTTCCTGATGTTAAAAACACTGTTGTTTTGAAATCCACTCTCTTGGATAGTCATACATTTCTAAAAAATAATAATTGCAAAATTCATAACTCATGATAATTACCAAGTTAATTCTGACTACAAAGCAAAATGCCTCATTGCCAAATCATGGCTTTCCTTCATCCAATATAATCATTTGATTAGGCATTCTGTTCCATATTTCCCTGATGGTTTTAATTTTTTCCTCTGGAGACTGAATTTTTAGTCTTGTTTTTCAGATGAATGTCATAGCTGATAAAGAATCAACTTCTAGCTTGTTCACAGATAATGATAATAAAATGGGGAAACATCAAGGATGATTTATTATACCACACCGAGCAGTGAAGGAAAAAAATGTCAGTTGTGCTCACTTCGTTTTATTTCAATGAATGTGATAATGTCCTCCTTCTCCATCTTTTCCAAAGTAATGATTGTTTGCATCTGATTTCCCAACAATACTACAACATATAAAGGAAAAAAAAAGACATTTCTGAAAGCACAGCTGGTAAGCTGGTAGACTGAGTATGCACTGGTGTTTGCAACTTAACTGTCTTAAACCTCTTGTTTGCTAAATTTCTAGACACCATTGATAGTCCTCTTTAAGCACCTTTTAAAATGTGATGTACACTGTTAGGAGAAACTAAATTTCTGGGGACTGATAAACAGTAACAGCACGTGTCAGCAGGAGAGATGTAACTCTGCAGGGAGCAGTGCATCTCTGCTCTGTCTGGTGCATTGCTTTGGGAACCAACCTCTACTGTGATTCTGCATGGTTTCCACAGCAAATGTGTTCAGGATTGCCATTGACTCCAGTATAAAGTATCTGCACCCACACTTTTCCCCCCATGTTTGTGTAATCCCCTGCTGGACATACCAATGGATACTGGCTTAGGGTCTAGTTGTTGCACAAAAAGGGAATAGGATCCAGTTCCCCTTCTCATACCTGCAACAACTCTGTAGGTCTGGGAATAGTTTTTATAAAAGCCAAATCAATCCTCCAAAATGAATACTGTTTTCCTTACTAAATTCAGGCAATGTGAATTAACAGTATAAAAATACTTCCACAATAGATTTAGACTTCAGGAACAGAAGGCATTTATTTCTGTTCTTACACATTATAGTAAAAAAGAAATAAAATATTGGGTAAATAACAATTTTTTTCCCAAAAAAAAGTAGATTTCTAGTGACATAATGGACCCATTTCTGGTTTTGCTACTTTGCAAGATACTGTAATGTCCTCTAATACCAAGGCATGCGAACCTCCTTTTTAGCAGAATCTGAATATGGCCCTTCCTATCCTGACATCCAGCAATATCAGTTGTGGATGGAAATTGGTTGTGTTAGTCCTTGAAAATGCCTTGATAATGAGCATAAGATTAATGGTACAGGGAAGAAAAAGGAACATCTGACAGGTTTATAGCTCTGTCCCTTAAGTGTGGCCAGTGTGGCATCACCAGATCTGCTGCTACGTGGCATGGTGGTGGCTATGAATGACACTCATGTTACCGTGTGAGCTGCATCCCTCTTTTCTCATGCTTCCAACAGACTTCTGGTGAATGAACAGGAAGCAGGAAAGGAGACTTTACCCTTTTACAAGCTTGGAGGCTCTCTTTGCCTGAATTGTCACTGGTGTAATAGGACATGAAGAGCTTACAGTTAGAATGACAGACTATTGTCTGTTTTTAGGAGACAAAGTAGCAGAAACTGCCAAATGTGAGTCCCTTGTGTGACTGTGTGCAAGGTGAGAAGAAAGGGAGCCTGGAATAAAAGCTTTATTTGGAAGCAGCATAAAAGCTGCTTGCAGGCTCAAAGCTACTGGGATCTTTTGTACTGAGATATTTTGAAAGGAAATTTAATACATTTTTAAAAAAATAAAATTTGTCCACATTCTCAAGCCTGAGATTACTCTATGAGCGGAGACAATGAATTACATACTTCTCAGAAGAGGGCATGTTGTTTTGTTGCAGATTAGGAGAACACAAACACCTCACAAGCAATGCAAATGATTCTAGGACTGAATTCTTCCTAGCGGAATTTCAGAACAAATTTACAGAGAACATAGATAAATTGCCATCTTTAGTATTTCTTAATAACATGCAAAAACCTTTCAGCTCAACTTTCACCCAGAATGTTGGGCTGACTATCCATGGTTTATCTATCAATGACAAAGAAAAATATTTCTGAGACTCTGCGACGGGATGATTTTAGACTGGTCAAGGCAAATAGTTCTCAATTAACATGACTATAACTGCAAACAATGGGAATCAGTAGGAAAAAATGCTTGGATGATCATGATCAATCTCTAGGCTCTAAATCAGATTAAGGAAATTCTGAAGTTGCTTTAGTCTCTGAAAAGGTAAGATTTCAGAACTTACACTCATTTTTGAATACTGGCCCTCATTTTTTAAGTTTTAAATATGATGGCAAAACTATATTGATGAACCTCATGAAATAATTTAAAGGAATATTAAGGGGTAGATCTTACCTGTTTCACATTGAGGAACACTTCTACTTCATAGAAATTGATATGTCAATTTGCTGACTAGATGGGGCTATAATTTTGGTTAATTTTAGCAACAGAAATGATAGATGTCAAATATAACCTAATCATCTAGTCTGCCTTACAAAAAGAGACAGGAATGTCCACAGGGTGATGTGTTTCATGTAGCTTTAGTACTTATCTTAGGGGGAACTAGCCTCCAGCATCACCTATATCTTTCTGCCATATGTTAGGAAATCCTAGGCAACTATCTCAGATTTATATGCTTAGCAGATTATTACACCTTACTTGTGAACATTTTTAATGCACCTCAGGAAAGAAAGATGTCTGCAGATAATTGACTGAAAAATCTAAGGCTTTTTTTTTAATTCTTTGTCCATATTTTTTGTTTGTTTGTTTTGTTGGTTCTTTAAAATTTCCTTGTCCATATGCATAAATTAGGGAACCAGAGAGGAATCTGGAACACAGAGCATCAGTGTTTCTTAAAAATGAGCACATCAGTGGACTGAAAAGGAACCTTTGTTGCTCATACTTACAAAAGTACAACAGATGTTCTCTCATATGCTTGCAAAGATACACGGAGACATTTAAAAATGCTTAGTTACTTAACACCCAAGATTTCCATACATGAAACCCTGTTAGGTGTTTGACATTTTACTGGATGCTCAAATACCACCACGATTGCTTTTAAATATGTTTGAAAATCTAGCCTGTTCTAAAGTCATGGATTGTAAAGCCATCAACATCTATCGCGTGTGTTTATACATCCTCTAGCACCAAAGCAATGGAATGATTAATGAAAGACAACAGTAAGGTCTGACGTCACTGAAACTAATAAACCAGAATTAATTTTAGAAGTGTCTTGTGACTGATTGACCTTGATGTCCAACTTAAACATTTATAAATCTGTGGAAATCTAATTATTTAATTAATTAGACTCCTCTACTTCTGTCACATTCAGTTAAAATGCACCAAGTTCAAAAGTTTTTGAAGGGAACCCAAAGACACAGACACATGCAGGCAGGGGGGATCCGTGATCCTTGTGTTCTGTGAAAATAATGTTTTGAAGAAAAATCTCTTCTGTGCTTGCGGAAACATTGAGCCATTCAACCTAAAGCTCTAACTTATCGTCATCCAGTCTCATTAAATTTTGTTCAGTCTTATTTAGCTTGTTTCAACTCTTATTCAGTTTGTTTCGAGCCTTATTCAACTTATTTCCAGTCTTACTCAACTTGTTGAACATCAGTGACCTGGATAAAGGGATAGAATGCACACTCAGGAAGTTTGTTGGTGATATGAAATAGGGGGGAGTCAGTGATACACCTGAAGGCTATGCTGCCATTTTGCCAGGCCTGGAAAGGCTGGAGAGTTGGGTGGAGAGAATAATGAGGTTTAACAAGGGCAAGTGAAGTACCAGGGAAAGCTGTGGCCAGCAAGTCGAAGGTGGTGATCCTGGCCCTCTATTCTGTTGTAGCGAGGCCACATCTGAAGTCTTGCGTTCAGTTCTGGTCTCCACAGCTCAAGAAAGACAAGGAGCTACTGGAGCAGGTACAGTAGAGGGCCACAAAGTTGATTAGGAATCTGGAACATCTCTCTTATGAGGAGATACTGCAGGAGCTGGGCCTGTTTTTTCTGGAGAAGACATTCATGCATATAAATACCTCAAAGCGACAGGGGATTGTCTTGGACTCTTTTCAGTGGTGCCTAGCAAGAGGGCAAGGAATGATGGCCGTAAATTAAACACAAGAAATTCCACGTCAACATGAGGAAGGACCTTTTTACACTGAGGGTGGCAGAGCACTGGAACAGGCTGGCCATGGGGGCTGTAGAGCTTCTCTCTTTGGAGGCTTTCCAAACTCACTTGGATGAGTTCCTGTGTCACCTGCTCTGGGTGACCCTACCTTGCCAGGGGATTGGACTGGATGATCTCCAGAGCTGATTTTGTGATGACAAAACAATGAACATACAATAAATATATATAAAATAGGACTTTTCCCCTTTGTAGGTACTCTCCAGGTAAAGGTTATAACAGAAAAATGTGGAGCTTCGGGCAGGTGTGAGGGGATACCAACGGAAATGGACATGCAAAATCAAAAATAAGACCACAGCTGTAGAAGTGGCCTTCTGTGAGACTCCTACAAACAATTGCATTATTAACTCTGTCTGTAGCAGTAATGTCAACCAATAACAAAAGAAGAAATTTACCAGGAGGCAAAGAAATGTAAACACATGGCTCAAAAAATACATATATTTATCCTGTTGGGGAAAATATTTTCCATGTTTTTTCACACACGAAGTAAAAAAATAAAAAAAAAAAAGAAAAAAAAATAGACTGTTCCAACAATAAAAACTGTTTAAGTAACAAATTCCTGATATGTCCTCTTATAGCTGAAGAATTACTGCGCTTGGCCATATGAATTGAAGAAAGGTGATGTCAAGTTCAAATGAATTTAGAAATGGCTGATATAAGAGATGTCTAAATCCTCTGTCAGAAGTACTCCGGGAGTATCTCTAAAGAGTCTTCATAGCAGTGTATGAGTACTGAGAATGTCAGAAGTCCCCTCACTCACCTTCCCTGAACATTTCCAGGTACTAAAGCTGTCTCTGAGGTACACAGCATGGTAACCATGCAGCCTATTCCCCTGCTCAGTTAAAATAACAGCAAATCTTCCATCAGCAGGTCTTAGAAAAACAATGATTTTCTTAGTGCTTTTCAGGTCAAGCACTAAAACCAACCACTGTTGATCCATGGGGTATCATTCTGTGCCTTTTTCAAACAGGTATAACAGGTAATATCTGGCCACAAAAATCCCTGAAGTAGAATTATGAGAGAAAAACTGATGTGAAAGTGATGGACATTAGCCAGGCTGTATGGGAATGCTTCTCAGGATCCACTGTGTCATTGTCTTATCATTGTTACTGGGTCCTACAGATCTATCTCAATTACCATCTCAGCTGCAGCAAGTTGATAAAGTGATACGTTAATGGGTAAGATGGAATTCTGATAGCAAGGGCACAAGAAGGCAACAAACCTCCAACTAAACACAGTCACAAAGAACAGACAATGAAATTCAAGGTCTGTTTAGGAACTTCACCGTCAAATCAGAATAAAGAATGTAAGAAAACTGTGCACTTAAAGAATTATCTCAGAAATGAAGATAAATAAAATCTAGTCTCTCTCTCTCTCCTTTTTTAACCTCCCCCCCACCTCCTCCTTTGGTTTTTATTTAAAAAGAAAGATGCAAGAATTCATGGAGTAATCCTTTGTAAAGATCATTATCCTCTGTTGTGGTCTAGAAACTCTATCCCTCTTTAGTGAGCCCTGATCACTTGGACATCTAGTCAAGCACATCAAGGGATTTCTGATTTGTACCAGGGCACCAACACAATCTGATCCAATACAAATGAGATTTTGCTCCGTTTTCCCTTCTGCCTCCTGACTATCTCCTTTTTTTTCCTCTCTGCCCATCTCTCAATTTCACAGTGACCCTGAGCCTCACCACGCTTCACAGCACTGGCACAACAGGCTGCAGCAGCTCCTGCTGAGAAGGAAACAACTTGTCCGGTGATGCCTTAAGCCCTGAAATAATCGAAAATATAAAGAGGTGTTGTAGAGGACAGATTGCAGTAGTTGTTGACTACAGCTGTGGGTACTACATAAGGGTGCCTGTTTGTGGCTGTCATAGCCATTTACACTGAGAAATTCTGCTCTTACTTCTACAGGTTGTTTTGACAAAATTGGAAAAGGAGGCATTATTCACACTTGCTCATTCAAAATTCAGAGACAGGATTATTCTATTCAGACTTATATATGTGCATGTCTTAAATAGTAACCTTAACCAATATTTTTAGTTTGAAAAATAGATTTCTATATTTTTGCATTAATTTATTTTGATTTTAATTTTCACTTTTTTTTCCTTTTATCCTACATAGCTTTGGCATGGGACAAAATTGTCTAAGATCTCTGTACTTAAACACAGAAACTATTGAAATGTTGAAATTCACATGAAGTAGGGTCAAACTCTTAGCATATTGATATATTGAGATATTTCTATTATCCTGGGTGGAGTAACATCAATGCCAAATGGTCAATGCAGTCTAAATAAATATTATTGTCACATTGGATTTTTTTTTCTGTATTCAAACAAATTAAAATAAATTCAATTATCAGCTAAGAAACTGGTCAGCATTATAAAGATAAAAAAATACAGCCCCTCATCTTTCAGAGGTTATTCAATGCAATGTTCTTTAAAAATAAAATGTAGTAAGTATTGATATAGCACCCTCAATCATCAGGCCAGTTCTGTTTTTCTGCTTTTGTTCATGGAAATACGGGTGACGTTCATGTTGGCTTGTGGGGTGTAAATGATAACAAAGTATGATAGGAAAAGTTCAAAATGGTGTAGAAGGTAAAGGATTAAATTATCTGGTAGAAAATACCTACTTGGCTGCATGGATTTTGTTGCTAGACAACTTTGCTGCATACACAGTTTGAAATAGAACCAAGTAGGAAATGGGGACAGAATAAAATCAAAGTAGAGACAGATGCTAATGTATTTCTCTCCTGGAATCAGGTAACATTAAAATGGTGTATTAAGCCAAAAAATATATCAAATCACAAATATATGTCCATTAACAGATTTCAGGACATTTTGTTTCTTGTCCTTCTATGAATCCAGATGGACGAAGCAGAATAAATAGAAACAGGATAAAAAAAGATTGTCTCACTGTTTAATCATGAGAGTCAATTAAATGAAAGTGCCTACTGATCATTCAAATATCCAACTGAAAAGTCTGCATAGCTACTTGCAGGAAAGACAATCTAAATAGAAGATTACTACCATATCCTCTGTTCTTTCAAAGTTTTTACACTTTTTTTTTCTTTTTAATCATATAACAACAAGCGTGCCTTTAAATAAAAATTTCTCTATTTGAAGATAATACCTATCCAACCAGATGTCTGTTCACTACCACTGAAAGAACCCCAGGTTTAAAGAAGAGGTTGAAAACAGCTGGTTTTCCCAATTTATGAAAAGCACAAGTGGAGATTAACTTTGATAAGTGCCCACAGCAAGATTTGGTTGTTTAAGTAAATTAGATATAAAATATTATTCAGTTTTTCATTTAAAACTTGGGAGTGCTAACTGAACTACCAACCAGTTTTTAGAGATACTTAATTGTACTCCAAATGGTCAAATAATTAAGGGCTTAATGTAGTAATTCAGTTCATTCTTAACTTAAAAAATAAACCTATTATATGTTCACTCAGAAAGAAAATAGAGCAGACAAAGGCACTTTACGAGCTCTGCTACAACTAAGGAATTGCAGTGTTTACATTAGTTTTGTAACTTAATTACCAAAGATATCATTAACTTTGTAGACCAGGACACTTTTCTTTTATAGCTGCTGTCATTTTATTTGTCAGGCACTGGCTTTCATTGCAGGATAAACTGCTGTATCTTTTAAAATTTTGGCTTTAATAACTTACCCCACTGAATCTCTTTAACAAAATTTTAAAAATTAGTTAGAGCTCATACAAATGCATGATGAGACTTTGTGGAGGTCAGTCACAGAAGTGGCATAAGAAGTCATGGGACATAAACAGTCTCAGAGTGGTAGGTTTTAGGAAGATCTTTCCCAGGCCCAAAATTTAGGATATTAACTCTGGATCTTGCAAAGAAACATTAAGTGATCCTTTCTGTCTCTGTCTGAGGGAAAAGCATCAGACCACTAGTACTGGTCTGCTATTTACACACTGAAAATTCAGTTGTTCAAATTATATTTGCTCTGTATAATTCAGGAATAAAGAAAAGATGAAGCAACACAAAGGAGAGTGGTAATGACTACGTATACTCTGCAAAAATGCCAGTTCACCTTTGCAGCTGTCTCCAAAGTCTCCAAGGAATCCCTGAAGTAGAATCCCAAGAGAAGAGAGCCTTTCAACTCAGTTTTTCTTTTCCGACGGCCAGGTGACACTTGTAGACAAATCTTGTTAACATGATTTTCTTCATGTTTTCTTCAGACAAGGACATTTTCTTTAAAATCAGAAGCCAAACGAGGCTGCCTATAATGAATAAATCCCATCCATCCACAAAAACTTTCTTCCATGATCAGATTTATTAATCTAATTTCTTTAAGCCCTCAAAAAGATTAGCTCCTGAGCCTAAAGCTCCACAATGATGCCTCAAACTTGACCATGTGATAATGACAGCTTTAGCATTCAGTGTTTTCATGTTTAATAGAAGAAAAAACTGCAGTTTGCCAATTGATCTTACTGGCTCCAATCTCCTTAAATATGTATCTAGATATATAAATCTGAATCCATTTAAGTGAGTATTCAAGTGAAGAAAAAGAGTTATGAATCAAACTGTACCTACTGCACTATGGACACGGCCAAAATTTGACTAATGACTTCATTATCCTGTAGATAGGATACATGCAATACTTCAAAGCTTACATAGACTGAGGAAAATAAAGAGAAAATAATGCTGACTGGACTCTTCCTCTACTCAAGCCTTTTTTTTTCATACTGGGTAGTTGGTACAGCTGCAATGACATCCCCTGCAACTCCTTAGCACCACCTCCCAGACAGTTTCAGTTATGGATCAACTCGTCCATTTACCACTTGCTCAACCTTGTCATCCTTCTGCTTTGTTTCTTTTTCCATGTCTCAGTGAATGCATTTGACCTCCTTCAGAATCATATCTTTCCTCCATCTCTCTCTGTAAACCCATGATCCAGCAATGTCCAGTACTTAATTACTATTTCCAACCTCATTTTTGCACATCTTCTGCTTAAGCAGCTCAGGTTTATTTTTCTGCTTATCACAAAACAATCTTTACTCCATTATCCTCTATTATGACTCTTCAACATTCAAAGTACATCTCTTACCTTTCTAAAATTAGAACATTGTTGAAAATCTTGTATACTTGTGAAACAAGATCACAAACAAAAAAAACCCAAATAATATTTCAAGCTGTTTCTTCTTACAAGTATTTGAAAAATGATATTTGAATGCTTTGCATGCCCAGACTTTAGGCAAGTGTCAAAACTCAGATTATGGGGAGATATACTGGAAATAAATATATTCTCTAGCCTCCTCATCCAGTCTATGCATTGTCCGATTGGGGCATTTAATAATTGAGAAGGGATTTTTCATTTTTGAGAATGTCTAATAAAGCAAAAACACAAAACTGTACAGCCTAAGGGCTGCATTGCTGGTAAGCCTGTGCTTGTCCAGGATTACACATTACTGTCTGCCACATGAAACTGTTTACTTCATGTTTTGGTCCATAGTTTAAAGCATCAGATTTGTGCACCTGTCAACCTTCATACCAGCATTTGCAGTCAAGGATAATGAAAAATACAGAATCTGTCATTAATCGTAATTGTATCTTTTCCTAAAAGTGCAAGAAAAATGTTATCATCATTTGAAAAATGGTCATTTAGCTACATTGACATAAACACTTTTTTTTTCTAATCATATTAACATTTGCAAGATTAAATAGAGTTCATTCATTTAGGATAAATCTAAATCTTGTCACATGAAGGCTTTATTATCTCAGTGAATCCTGGGGCAGCATCATGGTACATGTTGAACAACTTCTAATTGCAATACCAGACTTTTCACATTTACCTATGGATGTCAAGTTGTGTGACTCAAACAGAAAATGTATGTATATGCTTATGTGTAAAGTAGATATCTAATTCAGTCTATGCATGAAATGCCATTCTGGGTTCCCCAGGTGGTCTTATCTGCTGTTTTCACATTCCCTGCACTGGGACATGTAGAGGAGTCTGTGGAACTGTAACATTTGATATATTCATTTGTCTGAAAAGCAGAAGCTCATCTGGTTGCTCTGTGGGGCAGGGTGTGATACCAGCCTGTGGACACAGTATGTTCTCTTAGGTAATGCACCTTTTCATTGCAATTTCCTCTTGTGTGAATATGAGCCAGGCACAGCTGGCCACCCACGCAAACTCAGCCAACCAGCTGCTTCTCACACCTGGGACCACAAAATGAGCAAGGCTCCACAAGAAAGGACTTAATTATGAAACTGTGGAAATCAGTTTTTCACTCAGTGCTTGACATTTGAATTGCCACTTTCAACTGCCTGAGCTAAGCAGCCTTCCATATCACTGCAATTCCCGGTCAAAGTTTCCCAGAAAAACTCACGCACTACATGGAAGAATATGGGCAAATCAAGGAGGATTTGTTTCAATCACTAGCACTATAAAGTCAGAAAACACTAAAAATAAAGGCACAGAAAAATGAGTGCATTAAATGAGTCCACCTTTGTGTAAGGGGCTACTGGCAGATTTTGTACTTACATTTCTCCCAGGAACTGCCTGTATTTTGGGTATTGGAAAATAATTCCAGAGAAGCTACATCTTGAGCAAGGCAAAGCAAAACACTACCATCTTCTTGCTTAGATGACTCTTTGTCATTTTAACCTTTGTAGGTACATTAGCTATCTAAAGATATGACAAAACAAACAACTAACCAAAGTGCTAGAAAAACAACAAAAAAAACCCAGCTGACTTTACATAAAGAAGATGGGAAACCCAATGCATAAAATTTGCTCCATCACTCTTGCATGCCATGCACTATTCTCAGAGTTCTTTGAGTAAAAGAAAATTCATCTAATGTGCTTCTGGTTTCACTGGTCCCCCAGTAGGACTGTTGCTGGCCAGCTGACCAACGAGCTGATACAGTGGACCCAGTCTGACAGCCTGGAAGACTTGTATAACTCATATGTGGTTTAAAGATGCCCCAGGTGCCCCACAGCCCTAAGAAGCACAGGGTAGAAAGGGTCATCACACAGCTATGCACACAAGAAATTCATGACTTGCTCAACATCTCACTACGTGTCTGGCATTAGCGATGAGGAGCTAAGTGCTGCTCTAAAAGCTATTTCTGCAAATTCATGGTGGTCAAGACCATTTGACCTCATATTTCTACAGTCTCACGCCTCTTTTTTTGCTGCTTGACAAGCAGTCTCTCCAGAAAATGTTTTTCTGTTATTTTTCCACAGCAGTCTTTTACTAACCAAAACATACTGAAATTTTTAGAAATGGTCTAAAGTAGATAGTCAACCTCTATCAAAAGGTAATACTAACTCACAAATTAGTCATTATTGAAAATAGGAGATGCATTGCTTTGAGAATAATGAGTCTTACAATTTTCTTTTTTTTACCCATACATTCTGTTTCCTCACAGAAATACTGTCTCCTTTTCTGTTTCTAAGCCTCCCTTCATCTTGTGATCAGCATTTTGTCCTTCCAGTGACCACAGCTCCCCAAAACAGTGCAAAAACAGACACAAAAAAAGCAGAAGAACATGGAAGAAAAACAAAATGTTCTCTATGTCCTGATGTACTTGTTAAGCGACAGAGATTGCATGGAGGAAAAGTTTGTTGCATTCATTAAATATAACTCAGGGTTGTTTGTGCATACTCTCCTTGAAAGCCAAAGGCAAGCCAAGAAGGAAAGAAAGGACTCTTCTTTCTTTCAAGCACCCTTCAGCATAAAAAGAACTGCTCCTGCTATTTCTCTGACGAAGAGATGACTTCATTATACAGATCTGGTAATCATGTAGATGTTGAAAGGTAGTTACATCTATTTTTATCTTTTCAATCTAATGGACTCAAAAGGCTTTAAAAGTCTATAACCAGTCTAAGTGGCTTTTGATTGTTCCACAAGGATAAGTGCACACAGTAGAACATGAGATCCCACACATATATTTCAGTGGTCAAAGGCAAGACGGCTCAGATGGCAGGAGGAACATTACCACCCCTACTGCTGCATTTTGCCTGGGTGAATGAAAATATACTACTACAGGGAGAAGGCCATGCTCATACAGCTTTAAACCTTTTCCAGAATTTAAATTAGCACAACCTACTTCTACAAGGAATTGTAATTTGGAGCAATCTCAAGAAATTCTCACTTCACTGTTATTTAGGTGTAGCAGAAATGCTTGCAAGAATTAGCCTCCCCACAAAAGCCCACCATGCTAGACAGTTGCTTTCATCTTCAGACAAAAGTATGAGCTTGATTTTCTTCTCCTTTACTTTGATTTTACATAGAATCATTTGAGCTGTCATGAGGAATCAGACCAATGATCCATCTAAACCACTACCCCATCTTTGACAGAGGCCATCACCTCATGCTTCAAATGAAGGTGAAGGGAACTCTGCAGTTGACAATTATGAAACAATCAGCCCACAGGCAAAAAGCACCATTAGTTAATGTTTTGTCCTATACTCAGAAATCTGTGAGTTTTTATCCCTTCTCAAAAGGACATACTTTATCTGATTTGACTATGGATATTCTTCAGCCATGTGAATCTCTTGTGTTTTTTAATACTTTCAACTCTGAAACTCAATTTATTCAAAGACAAATTCACCATCAAACAAGGTAAAAAACAATAGAAAATAATTGATCATTTTATCTCTTAATATTAGTGACTATCTTCAGTTTTAATGAGTACTCCTCCTGTTTGGTATAAAGGTAAAAGATACAATAGGGGCTATGGTTACATTGTCAGTACTTCCAATTTATTACATCTTACTATTACATCTTGCTTGTGTACATAAGTTAGTGTCAGATTTCTCAAGCTCTCTTCATCACTTTCAAAGTCTTCTGCTCCTATTTATCTTGCTCTTCAAAATTCTTTCAATTTTTCTTAAATGAGGTGATTAAAATTTAGCATGGGAAATTTAAACTGATAAGATGATACTGAATACTCTGCATTTTACTTTCTACTTAGTCTTTGATCTCTTAAACATCATTGTCTATTTGAAAGTTCCTGTGCTCTAAACAGAATTATTAGAAAAACTCCTTGAAATGGTACCTTGTTCCTCAGCAGGAGCAATTTCTATATCTTTAGGCCCAGTGAGGTATATGGATAATTCAAATATATATTTTAGTATTCTTTACTTTGCATCTGCCATCTCCAGATTTCTTCTGCTATCATGCCAACTATGTAAATAAAGGTTCATTAAGTCTCTCAGAAGCTAAGTATGCCTAACCCTTAACTATTGTGATTTAATTTGCAATCCCTTCTGCTGTTTTTGATCTTTCCTGGAGAGTGTTTGAAAAATTTTGCTCAAGCAGCATGACAGACATTGTCAAATCAAACAAAATCACTGTTTCTATAGCCTCCTGATCCAGAAGCTGTGTGATTTTGAAATAGGTATATAACCTCAGGCTCAGCACTCTAGTACAGCTCCTTGGCACCTGGACCACAGCTCACCAGTGACCAGGATCACAGACAGAGAGAACAGAAGATTGATTGTGTCTACTCATGAAAAGAAACCCAAATCAGTGGAATTTCAGTGTAATTATTACTGATTTACAGTATACCAATGAAAATATCAGAGCGTCTAGCGGAAATAAAGCATCTTATTATAGAGACTGGATGTTTGGATTACAAAGATGGTATGTTTGTGTCAATCAGACTTCTGTCACAAAATGCCAGTGAACTTCTTCTGACTTGAAAGCTCTCACAGGAACTCAAGACTTGTGAAAATTGCAAGTTAAATGAAAGCAGTAACACACGTCTGGGTATATATTGTGATTACAGGAGCACAGGGCTGATCCAAAATACATTCTTGTTTGACTCCTGTGAGTTTTCACACCAACTTCCAGACAAGTATCTTTCCTGGCATATTAGGTTTCTCTTTTCCTATTTTTGCAACATTGAACATTGCTATCTGTAGTTATTTAAGAACAGGTATGTTTACATTTTCTTAACAGAACATAAGGATTCAGCCACTTTTTAAGACTGATGCATTAACTTCAATAATTTTTCCCATTAGAAATTCACATTAAAATAATTAAAACCACAATTAAAAAAAACCCAAACAAAACCCAAAAACAAAACCCAAGAAACAAGGCAGGGGGAGATACCACCTCTGAGTTTTAGTTCCAGTGTGACTTAGGGTTTACAATGCAGCCTCTAATGTAGTTCCTAGGCAATAGGTTGTAGTGAAATCTAAAGCAAAGAATTTCCATCAAAAGGTAAAGCTTCCTATTGCCTAAAAAGACATCTGGCACAGAAACACAGAGATCAGTTAGGAAATGCTGAACAAACATCACTTTCTTATAATGGCCAAAATTTATTTTCATTTCTACTTAATTTTCTATATTTAATACAGAATGATTTTAATCTACTATTCATGTGTTCTAATCATGTCAGATGTGTGGGCGTCCTGTAACTCTTTTGAATAATAAGGAATGCAAATAGTGCTATCTTCACACTCACAGTTGACTGCACTCTGTTGGCTCCCCATCAGCACCTAATTTATCAGCTACTAATTTTCAGAGAGATAATGTCTAAGGCTAGAAGAATGTCTTTGTGCAAATAACATTACATTGCTGAGGAAGAATGCTAGAAGCATCTGACCAATTACATGTGCATCGAGACAGTCTTATTTGATGGAGGTTATTTTCTAAATTTCCCTCACTTTATTTATCAAGACTATTTATTATTATAATTAACATAAACTAACAATGCTTTTTTTGCAATATCATAAAATATTCTGTTACCTCTCAGTTGATAAAGATTTTTTTTGAGGCAATTATACATTGAAGTGTGAATGGAAACAGCCCACTGTAAATAAGGACTGCAGAAGTAAATGCCTAATATAATCTGAAATTATTAGCAACTAATTCATAAATCTAATATGAAAAGAATTTATAAAACTACTAGTAGTATCATGAAACAATGTTAGATGACTGAGACATAATGCATTTTCCACTATTGTCCATTTCCTTTCTTTCCCAACATTACATAGACATTTCTGCAGAGTTAAATTAAAATTTAAGTTTAGCTTCCTTGAGAAAATTGATTTAAAACTTTTGATGCAATAAATAAATGTTTATGTTTGCAGTTTTTTAGATTTTAGAATGGATGAAGAATAACGTAATTAAATGTAAGTTTCATTTTGTCAATAAGCTTCCACCTTTCTTCATAAGGATTTTTCCATCTAACTTGTTTCATATATAAATAGCATTTCCTCACAGAAAATAAATTCTGAAATAACTTAGGGAGTTACACAACCTAATCATTCAGGTTGCATTAGCAAGTTTCCATGCTCATAGGTTTGAGCCCTGGAGGAAATTTGATACACAATTCATCTCTATGTTTGTTTGGATGTCATATTCTAAGACACTACTCTCATTTTCTTATATACCTTACTAGAAATTAGTTTTCTGGGTCAAAAGTTTTCTATGCTTTGGTAGCAAACAAAGAAATGGATCTTTAAATCTTACTGGAACTTCAAATAACTTTTACTCTTCAAATGTCTGGTTATTAATACCTCTGCTGCCACTAACTGCACTAACAAAAATAAAACCTAAAATCTGTCAGCACATGAACCATAGAAAGCCTTTTCTCATATTTAGATTCCTTTAAATTGCTGGTAGTGATATGCAAACTTCTTTAACCTTATAGAATCCAAGATTTTCTATGATGCTGCAAAAATCTTCATGTCTCATAAAAAAGAAGAAACTTCTGGAAAATCATAAATTGCATTGAAATTAATTTCCCATCTACAGAGAAAATATTTTCTTTCACAAAAATTGGGGTAAAACCTATATCTAATGAATTTAAAAACAACTTCTGGTTGGCAAGGAGTCTTAAATTATGAACAAAATGCTTGGTCTATTCCTAAGTCTTCTAATGGCTTTACATGTGACCTCAGGAAATTTATGTGATTTACGACATTTCCTGGTTCACATCTTCACAAAAAAAATTACTGATTTAAAACTTTTCAAAGTATTTTGATTGCTTAAAAAGTAAATATTCTATACACACTTGAAAAGCATTGCTTAAGCCTTATCTTTGGAGACGAAAAGACTCTGGGTAAAAGTAAAAACTTTCTGATACTATGAATGATTACTATTTTTTGCTATTTTTGTTCTCCTAGAAGTTTTGGGGGGGCTCTATTTGTTTGCTTTTGTTTGTTTGTTGTTTGTTTTTTTTAGTAGAACAGTAGCTTTTATGTAACTGAAACATACTGGAAGAAAATAGGATATACATCAATACATACAGAGTATTAAATGAAGATTCATTCTGGCCTACTTACCGATAGATAGTAAAAGAAAAAATACTTAACAGTATTCAGGGACAACATGGAACAGCATTCTGTGATGCATCTTTCCCATTATTGGAAAATGCAGCGATGCTTTGAACTTGAGCGAAAATTTTTGGTACTAGTTTGTTTTGACATACAAATGCTTTATCAAACCCAGTTTGTTCATCATGGCATCTTTTCTGTGATGGCCAAAGAAAGGGTGATATTTTCCATGCTCTCTTTGGTGTCAATACCTAAATATGCCTTGTCCAAGCTCTGCCAGGGTGCTGCAAATCCAAGGGTTTTTGCAAGACTGTATGAAGCCCATCCTTCATGTAACTCATCTGAAGAGAAATTATGCAATACCTATAGTTCTTATTTTCTCCTAAGCTTTCCCTGAGTGGAGCATGCCATTTCTGTCTAGTCTGTAATGGTTTTGTTATATAAACCCAGTCACTGACAAAATCTGATGTCAAATCCTATTCACTGGGGATTGTTTATAGCCAAAAGATCAGAATGACTTTCAACCCGTTTTGTCAGGACTCAGTGACTGGCCTCCCTTAGAGTTATCCTAGGTCCATATCACTTTTTCATGTTGTTATAATTCTAAAAGAGTTCTTTCCAAAAAATTATGAACAGCACTGGAATTTTAATTTTATTCTTTGTACCACAAACATAAACATATACTTTAATAATGGATCACTAAACCTGATTTATGTTATTCCATACTTCAGTTGATTTTAATGATACTTGCAAATATTTTTAATCCTGTATTTAGTTAGAATAAAAAGACAAAATTAAGAGGTTTATTTCTGACTAACTTCAAGTTTATAGTACTGCAGTTGCATCAATTACATAATTTCTTGGTAATTTTTAACAGTCTCTTATGCCAAGTAAGATGTTATAGAAAAATTGTAAGACAGGCTTCTGGGGGTGGGGTATTTTCTGTCTGCATACCTTGTCTGTGGAACCCACTGATTAAACCAATCAAACTGCTGAGCAAAATGTCATTAATCTTCGGAAAAAAAATAGCTGTTTACTCTTCTCTGAAAAATACGGATATAATAAAATATGATCAGTAAAGAGTGTCTCTTACAATTAAATGATGTGTATAGATATTTTTAAAATATCATTACAGAAATTGTAAATTTCAATGGATCAACTTGGAATTCTTTTAAACTGCAACTTTTTAGGTGTTTTAAATGGGTACCCAAGCTTCGGTAAACAAAAATCCTCTTCCTTAAACTCTGGGTAAAGCAGATACAGATGAATGGTGCTCAATCAATAGAATTCACAGCTAATCAAAAACTAGTTGGTTGAGGATCTAATTCTACAGAGTAGAAAATTATGACCAGAAAAAAAAAAAGCTACAAATTTAGCTTTGATTTCTAAGTTATATAAAAGGCATTCCAAATTGCCATCTTTAAATGATCATAAAAATGCCAGTTTCATTTCTTGGATTGATAGAAAGTGTGAAATTTGGTTATTTAGAAATGTAAATTAATGACACTTTAGACAGAAGAGGAATAGTTCGGAATTCTGTAGCAGTTCAGAAGGGATTTTGAGTGAGTAGGTATCAGCCACGTTTGTTTTGCCATTATTTCATGTGGGCTTGGCTCCAGAGGGTGAACTCCTACAGGCAGACCCCCTTGGACACTGGCACAGGAGCAGCAGCTGGTGTTTGCCCAGTGGTTTTGCCCTCCTCCAGTTTGTTTTCAGTCTGCCACAGCTAAGCGTCAGCATTTATACTGATCACAGAGAGATTTCCAAAACAACACGACTAACACTTTCATTCAATTCTGATGTTACACTAATGATTGGAAGAGTAATTTCCATCCATCTGGCTTTTCAGGAAGCACATGCACACACCTGCACATGCAAGTATACATATATGTAAATATCTGCAAAAAACAGAGAATTTTGGATACACTTATTCTTATGTATAATGCAGTTTTGCATGACTTACAGGAGGAGAAGTTAAACTTCACATGGACTTTCCTCGTCTTTATGATGAGAAAAACCCAACTGAGTTATGAATATGCAAGTCTAGTGGAATGTACTCATCCATTTTAAAGTATTTTAAAAATTTTATTCTAGCATGTTGGAATACCTAATGAAAAACTTATGGGAAATAGATGACTCCTTCCTGTTAGGTTCCATATTAGAGTCCAAACTTCTTTATAACCTAAATAATTAGTTATGATAATGAAAAATTACTTTTTTTTTTTTTTATTTACTCCCAATTCAGTTAGTAAATTTTATTCTCCAAGCAGTAATTTTCTGCTTGGGAAATTTACTCCTATCTTTGTATCTTGGTTAGCAAAAGACCATGAGCTTTAGCAAAGAGCAGAGTTTGTATCCCTTACCAATACTGAGAAATATGGAAATATATAACTTTTTGTCACATAAATGTGAAATCTATCTTCTTTTCTATTCCTATTACAACTAATTTCATTCCATGAGATAAAAATATAAGTGTTTATATTCTCCCACACTTACATATATCTAAGTCAAAAAAAGAAAACACTTCTCAGTGATGCATTGCATACCTTAACAATGGAGAGCAATTCTTCCAGCACAACTGTGTGTGGCTGACTCAAAAACTGTGGAAATTCAAGGGACAAGCTTATGACGACTTCAAAAGGTTTCAAAGGTTTTTGAACAGGCCCCCTAGTGTCTCATCCACTCTAATTTTTAACACCCCAAGCAATAAAACTCCCTCTAGACTTCTTTAATTAGCTCACACAGTAATTTTGTGAATTATTTTTAAATACAGAATCTATTTTACATCCTTGCTGATTTCACAGCTACTTGTGTAGAGCTCTCCTATTAGTGTGTTCTCAGAGAATTTAATCTTTTTTTTGAATCAGTTCAGAATGCCTTTCTTCCAGATGTAATCTCAGTTTCCACAATCACAAGGATAGTTCTTTTATAACCTAGGAAATCCTTTGATGTCTGTTTGTGTGACTGTGGTGTACCAGTAGATATCTAGACCATTAATATTTCATTTGACTTGGATATACTGTATTTTAAGCATCCTGGAAATATTCTTTCCTCTTTTTCCAGCAGACTTAACAGTTTGCAGTAGATATTTCTAGTGATTCTATTCAAGACAAGATAAAACAAAATGAACCCACCTCATTTTTCAAAACACAGTTTGCTGGAGTTGTGATTATTTTTGTTACACTGTTGACATATTATGGCTACTTGCTTGTAAGAAGTATTGCAATAATTTTACAATATATAGTCATTGATGTTCCATCTAGAAGAAATATTACCCAAAACTTCTATAGGCCCACTTGGTCTTTCTGCGTGGTAATTTGCATTCTATTTTAATTCATCTTCAAAGGTACTGATTAAAACAGTATATTGCCATCATCTAAACCACTCTAGCCTTTGCCAGTGGTTTCCTACTTTGATACCAAGTCCTTTGAATGAGTCAAATTCTCAAAAAAAAATACTCAGTATAAAGTCAGATAAGAGAAATATATTGAGGTATTTTTAATAAGTGCAATACTAAGGAGGCAAACCATTGTAAAAGCATTTTATGATCTTAAACGAATAGGAGGGATACCTCTTTTATGAAAATGAATAACCATGTCTTTACTATAGTCAATCACAAGTTCCACACCAACTAAACGGAACAATCTGTGCTTTAGAGATCACAGAATGGATTTGAAGGGACCTTAACAATCACCTCATTCTAATCCGTTTACCATGGGCAGGGACACCTTCCACTACACCAGGTTGCTCAGAGCACCATCCAACATGGCCTTGAACACTTTCAGGAATGGGGCAACTGCAACTTTTCTGGGCAACCTGCTCTGGTATCTCCAGTCTTTTTTTTTACCTTCACAGCAAAGAATTTCTTTCTAAAATCTAATCTAAACCTGCTCTTTTTCAGTTTAAAGCCATTGCTCCTTGTCCTACCACTACATGCCCTTGTAAAATGTTCCTCTCCACCTTTCCTGAACCCCCCTTAAAGTACTGGTAGGGGCTCTAAAGTCACCCCAGAATGTTCTCTTCATTCTCTTCTCTTCATTCATTCTCAGCCTGCCTTCATAGGAGAGGTGCTCCAGACCCTGATCATCTTTGCTTTGGACTCACCTCTGGACTCACTCCGACAGGTTCATACCCTTCTTATGTTGATGACCCCAGAACTGGATGCAGAACTCCAGGGAGGGTTTCACAAGAGCAGACTAGAGGGGGAAATCACCTCCCCAGACATGTTTGGCACTCTGTTTTTGATGCAGCCCAGGATGCAGTTGGTTTTCACAGCTGCAAGCGCACATTGCTGGTTCATGCCAGGCTTGTCAACCAACACCCTCAAGTCCTTCTCCTCAATCTCTTCTCCGTCTAGCCTGCATTTATGCTTGGGATTGCTTCAAATCACGTGCAGGACCTTGCACTTGGCCTTGTTGAACTTCAAGAGGTTCACACAGGCTCACCTCTCAAGCCTGTCAAGGTTCCGCTGGATGACATCCCTTCTGTCCAATGTGTTGACAACATCACACAGCTTGGTATCGTCGACAAAACTGCTGAGGGTGCACTCACAAAAAGATGACTAGATTCTTCCTGACTATGAATGACAAATTTTCTCACACAAGTAAGCATATTTCTTCATCATCCATGTTCAAAACTATTGTTCTGGGTGACGGATTAAAAAAAAAATGCTAGAAGGATCTCTGCCTCCCATAGTCTCATGCCCTTAGTGGACCAATATAATGAGTGACTCACAGAGACACATCTTTTCATGTTTGGTGTGTTCCATTGCTCACTTATTTCATGATTGGTTCTAAGATTTTAGACACGACACCCATGCCAGGATTTAGTAAGACTCCTGTGGTGTAGCTGTTGGTTGTCCAAGAGTCATAGTTTTCTTACTGTCATCTCTGAGTACCAGAGATAAATTTGATTTGCTTAAAAGGCATGGGCATGACTTAAAGTCTTCAATGGTGCCTATTCAATAACAAAAGAAGTTAGAAATCACAGGACACTTTTTCTAGATGTCTTTAAGATATCATAGCCTGAAAATACAGGGGGAAATATTGTTACCTTTGGGTATCTCATTTTTTTAAAAACAGTTATTTATTTCCTAAAGAACACAAAAAAATGCCAAACTCCAAAAAGCTCATATCCTGTGTCAAATCATTATTTGATTTGAACTGATCTAAATGGGAAATTTTTCATGGTCTAGTTGGAATCTTTCTCTCAAATAGACCAATGTATTTCTGAAAAAGAATCCTCAGCCCTCTTCTCCTTCCTATATGACTGAGATAAGATTATTGCAGCTCCTCCATCTTCCCCCAGCTCTCATATTATTTAGACATCTATATCATACCACATACTTTACCCTTAGTTGGAGATTTTTTATTGACAGTCCTTTTCACTGTCACTTAAAACTGTCTAAGATTATTCAAACTCCCATCAAGTCTAGAGGAAGCTTGTGGTGATTCAAACAAGATTCTTTCACTTCCTGAAAAAAATATCCCCTTTTCATTTCTCTTCACCAAAATACCTTTGAAAAACCTGATATAAACCTACTGCTTAGAAAGGGAGAAATTGCAGTTGTTGACACTGTTGAATATAGAACCCAGAAGACATGCTACATATACTTGATGGCAATTTACAGAAAAAGATCTGCTTTTTTGACATTGAAACTTCTCAAGAAACTTTCTGTTACCTTGCTGACATTATTGACTTTTCTCCAGATGATTGGCACATGAGTCCAAAGGGAGGGTGTGAAAATGCACTCTTAATCAGCACCCTTAATGACTGCAGAAAACTGAAGTTGCTTATGTGTTCTTTATTAAGACATCTCTTATGTGAGATACTCTATTTCCTCTTCTATTTTTAATACAGGTGAGGTTCAACATCAGAAGAAAATATTATCTGAAATCATGTTTACAACAAAACAGTGAAAAAAAATCAGTTCACAGCAGAAATATCTGGTGTTCTACATAAATGATGACTGTTCAGAGCAAAGCAGTCAGTATATAGGAATATATAGGCTGTACTGTTCTCTGACCAGTAACTATGAAATCTTATTATTGGGGTGGGGTTGGGGGTGATGTTTGTGCATGTGTGTTTGTTGCCCTTTTTTCTCTTTTTTTCTTCTTTTTAATGTCAGGGCACAGAAATAGCTCTTCCTCATCTTCTATCCTTATCTGAAACAGATATGGTGAATCTGACTTGGACCAATTCACAGGCAAATACCACCCTTTTAAAACAGCCTCAGTCTTCGATGTTCATTGCCTTCGCTGCATCAGCTTGTCATAGGAGTTGTGCCATATACACACCAGAACTCCCTGCCTCTACAACAGCCTCTCATGATCCCTCAATTGCCTTTGGACATTTGAGTGTATATGGCACAGCATTTTTACTCATCCATCTTGTCCTTGACACACCTCATTAAAACCTATTGCTCTGCTTACACTGGGTCTGGAAAAAGAGAACAAGTCCCAGGATAGCTGTAAATTTTGAACCCTTATGCAAGATGATTGCTCATATCATGGCTTAGCTTACTCTGAAAAAGTCGAACCCACTTTGGAAAATGTAACAAGTCTTCCTTTGGTGGTGGTGTTTTAATAAGGAAGAGATTGAAGTCTAGGAACCCAAAATACATAATCACAGAATGACTAGGTTGGAAGAGACCTTCAAGACCATCGAGTCCAACCCACCCCCTAACACCTCAACTAGACCATGGTACCGAGTGCCACATCCAGTCTTTTTTCAAACACATCCAGGGATGATGACTCCACCACCTTCCCGGGCAGACCATTAAAGTACTTTATTACCCCTTCTGTAAAAAACGTTTTCCTAATATCCAACCTATATTTCCCTTGGTGCAGCTTAAGACTGTGTCCTCTCGTTCTGTCAGTTGCTGCCTGGTGAAAGAGACCAAGCCCCACGTGACTACAGCCACCTTTCAGGAAGTTTTAGAGATTGATAAGGTCACCTCTGAGTCTCCTTTTCTCCATTTACTTACCTAGAAGTAAACCTTTTGAGAAGATGTGTTCTGTAAAAAAAACCCATCCCACTTGTGATGACAGAGTAGAACATTACGTGACTGCCAATCCACTACATGGTCTTTTACTGAAAGCCTTGTAGCTAATGAGTTACCTCTACTGACACTTGACTTGCAAACCACAATCTCAAAACTACAGCATAGTCACTTGCACTCTGTCAAAATGTTATGATGCTTTTTCGTGTCCTTGACAGCCTAGCATCACAATGGTACACTACAGTAGCTCTGCCAAGAGTGGCTCCTGTTTTAAAAGCCCTTTCAATAAACAGTAAAAGGAAATCCTTTAAAAATGAATAAAACAGCAAACAGTTTGCTTAGAAATCTGTAACTTCAGAATGGCAAAAAAGAGATTAATATCAGGAGAAAAATGATGTAATGCAAATGACATTATCAGGTTTTCAGTTTCTGCAGTGAATCACATGCAGCTGTACGCATTTGGACCACAACTGTGCATACTCTGTACTACATCTCGTTGGCAGTTTGTAACAAGGCCATTTGCCACATAAGAAGAGATGTGCTCAGATGGAACCTCAAATATTTACTTAGAACAACAGGGCTCATTACAATCAGTGTTTCACAACAGCAAGCACCAAACATTCAAAGGAAAATAGATGACTGTGTATATTTTATGGAAATACCATCTTTTGATCCATGTACAAGAATGCTTCCACATAACACTGGGAAAATGTCCAGAAGATGAGCACACCATCTTTAGTGTGGTACTGTGAGAACCACACAACTTGAATACAGGTACAAATGTTCAGAACAGCTTCTGGGAAACCACTGCTAACTTGTTCCAAACTAGTCACCATGTGAAAGCAAAAAATTAGCAATCTATAGTCATCTATCAAAACAAGCTGCATTTCTATGTGCTGTTCTACATTCGATTTTTTTTCCTGTTCTATTTTTATACAATTTTCAGAAACATCTAAAGACATTTTGTTTGTTAAAAAATTCATACTGGAAGATATTTTTAACTTTACTATGCTATTCAATGGAACATACAAAATATGGAAATATAAATCCTCCACAAAATATTCTTGTCTTTTAAAAATAATACATCATATTCAGACTCCTCTTAAACTCCTATGAAATAGCTTTTGAAGCATAAACCAGCAAGAGCTGTGGGTAATAGTGAGAAAACAAAGGCAGAATAAAGGATATTCTTGAATTACTCCATATCTGAATTACTAACAGACAACAACCCATGTTTTGTGGAAATAAAAAACAAACCCAAAACTCCTCTTTTGTTGGCAGACCAGTGTTTTACTTTGACCCTCCCTCATATGACAAAGAATGCAACTGATTTGTCATGTTTGGGGGGTCTAAAAGTTAAACCTAGGTCAGACACAGTCGGTTCCCTTCATTGTTGTCAAAGAGAAATGAGCACCTCCAAAAGATAATACATTTCATCCTAAAATAGCTTCTAAAGTAGGCCAGATTATTTATCTCTCAGCTATGCCTATTTATTCCATTTACTGGAAAGGAAGCCTTTGTGACTAGCATGAAATTAGACAACTCTCTTTAAGAGGACTGAAGTTACATAAATTTAACCTGTTCAAATCATCTGTCTTTCATTTAAGGATTGGCATGGGAATACATGCATTTAATACTGTATTTATTTTTATATCTGTAAGGATTTTTAGACAGTAGTTAAACATTAACATGACATCTAATTGCATTCTATACAGTAATGCAGAAATCCCTAACCTGGGTGTAAATACATTGATGAAGTAAATGTTAACCTGCAAACAAGGTCTATTAAAAGAACAATGCATTGCATCAATGTCCATTACTTTCAGTTAAACATTCATTCACCATCACTGGTGAATTATTTACTTAGTTTATGTTTTTTCCTCATCTCTCTGCAAGGAAAATTTGGAAGTATGTCCACTAAAAGCTCTACAAGAGTGCTCTACAGCCTTTATTTCTCAAGGGTTCATGGGAAGAGAGATCAGACTTCATCTAAAGAAAAAAATTCACCACAGAAATTGAGCCTGGGCTACCAGGAAAATGTCTTCATAGCATGGCTCTGCAAAAGTTGTTGACTGATAAATGAACTGTAGCTTTCTGTGTTACATCAAACAATTTATTAGATTTTTTTTTTAAGGTAACATATATTGATTTTCTGCAAAACACAAACTATCTTCATTTTTTCCCCTTCTCCTTTTTTCCTTCTTTCTGTAATCTCTCTATAAAAATTTCTTTCTTTCTCTTGCATTTAATTTCTTTGGTTTTGATTTTGTTTTTGCTTTCTTTCCTGCAACTGTCTTCAAATTTTCTGCTTGTTCTGTTTGCCCAGTCTTTTAGAAGAGTGGACCATTCCCATAATTCTTAACATGGTATATAAACAATTCACCACCCAAGCCAATAGCACCATGCAGAAAACAGCCATATATTAAAAGCTACAGTCCTTCAGGTCCTGAAGGTTACCTACAATGCTCTCCCTATCTCTCCTCTTTCCTTTTGCAATTAAGCTCACACCTTTTATTAATAGACTATCCTGTATCGGTGAGTTTTTCACACCATAACTGTATTTAGTGACTACTCTAGCTGTATTTCAAAAGTCTATTCAGGCACCCATCATCCTCAGTACAACCCAGTGGCAGGGTGTAATTTCTGAAGATTTATTCTGGTGATATTTTTTGCCGCAGCTAGCAGTGTTGTAGAAGCAGAGAAACAGGCCTGGGAAGCATTTATAAGGCTTGACAGTTTTCAAAGGACAACTGAATGTACATCTAAAGCAGCTTCCAACCCTCTGAGCTTGGCCAGTCATACAGGATTTTCATCTCTCTCAATTTCCACCCACGATTAAGTTTTCTATGGGCAGCATAATTCTTACAATGAATGGATGTATTTAACTGATTTTCATCTGATGTTTCTGTCCTCCGGCCTGATAGGGTCTCCTGCCTCTCATGTAAAAAATACAAACCCACTCATACTGGAAGAAAATGGGACAGGCACTTGGATTTTAGTTGTTGCAACTGTACGAAGCACTCTGGATATATTTGGAGGCAAAACACTTTCTGATGCCCAAAATTATTTTCCTTTATGGTCAAATAAAGAAAACTGCCTTAGGAAATAAGTGATTTCATTCAGCCTGGCTTTGAAAAAGGCAAACCCCCTTAGTTTTCTAAGTTTTCTGTAGGAGAAAACAAGTTGCTTTTTTAAGATTCTGTTGTGCAACAATTCAATTGGAGATGATGTTTATCATATTAGTACAATCACTTAAAGCTGATTCTACCTTTAAAATATACAGCACAAGGCCAGATTGACATCTAAACGAAAACATAGATCACTGGTCTCGCAGCAAGACAATTCCCCTGGTGAATGGGTTAAACTGTTGCTGTCAGATTGGATACAATTAGTACAAGTGATATGCAAAGAATTGCTCTGTCAGGAAATGTCACTGTCATTGAGCACTGTTCCCAGGCTGCCTCCAATTTTTTGTCTGGCTCAGAAAATTTTAATAACAGGTCAGATTTCAAATGGAAAAATTTAACCAAAGCGCATAGCTTCTCCCCAGCTTCTATTTCAATTTTCATTTTCTGCTTTGTGCTTCACATAATTTTTTGGTTACCAGGAAACTATTCTTAACTGTCTATTTTCTGGTTTACTTTGCTCTTCTTCTCTAGTTAGTGTTAAGTGAAATGAATGGTTTTTGTTGGTATTTCTTACACCACTTTGTCTTTTGAGTATTTTTTTTCAAATAACCATTAAGAAACCACACAGACAGCTAAACACAAGTACAGAAGAAAAAAAAATTTTCTGTAGAACATCACTTGGAACCTATTCACTGCAATGCCCACCCACGCCCTGTAATCATTCCTTTTCCCACCCTTTCTTTATTGAAGTCCTCCAAACGTTGCTTTTGGTGCTAATCTTTTTTTCCCCCCTCTATATTTTTGCCCTCAGTACAAGAAGCATTTTAGGACCATGTACTTCTGTGCTAACTCCTCCAGATCCTCCTTTCTATTTTGGAGAAAACGGTCACCTTTTCAGTGCTTTCCTGTTATTTTCCAGCAGGTCACAGATTCCTGCTGGCCCTATGCATGACACTCTGCGCAAAACCTTTGAGTGAGTTTGCAGACTTCTAGTCTTGCAAGGCGAGTGGGTAGGGAATAATGCTCCAGGAGCAAAACTGCAAAACTGCCCTCAGGAAACTGGGTTAGGGATGGGGCAAAGGGAAGGTTAAGTGCCTGTTCCTAGAGTCATGCTCTTTTACAAGCCAATGAAGCAGGCAGGGTGAAATGGTGCTGTAACAGCAGGTAGCCAGTTACTGGCTTAAGGAAATTCGTGATCAACAGGGTACTCAGCTTGACCTATCTGGGAACTGTCTTCGGGCTGGAGTGCCATTGAGTAACATAGCAGTGCCAGAGGCCAAACCATGGGCTTTGGGGAATTCCTTTTTCCACCCTTGCTAAAGAGCATCTTTTTCTATATAGGGTTGTGTCCCTCATGACCCAGACCCCCAGGAGACTCAGAAAGTGGCTGTCTTGCAACTTCAGCATTTGTAACCCTCCTGCCCTTGCAGAGGGGAAGGGCAAGGGCCAACTCTCCTGTCAGCCCCACGGAGGCTTTGCTGACCCACGGGAGCTGAGGGCTGCTGAGCTGCCCAGGGGCCGGGCCCTTACCCCGGCAACCTCAGCTCCTCCTGCTCCGGCACCGCCTCACACAACCACCGAGAGACCCGAACCTGTCACCTCCCAACGCCTCCCTCTTCCCACCGCTCTGAGCAAAGACGTTTCCTCCTGTGTGACTCAAGCACGCAAGTTTACCAGGGTCTGTAAATCCATTTCATTAGCAGTTTGTTGCGAAATTACAGATTCTGACCCTTTAGCCAGAATCCTGCTTCAGGTATGAACTACATTCCCTCTCTTTAGGGACAAACATCACAATCCAAGGATTTACCCCATTTTAATTTGCCTCTTGGTACGTTGAAGCAAGTCTGTGTGCAGGTTCTTTTAGCTGAAGATACATTACCTTTCTTACTTTCAACTTCTTGTCATAGTCAACAGATTTTTTTAAACACTGACTTCTACCAAAAAATGTGATGACAGCTTCATTTCAGCCCATACCCCTGCATACAGCCATCCTGAGAAACATCCCTTTTCTTTCTCTCCTCATCAAAACTCTCATCTCATTTTCATTTTCTCAAATCTCTTCAATTTTCTTAACTCGGGAAGGTTAAAGTTCGTTTATTGTTTGCTGAAACCACTATCTCCTTTTTGCTTGAGAGCCTTGTATGTCCAGTAAACCACAAAGCAAGATGAGGGAGTGGTTATTGTAGTGTCATTGCCATCTAATTAAAAATGATACATTGCAAAGATGTGTCTAAAATTTCAATTAATTCACTTAAATATATATCTACAATTCTTTTCTCTGTGAAGAAAAACGCTAAACCTGAGTACAATGTCTTCCTGAGAGTACTGGCTTCCTGAAATAAGAAGACCCAGAGGCAAGCAAATTGTTCTAATCAAAGCTGCTACTTTCACTTACACTATTGCTAACCATAACACTCACATCATTTTAGTGGAATGATTGAACTGATGCTTTGCAAGTGGATGTAATGGCAGATAACAGGGCCTGGTCTGGGGAAACCAGCTGTCATGAAAATCTGCAGAAGCTGGGGAACAAGATAATCCTTCTTCCCAGAATAAAGAAAATTGTTTCCCCTTTCTCAAGATGGGACAGAAAATTCATCTCTTCCTCAATATTAAATGTTTCAGTAAGCTCTAGATGTGTGAAATACACATCCTTCATGCCAAAAGTCCCAGCTGTCCACTAATCACTTGCCAATATCTCTTTTCTAAATATGCTGCCATATTCATATGGAATATACTAAAAAGTGTAGTATAACATGATATACACATAATAGATATAATTCTTTGCTGTAGGCTAATTTTAATGAAACAATAATGTGCTAATTTCTCTTTTGTCTTTCTAGAACTTTTATTTTCTTTCCCCAGCTCAACGAAATTTGAGCTAAATTAAATTACTAACTATGCTAAATACATATAAGCCACTCACTCCTTTACAATATTTAGTCCAAGTATTTTTCTTCATGAGCCATTGCAAGATTTGACTACATGGAGAAGGTGAAATTTTCGAATTCAGTTTACTCATTCAGATAAAGGACTCCAAAGTAGTTGTCCACAGAGAAAAAAAACAGCAAAATTACATTTTTTTTAGAAATATGTATTTTTTTTCCCTTATATTTGAGCATAGTGTTTGAGAGGGAGACCTTCTATCTTATTCATCATTCAGTCAGTGACAGGTCAGTAAATTAGGAGCAAAATCATATATATAAACTGATTTTCTCATTAAAATTATAGGCTTTGTTATCTTTTCAGAAGCAGACTCCTCTGACTAAGTAAGAAGTGTCAATGCTATTGCATGATTTTTTTAAAAGGACAATTATTCTTACAAAGATTACATATTAGATGCTAAAAGGCAAGTGAGCCAAGAAGCTTTTGCTGGTGGATTGTTATGAATCAAAACATCTTATTAACAATGTTCTCATCTTCAGGACTATCACCTAAAATCATAAGCAATTTCTTTTTTTTTTAAGAATACAATTACTCCTTAAATTTATTCTCAATATTTTTGATAGCCTTAGATTTTGTATGCTAATTTGCTTGTAGATAATTTAGAACCTTGAGATCTATTTGTTTAAGTGCAACAACCACTCGAGCCTAGGACAAAGAAAATATGATTGCTTAAATCTCATGTATGCATCTTCCCATAGGAGTGGAATACAGATGAGCTGCAAATGAAACACTCTCATCACCACACTGCCCAAAGCAATTTTCCAGTATGCCCCTTCCCCTCAGGACATATTTTACTCCACCTTTACTATGTTTATAACATGATTTACATGTTAATGAGAAGTGACAGGGACTAAATAATTAGGAAGCAAGACCGTAGCTCGTCATGCATTTTAAATACTGTAGACTGCAATTCTGAAATAAATATTCAGCCCCTTTCCTCATTTTCTTCTTAATTAGAAAACACAATCAATTTAGTCTTTATAACCCAAACATACCTTCCAAAGGTAAATACCAGAAAAAAAATGCATTGCTTCAATAAGCATGTCTGATCAGGCTAGTTCTTTTACATTTAATGATTTTTCTTATTACATTCTGTTTATTAAGCTTGGACACTACACTGAGTGCAACATAAAATCTACAGAACAGTCCTTCCTCTGAGGCTGTGACCTCTGTAAAACTCCAGTGGTTTGCACTGGATGGAAATGCTGCATGGATGTGAAGCTGTGTGTCTTACCTGGATAATTCTGTGGGTAAAGAACTTTGTGTTATGACTGGGGAGAACATCTTTACATGGGGCTATCGAGGCCCTGAAATAAAGTCTGAAGGCTTCAGTGTTTGGACAGAATGTCTTTCTGATGATGTGCAGGAAGAAAAGTGAAGAAATTCAGGACAGCTGACAACCCCTGTGTATGTATAGAAGGCAAGGAGTGGGAAATGCCTACCAGTACAGCCATTTCCAGAGTAGGGATGAAAGTGGTGCCAATCAACCACAACCTCTTTCACCTTCTTCATCTCCTTTCACATCCCTTCCCCACACACAGTCCCTTTGCTTTTTCCAAGTTTTTACATGGTGCTCTTTGTAAGATCAGGACCTCAGAAAATAATGCTTACTATTTCAATACTGATTATCTATAATGCCGAGGGAATTAGGTTTCAGAATACACTTCTGATCTATGAACACATTACCATTCTAATTATTCAGGTCAGGAAAAAACTCAGAGCAAAAAAAAAACTTGCTTCAAAGTATTCTAATTGAAAAAAAAATCAAATCATTCTCCTTGCAGATCTTCACTGTTCTTTTTGCCAAATATATAACAAAGTTTAAAAACCTCTGAAGCTAAAAACTCTGTTTGGTTTATGTTACCATTCTATGAATTTTGCTTTCAAACATTAAATGCTTGGAGTATGCCACAGCAATGTGGTGGTTTTTTTAGTAAGCGATGCTGCAGGAAACAGGATGCATATTTCCTAATCCCTATTTCATTACTGAAAACAATTGTAATGGGTGCAGACATGATGGAGATTTCTTGGTAGAGAAGTGACCAAAATGGAGCTGATAACTATTAGATAGGTGGTGATAGGTATAGTACCTCATCTCTGAACAATAAATACTTTCTATCAGCCCCATTTACAGTTCATGACTGCCTGGTAAACTCTGTTCATTCCCAGGACTTTTAAGTTTCCAGATGTGTGCTGCTTTTTCTTGGGACACAGTTTTCTTTGTAGTAGCTGTTATGGGCTATCTTTTGGATTTGTGCTGGAAAGTGTGTTGGTAATTCAGGGATACTTTAGTTATTGCTAAGCAGAGCTCACACAGAGTCAAGGTCTTCTCTGTTCCTCACCCCATCCCACCAACAATTGGGCAGGGGGTGCACGAGGAGTTGGGAGGGGACACAGCTGGGACAGCTGACCCCAACAGACACCATGGCCTCATGCTCAGCACAAGGCAGAGGGAAGAGAAAGCAGGAGGCTTTCAGTGTGGTAGCGTTTCGCTTCCCAAGCCCCCACTGTGCTTGATGGAGCCCTGCTTTCAAGGAGGTTGCTGTACACTTGCCTGCCCCTCAGAAATGGTGAATCAATTCCTTGTTTTGCTTTGCTTACACGCACAGTGATTTTGCCTTACCCACCAAACTGTCTCTATCCCAGTCCACGAGTTTTCTCACTCTTGCTCTTTGGATGCTTTCCTCACTCCCTCCAGGGGCAGAGAGTGAGCAGCTGTATGCAGCTCTGTTGCCAGCTGGGGTTAAACCATGACAAGATGCTTACATAGTACTAAGAAATCTAAGTGTTCTCTAGGGGCATATTATGTATAATTGCTATACATGCAAGGTCTTTACAACCATTACCATGGAATGGATCTTGTTGATACAGGATTTGAGAACTAATCATGCATATACTATAAAGACTGAAGTATAAATAGATTTTACCCAAACTGAAGTGCTAGGAGATGACAATGAAATATGCAAAGAAAACCCAAACTAGTGTGAATAGTTTATTTTCATCCCTTTTCCCAAAGAAATATGTTCACAACTTTTCCCTCAGTAAGACAATTTGTACCCTAGTTATTATTATATATTTGATTGTCCAATCACACAAATATTTAAATATGAACATTAACTCCAATCTGAGAGCTACCCAAAGGCAAGCAAAACATGGCAGTGATTAATTGTTTTTTTGTTAGCAATTTTCATGGGAATACACTCTAAATATCTCAGCTTGAGGTACTTGTCTCCCTCATCTATAAAATATGCAAAACAGTTAATTAAAAAGGGACAGCCAAGCTATTTCCAGTTCTATATTACCTATATGAAATACATATGGAAATGAAGAGCCAAAACCCAACACGGAAAGGTAACTGGCAAGTACAGAATTTCCTTGTAATTCCCTCTGAACTCAGCTTTCCAGAGAAGCATAAATTGCAGTCTATCTAGCCATTGAATATAGGAAGAAAAAAGGTGAATTATTCCTTTGAACTCATTTTTGACAGGTGAAGTGCTGGCAGTATAGTGAGACAGACTTTCTCATCTTATTAAGAAAATTAATAGGCCAACTTGACCATCTGTTTACATATTGTCATGCTACTACTGTATCTGGAGTGTGAAAGATGAGACAGAAAAATGCCCCTCCCTAATAATCTGCTTAGTAAATTAGTTTTTTAAAAATGAAGAAAGGAGAGTTTGAAATGCAGAGACTATAAAGGGGCAAAATAAGTTTTAAAGGCTGAAGCAGTTAGAGTCAACAAAGAAAGGTGGATTTACTCAGCATTGGTGCAGGTGCATTTCTATAAATTAACCCAAGACCCATGTCTCATAATTCACTTGACAGTTTATCAGCCCTGAAAATGAATTCAGGCAATTTAGATGAAGGATGGAAGCAGTGGCTTCAAAGCCCTATGAGGCAGCTCAGAAATATTCCCTGAGCTTAAGCTTTTTGTGTTCTAAAGGTTAATGGTCCCCAATCATGCCTTCCACTGGGTTTTATTAGTGTAAAAACCAGCCTGCAAGATACTCTGGGTGCAGCATAAGAAAGGTAAATAGCATGAAAGATAGTTGTTTTTAAATCAAGCTACCTTATGTTTGGCTAAGGGAGGATGGGTTTATGAGTCCTCAAAGCCACCTTGAGGAACAACCAGGAGTACAAGAAAAATCACACATTGTAGATGGGCTTTTTACCATGGTTTGCTAAGTCCTGTTGCCATCCAAGTGGTTGTATTTGGAACAAGAATTTTCCAACATGCAGACATGAATACGTCTTCTAACTGATCCATAATACTGATGAAATCTGGCATGTGGTCATTTACAATTAGTTGAAATTGTTTTCAAATATTATGCTTAGGTCTGATCCTCTTTGCACACATCTGCAGTTTAGGAGTCAGAGGTCACAAACCTATCTTTCATGAACTGAGCAGCTACATGCATAACGGATAATTTTGTTGGCATTGAGGTTTTCATATACACAAAAATTCAAAAAGAAGATTCTTTAATTCATATATTCCTAGCATTAAAGGGACAGATCTCACTTTTGTGAGATAAAAATCTGCCAGTAAAAAATAGGTTTACTAACTGTAAACAAAAATGACGATATTTCTGTTATCATTTTTTCCTTAGTTCCAATCATGTTATGAGAAAGACTGTCTCAAGCAGGAAACACAGACTCTTAAGTCTGATAAAAATTACTTTGGCTGATTCTTAAAATTCTTAAATATTTATTGTAATGATCTGGATTTTCAACTTCTGGGTTTGTTTTTTTTTTGTTTTGATTTGTTTGGTTTGGGGGTTTTTGGGGTTTTTTTGGTTTGGTTTTTTTTTGTTTGTTTGTTTGTTTTTTTTTTTTTGGTTTTTTTGTTTATTTTTCTGTCTATCACATAGTGTTGGTCTTTTTGCCAAAGTTCCTACTCTACAGCAAAATTCTGGTTAGAATTTCATGCAATTAGGGCAGTCTTTATTCCTGCTCCAAAGGGCTTTATAGTATTGCTATGCCCTATTAAACTGCCTTATGCCATGCTGAGAGTGCATGAAGTGATTCCTAGCTGTGGGTTCAAAGATGTAACACCGTAGTCATACTGCATTGGGAGTGTCACTGCATGGTTCTGTTAGACAAGTCATAAAAGTTACTGCCCTTAATCTGTTTAGTTAATCTTCCTGGCACAGTCCTTCTGATCAAGTTGGGGGAAAAGTTCCCTGACTTCATCGCTGAGCAAAAAACCAAACTGGAAGGAGCTGTTGTGAGCATCAAAGATACTCACAAACAAGACCCTTGTTGCCCTGGTCTTCCAGCTCCGCTGAAGTTTCTTTCACCAGGAGAAACTCATTCTGAGAGTCAGGTTAGACCGAGAGATCACTGGAATGCAGAGATGTACCTACCCCAAGCCTGCAAGAACCTTTATTGGAGGACTGTTGGGAAAGAAAAAACGTAAAAAAATCTCAAAAAATTAGAATACCCTATATCCTTCTTTTATTCACTAAAATTATTTACAGGGCCTTGATATATTTTACCTTTTATCAGAAGGGCAATAGTAGTACTGGCAATATCACAATAAGTCCTTAGCTTTAAGTTCAGCTTCACATGTTGCCTTTTGTATTAAACACAAAGCATGTAATGGAAACAGCAGGTTCTCCTTGTACTTTGGATGGCTGAAAAAGTTTGTGTACTTTAACCTTTTTAAAATGTAGCTAGATTTAATATTGCTGTAATGGAGGAAAGTGTTGGACTCTTAAATTTTAATCAGGGTATCTATTTTAAACCAACAAACCTAGAAGCTTCCTGATAAAAAAATGAATAAAAAAGCCTTGCACTGTGAAGAAGCATTTAAAATATACATGTCCGTCTTCCTTGTAAAGTTAAGCTTGTAGCCTAGGTTTTAGAGCATTCACATCTCACCTGAGAGAGACGTGAATGCACTAAAACAACAACACTTCTTCAGCCAAGTAATAGCGTAGCCACTTGTAAATTTTTAATTCCAGGTAAATTTTGATCATCTGATAATCTCTTGTGATAAGATTTTTGACTATATTTTTCAGAGTTCAGAGTCTGAATAAATACTAGCAAATTCATAGTAGAGAACAGAGGTTATAGCTTGAGGATGTTTTTCTTCCTGCTGTAAAAACATGTAATATAAATTATTAGAGAGCACTACAATGGTTTTCTTTAAAATGAGGAGAAACATATTGAAATAATACAAAATTGATTAAATTATTCACTTACCCTCCTAAAACAGAAAAAATAAAATTCAAAGAGATTAAAACATATGAGATGTCATCAGTGAAAAGAGAACTGCAATTTCTCTCTAACTTTATTAGAAATAAAAAAAAATGCCATGCAATACTTTCAAGTACTAAACTAGTGTTTATCTTTCCCCTTATTCACAGAAAACTGCTACTAGTTATTTAGTCTTAGATTTTTTTTTTTACAGCCCAAGGGAACCATTGTGATGAGCCAGTCTGACCTCCTCAATAACCTCTGCAACAATTTAGGAAATGTGTGCATAGAATTACACATAACAGAATAAAGCACTTTACACAGTAATAAAACAAAACTGACCAAGCCGTTTCCAGAAAATATCCACCACTGCTCCAGTGGACTATAAACCTCTAGTGCTTCAGTAGAAGTGATTACACATCTCAGAGAGATGATATGAAACTTTAAAGGTGATGAACTTCTTAACTAAATGTAAAATTTAGGGCTCATTTACACTCTGAAATATTTTATAGCCTTGCAGAAAACACATTCAATATATATTTGACCTGAAATCGATTTTTTATAATACTCAGTACTTTTTACAGAACACTGTAAGTTTTAAGTGACTGCATAGAAAAAAATAAGTTTTTTGATTCCATGAAGAATATAAGTGCACTCTATCAAGACTAAACTGGAGCAACAAATTTTGAAGTTTGCCACAAATCAGTTAGAAGAAAATAATATTATTCACAGATAGTGAAAAAGGCAGAGCACTGCATTAACATGAAAGAATATGCAGCATTACTTTTAAAGTAATTACAAATATTTAGATATGTAATTCTCTGATTACTTGGCATATTGAAATCAGCATTTGCATAGCGTAAAAATAAATAAATGCAGTGGCTTCTTTACTTTTTTATTTTATTATTTTTTTAACCTTTTAAGAGAAGGAATTTTTTTTCAAGTTAAAAGAGCAGATGTGAATTATGAGATATATATGATACACTTAAATCTCTTCCAAACTCTTCCCTTGTCTTTATTCAGCTGCATTTCAGATGTTAACCTCTAACGCAGAAGCAGCCTTTACCACTTCTAATTGGCTTACAAACTCATATTGTTGTGTTTGACTTGCCCACCATCATCCAGGAACACAAGTGGAACATCAGACCAACATATGACTTTTACACAATCTCACTTGATGCATCAGCACCCAGGAGCTCCAGCAGGTCCTTAAAACTACCCTGTGCATTCTCATGTGTGTGCATTCCCTGTGGAATACACACATGTGCGCCTCCCTCCCTGCTCAAAGGGACATCTGAATCAAGTGCAAAGTTCAGTACTTAGCTACAGGATAAACCATGAATTTCCTTTTTTTAACAGAAGTGTAGAAATACATGATCATTACCAAAACCATCCAGAAATACACAGAATAACTTGAAATCTCAGCTGATATATTTGACAAAGCATCTGGAAAATTCTTTATTATTTCTACTACTGATGTAGGCACAGCAAGCAATTAAGAAAAGCTCCAGGCTGAAAGAAAATGCCTTTCACAGGGTGATGTGATAGATTAATCTGACCTTTTCAAAGGCATGGCCCACACAGGATTTCATTTGGTGAATCCTGTATCAATCGCATTTCATTGACCTAGAGACTCTTCCTAAGAAAAACATGAAGGGGATGACTTGCTTTTAGAAACCTGAACACAGGTGTCTCCACTTAAAGCCGGTGCTTTAATGACCATTATGTTCAACAGAAATCAATTCAACACTGTAAAAGACTATAGAAGTTTGAACAATCAAGTGAACAATCCACTGATCTCCAGAGTGAGCTGCAGTGCCACCTGTTTTCCCTTATTTCTTTTCAGATCTCTGTACATCCAGCCCCCAGCTATAGCTTTTATTAGTCTTTGTCTTTCAAAGTAAAACGCTTCTGCTCTCAGAAATTACTTTTTCCATTACTACCTCTTAAATACTTTCTTGCATGATCTAATCAGATTTTCATTTCTCTTTTTTTCTTTATACTATATATGTTCAGATAATTTGGATTCTCTCAGCTCTTCTAGAATTAGAATCAGTCTTATTTTACTGTTATTTCCTGAACACTTTCCAAATATGCAGATCTTACTGAACAGGATAGATCTCTTACTTCTGTCATGAAACTTCTAATCTCTTACATTACTGAAAACTTAGAATGATGTTTTTCAAATAACTCCAGCTGAAAACTATTACAGTCTTTGGAAAATGTAGTGGCATAAAGAAGCATGGTAAACTCTTCTATTTTGTTTCAGGTAGCTTAGAAGCCTTATTAAACTGTTTGTCATTTTTCCATTAAAGTAATGGACTGGGAAAACAAAAAGTCATATGTTTAATTCTATGTATAGTTCATTTCAACAGTTTCAGCAGGGCCACTCATGCCCTAACCCCAGCAGGTACACAGACCTATGGTAAGGATATAATTTTGAATCACCCACTCAAAATCAAAACAAAAGTAAATTGTATTCTCAGTATTTAGCATTTAATTCCTGCACACATGTTTAGGAGCATAGAGTCTAACCTGAAACCTTCTGGCACGGGACATTTAGGCTAAAAAAAATCAGTTAGGGCCTTTCATAAAAGGCAGAAGATTTAAATTCCCCAAATAATCACTAGTCAATTATGAACAGGATGGACCATGACACAGACTGAGTGAACAAGGTCAGATGGGCAATTGCTCTGCTGGCAGGTTTCTCTCCACTACTGAATTTTCATGGAGAAACAAGACAGGAAAGGGAAACAGGAAAGAAATTTTCATTGATGGAGCTTAAACTGGAAACTTCAAATTCTTGAAAGTTTCACTACTTCGAGCTGAAGAATGAAAAGTAAAAAAAAATCTTAAAAAATGTCTGATGGAATCATTTAGTTAGTATGGAAAAGAAATAATTCATGCAATCTGTTCATTTGGCTTGAACACAAAAAATGAAAGGTAATAAATTATTATAGTTGAAGAGGTTACCAACAGAAACCCATGAAATGATGTTGAGTCAAATTGGGTGAAAATAGAACAAATCTTATAAAACATGAAACATGTTTTTAAAAATACGGAGAATATTGAAAGGAAAGCTCTTTTAAAGTTCTAATGGATCAGTTGAATTTTTTTGTTAGAGGAAAATATGAAAAATTCAATACTGCACATAACATTAATGCTTGAATTTTATATTGCATATCACTTGCACTTCCATTTTCCGGCAATTTTCAGCCCAAGAATATACAACTGAAAGCTAGAGGGTAAAAGCCATTAATATCTTGTAAATATGTGTATTTCCTTTAAAGTAAAGAATCAGTTAATGAAACATCTATGCTATTTCTACTTAAGATATGGCAAACTGTTCTGCCATGAACACTTTGTAAGTGAATCTCTCCAAAACAATAGTGCAGCAGCAGTTCAGACGAGTGCATGCTATGAATATTCTCATTGGCCTAGTTATAACACTGTTATAACCATTTAATAACCACAAGCTTCTCATTTACCTCATATGAACATAGATTTTATTTGAAGATGCTCTTGTTATGCAGTTTAGTTCACTCAAAAGAGAAGTAAACAATTTGGGAAGAAATTTGCTCCAAATTGATGGAATCAAAAATATTATTTTTGAGTGTATCAGTAAGGGCATGCTACACACATGCTGAAAAATAATCCCCTATAAAATGATAGAAGTTGAAAAATAGAAAACAAATTGACTGAAAATTCATATGAATGTCTGCTGACTCTCAAAAAGGGGATTATGGTGTGGGTATTTTCATCCTCCTCATCCATAAAATTCACCAAGTATTTCTAATCAGACCTCTCTGCTTTCTGGTGGTAGAGTGGCTATAGAATGTTTGACTAAATGTATGTCATTGACATATCCTGACTAGTCTTTTCATCCAAGTTGAACTGAGTCATTGAGCACAGGTAATTTGACAGCTCTAATGAGTTCCATACACACAGTCCTGAGAATTCAGTAGAATTTCTATTCTAATTCGTTCAAAGAAAAGGTCAGTTTGCATATTCTGTCTCATTGCTGTACAAAAAGTGTATAGTACATAATGACTAAAGGCCAGTTCCCTCAATCATTAAAAATACAGCATTCATGGTGTTAATACCAAGGTTAAAAAGATGTATTTACGAACATTTTTCTACCATATTTATTTCCTAACAACCACCTCCTCAATAGAAACATTGAATAGCTTCTTAAAAGTTTTCTCTAAGTGTTTACTATTTGAAGTTAAGAGGCCTTGCTTTGACAGAAACAAATTTTGTGTTCACTAAGGCACCAATATAAGTCCTGGATAGCTAAAAGCCCAGAATTCTCAGGAGCAGTAAACATACTTATATCCAGACAGAAATACATTTCTCAATCTATTTTCTCATGCTGTAATTCTATATTTTTTAAAAAGTGCACTATTTCTTCTTTAATATTTAGAAAACTTTTTTGAAGAAATGTATTTTCTGTTGTAAAATATGTCAGAGAGAAATTCCTGGAATATCCTGATTTTGAAAAAAAAGTAAACAAGTTTGATGACATATTCTCATTAATAAATGGCCCTTTATTCCCTAAACAGTAAATAACTCAACGACATCATTGACAGAAGCCCTGGATATGTTGGAAAGTATTGATTTGTGTTACTAGACAGTATCTAATTAATTTAGTGGATTTCAAACCATTACAGAACTGACTGACAGATGAAAAAGACTCAGTTGAATGGGGGAAAAAAATCCCATTTGCACATATAGGCGCAGCAGAGCTGACCAGGAGTAAACACTGCACAACCCCACAGACAGGGAGGTTTTGCAGGAGCTCTTTCAGTGTATTTGTTTTTAAGTCAGAAATATTAATACCATAGCCCTATGTTCTCTGAACAATTCATTCTTGTATCAAAAACCCCCAAGCTGTGAAATACTTTTAACCATGTGCAAGGAAAACATTCAGAACTGAGTTCTATGAAAAGAACTTTCTAGTGAATGGCTGGAACACAGTTCAAAAGCACAAAAAGATTGTGAAAAACAAGTGCTCAAAAACACAGTAAAAAAGACTTGTTTTTAAATCCTTAATGGCTTATCAAGTAAACCTGTATTCAGTGTCCTCTCCACAGGTTTTTCTAAAGGGAAAATGTCGCTATAAACTGACCTTTTCCTGAAGCATTTGCTAAAACTCTACAAATGTCAAAACAGCAGTTCAAAATGAAGACAGCATCATCAGGAAGGAAAACTCCAGGGGTACTTGTGCATGTAATTTAACAAAGTAACTCAACGTATAAACTGTTTTTACTTTGATTCCTAAGATCCCTATCA